>NC_058371.1:137811896-138411896 GCF_018350175.1 Felis catus
TTAAAAAAATAAGGATTAAGAAAGAAAGTCTGTCAACCATAGAAATGCAGGTAGTTAGAATTTTTAGGGCTGTGGTGAATTTATACTCCATAGATACTCAAGTGTTGAGGGAGGATTAAAGAAATGTATACTGTGTTTCTGTACATGTGTACTCATTTGTTTGAATGGTTTTATTTCCATATCTTAAAGTCTTAGTTTTTTGGTTAGGGCCTTAAAAAATATCCCAGATTTAGATTTGAAGACATTATTAGGAGTTCTGAGTCATTTTCTTAAAATGTAGTTGGGAGTCTAGTTGATGGATTTAGGATGGGGGCAGAAGAGTTCTTTTTTTATTGTTTGCTTTATTTGTAAAATGTAAAAATTGATAAACTTTCGGTTGGAAGGATTTGGTGTCTTCTTGGCATTTAGGGAACTGCTGATACATCAATTTGGAAAATTGTTTCTAATTAAGATTCGAGAATAAGTATAATAACCTAAATGGTAATTTAAGACCCTGTCTAGCCAGCTAAATCAAGCCAGACTGCTGAGAAGTTAGCTAGAGAAAAATAACAGAGTAATGTAAATTCTCTATGTAGTAGAGTGAAGTGATTTTTACAGTATTGTCTAACTTTGTGAAGTTGAATTGTCTGTTACTAGATCTCCCAACTAGACACGTCTTCGTGAACAAAAATTAGTGCTACTAAAAAAGTAAGTTAAACTTTTATGGTAGATCTCTAAGTGGGGGGCCAGCAGCTTGTTCTTATAACTGTATTGCAGCACAGCTAGACTGTGTTGTGTATGGCTGTTCTTTGCACCACAATGGAGTTGAGTACCACAGAACTGTAAAAGCCTACAACATTTATTATCTGGCCCTTTACGGAAAAAGTTCACAAATCCTTGATCTAAGTCAGAAAATTTGTGTTGGGATCATTAAGCAGCACTATGCTTATTTTATGTAAATACTCCACATCAATACCTTTTTAAAAAAGGTGTTAAAACTGATTAAAACTAGGTTTTAAAAAGTAAGGTTTGCCTACATTGGCTAACATAAAGCTGTCTGATTTTGATTCTTTTGTTACAGTGTTAAGATGTCACTCTGGCCCTTGACCTGGCAGATTTAATTAGTAGAAAAAAGATTAAAGCTGTACTCAGGTTTAATTCTTTACCCCCGGTAATTTAATAATTAATTTTGGTGTGTGTGTGTGTTGGGGGGGGATGATTATTCCCACTTCTGACTTTATAAAAGTTGCACGGAGTTCAGGTTTTTATACTGTTTGTTTCCATATATTCTGAGTCCCACTGACGTGCTATTCTCTGACCCATTTCGGGCATTAAGTCTTGACCTAGAGGAGTATGTTCCTGTACCAGACACTAATTTTAGTTCCAAACTTCATAGAATTGAAAAATCTCTCCCTTTATGTAAGCCAGTTTATTAGCTTTCGTGTTTTTATGTATTCCAGTTTAAAATCCTTGCCCTTTAAAAATTGTTGAAGGACTGTTGTGTTTGGACTTTGCCATCGTTTTGGGGTTTCCTTTTGGCTGTCAATTTAAGGTCCTTAACTTCCCTTGAATTTCAGGGCTTATTTTTGTGCAGCCCATCTTTCTGCTTCTGAGACCTTCCCAAAAAAGGTCTATTCCGCCTCTTAACTGATCACTAGTTTTGCTAGATCAAAAATTCTAGGTTTAGTGAAGAAATCAAATGGCACTTTGGTTCTTGATCGTATGAAGTATTTTTATGCTAAAGTTGCTCAAGGTTTTAGTTCTATTCACCAGTGTTCTCAAATTTTATGATGGGATTGTTTCATCCATTCTGTTGCACACTCAGTGGGGTGTTGGCATTGTGTGAACTTGCTCTTCAGTTCTGGGAAATGCTGCTGAGATGGTTCTTTGCTCATCTTCACCACCACCCCAATCTTCCTTTTCTCTGGAATTTTTATTTGAATGTGAGCCCTGGACCTCTGTTTTCCTTTGCAGTATGTTGATTTTTTACAACATCTATGTTACAGGTTTTTTTTTTAAGGTTTTAATTAGCTCTAATTTCTAAGACCTTCCCCCCTCATCTTCATTATAAATTAGCAATGTGTTCTTACACAGACGCATTATTTTTTCTCATCTCTAAGGTTATTAATAACTTTAAAGGTTTGTTTCCAAGATACTTTGCTGTTGCTTGAACTTCTGCCTCTCATATTACACATTTTCCTCAAATGTTTGGTGATCTGTGGCTCATATTTAAAAGCTAATTGGATGTTGTGGATTGGGCTAGGGTTTAACTTTGGGGATTCATGTCAGATCCAAGTGATCTATTAAGTGCTTTGTCGTTTTATTGAGGAACCTTTGATATTCCCCCTCTCCCTCACACCCTCCCCCATGCCCTGCAGCCTACCTGGTCAGATTCACCAGAAGTCTCTGTCTACTCTCCTACCAGAAGGGTGGAAAAAAAGCGCAAAAAACTGGCTGCCAGTGTTTGGGATCCCAGTGAAGGAAAACGGCTGAGGGTTCTGAACAAGTGAAGTACTTTATTTTCTTCACGCTATGCCTGTTGAGTACAAAGACCACCTTTTCTTATGTACTTCAGATAAACTCCAGTTTTCTGCCAGGAATGGGTTTCTGTTCATCAATACAGAAGAACTAAGGGTTTAACTGTCAAACATTTTGAACCAATCCTCTTACTCCTTTTACCTGTTTTTAAAGGTACCTGAGCTGTCCATTGCTAAGCCTTTGCAGGGGTTCTGTGGTACAGTCTGGGAGGGATATCCTCATTGCTGACAGCCTATTTGGTTTTCTCGTTGGTCGAGTCCGTTACCACTTGTTCATAAGCTTTGCAATTTCCAAAATTTTGTTGCTGTTGTCTCCTTTCCTGTTCTTTGTCCTCAAGGTTTTTAAATGTTGTCTCTCCACCTCCCCCCCCCCCCCCCCCCCCACCCTTTAAAGTAACGGGTTTTAGTAGGATTTCAGAAGGGACTAGAAGTGATAGGGTCTTATTTTTTAGCAGCCTTTTTTATTTGCGTGAGGGTGGTTGGTGACGGAAGGTTTGGGAGAACATAAAGGGGCAGGTAAATTAAAATCCAGATAGTGTTCTAGAATAATACCTTCCAGAATTTGGCCAATAAATTTCATACGTAGTTTGCTAGTTTATTACGGAACCAATCTCTATTAATGGACAGTGTTAGGTAGCTTTTATTTCAATTCTCCACCAGTTTTGTAGACTGATTAGAGCTGTCAATCTTCCTTCTTTTCAAGTAATGTGTGAGTTCTTGGTCTGCCGGCCTAGTTCAAGTTTTGATACCTTTGGTTTACTAGGTGTGTGCTACCAGGTGAGTTACAATCTCTCTTCTTGGGGTTTTGGGCTTTTATTCCTTTCTTAACCTTCAATGAGCTTTATAAGGTTACAGGTTTTGTTACTACATTACTCTTTGCACATTGGGATGGCAGTTGCTTCATTGATGTGCACAAGTTAGAATACATTATGTGGAACATCTGTCCAGGTGTCCTTCATGCTGAGGTAATTTTGAAAGGTGGTTTCATTAACGTTAGCATCTAAGTTACAAGGCCTGTGCATTCTATATGCACTTTTGGTTTTTACTGCTTGGAAAAGTTCTTTGAAATTGTTATCTTGTACTTTAAAAGTACCTTATGGCGTTGAGGTATTGGGAAAATCAAAACTGAACCCACTGCCTACCACAGCAAATTTTTTCTGAAATGTATAATTTTATTTGGCTTGGGGTCACATTAACTTGAAATGTCAAAATCTAGGTGAGTAAATTTCTTTGGGAGCAGTTTACTTCTAATTTATCAGCTCTCTAACATTTAAGCATGACTCTGAATTATTCATAAAAACTGATTTTTACTATCTACTTTGGGCAAGCTGAGAGTGCATTCTTTATCTTTTCTTCACTGCTGGCCGTGTTGAAGTCTAGCCTGAAAATCTCCATGGCTGAAATAATTCTGGCAAGATGAACATCCAATTGTGCAAATTGAATCTGCCTGGCCTGCTAATTGCTGTCAGTTGCCTATAATCTGGTAAAATTGGAGAAAGGTTAGTTATAATCCTCATTTCAAAGAGGCTTGAGCCCATTTATATCGGAATCAATCAGAATTGTTTAGGTGTTGCCTGGGAACTTGGATTTCACACCCCACTCCAAGTGATCTTCGCTACTCTAAAGTTTTAGGTATTGTTGCTTTAAGATGGTTAAATAATGCTGTTTCATAAAGATTTTTTGTTTTTACTTTTATTTCGGGTAAAGACAAAGGTGTGTGTTTCATAAAACAATGCCACTGAAGCATTTTAATCATGATCCCTTAAGTCTCGCTTGGAAAAAAAAACAGAAAGACTTGGCATTCTAATGAGTGTACAAGATGATAATGAGTATATGTGCTGCCGAAGGCGAGCACCGAGATGACAATGAGTAATAGTGTACCAAGTGGGGGAAGAGATGTGGTGGAAGTAGCAGTAGGCTGGGAACGTGGGGAGTTGGTTTTATGATTTTTAAATTAACTATAGGCGATACACTTTCCTTATTGCCTGCATATTGCCCCACTTTAGTTTGTCACTGATGTCACTCATCCATTCCATTGTGAATTGGTAATTAGTAACTGAAATTGACTTGCTGTAGTTTTGGGTTGGGCTTGTTACATATTGTCCCACTATCCTTAGCATCTTTTAGATTCTCTAGTAATTTCCAGCAGCCTCTTACTTTCAATGGCTGTAGTATAAGTAGCCTTAGGTAACAACTGTGGTATCCAAGGGACTATGCAATTTAGGAAGACAGCAATGGGTGACTGCTAAGTGTTAATTTACCCCAGTAAGCCCTGTAAATTTGGGGGGACAGAAGGGGGGCTCTAAAGGCATGAAAAAAAGACCTTGCAAAATTACTGTACTGCTTTTAAAAGGTGATGCTTCATAAGAATTAGATCTTAAGAGCAAGGTGTTCTTTGTTGTTAACAGTCCAAATCAATTACTTTACTTGTCAGAAGAGGAATTCTTTAAAGTCTTCCGAGAAAGTACAGAATAGGCATTAGGGGAGGTGCTAATTCATTTAACAATGATAGAAGTTACTGAATTCTATTTTGAGAAACTTAAGTCACTTGATAGGAAGATCATTTAAACTTCAAGGTTAATTGGTATACAATTTATTTTGTAATTGGATAGGCTACATTGTTTGCACTTCGGGATTTAAATGTGAGGTTATTTTTCCTGCCTCTCTCATTTCTCTGAAAAATAAAATATTTGAAGAAACTTAAGAGGTCTGTTAATGTTACCTAAAAGCGACATTTAACATGTCAAGCGATGCTTTGAATAAATACTTAAGAAAAGGAATTATATAATTCCCCTTTGTTATTGTTGTATGGATGGCCTTGGATTACACAAGGCTTAATCACACTTTTAGAAGACACTTGCCAATCTCACTAAGTAGAACCCGTTTAAAATAAAAATTGGAAGATGGCTCTGGCTGTTATAAGTGTAGTTAAATTAGCTAAGGCAATAAAAAAAACTTCAAAATGCTCAGAAATTTGTTGTACATTGCTTCTACAATCATTGATATATAATAAAGCATGCTACTACTAGTCAATTAGTTTTATGTATTAAGACCTATCAGCATGTCTTTGTTTTTTTTGTTTTTTTTTTAGTGCCTGGTTGACTTGATTTCACACTAACGTGATGTTCTCTGTACCATTTAACATTTTCAAAACCTATTCTCCCCCAGCAAATTCTGTTAGAACCAAGTGTTTCCATTTCCGGAAGCCTACTTTTAGAGTTCATATTAAGTTTATAGTGGGCTTTAGTGGGGTTTTAATTTGCACTAAATTTTCTTTTCTGGAAGATTACTTATGTTCAAATTTATAATGTAGTGCTTTTGTCTTACAATTAAACTCTTATAGCACTCATGCATTTTTTGCACTGTCTTTTTGTTTTTCTTTCTTTTTTTTTCAATTTAAGCTTTCCCTTCTTGGATGAATACTTTGAAATAACAGGTCTTATTTTCTTAGTTGAAAAGGTAAGAACTATCATATTTAAAATGTAACAGTTTGAAATGATGGGATTCTTTTGAAAGATTATGCAAAATGGTCAAATAGTTTTTTAATTTGAAGAGTCACTGAATTCAGTGGAAGAAAGAAGGGTCATTTTCAGTTTTCTCCAGAATGTTCAGGAGGAAGGATAGTGAGAGAAGGAAGATTCTGTATGGGGATATTCAGTCTCTGGCCTCTACTGGGTTTGCTGTCAAATGTGGTGAGACTGCTGAAAGTGCTGGTAGGCATCTGCTATTTATGCAGACTTGTATATATTTCTCAGAAGATGGCAAATTGAATTAGATGTGTAAAGTTGCACTAATGTTCGCCAAGGTATTCCTACTCTGAATACAGAGGAAACCTAACATAACATTATTGTTCCACTATTCCATTTCCTATGTTTGTGTTCCTCGAGAATTCTGAGGCATTTGGGTCGTTCCTAGTGCTGGCCTGCCAAGAGAGAGGCTGACATTATGGCAGGTCATGGTATGATGCTTAGAAGGTCTTCACTCCCTCACAAATGATCTCTGTGACCAGTTTGTGATTTGCCTTTTTGTTCTATAAAATCAGGCCAAGTTAAATAATGGGTTCTGTTATTTTAGGTTCTGCCATGATTCTATAATGAGAATATTAACTTTATTTTTTTAGAAGTCTCCTACTAAATATTTGGGGGGGGGGGAGGGGCAGAGGGAGAAAGAGAAAGAATCCCAAGTAGGCTTCACGTTGCCAGCGCAGAGCCTGACCTGGGGCTCCATCTCACAGCTGTGACATCAGGACCTGAGCCTATATCAAGAGTCAGACCACTGAGCCACTCAGGTGCCCCAAGAATATGTACTTATTTAAAATAAGTTAAGATCATCTTTTCAGATTTATTAAAATGTATAGGATATTGTCTAGCAGACTTAAAGCAATTTCTAGTTTAATACATAATTCAATGGAATAGACTTTAAAAAAAGAATGTTTCTGAGGTCCAGCTCTGTCATTTGCCCTGTGATGTTGGACAAATAAAATTTAACTTGTCTAAGCATCAGTTTTCCAACTGAAAATTATTTCTCAGATACGGATGTTTGATGACAGGCATGTGAATGTGCTTTGGAGTTAGTAGTTCTCAACCTTATCGTAAGGTTAAACACACTTTGAGGCCTTATCCCACCCTTAAGTAGAATCTTCAGGGGGGAGAGCCCAGGCATCTATATTATTAAGATCCCTGAGTCTGAGAGTTGAAAACCAAAGCTTCATATTTATTGCTATGACCATGTTTAAGAGCTATGGAGATCACACATAGGAAAAGGTATCAAATGTTAATACCTATATGTGCTGGGCAGTCTGAATGTGAAGAGTATAATGTGGCCAGGCTTGTGGGGAGTAGATACACATAGCTGTCTACCAAGATGGGATGAGTGCCCTTTGCAGTTTGCCTGGGCATCTGCTAGGACTTCTCACTTGCGCTTCTGTAACTCTTCTGGGCTTCCCTGGCTATGAACCTTCAGATTTAGTGTAGAAGTCCCTTGAGTTTGGTGAGTAATTTGAGATAAGCAGAAAGGCTAAAAAGGTTCTGGATTACAGAATAGTGTAAAAGCCTTTATAAATAAGAAATAAGGTCAAGGAAGCATTTTTGTGGGGAATGGAGGAAGAATATATCGTTGAGTTTTGGGGATTTAAAATTTAAGGTGTTTGCATGATACCTAAGTGGGTGTATCCAGTAGAGAGTTGGAAAAGGTTTGGAATTCAGAAGAGAGGTTACTTGCTGGAGAAGGCAATGTCATGGGAGTAAATAAAAGCACCCTAGAGAGTGTGGGAAATGAAGAGAACCAAAGGCTGAGCTCTGTTGCAGGCCATTTGATGAATGAGTGCATGATTAGACTCCCAAAGGCCTACTCTGCTTTCTGCAACCCCCCCCCCCCCCCCGCCACACACACACACACACACACACACACACACACACACACACACACACACACAGCAAGCAGTGTCATAATTTGCTAATCCTCTTACTAGCCCAGTGGAGTCAGGCAAGTGACCTAGCTTGTCAAGTTTTCTTATCTGTAAAATGGAAATGAGTCCCTACCTCAGGGTTGTGAGGATTAAAAAAGAATCTGTAAAGTACTTAAACAGCTACTGGCATATAGTTAAGTGTTTTAACTGTTACTGTTGACTGCCTTGACCTATTGAGATAAATTCTTTTTTTTTTCCTTTTTAAGTAGGCTTCATGCCCAGCATGGAATCCAAACTTGAACTCACAACCCAGAGATTAAGGCCTGAGCTGAGATCAAGAGTTAGATATGGTTTAACCGACTGAGCCACCCAGGCATCCCAAGATAAATTCAATTTCTAGTAAGATCCAATTACCAGCCCCGCTTACAACCCACAAAATCTCCATCAGTGACTGGAGCTGGTGTTGATCATTATCTTTCTTGAATTTATTCTCTGCTGCACAATGTGCCACTTAAATAGGCGTTGTTTTAAATGTGCTTATGATTTTTTTCAGTCTTGCTGCCTCAACTGGAATGTTAGCTTCCATTGGGATTAGGTCCATTTCTTACACTTCTGTGTATAGCCACTAATTTCTCAAACATCAGTTATCTCTATTGATGTGGTAACTTACAATAAAATCATAATGTTTTAGAACTATTTTGTTGCAGAGTGGGAGCTCAACAATGTTTGGATGCATAAATCAATGAAAAGTCTAAGATTGCCTTAATACTTGTTTCTATCTACTCAGGTATTTTCTGACAGATGTAGCATAAATAGCAGATAAACACTCCTTACTAAACGAGTGCTTTTCTTCCTAACTCTTAAGCTCTAAGACAGTTCTAAGACTGGGAAAACCAGCATTATGTGGGACTTAATAGCCTGGAACCAGAGTGATAGCTTGTGTCTTATTTGTGCTGCAAGTGGAGAGAAGCTTGTCACAACATGCTCTTCATTTTTAGGCTCCTGAGTCTTGGCATCCTGATATGTAAAATTGGGGAGGGGGTAGATTAAGTGATCTTTAGGTTCATGTCTTCTAGCAATACATATGTTAGTATTCACTGGCAATCAGGATACAAATACATTGTTTTATAAATATATTACAGAAATGTAAGGGAAACACATTATATAGGCTTTAAAAATAATAGCAATATACATGGCAATTCTCACAATGCTTCTCTTTAAATTTCTGTCTCCTCCCCCCTCCCCCCCCCCAACAACCTACCAACCTACAAAAAGCAAAAATACTCCATGTGTCTTAATCTGGACCACAATCGAGGGGTCAGATAATATACTCTGAGTTAAAGATACAGATTTCATATATACAACAGCCAGGACTTGAATTCATAAAATCTCAGCTTTCTAGGTGTGTGACCTTGAACATGTCATTGAACTTGGCTATTTTCTGATCTGCAAAATAAAGATAATATGAGCAAATATTTACACAGCACTTTTCTATGTGCCTTACATTATACTTAATAGGGGCGCCTGGGTGGCTCAGTCGGTTAGGCGGCCGACTTCGGCTCAGATCATGATCTTGCGGTCCGTGAGTTCGAGCCCCGCGTCGGGCTCTGTGCTTGACAGCTCAGAGCCTGGAGCCTGTTTCAGATTCTGTGTCTCCCTCTCTCTGACCCTCCCCCGTTTATGCTCTGTCTCTCTCTGTCTCAAAAATAAATAAACGTTAAAAATAGTTTTTACTTCTTTATGTCATTGTAAAATTAATGAGACATTCCTCCTCCAAAGGACTTAGTGCATTATATCAGAGTACATATTCAATATAACACCTATTTTTTCCTGACATAAATTACAGAAAGTTTCTAACATTTAAAATCCTTTAAAAAATACTTTGTGCATGGAAAGGTGATACTGTGCTGGAGGAATAACAAGCTTGGTGTCTATTTAAAGTGCTGATACTTGATCATTAGAATTAAAATGAGCTATCTACCAGATAGGAACCCATGTTTTTACTCTTCCCCATGGATCACTAAGTGATTTTTAAAACTGACTTTAGACCTCAAGTTCCCATTTAAGAAACAACTCATGATACCTTGTTACCAACTGCAAAGTGAAGCTGGATGTTTTGGTTATTAGATATCTTAGTGATTTGAGGTTATTGAGTGAAATGTAGGGGGAAAGCTATTAGGGTGGTAAAACGGGACAGGAAATCTCCAGGTTTATTGGAGATACAGCTTCCTAATTTTAAAATCTTTACCCAAGGAAATGTCTAGTATAAAACAATGGTGTGAGTAGTCATTTCAAATCAAAGAATCTGTGGAAGAGGTGAATGTTTATTTCTGGACTGTGTACTCATGTGAAGAGTCATTAATTTTTATTTGTATTTAATTTTAGAGAGAGCAAGGGAGGGGCAAAGAGAGGGAGAGACAGAATCTTAAGCAGGTTCCATGCTCAGTACAGAGTCCAATGTCGGGCTCGATCCCATGACCCTGGGATTATGACCTGAGCAAAATCAAGAGTTGGACACTCAACCAATTGAGCCACCCAGGCACCACAAGACTTCTATTTCTAAGGGAATTAATGAGATCACAGTCATTTTTCTTCTGAGTAAGAAGGAAAATATTAGGGATTTAATGCCAAAAATGCAATCATTTTTTTCCTGTTAAGTAGTAGTTAACACTTAAATAGCATTTACTATGTGGTAGACATAATTCTATGTGGTATTATTACTAGCTCCCTTTTACAGATGAGGGAACAGACACAGGTTAAACAACTTGTCCAAAGTCACCTGATGGTATCTTGCAGGGTGGAGAGTTAAACTTCAGTGGTCTGATTCCAGGGTTTGTGCTTTTAATCTTAACAAAGGGCAGAGAGGCTGGGGAAGTAGCTGGAGCAGTGGGGAAAAAACTGGCAGCATTACAGAAATGGAAGAGGTACAAAAATTAATAAAGCACACTACAAGGACAAGGAAAAACCCTCTTCCTTCAGTCTTCCTACCACTGGAGAATGCTATTTCATAATTGTTGATTGTAGAACTCTCTATTTACACACAACAATTTATTGGTAACTGCTGGGGATGGGGAGAAAAAGGGTCAGGGTCAGGTTGGTATTACATTTGTACTTAAAAGAATGATGATGATTGAGAGGAGAATTACCACGGTGATGATTATAATCTTTCTGAAGTGTTTCCACCATATCCTCCTGAGAATCTTTCTTGTTTTTTGGGACTCTTTGGCCTGAAATAAAAATACAAATTTAATGTTTTCTTTCTGTATCTGGATTAATGGACACACTTTCAATACCTAATAAAGCTATGTGAAAGAACAGATTTAGCTTGGTTTTGAGCAATCCCAGAGAATCTCACAAAGTCTGCACAGCTTTTATAAAATGATTCACCAAGATTCCAGGTGCCTTCCTCATTGAGTTCAGCTGTAATTTTATTAATAAATTAATGTTTAATAAACATATTTAATAAATATTTATTATTTAATATTTAATAAACTAATAGAATTTATTAATAAATAAATTTATTAACTCTGACTGTGACCAAGTTAATAACTCTTTGAGCCCCAGTTTCCTCATCTTCACTTTATGATTTTACTTAAATGCCACTATCCCTTATAACCCTATTTAAAATCGCTACCCCCATCTCCATCCCAGAAACCCTATTTCCCTTCGATACATTATTTTTCTCTAAAGTATTTATCTCTTGGGGTGCCTAGGTGGCTCAGCCAGTTAAGCGTCTTGACTGGCTCGGTCATGATCTCATGGTTTGTGAGTTTGAGCCTCTGGCTCTGTGCTGACAGTTCAGAGCCTGGAGCCTGCTTTGGATTCTGTGTCTCCCTCTCTCTGTCTCTGTCTCAAAAATAATCATAAAAAGTTAACATGTTTAAGGTATTTATCTCTTATCTAACATTATGTAAATCTTATTTATTGTGTGTTGAGAATGTAAGCTCCGCGAAGGCAGGGATTTTGGTCTGTTTCATTCACTGCTGTATTCCCAACAGTGCTTAACGTAGAATACTCCTCTATTTTTCTTTAGCACCCGTATATTGCTATTGAGAAATGTGATGCTATTCTAATTGCCAAGTCTTTGTATTTTCTCTCTGAAAACATTTAAAATCTCTCTTCCTTTTTTAATGTTCTACAATTTCAATATTACATACATGCCCTGCTATGGTCCTTGTTTTGTTCATTCAGTCTGGAAACTCGTGTTATTTACTTCTAGGAATTTTTCTTATATGCCTCTAATTTTCTCTCCTTTGATTTCTTCATTGTCTGAAACTCCTGTTGTTCATATGTTGGATCTCAGACTGATTCGCTGTCTTATCTTTCCTCTTTCTCTTTTTGCTCTCCTTTCTGAGAGAATATCTCAACTTTATATTATAATAATTGTACTGAATTTAAAATTTTTACTATTGTTTTAATTTCCAAAAGATCTCTTTTGTTTTATGAATAAGCTTTTACACAGCTTTTCATTCTTGTTTCAGGGATGCATTACTTTCTATTATTTCTCTGAAGACAGAGAAAGGTTGGGGAATGGTCACCATATTCAAAGATACAGATACTCAGGATAAAACTTTTCACTTGATCCATCGGATTTTAATATGCTGGTCACTCTGGCCTCAACTGCATATGGTTTCTGAATTTAGACCCACTCTGGTCTGTTGTCTTTAGGTAATAACACTTATTATCCTTTTGTCAGGGGTAAGGAGAGGAAGTGATGTGGCTCTAAAATGTAGGGAAGAGGCTCTGCAGGTAACATGTTCCTTTTAAAGACTTTATACCCAGTCTCCTCTTGAGACTTCTATTGCATGTCTACTTTTACAAGTACCATGTATCTCCAGTTTCTGATTCTTTCCAAAGTTCTGTGGCCTGGATCAGTTTGCATCTTAATGTCTTCTGGTACAAACTTAGGTTTTGAGGTTTTTGCTACTAAAAAGGTTAAAAAGTACTCATAATTGGTTTTCTAGCTTCCAGAATTGTTGCCATCTCTTACCTGTTGTCTTTTCCTTGTTTTTTGTCCTAGTAATTTATACATTAAAATTCCTAATTATTTCTTTACCTATAATTTTATTGGAATTTTGAGTGTATGCCAAGATAAATGTATCTGTTTAATCTGTCAAATTAAAATCCATGACCCATATTTATCTGTAGGCAGACTGAGAGAAAGCTTACTGGCCTTTTTGTTAAAAAGCCAAATGGGCTTTTTTTTTTTTCCCCCTTTAAAAAAGCTTATTTTGAGAGAGAGAGCACTTGTGCACAGGTGTGAGCACAAGCAGAGCAGGGGTGGAGAAGGAGAGAGGGCTCGATGTCAAGAACCATGA
This sequence comes from Felis catus, assembly GCF_018350175.1. Lineage (NCBI taxonomy): Eukaryota > Metazoa > Chordata > Mammalia > Carnivora > Felidae > Felis > Felis catus. The sequence goes on from NC_058371.1 coordinate 137,825,138, forward strand.
GGTCATGACCTGAGTTGACAGGAGTTGGAAGCTTAACTGACTGAGGCACCCAGGTGCCCCCAAATCAGCTTCTTAAGGACATTCAGTAGTCTTTTATATAAAGATCAAGGGGGAAAAAAGAGGTAACTAATTTTGCAAGTCAAAAAATAGAGGTTTTTGTGAGAATGATTATGTGGTATCTGTGTGAAAAATATTCTGAGAAAAACTGTAAAATACTTCAAATATGTTTTATTGAGCTGCTTCTACCCAACTGTCCTCAAAGAGGAAGTCATTTTTTTCTTCATGTAATCATGTATGCATAAAAGTGGGATTTGTTTGGAAGGTAAGGCAGTAAAGTGAAATAAAATCTCTTACTTTTTTTGCCATATTTTTTGTGGGATTTAGATGTTGCCACTTACCCCATAAAAAAGACAAAATCTAATAAAAAAAATTAATAGATCTGGCAGTATGGTAGACTCTAAGTAATCCCATAACCCTCCTGCCACTATTACTACTCAGAAATGCTAGATAAAATATAATAAGCAAACTTAAATTCATAGCAGAATTGGGAAGAAAGTCAGAGTACAGCCTGGTGCCGAAACTTAGGCAAACAGTGAGAAATTGCACTTCTGGTGCAGCTTGTCTGGATTTGGGAGGGTGAGGACATTGGCTTCTGTCATCCAGGGCTTGGGATTTCACTGCCCACAGGCACAGCAGGCTAATCTCTGGGCTCCATGAGGAGAACATGGAACTATATTGAATTTTCATCTTTCCTGCTAACTAGGCTCAAAACTTTGGAGTCTTCCTTAACTCCCTCTCACCACACATGCAATCTGTCAGCAACTCCAATTTGTTCCACCTTCAAAATGTATACAGAATCCAACCACCTCTCACCACTTGTACTGAACTAAATATTCATTTTATGTTACCTACACTTTTACCACTTTCTTTGCTCTTTAATTTTTTGCTGAAAGTCAGATTTCTCTTCAGAGATAATTTTCCAACTACCTAAAATACCTCCTTTAGAATTTCCTCAGTGCAGATGTGATAAACACAGCCAGCTATCCACTGCAGACTTTAGTTCCCCTCTCATAATGTAGAATTATTGCTGGCAAGAGACTCTCCAGTCACAGACCACATTTATCAGGCTCTTCACCCCACTCTGTGCTGTTTCCCTCTCTGCCTCTTGCACATATGCAAAGCTGTAAGACTAATTCTTACCAATAGGTCGTGAGTAGAAATGATGGTGTCACTTTTGGGCTGAAGTGGCTATAAGCAAATATGCTTCTTCCACTCCATGTTTAACCAACTGCCACCTGAAATGGAAAGACTCTAAGGCCCCAGGCAATGGCAGAGTCACAAAACGGAAAAAGCTTGGGTTCCTGGATTACCATGTGAAATTATGCCCACGGAAAACCTGTTTTAAATTGTTATGCAACCAAGAAATAAACCTTTATTTAGTTCAACAGTTAGTGTTTCTCTAATACTGCAGTTGGTAGTAGGATGAGATGTTATTAAAAGAGTCTAAAACATGTGGCATTGGCTTAACCATCAGGTGGTAGGCAGTGAAGAAACTGGTAGTAGAGGCTGGAAAGATAAAGACCTATTTAAAGACCTATTCTTCAGAATAAAACACTGGATAGTTTTACCATTGCCTGTGACAACTTGGAAGGCAAACAAATTGCCTATTGAGTCTTTCACTTTGGAAGAAAATGTTGGAAAACAGAATGGTAATGGTGTGAGTTCTTGTTACTGGCTGCATTTATCAAGGTATCAGCTGGCTGGTTTGCAAGAAGAAATGAAAAAGGAATAGGGTGAAGAAATGTGGAACACTGAAACATTAGATAAGCTTGTTTTTTTGGTCCAGAAATAGAACTATTGAAAAGGTCTTTAATGACAAATGCCCATTAAGAAGATTCTGTCCTCCCTCAATAACAGAAAAACTCCAAACCTTTAAAAAAAAAAAATGGGAAAAGGACTTGAACAGACTTTCATCAAAGATCTATAAATGGCCAATAAGCATGCGAAAAGATGCTCAACATCATTAGTCATTGAGGGAATGCAAATCAAAAGGAGATGCTAGTTAAAAAAGTGAGATGCTAGTTCATACCCAGTAGGATGTCTATAATTAAAAAAATGGCAAATAACAAGTGTTGGAGAGGATGTGGAGAAATCTGAACCCTCTTACATTACTGGTGGGTACTTGTGGCTACCCTCTTACATTACTGGGTTCAACCACTGTGGAAAATAGTTTGGAAGTTCCTCAAAAAGTTAAACACAGAATTACCATATGATGTAGCAATTCCATTCCCATGTATACACACAAAGGAATTGAAATCAAGTATTCAAACAAAAATTTGTACATGGATGTTAATAGCATTATTCACAATAGCCAAGGCAGAAACAACCCAAATGTCCACCAAATGATGACTAATAGATAAGCAAATAGGGGTGTATCCATAAAATGGAATATTACTCAGCCACAAAAAGGAATGAATTACTGACATGCTACAACATGGATGAACTAGAAAAACATGCTAAGTGAAAGAAGCCAGCCACAAAAGACTGGATTGTATGATTCTATTTATATGAGATAGCCAGAATAGGTAAATCCATAGAGACAGAAAGTAGATTAGTGGCTGCCAGGACGTGGGGAATAACTGTTTAATGGATATGAGGTTTCTTTTTGGGGTGACAAAAATGTTTTGAAACTAGTAAGGTGTTGGATATACAATACTGTGAATGTATTCAATGCCACTGAATTGTATACTTTAAAAATGTTAATTATACCTTATGTGAGTTTTACCTCAATTAAAAAAAAAAAAAGATTCTGCCCTGTGGTGGAGACAAGGTTAAGGGTGCAATATGCTTCCTATGCAAGCCTAATGGCCTCAAAGTAGTTGTCTTTAAATTGAGAGGGAGGCATGAGGGCAAGAAGCAGGAGCAAAGAAATAACCGGGTTTCAGAATATTGTCCAGAAAAGAACTTTACATGTGGATACAGGCACTTGGAAACGACTAGAAGCAAAAAGATTCAAAATCAACCAAGTTTTGAAATGGAAAATAAAGCAGAACCTGGTCCTTTGAAAAGACCAAAACAAAACAAAACAAAACAAAACAAAACAAAACAAAAAACAACTTGATTAAAATAATCGAAAGGCTAAGAATGAGGTAATTAAACCAACCACAGGCACAAGACAAAAGTTAAGAATACAACCGCATATAGCATATAGTATAAGTTTTTATACACGGCTAGAGTCAGTCTTTTGAGGCAACAAAGGTAAAACTATGGCAGTGAATCCTACAACACATACAAACATTTAATGTGAAATTTATCATATTAACAGGTTTAAGAAGAAAAATCATTATCTCAATTAATGTAAAGATAGCATTTGATACAATTCAACACCCTTTCATGATAAAATTTCTTAGCAAATAAAGAATAGAAAGGAAGATTTATAAGTTGTTAAAAAGTATCTATCAAAATCTGAATGTAAATTTAATACTTAATTGGGAAGCATTAGAAATATTCATTTTAAATTGGGAACGAGTATTTCAGATATCACCATTTCTAGTCAATATTTTACTGGCATTCCTAGATAACATAGTAAGACAAGCAAAAATAAAGAGGGGGTGCCTGGCTCTTGGTGGAACATGTAACTCTTGATGTTGGGGTTGTGAGTTTGAGCCCCATGTTGGGTGTAGAGTTTACTTAAACAAAAAAAAAAAAATTAAAAAATGAATATATATGGGAAAGGATGAAAAAAATATAGTCATTATTTAGTATATGATAAAATTTTTATGTAAAAATGCAAAGAAATCCATAGATAATATTACCATGAAAGTTCAGTAAGATTTAGGATACAACATTAGTATGCAAAAATTGATTGTGTTCCTATTAATCAAAAAACAGAGTCAGAAAGAGACCTAGAAAAATGGAGACCTAGCACATTAAGAGATGTGAAAACAATATTTTAAAGATGTCAATCCTCCCCACATTAATGTAATTCCAACTAACATCCTAAAATTGTGTGTGTGTCTGTATGTGTGTGTGTAACTCAAGATGTAGATTCTAAAATTCACTGAAAGAGAAAGCAAGACTTGCTAACACAATTTTTGAAAAGTAGAATACCATTCACTATAAGATATTAAGACTTCTTATAAAACCACAGTAATTAAAACAGTATAGTACTGGTCCAAGGATAAAGAAATGGATTAGTAGATATTAAATATGTATAGGGAGGGGCACCTGGCTGGCCTACTCGTAAGTGCATGTGGCTCTTGATCTTGCGGTCATGAGTTCAAGCCCCACGTTGGGTATGGAGATTACTTAGATAAATTAAATAAAAAGAAAAAAGAATACAGTACATATACATATATACATATATATGTAAATATATATATAATTGGCATTACAAACCAAATTTGGAAAGGCTGAGTGCTATTCAATAAATGGTGTTTGGGCAACTGATTTTTTGTACAGAAAATTATAAAACTTTGATTCCTACATCATACTCTATGCAAAAAACAAAATTCCAGATGTTTTAAAGATCCATGTTTAAGAAGCAGAATTTAAAACTTTTAGGAAACAATGTAAGAATATCTTTATAACTTTGGGAAAGGAAGGAGTTCTTTTTTTTTTGAGAGAGGGAGGGAGAGAGCGCTAGCAGGGGAGAGGGGCAGAGGGAGAGAGAGAATCTCAAGCAGGCTCCACACTCCGTGTAAAGCCCAATGCAGGCCTTGATCCCAGGACCCTGGGATCATGATCTGAGCCCAAACCAGGAGTTGCATACTCACTGAGCCACCCAGGCGCCTCAAAGGAGTTCTTAAACAAGACCCAGAAAAGCATAAACCATGAAGGACAAGACTGATATATTTGTCTAGATGAAAGTTAAAGACTTCTTTCCTAAAAAATGTATTTTACATAAAGCTGAAAGCCAAGCCACATACTGGGAGAACATATTTACACTTTATACAACTAAGTATCAACAACTAAGAATTGTATACCATTTTTTATCCTTTATTATACATTAGTATTTTATGTATCTCATAAATTATTTTAAAAGATAAAGATTCACATTAGCAAAATGGGCAAAGGATATCAACAGGCAGTTCACAGAACAAATTCTAATAGTTAATAAACATAAAAATTGTTCAATGTCATTCAAAATTAGGAAAACACAAATTAAGACAATAGTTATCTTCTTTCCCTTACAGATTGTTAAAAACCATAATCTCATAATCCCAAGTATTAGAAAGAATGTGGGGCAACAGAACTCTCATATACTACTGATGGAAGTATAAATGGCACAACACTTCTTAAGGAATTTTGAAGTATTTAGTTAATTTAAAGATGCACATATTTTAAGATCCAGCAATTTCATTTCTCTTTCTATATATAGCAGAGTGAGGGTTCTACAATGAGATCAAGCATCCCAGGGAGTTGCATGAGATGCTCCATTGGAAAGCAGGAAATTAATTTTAGAACTTCTCTTTGTTTATTTTAATCAAAAAAATAGGAAGGGAATGAACATGTATTAATGTACAACATATGGATAGGTGCTGACACCTTCCCTAAGTGTGTATGTAAAATGATACATGAGGACGCTTAAGGTTTTTTAGGGGTAAAGTATATATTCCCTAGTGACAAAGAGTTGACCACTGCCTACCCCTTTATCCATTTACCTGTAGTGTATTGCAATTCCTATAATTTACATGCATCTGGGGAAGAGAATTTATGGGCAATATTATTTAGTTTTAACTAAACTAAAAAGTACACATGTGGCTTAAAAATTCTACCAATAAAGGGGTGCTGGTTGGTTCAGTAGGAAGAGTGTGCAACTCTTGATCTTGGGGTTGTGAGTTCATTACTTAAATAAATAAATAAACAAAAAAATTATACCAATAAGGCAAACATAAACAACAAAAACATGGCAAAGAGGATATATCTCTTCTAGTTTGAGTATTTCATCTGCCATATTTAGAAATAAAAATATAATGATTATAATCAGATCTGACTTTTAATCACAATTACTATTATTAAAAACATTCTTATTAATATTTTTCTTAATCGGAGAGAAACAGTTTTAATCTTCTTAGAAAACCAAATTATTTAATATTTTATTTCATCTTCATCCCATTCTTTTAATTACTACTTTCCTATATTCTTTATATTATATAGTGTTATTATAGAAGAATATATAATTTAGATATATATCTAAATGCATTCTCAAGAATGCACTTGTAAATTTGTAAAATTACAAATAAGTATGCATGACCAAAAAACTCTACAGATCACTGTCTTAGAAACAGTTTTGCAGGGGAACCTGATTGAGGTGACTCAATCAGTTGAGTGACTGACACTTGGTTTTGGCTCAGGTCACGACTCATAGCTTGTGAGTTGGAGCCCCACATCAGGCTCCACACTATGGCCCTCCCATGTGCACTCTCTCTCTCAAAATAAATAAACAAAAAGAACAGTTTTGCAAAAGTGTACCAAGAGATATGAATAGGTTGTTCAAAGAAGTATTGTTCATAATAAAGTTAGAATCTACATTAATGTTTATTAAAAGGAGAAAAAATAAGTATACTGTGTTTATGTATTTTTAAGTTTTTTACATTTTATTTAGAGAGAGAGAGAGAGAGAGAGAGAATGGGGGATGGGCAGAGAGAGAATCCCAAGCAGGCTGTCCACTGTCAGCGCAGAGCTGGATGTGGGGCTTGAACACACGAACTTGAGATTATGAACCTGAGCTGAAATCAAGAGTCAGTGCTTACTCGACTGAGCCACCCAGACGCCCCCGACTACGTTTACTTAAATAGTAATGATATGCTGTCAGAAGTTAAACTGATAAATTAAAGCTAAGTGTGTCCAAATAAATACAGTTCATAAACATAATGTTGAACTAAAATCTTATGTTTTAGTTCATTATATGTACATTATAATGTCACAAACATAAAGTTAAAAATGCAAACTAAGAATGTAGATACATATATACCTACAGATACAAATCAGGACTCAAGCATACAAATGATTCACATCAAATTCATGATAGTGGTTCTGGTGTGGAAGGGGAATGGGTTTGGGAAAGGTACACAGGGACTTTAATCATAGTCTAATTTCTTTTTTAAATTTTTTAATGTTTTTTTTTTTAAATTTATTTTTGAGAAGGAGAGAGTGCGAATGGGGGAGGGACAGAGAGAGAGAGGGAGACACAGAATCAGAAGCAGGCTCCATGCCATCAATGCAGAGCCGGATGTGGGGCTCGAACTCATGAACTGTGAGATCATGACCTGAGCTGATATTAAGAGTCAGACGCTTAATGGACTGTGCCCCCTAGGCGCACCCAAAACTATCTTCTAATAGAAAATTTTGAACACACAAAAATTGACAGAACGGTATAATGAAACCCTATATACTCAACATCTAGTTTTAACAATTATCAACTTATGGCCAATTCTGTTTCATTTATACCTCATTCTACTCTCCCACTCCTGAACTATTCTGAAGCTGATCTCAGACATTACATAAATTCATTCAAAATATTTTAATATGTATTTCTAATAAGTAGTGACTTTTTAAAAACATAACCATAATACCATTATTACATCTAAAAACCAATAATATTTCTTACTGTCATCTAAAATCCAGTCAGAATTCAAATATCTACTTATTCATGAAGTTGTAAATGTTCATGTTTAGAGTTTGTTTGAATCAAATTTCAAATAAAGACCACACAGTGAAATGATACACCTTCTAAATCCATTTTTTGGTAAGTTCTCCCTCTTTTTTTTCCCTTGAAGTTTATTTGTTGACTAATCTGTGTGTTTTTTAATGTAAGAAATACATCTGTTATGCAAATAAGTACCTCCTACTTTAATGGGTTTTAAATTTTCATTGTTTTATAATTAATACTTTAGTTGCATTCTTATAATTTTTTTTTAATTTTTGTTAACATTTATTTATTATTGAGAGACAGAGAGAGACAGAGCATGAGCAGGGGAGGGGCAGAGAGAGAGGGAGACACAGAATCTGAAACCGGCTCCAGGCTCCAAGCTGTCAGCACAGAGCCTGACACGGGGCTCGAACTCACAAACCATGAGATCATGACCTGAGCTGAAGTCGGACACTTAACCAACTGAACCACTCAGGAGCCCCTATAATTTTTTGATAAAGCCATAGTTTGGTGACATAGGATTATCTCACAGTATTCCTGGTATTCCTGGTGTTCCTCACAGTATTTCCTTTTGGCCATTTGTCTCAAGTCGTAAGACACTGTTTGGATATCAAGACAGGTGAACATCACTTACAGTTGTTTGGAGATCATTGGTTTTATCAGTGAAGATATTCAATCTTTCTTCATTTTCCAAAATTTCATCAATATTTTTGGACATAATATTTTTTACTTCAGTTACTTGGCTCCTCAGTGTAGATATTGAGCTATCACCTTGATTTTTATTGTATTGCATCTATATAGAAATGAAATATAATACAAATATTATTTTCTATAAATAAAATCTATGATAATAGATTGTACAAATTAGAACAAAAGTGTCAAAGGCGCATTTCAATTGTATTTCAGCATAAGGAATCAACTAAACTTCAAATTGTCCCACGTTAATCTTGCTAAAAAAGGGGAGAGGGTGGATGGAAGAGTGATATTTCAATATATTCAATCAGTGGTGGAAGTCTTTTTTAAAATTTAAGTTGTTTATTTATATATTTATATAGACTTTTAAAGAGAAGTTTTAGGGCTGCCTGGGTGGCTCAGTGGGTTAAGTGTCCAACTTCTGCTCAGGTCATGATCTTGCGGTTGGTGAGTTTGAGCCCCGCGTCAGGCTCTGGGCTGACAGCTCAGAGCCTGGAGCCTGCTTTGGATTCTGTGTCTCCCACTCTCTTCCCCTCCCCCACTCACACTCTGTCTCTCTCTCTCTCTCAAAAATAAATAAACATTAAAAAAAATTTTTTTAAATAAAGAGAAGTTTTAGGGTCATAGTAAAATTGAGTGGGAAGTATAGAGTTCTCACATGCCCCTTATCCCCTCCCTATACTCCTCCCCCTCCCCAAAGCTCCCCATCAACAACCTGCACTAGAGTGGTACATTTGCTACAATGGATGACCCCACACTGATGCATCATTATCACCCAAAGTCCATAGTTTACATTAGGTTTCACTGTTGGTATTGTACATTCACTTGGTTTGGACAAATGTATACTGACATGTATTCACCATAATATAGTATCATACAGAACAGTTCCACTGCCCTTAAATTCCTGTGTTCCACCTATTCATGCCTCCCTTCTCCCTAAGCCCTGGCAACAATTGGTCTTTTTACTGTCTCCATAGCTTTGTCTTTTCCAGAATGTCATATAGTTGGAACCAAGTACTGGCTTTTCATATTGGCTTCTTTCACTCAGTAATATGTATTTTTTTTAAATTTATTTATTTTGAGAGAGACAGAGACAGATCGAGCGGGGGAGGGGCAGAGAGCTAGGGAGACAATCCCAGGCAGGCTCTGTGCTGTTAGCACAGAGCCGGGTATGGGGCTCCACTTATGAAACCGTGAGATCATGACCTGAGCTGAAACCATGAATTGGACGCTTAACTGACTTGAGCCACCCAGGCGCCCCTCACTTAGTCATATGTATTTAAGTTTCCCACATATCTTTTCATGGTTTGATTTACTCATTTTTTTTAGTGCTGAATAATAGTCAATTGTCTGGATGTACCACAGTTTATCCATTTACCCATGGAAAAACATCTTGGTTGCTTCCATGTTTTGGTAAGTATAAATAAAGCTGCTATAACATCTGTATGAAGACTTTTGTGTGGACATTACTTTTCAACTTATGTAAATAACAAAGGTGTGGTTGTTGGATCATATGGTAAGAGTATGTTTAGTTTTGTAAGAAACTGCCAAACTGTCTGACAAAGTGACTGTAGCATTTTGCGTTCCCATCAGTAGTGAAGAAGCATTCCTACTGCTCTACTTCCTTGTCAGCATTGGTGTTGTCAGTGTTTTGAATTTTGGCCTTTCTATTTAAAAATTATTTTCATGTTTATTTATTAAAATTTTCTTTAACGTTTATTTAGTTTTGAGAGAGAGAGAGAGACAGAGCGCAAGTGGAGGAGGAGCACAGAGAGAGGGAGACACAGAATCTGAAGCAGGCTGTAGGCTCTGAGCTGTCAGTATAGGGCCCAATTTGGGGCTTGAACTCACAAACCATGAGATCATGACCTAAGCTGAAGTCGGAAGCTTAACCGACTGAGCCACCCAGGTGCCCCTAAAGTCTTTATTTTTAAAAGTAATTTCTACAACCAACATGGGGCTTTAACCCACAACCCTGAGATCAAGAGTCACATCCTCTACCGACTGAGCTAGCCAGGCACTCCTTTAGTCCCTCCCTGTCTTTTTTTGAGAGAGAGAGAGAGCATGCGCATGTGCAAGTGAGAGTGGCGGGAAGGGCAGAGGGAGAGGGAGAGAGAGAACCCTAAGCAGACTCCACACCCAGCATCAAGCCTGACTCAAGGCTCCACCTTACAACTGTGAGACCATGACCTGAGCCAAAATCAAGACTTGGACACTTAACTGACTGAGCCACCTAGGCGACTCTGGCCCATTTTTAAATCAGGCTGTTTTATGTTATTGTTGAGTTTTCAGAGTTCTTTGTGTATTTTGGATAACAGATGTATCTTTTGCAAACATCCTCTCCCAGTCTGTGGCTTGTCTTCTCATTCTCTTGACAATTTTTTGAAACAACCTTACAATCTGTCTCTTAATTGGTGTATTTAGATTATTAACTTTATTATTTTTTTATATAGTTTATTGTCAAGTTAGCAAACATACAGTGTATACAGTGTGCCTTTGGCTTTGGGAATAGATTCCTGTGACTTATCACTTATATACAACACCCCAGTGCTCATCCCAACAAGTGACCTCCTCTATGCCCATCACCCATTCCTCCCCGCCACCCCCCCCCCCCCCCCCGCCCCTTCAACCCTCAGTTTGTTCTCTGTATTTAAGAGTCTCTTATGGTTTGCCTCCCTCTCTGTTTGTAACTACTTTTTTTTCCTTCTCTTCCCCCATGGTCTTCTGTTAAGTTTCTCAAATTCCACATATGAGTGAAAACATGATATCTGTCTTTCTCTGACTTATTTCTCTTAGCATGATACCCTCCAGTTCCATCCACTTTGTTGCAAATGGCAAGATTTCATTCTTTTTCATTGCTGAGTAGTATATATATATATATATATATATATATATATATATATATATAGTACAGTAGTGTATATATATATAGTACAGTAGTATATATATATATATACACTACCTCTTCTTTATCCATTCATCAATGGATATATATATATATATATACATATATATATATATATATATATGTATATATATATATATATATACACTACATCTTCTTTATCCATTCATCAATGGACATTAATGGACATTTGGACTCTTTTCATAATTTGGCTATTGTTGATAGCACTGCTATAAACATTGGGGTACATGTGCCCCTATGAATCAGCACTCCTGTATCCTTTGGATAAATTCCTAGTAGTGCTATTGCTAGGTTGTAGGGTAATTCTATATTTAATTTTTGAGGAACCTCCACACTGTTTTCCAGAGCGGCTGCACCAGTTTGCAGTCTCACCAACAGTGCAAGAGCGTTCCCGTTTTTCCACAACCTCACCAGCACCTGTTGTTTCCTGAGTTAATTTTAGTCACTCTGACCAGTGTGAGGTGGTATCTCAATGTGGTTTTGATTTATACTTCCCTGATGATGAGTGATGTTGAGCATCTTTGCCTGTATCTGGATGTTTTCTTTGGAAAAGTTAGATCATTAACTTTTAAAGTGATTATTTATATAGTTGGACTAATATCTACCATATTTGTTACTGTTTTCCATTCATTGTTCTTGTCCTTTGTTCCTATTTTATGTTGTCCACTTTATCCATGTTAACAAAAATGGCCATTCCAATGTAGCGTTATATATAAAAAGCTACAGCTGCAGAACAATATTAAATAATAACTTATTGAACACTTATTATGTGCCAGGTGCTGTTTTAAGCACTTCACACATATTAACTCATTTAATTTCCAAACCACCATATAAGGTAGTACTTTTATCATTTTATTTTCTAAAGAAGAAAACAGAGACTGAGAGAAATTAATAAGGTACTCAATGTTACACAGCTAGAAGCAAAACAAGGATTCAGACTCAAGTTCCAGAGATCAAGCCTTTACCCATTGTATTAATGACCTTAGTTTTGTGAATTTAAAATGTATGTATAAACTTATGTTATATATATTATAAACATATAATGTATACAAAAATGTATACTTACATACATGTGCATACATTTATATTTATATGTATGTTTATACACATAAAAAATTCTGGAAGGTTATACACTAAACTGTTAAGAGTGCTCACCTCAGGGGGTTTGACTGAGACTGTAGGAGATACTCGTATTTTGCTTCATATACTTTTGTATTATTTTACTTTACTAATGAGCATTATTTTTTAAGCTTTATTTATTTTTGAGACAGAGAGAGAGAGAGGAGAGAGAGAGACAGAGCGTAAGTGGGGGAGGAGCAGAGAGAGGGAGACACAGAATCTGAAGCAGGCTCCAGGCTCTGAGCAGTCAGCACAGAGCCCGACGCAGGGCTCGAACTCATGAACTGCAAGATCATGACCTGAGGTGAAGTCAGATGCCCAGCCAACTGAGCCACCCAGTTGCCCCAACTAATAAGCCTTATATTTTAAATAAAAAAAAAAAAAAACCCTGCTCGTTGGCAAGTGATCAAATCCACCTTAGACAGAACTCTGATCTTGTTGGTTATGGGACCATGCAACTTACAATTGATGTTTTGTGAGGAGCTCACTAGGTAAATGTAGAAAAGAGGAGGTTGCTAGTTGAACTGTGTCCCCCAAAAGATATGTTCAATTCCTAACTCCAGGAACCTGTGAATGTTACTTTATCTGGAAATAAGGTCTTTGCAGATATAATCAACTTAAGATGAATGGTTAATTTTTTATTTTTCTTTTTGTTCCTTTTTTCTTTCTCTCTTTTTAAAAAATGTTTAAGTTTTTTAACCTAAGAGAATCATTTAAGATTTGTTAAGATAATGTATTTATAGTCCATTCATTGGCATTCAGATTATACACACACACACACACACACACACACACACACACACACATATTTAAATCTCTCAAAACATTTTTCTTTTGTTAATTATAGTATAAGAAATTCAACAACTTTTAAAAATTTTCTACAGATTTAATGCTTACCAGGTTAGTTTATAAATGTTAAAAAGAAATGTCTTTGATGTCAGATGTGTTAACTGCTTAAAATATGCATATTTTCATATGGTAACTAGTTTTTGGGGAGCTCTGTCAATAATATATTTTGGCTGTGTAGAATATGCAGAATTCTTCATAAAAAATTATGAATTTAATATAAAAGCATCTATCCTTAAGTATTTTTTAGGCATTGTGGTAGACACACCCTATGGTGACCCCCAATGTATCACATCCTTGTAAACCGCCCCTCCCCACCCCCAAGTGTGACTTGCTTCTAATTAAGAGAAGCAAAGGTGATGGGATGTCACTCTTGTGATTATGTCACATTATATAATATTTAGTAGACTGGAGTGAGAGAGATTCCTCTGCTGGTCTTGACAGGGAAGCAGCCATACTGAGGACAGCAACTGGCAAGGACCTGCTGTTGTCAGTTCCTAGGACCTGAGGGTGTGCCCTGGTCAATAGCCAGTAAAAAGCTGCATCCCTGGCACAGCTGTAAGGAAATGAATTTTGCAACAGGCTCTGAATGAGCCTGGAAGCCAAATCTTCCCCAGAGCTCCTGGATGAGAACACAGCCTGGCTAACAAACTCACTGCAACTTTGTGTGAGACCCTGAGGAGAACTTGTTAAGTCCTGCCTGGATTCCTGACCCACAGAACCTGGGAGATAATAAATGTGTGCTGTTTTAGGCTGCTGATTTGTACTGATTTGTTAAATACATAATTAGAAAACTAAAACAGTTATACTGAGAATATTTTAATACGGAAAAGTTCATATACAGAGTGAACAGTATAACCCATCCCTATGCACCCATCACCGAGTATCGACACATGGCCAATCTTGTTTCATCTATACTACTACCAATTGCCTCTTCCCCAAATGTATTGTTTCAAAGCACATCCCAGACATTCTATCATTTTAATTTGTAAATGCATCAGTTTGTATCTCTAAAAGATATGGCCTCATTTTTCTTAAAAATAAAACTACAACATCATTATCATATCTATAAAAATGCCTTAATATCATCAAACATCCAGTTTGTAACAAATTTATAAAAAAAATCATAGTTGTTTTGTTTTTTAACATTTGTTTTGCTGATCCAGTATCCAAAGTCCGCATTTAGTTGATATGCATAAATTTCTTTTAATCTGTGGATTCTCCTTAACTTTTTCCCCATTGCAATTTATTTGTTGAAGAAATTTGATTATTTGTCTTGTAGAGTTTCTCATATTCTGGATTTTGCTGATTGGATTGCTGTGTATCATTTAATGTGGTCACTGATCTCTCTATTTCCTGTAAACTGGTAGTTATATATAAAGGCTTGGTCCTATTCAGGTTTGATGTTTTGGGCACGCCTACTTCAGATGTGTGCTATATACTACTTACTGTGTGACATCAAGAAACACATAACTGATGACTGATTGTCTCCCTTATTGTGACCTTAGGAATAATCAATGGGTTTAGGTATTTAAAAAAAATTTCTTTTTTACATTTATTCACTTTTGAGAGACAGAGAGAGACAGAGCACAAGCGGGGGAGGGGCAGAGAGAGAGGGCGACACAGAATCTGAAGCAGGCTCCAGGTTCTGAGCTGTCAGCACAGAGCTGGATGTGGGGCTGGAACTCACAAACTGCAAGATCATGACCTGAGCTGAAGTTGGACGCTTATCTGACTGAGCCACCCAGGTGCCCTAGTGGGTTTAGGTATTTTGAGTCAGTTTCATTTCATTTATTATGAATTTCCCCATCAGCGTTTCACCTAATTTTTTCAGTCATCAATGATCTCTGCCTAGATCTATTATTACATTAGGGATTGTAAAATAGTGAAATTTATTACCTCTTCTTTGTTTATTAGCTAGAGTATTTCTATATTTGGTCTATATAAAGTCCAAAAAAAAAAAAAAAAAAACCTTTTTCCCTATCAACTATTTGTTTTATCTGAAGTACAGTTCAATATAAGAAAGTCAGAATAAATGGTTGAGCCTTTTATTTATTGGTTTTTGGAGTGATGAGGTGGATCCTTAGAATCTTCCAGAGCTGACTGACGAGGGATTATTCCCCCCCTTGATAGTATCTAGGAACTCAAGGAGTTTTAACATATATGATGTGTTACAATCCACTGCAGTTATTATTCTTTTTGATGTTCAGTTATTCCATTACTGACAAGTGTTAGCTACTTCAAGTTGGCTCCTAAAGTCTTTTGACAAGAGTACAGTGAACTTTGAAAGCTTCCTTTTTTCTGGTATGACAAAATGTTTCTGGCTTATATGTTTCCTGCCTGACATCTGCAATTAGGTCTTATTCTTTTTAGTGTAAAATGGTATTTAGAGACAATAATCTAGATGCTAAGGGGCACACTGCTACTGGGTTGGTCATTATTTCTAATGTTTTTCAATAGACAGCCTAGGAAATACTTTTATTTTTTATTTTTATGAGGTTCATTTATTTATTTTGAGAGAGAACAAGGAACAGAGAGAGAGGGAGAGAAATAATTACAAATCACGAGGGGCCTGATCTCACAAACCGCGAGATCATGCCCCGAGCCAAAATTAAGAGTTGGTCACTCAACTGACTGAGCCACCCAGGTGCCCCATTATACTTTTTTTTTTTATTTTTTATTTATTTATTTATTTATTTATTTATTTATTTATTTATTTCAACGTTTATTTATTTTTGGGACAGAGAGAGACAGAGCATGAACAGGCGAGGGGCAGAGAGAGGGAGACACAGAATCGGAAACAGGCTCCAGGCTCTGAGCCATCAGCCTAGAGCCCGACGCGGGGCTCAAACTCACGGACCGCGAGATCGTGACCTGGCTGAAGTCGGACGCTTAACTGACTGTGCCACCCAGGTGCCCCCCATTATACTTTTTTTAAAAGAGAAAAAAGGATTGATATATTTTCAGTGAAAAAAATTTCAATATGTAACTTTCAATTAAAATTTTCAGTATTTAATTTTCTTTAAACATTTTTTTTAATTTTCAAGTAAAATTTAGGATTATAAGGTTTAACTCAATTCTTTGAATTTATATTTGCAACTATTGCTGAAAACCTTGATTCCTAATGACATTAACTTGATTACTCAAAGTAATATATTTATATAAACCAATTTTAGAATAGCA
Source organism: Felis catus (assembly GCF_018350175.1). Lineage (NCBI taxonomy): Eukaryota > Metazoa > Chordata > Mammalia > Carnivora > Felidae > Felis > Felis catus. The sequence goes on from NC_058371.1 coordinate 137,841,559, forward strand.
ACACCAATGTCATTATTAACAATGGGACACTTGAAAATAAAAACTTTAATATTTATTTTTTAGTTCTTTTGTCATTAAGGTATAATCTCACTAGGAATATACAAATTGTTGTTTCTTAAAGTCGGTTGAAATAAATTTTCACTGTCTTTTAAGTCATCAGCTGAATACACAATTAGGTTCTATGCTGACAGCTTAGAGCCAGGAGCCTTCTTTGGATTCTGTTTCCCTCTTTCTCTGCCCCTCATCCTCTGTCTCTTTCTCTCTCTCTTAAAAATAAATAAACATTAAAAAAAAACCCATTAGATTTTTTTTTTTTTTTGAGTTTTAGGGATTACCTTTTTAAAATAAAAAAAATTGTTATGGTAAGATATACAGAACAAAATTTACCACTGTAATGATTTAAAAATTTTTTTTTAAGTTTATTTATTTTGAGAGAGAGACAGCAAGAGTGAGCAGGGAGGGGCAGAGAGAGAGAGAGGGAGACAGAATCCCAAGCAGGCTCTGCACTGCCAGCTCAGAGCCTGATGTGGGGCTTGAACCCACAAACCATGAAATCATGACCTGAATGGAAATCAAGAGTTCGATGCTTAACCGACTGAGTCACCCAGACGCCCCTACAATTGTAATGATTTTTAACTGTACAGTTCAGTGGCATTAAGTATATTCACATTGTTGTGCAATTATTACCACCATCCATTTCCAGAACATTTTTCATCTTCCCAAACTGAAACTCTATACCCCTTAAACACCAATTCCTCCTCTTCCTTTCCCCCCAGGCTCTGGCAACTGTTGTTCTACTTTTTGTCCCTACAGATCTGACTTTAGGTACCTCATATAAATGGAATCACACAGTATTTGTCCTCTTGGGACTGTCTTATTTCACTCTAGGGACTATTTTTTAAAACTTTAATTTAATAGTATTCTATAATTATGTAAAATATTTACATGGTTCCAAAGTCAAGTTTGCAAAACAAGTTTCATTCAGAAAGGCCTTGTTTCTATTCCTGCCCCTTATCCCTATGTAGGCAACCATTAAAATGTTTTTGATTTATCCTTTTCTTGCCCCCAATCTCCCTTTTTGTTTTTGACTATAAGCAAACAAATAAATATGTTTGTATTTACTCCCTCTTTCTTAAATGGCTGCATATAAGATTGGTAAACAAATAATGGTATACCATATATACTTTTTCTATCTTGCTTTATTCACTTACCAATATATTGAGGATATCATTCCTTATCATTATATAAGAATAGAAATCCTCAGTTCTCATCTTTACAGCTCTTATCTCCTAATTCCAAACTGATTTTTCAGCTGTCATACAATGTTTAGGAGTACAGTTGGAGGTTACATACCATATACTTCCCTAATACTTGTTGAAAATCTGCAGCAACTGCATTTGAAGGAGAAAAATGTTCTTGTGACATCAAAGGATTTCTCAGAAAAGTGTCGCTAACCTAGGGACATTAATGGAAATGTTTAACCTGTGTAGATAATTTAACTGGAGAATTACAGAGCAAATGTTTATTTGAAGCAAAATCTGGCAGAAATGTGAAGTAAACAAATATTGTATTTCTGCACCGTTTCTAGCTTTTTGGTGGGAGAGTGTCCTTTCTAATTAAAGATGCAGTATTTATGAAAACTGTGCTTGCTCAGTCTTCTCCACTGCTGCAGTACAGATCACAATCTCACGGAGTGAGACTGCAGATACCACTTGGAGCCTTTCGTATGTCTGAGGACTTGAGGGGAAGAGCAGATGTTCACCTCTGGGAGACAAAGAAAGATGGATGGCCATGATATTTTCTAAATAAATGTGCCCTCCTGCTCCTACCCTCAAAATCCACTCAACGATAACTAAACAATCCCAACTAAGTGTCATGATACTATCTTTCAAACCCTTATGGTTGTTAAAGGACATTTCAAAGTCTCAGGAAGGAATTCTTTCAATTGTTTGTACTCGATGTTGTATTCCCCAGAAGTAGTGGTAAAATTTATGTGGTTGGCAATTTGGTATCATCTGGTTTTGAAAAGGTGGTAAAGTTGGGATGTTTTGTCACAGTAGCAGAGAGAGAAAAAATTAGAGTATAGTCAGGTAAATGGCTAACAGTGTTTAGTATCTAGACTCTAGGGATTGTCAAGGCATATCTGAAGAGTGAATTACAGTTCTTATGATCCTTGATTCTATATGTGGTACAGTTTGAGTTGTATTAAAGCAAGATGGTACACTAAACAAATGAAATATATACATAATTCATGAATATGAATGGAAAATAACAATTAGTAACTATAGGATAGCTGACTAATTTTTCTATGAATATTTTTATTATAATATTGTTCTGAATTAAAAATTTGTGCATAAAATTAAAGATTAGTATCATTTACTTTTTTTTTTTTAATATTTATTTATCTTTGAGAGACAGAGAGAGACAGAGCATGAGCAAGGGAGGGGCAGAGAGAGAGAGGGAGACACAGAATCCAAAGCAGGCTCTAGGCTCTCAGCTGTCAGCACAGAGCCTGACGTGGGGCTCAAACTCAAAAACTGTGAGATCATGACCTGAGCCGAAGTCGGACACTTAACCCACTGAGCCACCCAGGCATGCCCTTTTTTAACATTTATTTTTGAGAGATAGAGACAGAGCATGAGCAAGGGAGGGGCAGAGAGAAAGAGGGAGAGTATCATTTACTTTTTTTTAAAGTTTACTTTATTTGAGAGAGAGAGAGAGTGAAAGAGTGAGAGAGTGAGCAAGCTGGGGAGCAGCAGAGAGAGAGAGAGGGAGAGACAGAACCCCAAGCAGGCTCTGCACTGTCAGCATGGAGCCTGACAGAGGGCTTGATCTCACAAACAGTGAGATCATGACCTGAGATGGAATCAATAGTCGGATGCTTAACAGACTAAGCCACCCAGGTGCTCTAGTATCATTTACTCTTTAAAATAAGAAACAAATGTACTATCTGGGCTATAAAGTTACTCGAATAATGGGTTAGCCCCATTCTGTCTCTGAGACTGGCTTTTATAAAGTCTCCTTGGTGCTGGCTGGAGATCAAACTTGGGGTGATAATCAGCACAGCTGATATCTATTGAGAAGGCTAATTAACCTTTAAGAAATTTATAAAATCTCATGAATGTATGTAAGTACATATACGTACGTGTTGTATTTACCATATTTTATATTTTCTGACAATTTTCAGTTAAAACTTCCCTAAAGATAGTACATCTTGATTAAACAATTTTTTTCTTTTCATTTAACTCTTATAATTGATTCATATTTTCAACCAGAAGTGTCTTGTATATAATTACCTGTAAATTAAATACACATGCTATTGAAAAGGTATATTAAATATTAGTAAAGTTTAATTTCTCTTTTACAGAACAAGATAAACACAAGGAGAGAGCCTAATAGATCTGTGTGGATAGTCTTTGCAGACCTTGCTTTAGGGTCAAGGGAAGTGTGGAAACAGGGCAGATGAAGGATAGAGTCAAATCTCTGAAGGTAAAAAAAAAAAAAAAAAAAAAAAAAAGAAATTTCTGAGGGTCATTAATAACTCTGCTTTATAGACAAATTAGTGATCTGCTTTTGGTTAGTGACACTATTACTAACACAGTATAAAACAGAGACCTCATAATTTCAATAACTGAAAAAAATCCTTAAAGTAGTGTAAGAAGTTACTTACGTTTTTAAGAAATGCAGATGGTGTTATAGTATCCAAGGCATTGTCTGTGGCACATAGGTAAGTGATTCCATCAATAAAGAGAGTATGGTAGACAAAGCTTTAAAAAGAATACATTCATTTACATGATAACACTGAAGACATTAAGTACCCTCACAAAGAATATAATTTTGTTTTCAAGCTCTCATTAGTAGTATACAAGCTATATAGATAACTTTTTACAACAAGAATTAGAAAATCTTTCATATATGTGAAAAATTAAATTATATTAAATATAAACTATAAAATTTGAGTATGTATTTAATATCGTATCAGTAAAAATGAAATACAATAAAGAGAAAACTCTATATTTAAAATGACTTTGAATTAAAAAAAATTTTAATGTTTATTTTTGAGAGAGAGACAGAGACAGAGACATAGCACGATGGGAGGAGGGGCAGAGAGAGAGAGGGAGACACAGAATCTGAAGCAGGCTCCAGGCTCTGAGCTGTTAGCACAGAACCAGAAGTGGGCTTGAATTCACAAACCATGAGATCATGACCTGAGCAGAAGTTGAATGCCCAAGGGACTGAGCCACCCAGGCACTCCTAAAGTGTCTCTGACAGAATCACTCATTCCAAGACTGAATCAAGATTCTCATCTTGATCAAATAGAAAATGCTATGTTCACTCATTTTTACTATCCCTCTATCTTTATTTTTTAAAAAAAATTTTAACATTTATTTATTATTGAGAGATAGAGACAGAACATGAGCATGGGAGGGGCAGAGAAAGGAGGAGACACTGAATATGAAGCAGGCTCCAGGCTCTGAGCTGTCAGCACAGAACCCGACCTGGGGATTGAACTCACAAACCGCGAGATCATGACCTGAGTCGAAGTCAGACGCTTAACTGACTGAACCACCCAGGTACCCCGATCCCTCTATCTTTAGGTAGACATATTTAATTTTGGTACTTCCTGGCTTTCTATTATGATAGATTAGAATTTAAAAGTTGTAAACTGTTAATACTAAATATTCTGAAGAACCAGATGAACTGGGGAGGGGAAATTAAACTCCCCTATAGTGTGCAAAAGTGCATCTGAGCTGACCTTTTGTGCTTTCTCAGAGTCACATATTAGCAAGCTAGAAGACTCTTGGAAAGTACCTCTATCTTTACTGCCCAACAATCCAGAAAATTTAAAAACATGGCAACAAAAACAGTTGCTTGGTCCCTAGACTTTCATCTAGTCATTTTGAACACTCTATATCCAAATGGTTAACAGGCAACAGACCTGGTCAAATGCTAAACTGGATATACACGAAAGTGATGAATCTTAGAAACAGGTAGAAAAGATAATCCCAGAGACAGCAAATGTAAGGCATGTGCCCTTTCAACGTAAATCCTTCATGTCTTATCATGAATACAATATGCTACATGTATATATATATCTGCTACAAATATATTTTTTTAAATGTTTATTTATTTTTGAGACAGAGAGAGACAGAGCATGAACAGGGGAGGGTCAGATAGAGAGGGAGACACAGAATCGGAAACAGGCTCTAGGCTTTGAGCTGTCAGCAGAGAGCCCGATGTGGGGCTCGAACTCACGGACTGTGAGATCATGATCTGAGCCAAAGTCGGACGCTTAACCGACTAAGCCACCCAGGCGCCCCTGCTACAAATATTTTTAATGATGATATTGACTGATACATATAATCTCCACTTGGAAAATGTTTTTATTTCTAAATTGGGAGGAGTCTTTGTGGAAAAAAAGTTGCTAATTCTATCATCTCTCTGAAAGTTATGTGTGATCTGAAGTAAATTGATATTGGATGTATGGGAGGAGATATTTTAATTTTATGCTTAGTATGTTATTACTGAGTAACATTCAGAAACCATCTTTAGGGGCACCTGGGTGGCTCAGTCGGTTAAGCGTCTGACTCTTACTTTTGGGTTAGGTCATGATCTCATGTTGTGAGTTCAAGCCCCGCGTGGGGCTCTGCGCTGAGACTGCAGAGTCCGTTTCTGATTCTCTCTCTCGCTCTCTCTCTCCCCCCCCCCCCGTCCCTTCCCTGCTCACACACACATACACTCTCTCTTTCAAAATAACAACAACAATAATAATAATAATGATAATAATAAAGATCACTTGTCTTAAAAAAAAAAAAAAGAAAGAAATCTTTAAAAGCTAAAAAAACCCTGGGGCAGCTGGGTGGCTCCGTAGGTTAAGCATCTGACTTTGGCTCAGGTCATGATTTCACAGTTCATGAGTTTGAGCCCCATGTGGGGCTCTGTGCTGACAGCTCAGAGCCTGGAACCTGTTTTGGACTCTGTGTCTTTCTCTCTGCCCCTCCCCTGCTCATTCTCTTTCTGCGCCCACCCCCCCCCCCCAAATAAACAAACATTAAAAAGAAAAAGAATTTTAAAAGTTAAAAAACCTTGATTACCTGATGTTCAGCATATACTGGTAACTAACAAAAGCGAGATGAGGAAAAGTGTGTATGATGTACTACCACTTATCTATCATTCTCATATTTTTTCCTAAGGGAAATGCACATATATATGCATGTGTCTCTTATAGGAAAAAAAGCAAAGAAAAAGAAAATGACAAACTAAAAACTTAGTCAAAATGGTTACCTGTATAGGGGGAGAGGGAGAACAGTGCAGAGAGGAAAGAATAAAAATGAGACTTTTTAAAATCCAGGCTCTGAGCTGTCAGCACAGAGCCCGACGCGGGGCTCGAACTCACGGACCGAGAGATCATGACCTGAGCCGAAGTCGGCTGCTTAACCGACTAAGCCACCCAGTTGGGTGTCTAAAAATTAGACTTTTTGCAGGAAACTTGTTTTTTCAATTTGATTTTGTAATCACATATATGTTTTGCCTAATAATAAAATGCTATCAAATCAAACTTTAAGAGAGAAATGCTTAAAAATAAAAAACACAAAGACAAAAATGAACTTGACTTTGTATCAAGTAACCCAGACAAGAGACGATGGTGTGGTTCCTACGCTAATGGTGGAGGTGGTCAGGTTCTGGATATATTTGGAAGGTAAAGGCAACAGGATTTGCTGACGGGCTGGATTTGGATGTCAAAGAGACAAAAGTCGAGGATCAGAAAGGTTTCAGGCCTGAGGAACTGGAAAGGTGATATGTGGAAGACTGCAGGGGGAGGCTTGGTTTTGGACATAAGTTTGCAATGTCTATCAGATGTCCAACAGAGATGTGGAATAGGCAGCTGGATATATGAATCAGGAGTTCAGGAAGAGGCATTCAAAGGATTCAAATTAGAATGCACAATATAGGTAAGTAAATTGTAGATGAGAAAAGTGTCTTTTTGAAATCGCACTGGCTAAGAAGTGAAAACAAAATTAGAATATCACCATTTTACACAAGGAATATCAATGGCTGCTAGCATGGCAAAAGGAGACAGAAGCAGACACATGTACCATCTCATGAAAAAAACACCTACAGTCTTGCCGTAGGGATCAAGCCTGTGGATTCAGCTGCCTGAAACATGGGATGCTGCATTTTGAATATGCAATCAGCAATACCGGTGTGGGAAACTCTACACTCTACAGGTTCTTCAATGATAAATTGTAAGGAAAAGAAAGGGATGGAGAGGGAAAATATAGAGATTTAGAAGACACCAAAAGAAAAGAGCCGGCAGGATTAGGCACTCATGTTTGAGGTTGCCTATTTGGGTTGAGGCAATGAAGAAACAGGGTGAGTAACTGCTATAGAAGCTGGAACACTGGTTGGTTTGGGGGAGAGCGAGAAAGCTGTGGATGGGACAGGGCACATGGCCAAAAATATTCTGTATTTTTGGCTTGGGTGGTAGCTGCATTTGGTGGGCAGGTTCCCTTGTAAAGCTTCATGAAGTTATCCTTTTGCTTGATGTGGTTTTTGTATTTTGTTTTATTTTACAGTATAAAGGTTAAAAGAAACCTACTCTTGAAAAAACCAATGGTGAGTCTAAAAATAATAGACGCTCTCTTACTCTCCACCTGTTCTTTCACTAGCAAGATGTTTTCAAGACTGGCTTAGGCCATACCATGTAATGTCCCAAGTATAGCTTAGAGTGGTCTTATTAAAGATTTTTCAAGTGGAAGTTTCCTTTTTTATTAAAGAAATATTTTGGGTATACTAAAAAAGTATGAAGAATAAGATAATGAGAACACTTTAGACCTACCATCTGCTTAAAATGTTACAGATACCATAACGTCCCATGTATACCCTTCCCCAACTTCGTTTTTCTCCCTTCCCTTTGCAGCGGTAACCACTATCTTGAATTTGGTGTTAATCATTCTCATCTGATCTTATACTTTTACATATAGACGTTCTCTTCTGAAGGTTCAATCAAGAGCATGTGCAACCAACATTTTTTTCTCATGTCATTATTATTGCTAAAAAGCAGACCTTTATTAGAATGTAACTTACCTTCCCATCTGCATTATGGTCTTTGGCTCAGCTCTAAGAAGAACCATTCGAAGCACTGTTGCCGCTGCTTCCTAAAAATAAATTATCGGCATTTACTTGGTGGACGATTGTAGTGTCTTTCATTATGCCTCCTCCTAAATTTACCAATGTTCTCACTGGTTTATTAAAGAACAAGTGTTCATGAGGAGAACTAATGGGTAGTCATAATACATGGTGAAAGGCAAGTTATAAAATATTCATTTGAATCTGAAGGAAAATATTAAAATTACACAAATATATGTTGTGTGGATACTTACATGTGCAAATGCAGTTTGCTTAGAGTTACAGCTTACATATGGCTTTAAGGCTGGGAAGCACTATCTAATCAAGTATCTTTTCAGTGTCACTGAAATATGTAAAAATGTTAATGGGTTAAAAGTATTCAGCTCTTATTCTCTGAATATCCTAAGCAGTCTTTCTTTAAAGATAAAAATTTTTATCCAATATTATTTACTGATCTCTTTTTATGAAACAAATAATTGCCAAGATCCCTTATTATCTGTTTCTTATAAGGCCCATTTTCTGGGGGAAAATGTGCAAGGTGTTAATGACTATCCAGAATATCTTAAATATAGATAATTGTATGGAGTCCTATTAATTTACTTTAGAAGTGTGAAAGGAACCTGAAAGTTACCTAGGAAGACTTGAATAGTCACATTCCTAATTAGCTTTTCCATTTCCACAAAATGACACTTGAAATAAAAACTTTTGGGGAGGGAAAAACTTATTAATAGTAGAAAGTAAAACGTGAAATTCTTGGTAGTGCTTGAACAATCCAGGCGGTATTATCCAGGGGAAAGATTTCCTATGAAACACAAAAAATTAAAGGGATATATAAACTTTCAGTTACTATATTATCATTACTGGAACATTCTCCTAGCTTTCACCAAGTGTCCTTTTTAGGTTATATAAACAAGGAAATCATAGCAAAATCTGAAATAAAGTGAATGGCAACATGAGGCAGGAACACGACTGACACAGTAGGCTCTAGCTCTTTTTCTGGAATTACTGTGCTACACATCTTAAGAAAGTGACTTGTCTGGGTCTGTTTCCTCATGTGAAGAATGAAGGAATTGGGCAAGACGCTCTCTAGAGTCCTGTCCAACTCCAGGACCCTTTAACAGCAGCGGATTTGATCTCACAATTAAGCTTTGGTAGATACTAATACTTTTCTAATGAATGTAAAATATTTGTGACATTAATATTTAGCACTGAGGAAAGACACGATAGACTGTTCCTTAAAGCTCCTTGTCACCCTTTTTCTTCCCCCTGGTCAGCTTTCTGCACAGCAGTCATGCCAAACCTTTAATCCTCTCCTCTAATTGCATACTGGTCCAGCCCATTCCACTGTCTTACTTTCCTGCATGCTTCATAAAGAGAGGCCTTCGGCCTTATGAATTGCTTCAGCTTTCTGTCTCTCTCCTTCCTTCCTTAATTGTTTGCTTTTAAGTTTAGTTATTTTTGAGAGAGGGAGAGAGACAGAGAGAGCGATTAAAGGAGGGGCCGAGAGAAAGAGGGAGAGAGAGAGAGAGAGAGAATCCCAAGCAGGCTCTGCACTGTCAGTGTGGAGCCCAATGTGGGGCTCGAACCCACGAACTGTGAGATCATGACCTGAGCTGAAGTTGGAAGCTTAACAGACTAAGCCACCTAGGTTCCTGTTTTTTGTTTTTTTTAAGGTTTATAGTTTTGAGAGACACAGAGATTGCAAGCAGGGGAGGAGCAGAAAGAGAGGGAGAGAGAGAATCCCCAGCAGGCTCTGTGCTGCCAGTGCAGAGCCCTACTTAGGGCTCGAGCCCATGACCTGAGCTGACATCAAGAGTCAGACGCTTAACCTACTGAGCCACCCAGGTGCCCCAATTAGTTCTTTATGAGAACCTACTGTATACTATGGATCATACACTGCAAAGACAGAGATGACATTCCTTGTCTTGAAGGAATCTGATCAGAAAAAGAAGATTCCAATTCAGCCTGGTAAGTAGTTTCTTAAAGGTATGTAAATTAGCCTAGGCATAGAGAAGGCTTCAAGGAAGAATTGAGAAAAGTTTCAAAGTCCATAAGAGGTTATATTACTAAAAAGTGGAGAAAATGGGGTTCCAGGGAAAGGGAATGGAAGTTGCAAAGGGAGACCTTGGTGAGATCAGCATGAAGTTCAGGGTAGCCAGAGCACAGGAATATTCAGGAAGAGAAGGAGGCAGTCATGGAAAAGCCCTACCATGTAGGGCCCTGAATTCCAGGCTAAAGGAGTATGGGCTTTACTCTGAATGTAATCAGGTGCCACGAAATGATTTTAAGCAGGGGAGTGACTCATATTTGCTTTTTTAGGAACAATCACTTGAGTAGCAGTGTGGAGGCCAGTTCTGAGAAGGATAAGGCTAAAGTCTGAGAGATCATGCCTAAGAGGTATTTTTTTTTCTTTTCTTTTTTAAGAATTTTATTTATTTATTTATTTATTTATTTATTTATTTATTTACACAGAGGGTGCAAGTGAGCAATGGGCAGAGAGGGAGAGAGGGAAAGAGAGAGAGAGAGAGAGAGAGAGAGAGAGAGAGAGAGAGAGAGAGAGAGAAGCAGGGTTCACCCAAAGCAGGGCTCGAGTTTGTCCGATGCGGGAATCAAACTCACAAACTGTGAGATCATGACCTGAGCCGAAGTCAGATGCTTAACCGACTGAGCCACCCAGGCACCCAAGAAGCATTTTCAATAACCCTGGTATCAGGGCCTAGAAGGTTCAGAAGCAAGGATTTGGTTTTAAGACATATACTGGAGATAGAACTAATAGAACACAATGACAAATGAACAAATGTAAAAGTGAAGAATGGGCAGTTGAAGAGGACTCCCCAGTTGCCAGCTTGAATGGCTCAGTAGAACTACTCAGCAAGGCGAGAAACGGATGAGGAGGAATCTTCTAGGAAAGATTGTTAGCTCTGGACATGGTATGTTTGAATGTCTATTGGGCAATGTAACTGTGGAGAGAGATCACTCTGGAAGTGGACTTGGCAGTGGTCAAGGTAAAGGTGTCTACGGGTGTGAATGAATGTGTCAGGTTAAAAGAGGATGGAAGTAAGAACCTTGAGCAACATAGCACTTCAGGGACTGGTAAAGAGGAGAGCCAGGAAGGAGACCAAGTTCTCTGTCTCTATATCCAGACTCCTCCATTCCCCAAGAGAAAGAAGACATTCCTCTGTCCCAAGACTCACATCTCCACTGCTATGCTGGATTCCATTCCGTTGAGCTCCTTCAGGGCTTACCGTACTAACAACCTCCTCCTCTCTTAGATCTTCAACCTTTTCTCCTTCCCATTAGCCTACATACATTGAGAATCTTCCCTGTTTTGAAACACGGGGCTCCTTCCTGGATCACACTCCCTCAGCTTTCACTGTCTCCCTCCCTTTCTAAATTCTCGTAAAGATGGTCTAACTACACTCACCCTACTTCCTCATCTCCCAAACAGTTGGCCCAAAGCAGCCTGGCTTCCGCCTCTACCACTTCTTCCAAACTGCTAACTATGTGGTCACCAATCACCTGCTGATTGTAGAGTTCTAGGAGTACCTTTTAGATCTTGTTCAACTTCTTTGGGGTATAAAACATTCTTGTAACTCTCTTCCCTTGGCTTTCAGGACACCACTGCCCTCATTTGGTGTCCCACTTCTATTTTGCTCCCGAACAGTGTTCTGCCTTTTGGTCCTTTTCTCTCCTCACTCCCATACTTTTCTTCTTTTCCACCCCCTTCTACTATCCTCAACTGTTAGCCCTGACCCTCTGAGGGCTACCCTATTGGACATTTTTCGACTTAAATCTTTTGGGAATAAGGTGGATAAGGAAGTACACAAATAGATTGGCGTCTTCTAACAGGCAACAAAATCCAACCTGTCTCAAACTGTACTCTCTTCTCCTACATTCCCTCTGACTTCCTCCCTCACAATCCTCCTCCATCTGTAGTTTCAATCTTGTTTAATGCCACCTAAGAAAAAAATTTAACAAATCATCACATTGTACACCTTAAATTTACACACTGTCATACGTGAATTATGGCTCAGTAATTGTGGGGGAAAAAGATTAAAAAAAGAAAAACAAAGAAAAAAATGGAGAATCACCTTGACCCTATTCCCTTAGTTTTACAAAGTCTCTAGGATCCGCCCCCTCCTTCCCATTTGCACTGTCATTCGCCCTTACCTCAGGCCCTTAAAACTCCTAGAGAACAATACCATCCTAACTGGTTCTTTCCCCTTCAATCCACCTTCCATATTGTAACTAGACCAAGTTTTGTGGAAGATGAATCAGATCCTGCTATTAATGAATTTAATTGCTCAACAGGTTCCCCTACGATAAGAAAACAAACTAAATATAGGACTCTTCCTTAACTAACCTCTGCCGGCTTTCTTGACCTCATCTTTAGCCCTTACATACTGTGACCCTGTGCTCTAGCCACACTGAGGTTCTTGAGGTTCCCCCAACACACTATGCTGTTCCCTCTGAATGCAGGAGTCCCCATTTTCCTTTCCCGTCCCAGGCGAACACTAACTCTCAGAAGGCTTCTACGCCAAGCACCCTAATATCACCTCCGCTGTGGTCAGCAAGCGGCCACCCATCCTGAGCGCTACAGACGCAATCCCGACCCATCTCCACTGGCAGACTTTTTACACTGTAGGACAAACTGTATATAGCCCATGGTCATAGAGAGACAACGAGCTCATCAATGGGCAACTCCGGGTCCCGTTTTCTCTTCAAATAACACCTTTACCAAAAACACATGTTCAATAAGTGTGTTTTGAACTGCAAGTCATTTCTCCGCAGGGGAGAGAAAATCTTTTTAAGGGTCTCCGGAATTGCAGCAGCACGTGGCTACTAATCACGACCAAATGGGTCGCGCGCTCCACCAACCCCAACCCCCAGGCGGCGCACGTGTGGCTCCGCAGTTCGGAAGCGCGCCGGCGCTCTCCCGGGATTCACCGCCTCCCAGAAGCAGGCCTTTCTCGGGGCGGTGCCTCTCGTCCCCAGTGCAGGCTCCCAGCCACCCGGCAGCGCAGTGTCCTGAGGGGCGGACCCGGCAGGCGCCACCCTTGAAGTGCGGAACCTGCCAAGGCGGAGGTCCGGACCCAGGGGTACCTGATAGGAGCCGCCGGTCAGGGACAGCTCCGCTAGGACCGCTCGGCCATTAGCAATACAGCTGTAGGTGATCGTCATGGCAGGCGGGCCAGTTAAAAAAAACCTCCCGCCGCACCTAACCGCCGTACACAGCCTCGGGGCCGTACCTGGGGCGGGGATCCGGGCGGTGCTTGCGCAGGCGCGAGGAGCGATCGATTGGCTAGGAGGGTGGCGGGGCCGTCCCTGGTCTGGGCAGAGCCTATGAGGAGACGGGGGCGGGGTTTCGTAAAAAGCGGGCTTTGGGTGAGTGAAAACTTTCTCCTTCGTCGTTATCCTCAACATCTTTTGGTGAGAGCCGGTTTACTTCACCATACTTACCTACCTATGATTCATTCACAGTCTACGACGTGTAAAGTATAGCCCTTGACTTAAAATACACCAACTCAGCAAGTATTTGTTGAAACCCCACAGTGCAGGCCCTGGCCCCTGGCGTTGGGAGTTCGTATTCTGCAAGTGGTTACAGAGGCATAGGCAGGCAGACGCCAATCTCAAGTGGCATGTGTGTGCCGCGGTGGAAAGATAAACTGAGTTGCAGAAGCTGGAGTGGAGGCAGCTAATTGTCCTTGGGAGAGGGAGCAAAGCTTCCAGTGTCCTTCTGATTTAGGAGGGGTTGATATTCTCTAAGTGGGGAAGGACAGGACAGTTAACAGAGGGAACTGCTTCTGTCAAGGGTTTAGAGTGGCACGTGGGTTTAGGGAATGCATAGAAGTGAGTGTGGTAGGGTTGGGTGGGAGGTGAGAGGGTAGGAGTGGTGGAATGACTTGTTGTCCTAGATCTTGAGTTCCCTGACAAGATTTTTTTAAAATATAAGCTTAAGAGAAGGTCATATATTTTCATTAGCAGGCTGTCGTGGTGGAATGAAAAGAAGTTAGACAAACTTGAATTAAATATAGGCATTGTTCCCGCCCCCACCTCCTGTCATTTGGAGGACCGGGGAACTCTTGATCTTGGGGTCATGAGTTTGAGCCCCACGTGGGGTATAGAGATTACTTAAGTAAAAAAAAAAAAAAAGTTAAAATAGGCATTGTTATTTACTCTGTGCCTTTATTGTAACTTAGCCTTTCTGAGACTCAGTTTCCTAATCTATAAAATGGGGAAAGTCATCAAGTTTAAGTAATTAGGCAAAATACTCAGCATACCGTAGATAAGCAATTGCACCCTTAGTGTGATAAATACATTAATGAGAATTACTTTCTTGCTCTCAGTGGTATAACTTTAAAAGAAAAGCAATCGATGTCCTTCTGGGGTGATTGGCAGAGGTGAAGACAGGTAATCAATTGAGCTTATTTTAACCCAGTGCAGTCAGATTGGATTTGACAAGGAGGTAGCAAAACTTGTCTGGACTGTGGCTCCTGAGGAAAATGCTTTGTTGAATCATGTATACTCCTATATAAAGGAAATCTTGAATCAGTGTGTCTTATCAGCTTAGAGAGAATGTCTTGTGTTACAGGTGGGGGTCACTGAATTAAAAGCATTGGTCACATTATTTGTGTGTAGGAACATGAAATACATTAATTCTGAGGTAATCGTTGGAATATTTGTTTTGTTTTTTAAGATTTTATTGTTCAGCCATCTCCACACCTACCAACGTGGGGCTAGAACTCACAAGGATCACTCGCTCTACCAACTGAGCCAGTCAGGTGCCCCTCGTTGGAATATTCTTGCTTACAGTGAAAATAAGCTGAATAAACTTGGCCAAATTGCAGCACCCCTTGTGTTTGGTAAGTGGTGGAGCCAAAAGAGACTGGGCAATGAAGTCATGAGCTGTAGTAATGACAACATGCATCTGGTAGTTGAAAGGGTGTATATGGGGCCTTCCTCATCTCAGTCTCACCTTGTCCCATTGAAACAATCCTGTAAAGCAGGTGTGATGGGTTCAGTTTGCACAAGCCACAAATTCAGGCCCACAGAAATGCAAAATGTAAATTATAATACAACTCTATCTTTCTTTGAGCCCCATTTTACCTGAAATCTGAGGCTTAATCTAGTCAATGCCAGGTTTCCTCAGTCAACTCCAGATTTACTTCTTCCCCTCTTTCTATCCAGGGTAGGGGCAGCATCTGTGTGTGTGTGAGGGCCCTGGTGGTGGGGGAGACCTGAGTCGTGATAGTCATCTCTTTAAGGTGGCTCCTGCTGCTAACGTTTGTTTTCTGTCTCGGGTCATCAGTTCACACACTGCACTGGGAAACTCAAGGCACCTTCAGCCACTCTGGTTGTCACTTTTGTAGCCCTCCTGGGGCGAGGAAAACTTTCCCCTGCTCCCTCATGCCATTCTGAGGTGGTGGGAGGCTTGAGAGGCTGTCTCAGGCCTCTGGCCAACACACCATGCTGCCACCCCTCTGGTCATGCTGTCGTCGTGCTGTCATTCTGTCGTCATGTGGGAAGCAGCTCTTGGATCTATCTCACCTGGGAAGCAAGCCCTTGGATCCCCAATTAACTGAGAGCTTTCTCATCACCGCACTCCGTCACCCCTCACCTTCCAGCGGGGACTCTAGCTAATTGGATTGCTTCCTTCGGACTCTGTCCTCTCCCAGCCTGTGGAAACTCCAGCAAGTTTAGGTGGGGAACCTCCTACCACCCAGGGCATTCTTCCCAATTTATGGCATTAATGTTGGCTTCTGCTGCCTAAAACTTTTCTTTTCGTATACTCTCTCTTCAGGGAGTTTCCAAAACCTACTTTGAAACTTGAAGAGCTGAGAATCTTTTCCTTCTTCCCCTGCTCTTCCACCTCTGCCCCTTCTCCTCCTCCATTTTCTTTGTTCTCTATTTTTATGCAGAGAATAACAGAATGAAAAGCAACAGGTAATATGAAACATCACCGGCATTTTTGTCTTTCCCTTGATAGTTTGACATAAACCTTGAGGGTGGAGCAGAGTGGGTGGTGAGAAGCTGGATCCGCGGGAAGGAGAAATCGGACATTCACTATTGTCCTTTTCTTTTTTTTTTTTTTTTTAAATATTTAAGTGTTTATTTTGGGGGAGGGGAAGTGAGAGAGGGAAGGAGGGAGAGAGAGAGAGGGAAAACGAGTAGGGGAGGGGCAGAGAGAGAGGGAGACACAGAATCCAAAGCAGGCTCCAGGCTCTGAGCTGTCAGCACAGGGCCTGAAGCGGAGCTCGAACTCAGGAAACGCGAGTTCATGACCTGAGCAGAAGTTGGATGCTTAATCGACTGAGCCACCCACGCACCCCCACTATTGTTCATTTCTTTTAAAATAAGCTTTTAGACTTTATGACTACTGTCATTGACTAGTGAACCTATTGCCATTGCTTTTTACAGATTATCTTCTCAGATGGAAAAGTCACTAGTTTTTAAATTATCCAATTTCTTAGGTCACTGAGGAGTTTGTAAATATTCCATAAGCTGGAGACTATCAAGCACTCACTAATTCAGGATTATTATTTAGTAATGAAATTCTCCTCTAAAGGATTTATTCCTCTTTTACTTCTTGCTCTTCAAAATGAGAATATTTATATATTTTTTTCTTGTAGTATGTAATCACTGTAGAAATTCAAATGATATGGCAGTAAAAGTCTTTCTATTTTTACCAAACCATAAAAAACTCACTGTAATAATCTAATTTATATTCGACTGTTTTGATGCATTTTTATATTTAACATTAGTGATACATGCATACTGTTTTTTCCAAAATCTGTTTTTTGTTTTGTTTTTTAAAGAATATTTTAAAAATTGTTTTTATTATTTATTTATTTATTTATTTTGAGAGAGACAGAGTGTGAGCAGGGAAGGTGCAGAGAGAGAGGGAGACATAGAATCTGAAACAGGCTCCAGGCTCTGAGCTGTCAGCACAGAGCCCAATGTGGGACTTGAATTCACAAATCACAAGATCATGACCTGAGCCGAAGTCAGACACTTACCTGACTGAACCACCCAGGCGCCCCTGTTTTGTTTTTAAATCCATAACATGTTGCTTTCTTTGACCATCACATATATTTCAAATATTTTCTTCTGAGATTTATCATTTCCTTTTTCTTTCTGGTGCCTATTCTTTTGCAGACATTTTTGTTTTTTGTTTCTTACTTAGTTAAACATAATGTTTTTTATTATGATGTTGGAACTTAGTTAGACAGGGCTTCCTTTCCTGTTCCCATATGAAAATATTTCCTTAATTTTCTTCTGTTACTTTTGTTTGTTTTAATGGTTACGTCTTTAATCTACCTGAAATTTGTTTCTTTGTCTCTTGTGAGGTAAAAATTTATGTTTTTCCAAAGGTACAGCCAGTTGTTTCAGGCCACTTACTTGAAACGCCACTTTTGCCATAAACTAAATTCTTCCACAACATTGTTTATTGGATTTTAGAGTTGATATACATGTCCTTTTCTGTGCTGATATCACAGTGATTGAATAACTGTAGCTCAAAATGCTTTAAATTTCACAGATTGGAAAGAATTAATATATTTGCAATATTTAATATTCCTATCAGGAACATGGGTTGACTTTCTATTTATTCTTTATTATAGCTTCCTGTAAGAGCTCTATGAGTTTCTTCATAAAGACTTGACAGATTTTTTTGTGTGTTTATTCTAGGGTATTTGACTATTCTTGTTTATAGACTTTGTTCCTCATTTTGACTTAAAACTGGCAGTTTGTGGCAATAATAATAGTAATAATTATTATTATTTAAGTAGGCTCCATGCTCAACATGGGGTTTGAACTCCCAACCCTGAGATTAAAAGTCCCATGCTCTACCGACTGAGCCAGCCAGGTGCCCCTGTTTCTGGCATGTAGAACATCTCTTGGCCATGATGCAGTTTTATCGAGTGCAACAGCCAAGAAATAATTCTTGAGATGTATGGTGCAACTTAGTAAGTTTATTTAAGTTGCATGCGGATGGGAGATGGGCAGAAAGGGCTGCACTTTTGCTGAATGAAGCTGGTGGTTATATGCTCAGTGCTCTAGGGGGAGGGGATATGCAGCGAGTATTAAATCATAAATATCTTCTTTGAATTTCTACTCATGAAACTACTTTCATAAAATTTCTCTGTTGCTTATCATTCATTTTGGTGTTAACTATCAGTGAGATACACAAGCAGTCATGAATCCCTTTCAGGATGTAGCAACCAGCACGTATTTGATCCTTGTCAGAAGTATGTGGGCTATAGGTCAACATTCGGGGCTAAAGGTGAACATTTTTCTGCTTCTATCCTTCACCAACCATATTTAATTTATTTTACATATAACCACTGCTCTGTTGTATTGTAAACTCCTTAAGGCCAGGAGCCTCATGCACGGCACATAGATCATGTCAATAGTAGGATACTATTGCTGACTCTCATATTAGGCTTTCCATTATATTCAGCAGCTAAGTGGAGGGGAACCTCAGGTAGCAATGACATTTGTGGAAACTGGATAATGATTGAAGACAGTGTAGTGGAAGGAGATTGAAGGGACTTTGGAGTCAAGCAGACCTGGATTGTAATGCTGACTTTGCCACTTTCTAGTTGTGTACTCTTGGTGTCTTTGAACCTCGGTTTATTTCTTAGGCTCATCTCTGAACTTAATTCAGAAAATGAATTAACATACCTAAAGCATATGGTGACTGGCCCCAGGAGGTGTTTCAGTGTGGATGGCTGTTATGATCATTATGAGTCCATATTGTCATGGAACGAAATCAATAAGATACACGTTTAAGAAAGCACAGCCAGGCATATACGAGTTGCCTCTTAATAGATTCAGTGAACATATTCGAATCATAATTCAAGGCACATGATACAGAAGTTTTCCAGAATTCTTCCTTTTGACAGATGTGTTATATGTTGGCTTCTACTCTGTAATAAATTTCCTGAGAACAGAGGTCAAGTATTACCAATCTTTTTATCTGTAGTCCCTCACGCAGTGGTGGACACAATTTAGGTGGCTGCGTTTCCTAGTATGAAGTACAATAATTTATTTAACCATTCTTCGCCTACCTTTATTTTTTGTTGTTGTTGTTGTTAATACAAAAGATGTTGGATTCTCATCTTTGCTAGGAAGTGTAGCCAGGTTTAAGAGAGGGTATGTAGATGGCAAACACCTCTGCAGGACACCCAAATGTAACTATTATATTATAGTTGGTTTTAAATCTAATTGCTGTGTCAGGGCCAGCAGAGGGAGCACAGAGCACAGCTTTGAAAGACAGTGCAGCTGTACTGGGGAAGAATGAAAAAGGCTACTCAGGACTTCTACAGAGGAAGGAAATGACAGCTAGGAAGAAGGTCATTCCTTACTTTGGTTCTCTTCTGCCTTGCTTTCTTTTGTAACTCATTCAGGCCCTGACAGGCCTGTTCTCATCTTTTCTTTTGCCCCTTGCTCAGCAGATATTCATAACCCTTCCCTTCCCTCTAGTTAATTACACAGGAAGACCCACAAGTGCAATCATGTTCTCCAAGCTAGTTTCCCTTTTAGGCAGCTCGGTAACTTAGTTCAGATTCAGGGATGGACATTGGTGTGGGTCCCAGAGAAACACTGAAGAACCCAGGTGCCTTGATTCACAATTCCCACTGAATAAAGCCACTTGGTGGTGGTGGTGGGGTGGGGGGGTACTGAAAGGGCTGAGTTGAATTCTTCTCTGCATGAGGAATTGAAGAGGTAAGTGAGGACTGGACAGAACGGTTATAGGGAGTGGGGTTCCTAGAGAGTAGAGAAAATGTTACTTCCTGCTTTATTGTCTTGCATAAGCAGATTTATGACAGGTGCAGAACCACATGTGACATGTCAACAACCACAAAGAAGCTAATATAGGCCAGTGTTTCTCATTTTTTTCTCTGAAAATACAAGGATGTTAATAGATACATATGTGAGGATAAGATCTATGATCAAGTAACTGTGTGGAAACTGCATTAAAGAAATTGAACAGATTTCTCTACTGTGGAAGTTCTTAGATCCTTTAGCAGACTAATAAATATGGTTTGTGAATCTCTGGCAAAAGGATATTATATGCATGTGGGATTTCCCAAACTTGTATGGACTGAACATTTTTAACAGATGGCATCTATGGGATGAGTATTTTATGAATCCCATTTTGGAAAGTGCTGAAATAGACTTGTCTAATGTTCAGGAAATTAGGCAATTACTCCAATGAGATACAGTCATGAAGAACTTTCAAAAGGGCACTGATTTCTTCAAAGATCTCCTTTGACTTCCCATTCCCACTGAAGGGGGTGTGGAGGAATGAGTGAAGTAGTTAATGAAGGAATAGCAGAATCTCAAATGGGACTTTCTGAAATCTCTCGTGTCCCTCCCCCCACCCTCCTGCGAGAGATTCTCACCACCTCATCCCCGTATTTGAGGATCTCTTGAATTGTGCCCACTACTGTAACTGGGAGTGATCGTATCTCTCAGGTGTATTGGAGGAGATAAAATGGTTGTGAACTATTCTCCTACAAGTCAAGTACAAAATTCTCTGCCTGTTGTTTAACGGTTTCTATTGTCTTTCCCAGCCCCAGTATCTCCCAACTTTAACCTTCTTCTTCTCCCCATTAATTGCCACCATAGCCAAGTTAATCTGCTCACTGATCTGAGATCATATTATGCTAATTCTGGGCTTGAAGCTTCTGTTCACATAATTTTTCTCACATTCTCCTAATTCTTCTTCTATCCTTTGAAATCCAGCTGAAGACCTTCAGAGTAGTGTACCAGCTACACCACTTGTTTTTTTTACATTAGGGGTTTCAGCCATTAATCGAATACAGCTAATTCTTTGTTAACAAGCCTGTTGGGTTTCAAAAGTTAACAAGTTGATTGTTTGGAATGTAGAGCACTTTTCTCTGCAGAAATATTGTAACTGAGTCAAGGTGTATTTGAAATAGAAATAGTAGAAAACAATCTTTAGTAATTAAACAAAATAGCAACTCTAGTGATTAAACAAAACAGGGAATCAATAAGATTGAATTAGCTCACTCCCATTTATCTTGGTGCTGGTGTTTAAGGAAGAGTAGGTTTAATTAAAGGAGGATAGAAAGGTGTTGGAAATTAGTGGATATTCTGAATGGGCCTTATGGGGCAATTTCACAGGCTTTTTGTTATGTCTTTATTACTTCACAACTCCTAACTCTGCATGTCCATGATGCTGGTGTCTGGCTGTTAGTGCTTTTGTACTTAGCCATGGTTTGGATTATTTTTGGCTTAAAAAAGGTTATGAGAGAATGTCAGCAAAAATGGCAGAAAAAAGGACCTTCAAAAATTTTCCTCTTCATAAGGGCAATGGAAAAAAGACAAACTCTTTGGAATTCATTTTATAACATATATATTTGTTGAATCACTGTGTTATATAGCTGAAACTAATATATGTCACCTATACTTAAAAAAAACTTCAGAATCGGGGCACCTGGGTGGCTCATTTGGTTGGGCGACCGACTTCGGCTCAGGTCATGATCTCACAGTTCATGAGCTGGAGCCCAGCGTCGGGCTCTGCTGACAGCTCAGAGCCTGGAGCCTACTTCAGATTCTGTGTCTCCCCTCTCTCTACCCCTCCCCTGCTCACACTCTGTGTCTCTCTGTCTCTCAATAATAAATAAACATTAAAAAAACAAAAAACAAAAAAACCCCTCAGAATTAAAATTTCAGAACTCTAGAAATTAACCAAAGGCTTATTTGGTTAACCCAAGGATCCAACCCAAGAATCATTTACTCAAGAAAAGTGTCTGAATCTTAGTAAGAATGGTGGGCTCTGTGGCATTACAACTTACCCTAACCCTACCACCCACTTTCCAGTTATGTAGTAGCCTTAAAAAATAACACCCCACATTCCTGGGGCAGCTTGGCAGCCACCAGAGAGGACAGAATGAATTTGGAACTCTTTCAAAGTCCCATTCTCATAAAATTGTCATTATCTGATCTGTCTAGTGCTCCTCTGGAAGAGTTCACTTACAAGGCTGACTCAAAACTCAGTGCTAAAAACTACCCCCCCCCCCCCCCCGCCCCCAGCAGGGAACATTGCCAGAAAACAATTACAGGCAAGGGTTTTAACTTGTAGATGCTTATATGATGGATAACAGTTGAGCAAACAATAGACTAACCAAAAGCTTAAAAGGAATAGCTGGTGAATGCACTGTCCATAAGGGCTTTGAAAAACTTGGACATATACCTGGTAATCTAGAAGGCCGTGTTACATGGAAGAGCTCTGAGCATGCTGGGGAAAGATGTGAGAAGGCCCTAAGCTGTCCTGTCTGATTGACCCTAAAATTTTATGCAAGTGGGAAGTGAAGGCTGAGTTTGAAAGACATGCTCCAACACTACACCGAACTACTCACGGCAAAGCCTGGGAGATTTATTAGTTCCAGGTGTTTAAGGATATTTGTGGCCAATCATTAGTTGACCAATTAGCTGACTAAGTAGGGACGCTAACATAACAAAGAATGTAGACTTTACAAAATTAGCTCAGAAAAGTCACTAAACAAACAACTAAGTATAGCAAGTGGCAACAATAAACTCTGAAGGTAGGGGTGGTGGATCTGACTGTCAGAGTTGTCACATTGTATTATTTTAAATGTCTGGTTTTTTTTTAAATTTTAAATGTTTATTTATTTATGAGAGAGCGCGCGCGCATGCAAGTGGGGGATGGGTAGAGAAAGGGGGACAGAAGATCTGAAGCAGGCTCCACAGTGACATCAGCAAGCCCGATTCAGGGCTTGAACTCATGAACTGCAAGATCATGACCTGAGCCAAAGTCAGACAGTCAACCGATTGAGCCACCCAGGCACCCCTTAAATGTCTAGTTCTTATCAAAAAATCATGAGACATACACATAAACAAGAAAATATGCTCCATAAGAGGAAAAAAGTAATCGATAGAAGTCATTCCTAAGGAATCCCAGATGTTGGACTTACAAGACACAGATTTTTAAATCAGCTGTTTTAGATATTCCAAAGAACTAAAGCAAATCCTGTCTAAAGAATTAATGTATAATAGTGACATTTCAACAAATAGATAATATCAATACAGAGATAGGATTTATGCAAAGGAAACAGATATAAACTCTGGAGTTTAAAGTATAAAAACTGAAATGAAAAAAAAATCACTACAGGAGCTCAACAATAGTTGAACAGGCAGAAAAAAGAAATAGGGAATTTGAAGATGGATATATTGATATTATTCATTCTGGGAAACAGAATGAAAGAAGAATGATCAAAAGTGAATAAAGCCTTACAAACCAGTGGGACACCAACAAATGTTACCAACATAAGCATAACGGAAATACCAGAGGAGAGGAGAGCAAGAAAAGGGCAGAAAAAATACGTGAAGAAATAATAGTTGAAAACTTCACAATTTTGATAAAAAATATTCATCTAAACACCCAGGAAGTTCAGAAAACTCCACATAGGGTAAACTCAAAGGGATTCACTCCTAAACATGGTGTAATCAAACTGTTGAAATCTGAAGGCAAAGATAGAATCTTGAAAATGGGGGTACCTGAGTGGCTCAGTCGGTTAAGAGTCTGACTTTGGCTCAAGTCATGATCTCATGGTTTGTGAGTCCAATCCCTGCATTGGGCTTCATGCTGGCAGTGCTGAGCCTGCTTGGGATTCTCACTCTCACCTCTCTCAATCTGCCCCTCTCCTGCTTGTGCTTTCTCTCTCTCTCTCAAAATAAATAAATAAACTTAAAAAAAGAATCTTGAAAATAGCAAGAGAGAAGGATTCATTACATATAGGAATCTCAATAACATTAACAGTTGATTTCTCATCAAAAGTCATAGAAGCCAAAAGACAGTTGAATGACATATTCAAAGTGCTGAAAGAAAGAGAGAAGGGAAAAAAAAAGAAAGAAAAACACCACCGTTAGCCACAAATTCTATGTCTGGAAAGAAGAAATAAAAACACTGCCAGATAAACAGGAACTGAGAGAATTCATCATTAGCAGATCTGCCCTGTTAGAAAAATTAAATGAAAGAACACTATATAGTAACTCAAATTCACATGAAGAAATAACACCAGTAAACACATAGTTAAATGATAGTATAAATGTAGCTTTTGTTTGTTACTCCTCCCCCCATATCTGATTTAACTGCATAAAGTTATAACTATAAATGTATGTTGATGAGCACACAATGTACACAGATCTAGTTTTTGATAATAGAAGAGTGGAGGATAATGGAGCCATTTAGAGCAATTTTTAAAATACACTATTGAGGGGCGCCTGGGTGGCTCAGTCGGTTAAGCGTCCGACTTCAGCTCAGGTCACGAGCTCGCAGTCCGTGAGTTCGAGCCCCGCGTCAGGCTCTGGGCTGATGGCTCAGAGCCTGGAGCCTGCTTCTGATTCTGTGTCTCCTTCTCTCTCTGCCCCTCCCCCGTTTATGCTCTGTCTCTCTCTGTCTTAAAAATAAATAAAATATTAAAAAAAATACACTATTGCAATTAAGTTGGTACTAATCAGAACCAGATTGTTATAAATTAAGATGTTACTGGTAATCACCAGGGCAACTAGTAAGAAACTAACCCAAAAATATATAATAAAAGAATTGACAAGGGAGTTAAAATAGTACACCAGAAATGTCTATTTTAATACAAAAGAAAGCAATATCAGAGAAATCAAGGAGCTAAAAAAATCAGAGAGTAGAAAACAAATAGCAAAATGGGAGATGTAAATCTTATCAGTAATTAAATATAAATGTATTATACTCTCCAAATTAAAGGCAGAGACTGGTAGGATGAATTAAAAAACATGATCCAACTGTATGCTGTCTGTAAGAGACTCACTTTAAATTAAAAGACACAAATAGTTTGAAAGTAAAAGGATGGAAAAAGATATACTATGTAAAAGCAATCAAAGAGGTGGTGTAGGTATACTAATATGAGGCAAATAGACTCTAAGACAAAAATGTTACTAGAGACAAAGAGGATGTTTTATAATGATTAAAGGGGCAATACATCAGGAAGACATAAGCATATAACAACAGAGTGTCCCATTGTATGAATTAAAAACTCCCAGAATTGAAGGAGAAAATAGGAAATTGAAAAATAATAGTTGGGACTTCAATGCCTCACTTTCACTAATAGGTCGAATAAGGAGGCAGATAACAAGGAAATAGAAAAATTGTGTAACATGATACACCAACTAGACTAATAGACAACTCTAGGACACCCCATCCCCAAACAGAATGCGTATTCTTCTCAAGTGCACATGGAACATTCTACAGGATAGACCATACATTGGGCCATAAAAAAGCCTCCATAAGTTTAAAAGGATTGAAATCATTACAAAATATGTTCTATAACCATAAATCAATGTAATTAGAAATCAATAACAGAAGGAACTTTGGGAAAATATATATGAAATATATGAAAATTAAATAACACATTCCTAAAATAACCAGTGGGTTAAGGTAGGAAATCACAAGAGTAATACATCCATACTTTCAGATGAATGAAAGTGAAAATACAACATGTCAAAATATAGGATATAGCTAAAAAAGATACTTAGAGGGGAATTATTTATGGGAGTAAAGATCCTAAGTACAAATTCTATAAATAGATAAATACAGAAGACTATCCAAGTCATGTTCTCATGTGATAGCAGAGAAGCAGGAATAAATAAACTCAGTCAAGCAAGCTTTTTCCAAGCTTCTGCTTGTGTTACATCTGCTGATATCCTGTTGGCCAGAATAAATGACATGACAAGAGTCCAGGGGAGGGGCACGATACACTCCTCACAGTGGGAGGGCCTTGGTGCTCCCACTATTGTATTTCCCTATTAGGTTGCTCGTTTCTGTTTCCCGGTTTTTGAAGTAGGCATAGGATTGCAAGAACCCAAGATAAAAGCAGTGGAAACCATGTTGCTTTCATTGTTCAAGATCTGTGGTTGTGAATTAATATTTAGCATGATTTTATATGTTAGAAAACTGCTTTAACTGTGTATGCTAATCATTGGTGTCCATGGGGAAAATATTTACTTGTTGTGTTACATTCCTAATTAGCAGGGTCAGTTCTGTTCAGATGTCATTGTTTAAAAGGTACTAGAAAAGGATTCTTTGATACGGTTTATCTTTTGAGGGTGTCTGTCTTGAATTAGGGAGTCCTGCTGGAGTTCTCTTAATTAGCTCAGAATTAATAATCTTTCACTAACCTGTGAAATTGAAGGATGGAATTGGAAAAAGCCTGAATATTGTATCACATAATTTTTGTATTGTCCACTTGGTGGTGGAGTTGTTTTTAGAAAGCAGTGTAAAGTAATAAGCTAAGCAAAAAAGTAGTAGAATCTCATGAATTCCTTGCCATGAGAAAAACGCGGCACACATTTCCAGTAGATATTCTTCTAGGCAGCATTGTTACTTTTATTAAAGTAAAAGAGCTAATGTAATCTCTTAAAGTATAAGAGATAATATCCCCCCCCCCCCCCCAAAGAGGTGTGATAATTCATTTCCCAGCACATCAGATGAAGCTACTTGCTTACTGGTTAGAGTTCAATACTCAAAAATAGAGATTTTAGAAATTGTCTTAATTTGGGTAATCCTGAACACCATCTAATCTTTTTTTTCTTTTTGTTTAATTTAGAAGAATCCTTGTGTAAAGTAATTCTCCTTATGCAATTTTGTCTAAGTCCTCCTACTCAAAGTGTGGCGACACTGGTATCACTTGCACTTGGGAACTTATGAAAAATGTAGAATCTTGGCCCTCACCCTAGATCTACTGAATCAGACTGCAATTTAACAAGATCTCCAGGTTTTTTGCATGTTCTGTAAGATGCACTGTTCTCCACAGGTAACATGCAAGCAGTGGATGACGAGGTAGAAAAGGAAGAGAAGTAGGACAGGTATCAGGACTGGCATCATTTAACAGATATTCACAGACTTATTTTCAACCTTTAATTGCTTATTTGAAGGCATCCTGAAATGCTCATGCTCTAGCACTGGAGAATGATTGTAAACACGAAGCTACCTCAAGTTCTTTTAGATTCCAAAAGAAAGAAAGCAGAGTTATGTCAGTTATTTTCATACTCACCAATCAGTCGTTAAAATATGGGAGATTCTGGAGACTGGTGTTCTAATTTGGCCCAGCCAAAAACTGATGGTGTCACATACGGCAAGACCTTAATCTCTTAATTTTTAGCTTCTTTATCTAAAAGTGAGGTGGTTCAGCAGGTTTATCCTTTTCAATTTTTCTAAAAATCCTGTGGTTTTAGGTACAGCCAGGGCTGATATTCCGCTGGTAAACCCAGGTATACCCATACCTATCTTTATATTGGCATCTGCTTGGAGTGCCTGGTGCTGGTGTCCCACTGGTTGTTACGTAGTTTGCTCCTAACTAATGATTGAAGGGGAACTAAGTACCAAGGACTGTTAGGAACTAAGTATTATCACTATAGGTTCCAGAATCCTTGCATGTCATGGATTCAGATACATGTAAACATAGGCCTGTGGTATAAGAAAGCTGAGTCAAACAGTATAAGGAGTAGAAAGTACATGGGCTTTGTGTCAGTCTTGGATTCATGTTTCATGTCCTAGTTTTGCTGCATATTGGCTTGTATGGGTTTATTACCTAAATGCACTTGGCATCAGCTTTGTTTTGTAGCTGAAAAATATGATTAATATAATAATATGTACCTCACAGTATAATTATGAGGAATTAATGAGATAATTTATACAGAGAATCTGGCAAATGATAGATATTCAATAAATGTTAGTTTCCTTTTCACTTATGTATCCATACACAGAATAACTCGTACAAAATTTTTTTCTTCTGGAAACCTCTGTAATGTGATATACTGAATGAACAGAGGCACTGGGTGCCTTAATAATGATAACAGAAGATCAGGGCATCTGTGTGGCTCAGTCATTTAAGCATCTGACTTTTGATTTTGCCTCATGTCATAATCCCAGCGTTGTGGGATTGAGCCCTGCATCAGGTTCCACACTGGCAGCACAGAGATTGCTTGGGATTCGCTCTCTGCCCCTCCCCCACTCACTCTCTATCTCTCTTTCTCTCAAAATAAACAAACATTTAAAAAAATAATAAAAGAATGGGAATGCAAGCTGGTGCAGCCTCTCTGGAAAACAGTATGGAGGTTCCTCAAAAAACTAAAAATAGAACTACCCTACGATCCAGCAATTGCACTACTAGGCATTTAATCAAGGGATACAGGTGTGTTGTTTCAAAGGGACACATGCACCCCAATGTTTATAGCAACACTATCAACAATAGCCAAAGTATGGAAAGAGCCCAAATGTCCATTGATGGATGAATGGATAAAGAAGAAGTGGTATAGATATATACAATGGAGTATTACTCGGCAATCAAAAAGAATGAAATCTTGCCATTTGCAACTATGCGGATGGGACTAGAGGGTATTGTACTAAGCGAAATTAGTCAGAGAGAGACAAATATCATAAGACTTCACTCATATGAGGACTTTAAGAGACAAAACAGATGAACATAAGGGAAGGGAAACAAAATAATATAAAAACAGGGAGGGGGATAAAACAGAAGAGACTAATAAATATGGAGAACAAACTGAGGGTTACTGGAGGAGGGTATGGGAGGGGGGATGGGCTAAATGGGTAAGGGGCACTAAGGACTCTACTCCTGAAATCATTGTTGCACTATATGCTAACTAATTTGGATGTAAATTAAAAAAATAAATAAATAAGCTCTAAAAAATAATAAAAGAATATAGCTAACTTTTAGGGGAATTCCAGTTGGGGAGGAGGAGTTTATAACTCCACCTAGGATTCTTGGTTAAAATCAAAGATGACTTTCTTCTTTAGGCTAGTGGCCTTTAACTTTTTTGTTTGCCTGTCCTCTATAAAAATTTTGAAACAAAAGCAGCCATGTTCTCCACATACAGTAAAAACAATTTTTTAAGGTTTATTTATTTATTTTTTTTTGAGAGAGAGACACAGTGTGAGCTGGGGTGGGGAAGGGGGTGGGGGGAGCAGAGAGAGAGAGTGAGAAACAGAATTTGAAGTAGGCTCCAGGCTCTGAGCTGTCAGCACAGAGCCCAACATGGTCTCAAACTCATGAACCGTGAGATCATGACCTGGGCTGAAGTTGGACAGTTAACTGCCTGAGCAACCAGATGCCCCTCCACATACATTTTTAAATTTATCTCTAAAATTTTTTCATCATAAGTTTAAATAGTTGTAAAGGATACAATTTCTGGTGTACTATAAATACTACATTAAAAAATAAAACTACTGTTTATCTCTCTTAGATTTCAAATGTTTAAAGTTTGTAAGAAGCATGCTGGGAAATTCCAACCTGCAAGGAAGACCATTCTTGTATTTTTACAATTTTTTTTAAAGTTTAGTTTTGAGAGAGAGAGAGGGTACGCAAGCGCAGGGGAGGGGGCAGACAGAGGATCCCAGGCGGGCTCTGCACTGTCAGCACAGAGCTGGACATGGGGTCGAGCCCACAAACCGTGAGATCATGACCTGAGCTGAAATCAAGAGTCAGGGACTTAACTGACTGAGCCACCTAGGGTGCCCCTACAATTCTAATTAGTGAGAAACAGCTTGGTGAGGACTTGCTTTCCCCGGTGTCTCATTCTGTGCCCTGGGTGCTTGTTTTGCTTCATTTCAAGAAGAGAAGGTGAAAAGTTACATATTTTTTCTGACAGTTCAACACTCCATCTTTGAATAAAAGGGAGGTTGGCAAACTTTTTCTTAAAGGGCCAGATAGTAAATATTTCAGACTTTGAGGATCATACAGTCTGTGTCAACAACTACTCAATTCTCCCTTATAATGCAAAAGTGGATGCAGATAATACCTGAAAGGATAGGGCTGTGTTCCAGCGAAGCTACTACCCTATTAACAATCACTCATGGGGTGCACCTGGGTGGCTCAGGTGGGTTAAGGGTTAAATGTTGGACTCTTGATTTCGGCTCAGGTCATGGTCTTATGGTTGGTGAATTTGAGCCCTGCGTTGGGCTCTGCGCTGATGGTGTGGAGCCTGCTTGGGATTCTCTGTCTCCCTCTCCCTTTACCCCTCTCCTATTTGCTATCTCTTTCTCTCTGAAAATAAATAAATAAACTTTAAAAACAACAACAACAAAAGCAGTCACTCCCTCCACCTGCACACCAGCCCTAGGAAACTAGGCTTTTAACCTTCTGTCTCTCGATTTGCCCAGACTGGACTTTGGGAAGCCTACTTAGAACTTGTTCTGGTGATTTTGTATGAACCTGATTCTCCATAGTGAATTTCTTTCTGCCTGAAAGGCCTTGAGGGGCTTCTGTTTCTTTAAAAAAATTTTTTTTGTATTTATTTATTTGTAAAGTAATCTCTATACCCAAAATGGGGCTCAAACTCAAAACCCCGAGATCAAGAGTTCCACTGGCTGAGCAGCCAGGCACCCATGGGGCTTCTGGGCTTCTGTTTCTTGCACTGAACTTCGATTGGTTCAGTCAGAGTTAAGAGACAAACCTAAATGACATATCATTTTCAGCATTTAAAAAAGAGCTTGTTTATTAATATGTGATAAATGGTATGAAATCATTATATTTATATTCAATTGTATACAAGTAAACATATCAATATTTACAGCATGCCAAAAATTATATCCTTTGAAGACATTTATAGTTATGGTGAAAAAAATTAGATATTTCATTTAAAACTGTGCAAGATACATTGTTTTTGAACTTGTTAAAGGTGAGAATCAAGCTAAGGAGTCTGAAGTCTTGTGTTAGGCAGGGTGTCATTATCTCTAGAATGTTCTTTGAAAATAAGGCTTTGACTATACTTTTTGGCTTCAGTCTTTAAACAAAAGTTTACCAGCTTTTCCAAATCATTTTGATTCCTTAAATGACAAGGAAACATGCATTTATTATTTAAAACTTTTTATTTTATTAAAAATTTTTTTAATGTTTATTTATTTTTGAGACAGAGGGAGACAGAGTGTGAGTGGGGAACGGGAATAGAGAGAGGGAGACACAGAATCTGAAACAGGCTCTGGGCTCTGAGCTGTCAGCACAGAGCCCGATGCGGGGCTCAAACCCACAAACCGGGAGATCATGACCTGAGCCAAAGTCGGACACTTAACCGACTGAGCCACCCAGGCGCCCCTAAAACTTTTAAACAATATAGATGTGATGGTCTTACCTTTAACCACACTTTTTAGAGGTTAATTATAATTAACAGATTTTTATCCTTTGGAATCTTTCTCTGACACAGGAGATGTAAAAGAAATTTACTCCGTGCATTAGATGATCTCTTGAGGTGCTTCCTAGCATCTAAGATTTAAATACAAATTTAGTGCTTTTCACTGAGCTCTCTTTGAATTCCTAACACAGTGCCCTACCTCTGATGCTGAATGAATCTTTGTTGACACTGATCTCTAATTTAAATGATTCAAAGCCTTGACAAAGAGGTAGCAAGTAGATTACTTAAGATGTGAGTCTGAAGCGCACATCCCTACATGTAGCAAAGATCCTCTACAGTGCTTTTTTTTCAATAATTGAAGATTTTATTCACTTTTTAAATGAGTTGATATCTATTATACAGAAATAACAAATGTCTTTTTTGTCAAGTACTGTGTTCTATATCCGAACAAAATGAAATGAGTGCTTATGCTATGTCATTAATACTAATAATACCTGACACCTATAATTGCTTTGTATTTTCCTTTTTTTCAAATTGCTTTGTATTTTACAAAGTACTTAGAGGTGTATCTTATTTGACCCTACTGAGGCAGACTTAGTAAGGGTTATACCCATCTTAGGGATAAGTAAATGAAAGCTAAGAGAGGCTCATGAACTTACTCAAGGTCACATAGTTAGTGGCAGAAACTGAAAGAAAACATGTTGACTTTAGTGTTCTTTTCTCAATCTACATACAAAACGTTGCCCAGCAATTGCCTTTATTAAGTGAGAATTTGGGGGGTAATTATGGGATGGCTGGCAAATACTTCTGCAATTTTCACTTACTGTTGCACCACTTCCTCATCTTGGAAGCTAAGTGACAGTTTAGCACTTAATATAATTCAATAAGTTAGCTGTGGCCTGAGGAGGGTGCTCTTATTCAACCCAAGGTTTGAGAATTGATCTTAAATTTAGTTTGTAACTACATATTGCCTAAATAAGTGAGTGCAAGCGTATTTATCTTGCACCAAATAGAGTATTTTAGTTCAGTTTCATATATGAATACACACACACATACACACACACATACATATCATATTCAAAGAACTGAAATCTTGTCTTTTCCCCTTACTCTGAATATACTATAGATTTAAAACAGTAAAGAATCTTCCAAAGTTGAGATTGATTTAACTGTGATTCTGAAAGGAGGGAGTGAGGGGGGAAATGAGATTGGATCAAACCAGCACTGAGAAGATGGTCAGCAGCTGGTCAAATTCCTTTAAGGAGCCCTTCTGACCTTTGTCCAACCCAGTCCTGACAATACAGACATCACATAAATTGGATTTCCTGTGTGGGCATTAAGTTTTTGGATTAGCTTGTCTAAACATTTGGCTAAACCAAAAATTATGAAGTTAACACTGTTTTTCTTGATTTACTGATATTAGAATTAACCTTAGATTCTGCTTTTGTATTCAAGCTGCCCATTTATGGACTAACCTGGGTAATACCTTTTCTTGGATGGGCTAGGTTCCCTTCCCTGTACTTACCACTGTCACATACCCAGATACTCAGGTCTCTCTTGAGCAGGTGCTGTCCCTTCCACTCAAGACTGGGAGGTCCTAGACAGATTAGGAACATCATGTGGTCTGTTGACTCAATGATCACTCTCACTGGCCTCTAGCCAAGACATTAATTTATTGAAACCCATTATACTGTGGTACATTTAATTCCTTAAATAGTGTCAATGGGTGATGGGCATTGAGGAAGACACTTGTTGGGATGAGCACTGGGTGTTGTGTGTAAGCAATGAACCATGAAAATCTACCCCAAAAACCAAGAGCACACTTTACACACTGTATGTTAGCCAATTTGACAATAAATTATATTAAAAAAATAGTGTCAGACAGCAGTGACCCTGCCACTTCCTAGCCTGGAAAGTCTAGGCAAGTTACCCAACCTTTAGGTTTCACTTTCCTCACTTGCATAAGGCTAATAATGGTACCTACCTTAAAGTGTGGTGGTGGGGATTTAAAGATGCTGTAGGAAAACCTCTAGCACATGGCCTGATGGATACTTAGTATTATTAACTATCCTTGGGTATAGGCTCCAAACTTAGGGGGTAGGGTTTTTTGGGTAGGGGAGGAGGTGCAAGACTAGTAATAACAAGTTTAGGAACAATAAGTTGAAATAGGGAACAAGGAAAAATTCCTATAAACTCATAAGCAGGAACTTAATAATAGGAACTTAAGGAGAAAAGATTCAGAAAGGAAATTAGTGGTAATTTTGGGAAATAGCATCCTGGGTATGAGAGGTGGTAAAGGGGGCTCAGGTTAGAATTGGAGATCTAGCAACTCCTTCCTTAAGCCATCTAACAGGAAGGATGTCTCAGTGTTAAATATCTCCAGGGTGATGGCTGGAGTAGCTCAAGTAAAGGAAGATCAGCACTTGCATTATACCCAGGAAGACAGAGGTAGGAAAAATGTGTAAATTGACACCTGAAATGATGACAATTCAACAATGATTCATTGCACATCTATCCCATTTATCCCCTCAGTGTTTGACTCTTTCAGAGTTTATTTTTACATGGTTGAAATAACGTATGTGCTTATGATTTTTTTTTAGTAAAGAAAGATCTCTCTTTTGGAAATTTCAAATATTTTTTGATTTGGCAAACTTTTTATAGCAATGGATTGAATTCTCAACAGAGCATTTGAAGTGATATGTTTAGTATGCAATGATTTTTTACTGCTGAAAAATAGAGGATTCTCCCAATATTCTTATCATCATTTAAATTTGTGTTTTAAACTAATCCTCATCTTCCTTCTCTGTTTTCAACTTCCTAAATGCTGCAGAGAGAGGACGAAGCAGAATCGATGTGAACAAGACTTCCCTGAGAAAGGGGAATCTATTAGAGATATAGGATACCTTAGTGGATTCAAGAAAAGATGCGGAAGAGTAGTGTGTATTTCTGTGTATGTTTGGGAGATGGGATGAGGATGGTTATGTAAAAGGAAGTGTGTGATCAACTTAGAATTAAACTTCAGTTATCTATTTTAAATGACATTCTTGATTCCCGAATCTTTTTTATTTTATTTTTAATTTTTTTAAAATTTACATCCAAATTGGTTAGCATATAGTGCAACAATGATTTCAGGAGTAGATTCTTATTGCCCCTTACCCATTTAGCCCTTCCCCCCTACCACAACCCCTCCTGTAACCCTCAGTGTTCTCCATATTTATGAGTCTCTTCTGTTTTGTCCCCCTCCCTGTTTTTATGTTATTTTTGTTTCCCTTCCCTTATATTCATTTGTTTTGTCTCTGAAAGTTCTCATATGAGTGAAGTCATATGATTTTTGTCTTTGTCTGACTGACTAATTTCACTTAGCATAATACCCTCCAGTTCCATCTATGTAGTTGCAAATGGCAAGATTTCATTCTTTTTGATTGCCGAGTAATACTCCATTGTGTATATATACACCACATCTTCTTTATCCATTCATCCATTGATGGACCTTGGGCTCTTTCCATACTTTGGCTATTGTTGATAGTGCTGCTATAAACATGGGGGTTCATGTGTCCCTTCGAAACAGCACACCTGTATCCCTTGGATAAATGCCTAGTAGTGCAATTGTTGGGTTGTAGGGTAGTTCTATTTTTAATTTTTTGAGGAACCTCCATACTGTTTTCCAGAGTGGCTGCACCAGTTTGCATTCCCACCAACAATGCAAAAGAGATCTTCTTTCTCTGCGTCCTCACCAACATCTGTTGTTGCCTGAGTTGTTAATGTTAGACATTCTGACAGGTGTAAGGTGGTATCTCATTGTGGTTTTGATTTGTATTTCCCTGATGATGAGTGATATTGAACATTTTTTCATGTGTCAGTTGGCCATCTGGATGTCTTCTTTGGAGAAGTGTCTAATCATGTCTTTGGCCCATTTCTTCACTGGATTATTTGTTTTTTGGGTGTTGAGTTTGATAAGTTCTTTGTAGATTTTGGAGACTAACCCTTGTTCTGATATGTCGTTTGCAAATATCTTCTCCCATTCTGTTGGTTGCCTTTTAGTTTTGCTGACTGTTTCCTTCACTGTGCAGAAGCTTTTCATCTTGATGACATCCCAGTAGTTCATTTTTGCTTTTGTTTCCCTTGCCTCTGGAGATATGTTGAGTAAGAAGTTTCTGTGGCCAAGATCAAAGAGGTTTTTGCCTGCTTTCTCCTCGAAGATTTTGATGGCTTCCTGTCTTACATTTAAGTCTTTCATCCTTTTTGAGTTTATTTTTGTGTATGGTGTAAGAAAGTGGTCCAGGTTCATTCTTCTGCATGTCGCTGTCCAGTTTTCCCAGCACCACTTGCTGAAGAGACTTTCTTTATTCCATTGGATATTCTTTCCTGCTTTGTCAAAGATTAGTTGGCCATATGTTTGTGGGTCCATTTCTGGGTTCTGTATTCTGTTGCATTGATCTGAGTGTCTGTTCTTGTGCCAGTACCATACTGTCTTGAAGATTACAGCTTTGAAGTATAGCTTGAAGTCCAGGATTGTGATGCCTCCTGCTTTGGTTTTCTTTTTCAAGATTGCTTTGGCTATTCAGGGTCTTTTCTGGTTCCATACAATTTTTAGGATTATTTGTTCTAGCTCTGTGAAGAATGCTGGTGTTATTTTGATAGGAATTGCATTGAATATGTAGATTGCTTTGGGTAGTATCAACATTTTAACAATATTTGTTCTTCCTATCCAGGAGCATGGAATCTTTTCCCATTTTTTGTGTCTTCTTCAATTTCTTTCATAAGCTTTCTATAGTTTTCAGTGTATAGATTTTTCACCTCTTTGGTTAGATTTATGCCTAGGTATTTTATGGTTTTTGGTGCAACTGCAAATGGGATCGATTCTTTGATTTCTCTTTCTGTCGCTTCATTGTTGGTATATAGGAATGCAACCAATTTCTGTGCATTGATTTTATATCCTGCAACTTTGCTGAATTCATGAATCAATTCTAGCAGTTTTTTGGTGGAATCTTTTGGGTTTCCCATATACAGTATCATGTCATCTGTGAAGAGTGAAAGTTTGACCTCCTCCTGGATGATTTGGATGCCTTTTATTTCCTTGTGTTGTCTGATTGCTGAGGCTAAGACTTCCAATACTATGTTGAATAACAGTGGCGAGAGTGGACATCCCTGTCTTGTTCCTGACCTTAGGGGAAAAGCTCTCGGTTTTTCCCCCTTAAGGATGATATTTAGCGTTGGGCCATTCATATGTGGCTTTTATGATCTCGAGGTATGCTCCTTGTATCCCTACTTTCTTGAAGGTTTTTATCAAGAAAGGATGCTGTATTTTGTCAAATTCTTTCTCTGCATCTATTGAGAGGATCATATGGTTCTTGTCCTTTCTTGTATTGATGTGATGAATCATGTCAGTTGTTTTGTGGATATTGAACCAGCCCGGCATCCCAGGTATAAATCCCACTTGGTTGTGGTAAATAATTTTTTTAACGTATTGTTGGATCCGGTTGGGTAATATCTTGTTGAGGATTTTTGCATCCATGTTCATCAGGGAAATTGGTCTATAGTTCTCCTTTTTAGTGGGGTCTCTGTCTGGTTTTGGAATCAAGGTAATGCTGGCTTCATAGAAAGGGTTTGGAAGTTTTCCTTCCATTTCTATTTTTTGGAACAGCTTCAAGAGAATAGGTGTTAACTCTTCCTTAAATGTTTGGTAGAATTCCCTGGAAAGCCATCTGGCCCAGGACTCTTGTTTTTTGGCAGATTTTTGATTACTAATTCGATTTCCTTACTGGTTATGGGTCTGTTCAAATTTTCTATTTCTTCCTGTTTCAGTTTTGGTAGTGTATACATTTCTAGGAATTTTTCCATTTCTTCCACATTACCCATTTTATTGGCATATAATTGCTCATAATATTCTCTTATATTGTTTTTATTTCTGTTGTGTTGGTTGTGATCTCTCCTCTTTCATTCTTGATTTTATTTATTTGGGTCCATTCCTTTTTCTTCTTCATCAAACTGGCTAGTTTGTTTATCAATTTTGTTAATTCTTTCAAAGAACCAGCTTCTGGTTTCATTGATCTGTTCTACTATTTTTTTGGTTTCGATAGCATTAGTTTCTGCTCTAATCTTTATTATTTCCTGTCTTCTTCTGGTTTTGGGTTTTATTTGCTGTTCTTTTTCCAGCTCCTTAAGGTGTAAAGTTAGGTTGTGTATGTGAGACCTTTCTTCCTTCTTTAGGAAGGCCTGGATTGTTAAATACTTTCCTCCTGTGACTGCCTTTGCTGCATCCCAGAGGTTTTGGGTTGTGGTGTTATCATTTTCATTGACTTCCATATACTTTTTAATTTCCTCTTTAACTGCTTGGTTAGCCCATCCATTCTTTGGTAGGATGTTCTTCAGTCTCCAAGTATTTGTTACCTTTCCAAATTTTTTCTTAGGTTGATTTTGAGTTTGATAGCATTGTGGTCTGAAAATATGCATGGTATGATCTCGATCTTTTTGTACTTAGGGCTGACTTGTGTCCCAGTGTATGGTCTATTCTGGAGAATATTACATGCGCACTGGAGAAGAATGTATATTCTGCTGCTTTAGGATGAAATGTTCTGAATATATCTGTTAAGTCCATCTGGTCCAGTGTGTCCTTCAAAGCCATTGTTTCCTTGTTGATTTTTTGATTAGATGATCTGTCCATTGCTGTGAGTGGGGTGTTGAAGTCTCCTACTATTATGGTATTACCATCGATGAGTTTCTTTATGTTTGTGATTAATTGATTTATATATTTGGGTGCTGCCACATTTGACGCGTAAATGTTTACAATTGTTAGGTCTTCTTGGTGGATAGACCCCTTGATTATGATATAATGCCCTTCTGCATCTCTTGGTACAGTCTTTATTTTAAAGTCTAGATTGTCCGATATAAGTATGGCTACTCTGGCTTTCTTTTGTCGACCATTAGCATGATAGATGGTTCTCTATCCCCTTACTTTCAACATGAAGGTATCTTTAGGTCTAAAGTGGGTCTCTTGTAAACAGCATATAGATGGATCTTGTTTTCTTATCCATTCTGTTACCCTATGTCTTTTGATTGGAGCATTGAGACCACTGACGTTTAGAGTGAGTACTGAAAGATATGAATTTATTGCCATTATGATGCTTGTAGAGTTGGAGTTTCTGGTGGTGTTCTCTGGTCCTTTCTAATCTTTGTTGCTTTT
Source organism: Felis catus (assembly GCF_018350175.1). Classification (NCBI taxonomy): domain Eukaryota; kingdom Metazoa; phylum Chordata; class Mammalia; order Carnivora; family Felidae; genus Felis; species Felis catus. Next base: position 137,880,041 of record NC_058371.1, read on the forward strand.
GGTATTTATTTATTTATTTATTTCTATATATATGTATGTGTGTATATACATATATAGATATATATATAGATATATATATATATCTATAGTGTATAGATATGTGTATATATATATATATAGTGTATAGATATATATGTGTGTGTGTGTGTATATATATATATATATATATACATATACATATATATATTTTAATCTTTTCTCCCCATCAGAGAGTCCCCCTTAAAATTTCTTGCAGGGCTGGTTTAGTGGTCACAAACTCCTTTAATTTTTGTTTGGGAAACTTTTTATCTCTCCTTCTATTTTGAATGACAGCCTTGCTGGATAAAGAATTCTTGGCTGCATATTTTTCTGATTCAGCACACTGAATATATCCTGCCACTCCTTTCTGGCCTGCCAAGTTTCTGTGGATAGGTCTGTTGCAAACCTGATCTGTCTTCCCTTGTAGGTTAGGGACTTTTTTCCCCTTGCTGCTTTCATGATTCTCTCCTTGCCTGAGTATTTTGTGAATTTGACTATGATATGCCTTGTTGATGGTTGGTTTTTGTTGAATCTAATGGGGGTCCTCTGTGCTTCCTAGATTTTGATGTCTGTGTCTTTCCTCAGGTTAGGAAAATTTTCTGCTATGATTTACTCACATAACCCTTCTACCCCTATTTCTCTCTCTTCCTCTTCTGGGACCCTATGATTCTGATGTTGTTCCTTTTTAATAAATCCCTGATTTCTCTAATTCTTAAATTGTGCTCTTCTGCCTTCATCCTCCTCTTTTTTTCTGCTTCATTATTCTCTATAAGTTTGTCCTCTATATCGCTGATTCTCTGTTCTGCCTCATCCATCCTTGCTGCTGCGGCATCCATCTGTGATTGCAGCTCAGTTATAGCATTTTTTATTTCATTCTGACTAATTTTTACTTCTTTTATCTCTGCAGAAAGGGATTCTAATCTATTTTCGACTCCAGCTAGTATTCTTATTATCGTGATTCTAAATTCTGGTTCAGACATCTTGATTGTATCTGTGTTGGTTAAATCCCTGGCTGTCATTTCTTCGTGCTCTTTCTTTTGGGGTGAATTCCTTCGTTTTGTCATTTTGAAGGGAGAAAAGGAATTAATGAGGTAGAAAAATTAAAATTAAAAAAACATTAAAATTAAAAAATTAAAAACACACACACACCCAAAAATAGAATAAATGATGCTAGATCCTAGGTATGTTTTGGTCTGGGTGCTGAATGTCATTTGACAGATTAGAGAAAAAAAGCTGAGGAGGGAGAAAAAAAAGGATATCATTTGAGAATTTGAAAAATGAATACACTGAGGTAGACTAAAATGAAATGATGGGAGTAAGGTAGAATTTGAAAAAATATACACAAAAGTAAAGAATATAGTAGAAAAAATTAAAGAACAATATTTTTAATAAAAATTAGAAATAAAAATTAATTTTCTCTTTTTCTGTATTCAAGAAAAATAAAAGAAATGAAAAAGAGAAAAAAGAAGAAAAGGGGAAAAAAGGAAATCATTTGAAAATTTGAAAAGTGAATACACTGTAGTAGACTAAAATAAAATGATGGAAGTAAAATAGAATTTGAAAAAATTTACATGAAAGCAGAAAATATAGTAATAAAATTAAAGGAAAACATTTTTAATAGAAATTGAAAGTAAATTTGAAGTTTTTCTCTTCTGCCTTCAAGTAAAAGAAAAGAAACAAAAAAGAAAAAAAGAGAAAGAAAACAAAGGAAATAGTTTAAAAATTTGAAGAGGCAAATACACTGAAGTAGGCTAAAATAAAGTAGTGGAAGTAAAATAGAATTTGAAAAAATTTACACAAAAGTAAAAAATATAGCAATAAAATTAAAGGAAAACATTTTTAATAAAAATTGAAAATAAAAATGAATTTTTTCTCTTTTTGTATTCAAGAAAAAGAAAAGAAGTGTAAAAGAGAAAAAGAAAGAAAGAAAATTGAATAGATGGACCTGCTAACAGATTGAAGTAGGACTGAAATTACTTCATTTTCCCCTAGAAGTCAGACTGTGTAGCGCTTTATAGTCCATAAACTAAGCAGGTGATGAGACTTGTGTTCTTGAAGAGTGAAGTTGGCCCAGTTGAGTGGGGCTCAGTATAATGGCTCCACTCTCCACTAGATGGCGCTGCTAGCCTACTGGGGTGGAGCGTCGTGGCACTCGTAGGTGCGTATGCGCATGCATGGGAGTGGTGAAAATGGTGCCACCCAGCTACCCAGTCTCTAGTATTGGAACTCTGATCTCCCGGATCAGCAATCGTGCACCCGTCTTCTGTCTTCAGCTTTCATCCACTCCCCACTTTTTCACTGTCCGTGACCAGGCCCTGGACAGTACCTCTCTCCTGAGTTTTGTCTCAGATGCGGCTCTTTTCCCTGGCCCCTTACTTCTGAAGGACTGCGGCTTTGACCCGTTCCACCCCCTCTGTGGGAGAGTCTCACCGAGCAATGGCTGAATGTTGGTTGCACCCAGGAACGCTTGCTGGACCCTGCTGCTGCCAGTGCCCCGAGACTGGCCAGGTGCCAGCCTGCCCCAGAAAAAGTTCACGAGATAGCATAGCAGCAGCTTTTCAGGGATTATGGAAGATCACAACACACATCTGGCACCAGGCTTCACCCTCAATGATCTTGTTCCAGCACCAGCGAATGTGGCCATTTTCTGGGGTCTGCTGGGACCAGGTGGCTTCAACAGTCTCTACCAAATGTCCTTCCAGCAGTGGAACCGCTTTTCCCTGTGTCTGTGTGGCCTGAGAACCTCCAGACCCCACTCTGTTCCTGGGGATTCGCCTTTCCCACCAGAGCACCGCCAGGTATCAAGCTGCGGAGTTACAGCCTTTGAGCTCCCCTTAATTACAGTCTTAATGGAATTTAAACCCTCTCCTTTCTCCCCTTTTAGTTTAGTCCCTGTGGCTGTTTTCAATTTTCCACTTTCTCTCCAGCTGCTTTTGGGGAGGGGTGTTTTCCTATATTCTCCCCCAACCCAGTCTCCGTCCTCTCTCTGCTCGCAAAAGCACCTCCCTTCCCGCACCTTCTCACTTCCCAAGTTCACCTCTCTGCGCCATGTACCTGCTGAATTCTGTGCAGGTTGTTGAACAGTTGTTGTTCTGTTCAGGTTGTGCAGATTGTTGTATTAATCCTACAATCAGTTTTCTAGGTGTATAGGATGGTTTTAGTGTTGCTCTGGCTCTATTTCATGGATGCGAGGCACACAAAAAACTTCCATGCTGTTCCGCCATCTTGGCTCCTCTGATTCCAGAATCTTAATTAAGTAAACTGTAGTAGTCGGGCTAGGCTAAGCTATTCTGTGGAACAGGTAAACCTGAAAATCTCAGGGGCTTAACAGGACAAAGGTTTATTTCTCTAAGTATTTACATTATAGGCTGATGTAGGTCGGGTAGCTCCCGTGCTTGGCTCTCCTCCAGGTGGTGACTCAGGGATCCAAGTTGCTTCTTTTTTTGCCACTCTGATGTCTTAGAGTACTTTGTTACCACCACATGGATGGGAGAGAGGGTGTGGATAAGGTACATCCTTTTTGGATTAGAAGTGACACATCACATCAACTCACGTCCCATTGTTACGAGTTAGTGACATGATATGGAGCATTCTCCAGAATAGATCACATATTAGGCCACAAAACAAGTCTTAAGAAATTAAAAAAGATTGAATTCATATCATGCATCTTTGACAGCCACAACACGCTGAATATAGAAATCAACCACAAGAAAAAATCTGGAAAGAACCCAAATATGCGGATGTTAAGTAACATGCTACTAAATAATGAACATGTCAAGCAAAAAATAGAAGAGGAAATAAAAAAATACATGGAGACAAATGAAAATGAAACCACAATGGTTCAAAATCTTTGGATGCATCAAAAGCTGTTCTAAGATGGAAGTTTATAGCAATATCAGCTTACCTCAAGAAGCAAGGAAAATCTCAAATATATAACCTAATCTTACACTAAAAGAGCTAGATAATGAACAAACAAAACCACAAACCAGTAAAAAGAAGGCAATAATAAAGATTAGAGCAGAAATAAATGAAATAGAAACTAAAACAAAACAAAACAGAACAATGGAACAGACCGATGAAAACAGGAGCTGGTTCTTTGAAGAGATCAACAAAATTGATAGACATTTTAATGTATTGTTGGATTCAGTTTGCTAATATTTTGTTGAGGATTTTTGCATCTATGTTCATCAGAGATATTGGCCCATAGTTCTCCTTTCTCATACTGTTTTTATCTGGCTTTGGTATCAGTGTGATGCAGGTTTCATGGAATGAATCTGAAAGCTTTCCTTCCTCTTCTCTTTTTTGGAATAGTTTGAGAAAAACAGGTATTAACTCCTCTTTAAATGTTTGGTAGAATTCACCCGTAAAGCAGGTTGGGAATTTTTAAAAATTGGGAATTTAAAAAAAAATTTTTGATGGTGTTTTTTTAAATTTATGTTTCTTTCTTTTTTTAATATGAAATTTATTGTCAAATTGGTTTCCATACAACACCCAGTGCTCATCCCAACAGGTGCCCTCCTCAATGCCCATCACCCACTTTACCCTCTCTCCCACCCCTCATCACCCCAATTTTATTCTCAGTTTTTAAGAGTCTTTTATGGTTTGGCTCCCTCCCTCTCTGTAACTGTTTTCTTTTTCCACTTCCCCTCCCCCATGGTCTTCTGTTATGTTTCTCAGGATTTACATAAGAGTGAAAACATATGGTGTCTGTCTTTCTCTGTATGACTTATTTCACTTAGCATAACACTCTCCAGTTCCATCCACGTTGCTACAAAAGGCCAGATTTCATTCTTTTCCATTGCCAGGTAGTATTCCATTGTGTATATAAACCACAATTTCTTTATCCATTCATCAGTTGATGGCCTTAGGCTCTTTCCATAATTTGGCTATTGTTTAAAGTGCTGCTGTAAACATTGGGGTACAAGTGCCCTATGCATCAGCACGCCTGTATCCCTTGGGTAAATTCCTAGCAGTGCTACTGCTGGGTCGTAGGGTAGATCTATTTTTAATTTTTTGAGGAACCTCCACACTGTTTTCCAGAGTGGCTGCACCAGTTTGCATTCTCACCAACAGTGCAAGAGGGTTCCCATTTCTCCACATCCTCTCCAGCATGTATAGTCTCCTGATTTGTTCATTTTGGCCACTCTGACTGGCGTGAGGTGGTATCTGAGTGTGGTTTTGATTTGTATTTCCCTGATGAGGAGCGATGTTGAGCACCTTTTCATGTGTCTGTTGGCCATCTGGATGTCTTCTTTAGAGAAGTGTCTATTCATGTTTTTTTTTCACTGGATTATTTGTTTTTCGGTTGTGGAGTTTGGTGAGCTCTTTATAGATTTTGGATAATAGGCTTTTGTCTGATATGTCATTTGCAAATGTCTTTTCCCATTCCGTTGGTTGCCTTTCAGTTTTGTTGATTGTTTCTTTTGCAGTGCAGAAGGTTTTTTATCTTGATAAAGTCCCAGTAGTTCATTTTTGCTTTTAATTCCCTCGCCTTTGGAGATGTGTCAAGTAATAAATTGCTACGGCTGAGGTCAGAGAGGCTTTTTTTCCTGCTTTCTCCTCTAGGGTTTTGATGGTTTCCTGTCTCACATTCAGGTCCTTTATCCATCTTGAGTTTATTTTTGTGAATGGTGTAAGAAAGTGGTCTAGTTTCATTCTTCTGCATGTTGCTGTCCAGTTCTCCTAGCACCATTTGCTAAAGAGACTGTCTTTTTTTCCATTGGATATTTTTTCCTGCTTTATCAAAGATTAGTTGGCCATACTTTTGTGGGACCAATTCTGGAGTCTCTATTCCATTGGTCTATGTGTCTGTTTTTGTGCCAATACCATGCTGTCTTGATGATTATAGCTTTGTAATAGAGGCTAAAGTCTGGGATTGTGATGCCTCCCGCTTTGGTCTTCTTCTTCAATATTACTTTGGCTATTCGGGGTCTTTTGTGGTTCCATACAAATTTTTGGATTGCTTGTGCTAGCTTTGAGAAGAATGCTGGTGCAATTTTGATTGGTATTGCATTGAATGTATAAATTGCTTTGGGTAGTATTGACATTTTAACAATATTTATTCTTTCAATCCATGAGCATGGAATGTTTTTCCATTTCTTTGTATCTTCTTCAATTTCCTTCATAAGCTTTCTATAGTTTTCAGCATATACATCTTTTGCATCTTTGGTTAGATTTATTCCTAGGTATTTTATGATTCTTGGTTCAATTGTGAATGGGATCAGTTTCTTTATTTGTCTTTCTGTTGCTTCATTATTAGTATATAAGAATGCAACTGACTTTTGTACATTTATTTTGTATTCTGCGATTTTGCTGAATTCATGTATCCATTCTAGCAGACTTTTGGTGTAGTCTGTCGGGTTTTCCATGTATAATATCATGTCATCTGCAAAAAGTGAAAGCTTGACTTCATCTTTGCCAATTTTGATTCCTTTGATTTCCTTTTGTTGTCTGATTGCTGATGCTAGAACTTCCAACGCTATGCTAAACAACAGCAGTGAGAGTGGACATCCCTGTCGTGTTCCTGATCTCAGGGGGAAAGCTCTCATTTTTTTCCCCATTGAGGATGATATTAGCTGTGGGCTTTTCATAAATGGCTTTTATGATGTTTAAGTATGTTCCTTCTATCCCAACTTTCTTAAGGGCTTTTATTAAGAAAGGATGTTGAATTTTGTCAAATGCTTTTTCTGCATCGATTGACAGGATCATGTGGTTCTTATCTTTTCTTTTATTAATGTGATGTATCACGTTGATTGATTTGCAAATGTTGAACCAGCCCTGAATCCCAGGAATGAATCCCACTTGATCATGGTGAATAATTCTTTTTATATGCTGTTGAATTCGATTTGCTAGTATCCAGTTGAGAATTTTTGCATCCATATTCATGAGGGATATTGGCCTGTAGTTCTCTTTTTTAGCTGGGTCTATGTCTGGTTTGGGAACCAAAGTAATGTTGGCTTCATAGAATGAGCCTGGAAGTTTTCCATCCCTTTCTATTTTTTGGAACAGCTTGAGAAGGATAGGTATTATCTCTGCTTTAAATGTCTGGTAGAATTCCCCTGGGAAGCCATCTGGTCCTGAACTCTTATTTGCTGGGAGATTTTTGATAACTGATTCAATTTCTTCGCTGGTTATAGGTCTGTTCAAGTTTTCTATTTCTTCCTGTTTGAGTTTTTGAAGAGTGTGGGTGCTTAGGAATTTGTTCATTTCTTCCAGGTTGTCCAGTTTGTTGGCATATAATTTTTCATAGTATTCCCTGATAATTGCTTGTATTTCTGAGGGATTGGTTGTAATAATTCCATTTTCACTCATGATTTTATCTATTTGGGTCATCTCCCTTTTTGTTTTTGAGAAGCTTGCTAGAGGTTTATCAATTTTGTTTATTTTTTCAAAAAACCAACTCTTGGTTTCATTGATCTGCTCTACAGTTTTTTTTAGATTCTGTATTGCTTATTTCTGCTCTGATCTTTATTATTTCTCTTCTTCTGCTGGGTTTAGGGTGTTTTTGCTGTTTGCTTCTATTTCCTTTAGGTGTGCTGTTAGATTTTGTATTTAGGATTTTTCTTGTTTCTTGAGATAGGCCTGGATTGCGATATATTTTCCTCTCTGGACTGCCTTGGATGCATCCCAAAGCATTTGGATTGTTGTATTTCCATTTTCATTTGTTTCCATATATTTTTTAATTTCTTCTCTAATTGCCTGGTTGACCCATTCATTCTTTAGTAGGGTGTTCTTTAACCTCCCCATGCTTTTGGAGGTTTTCCAGACTTTTTCCTGTGGTTGATTTCAAATTTCATAGCATTGTGGTCTGAAAGTGTGCATGGTATGATCTCAATTACTGTATACTTATGAAGGGCTGTTTTGTGACCCAGTATGTGATCTATCTTGGAGAATGTTTCATGTGCACTCGAGAAGAAAGTATATATTCTGTTGTTTTGGGATGCAGAGTTCTAAATATATCTGTCAAGTCCATCTTATCCAATGTACCATTCAGGGCCCTCGTTTCTTTATTGATCCTGTGTCTATATGATCTATCCATTGCTGGAAGTGGGGTATTAAAGTCCCCTGCAATTACCACATTCTTATTATTAAGGTTGCTTATGTTTGTGACTAATTGTTTTACATATTAGGGGGCTACTGTATTCGGCACATAGACATTTATAATTGTTAGCTCTTCCTGATGGATAGACCCTGTAATTATTATGTAATGCCCTTCTTCATCTCTTGTTACAACCTTTAATTTTAAGTCTAGTTTGTCTGATATAAGTATGGCTACACCAGCTTTTTTTTTGACTTCCAGTAGCATGATAGATAGTTCTCCATCCCCTCACTTTCAATCTGAAGGTGTTTTCAGGTCTAAAACGAGTCTCTTGTAGACAGAAAATAGATGGGTCTTTTTTTTTTTTAATCCATTCTGATACCCTATGTCTTTTGGTTGGAGCATTTAGTCCATTTACATTCAGTGTTATTATTGAATGATATGGGTTTAGAGTCATTGTGATGTCTGTAGGTTTCATGCTTGTAGTGATGTTTCTGGTACTTTGTGGTCCTTGCAACATTTCCCTTAGAATCCCCCTTAGAATCTCTCGTAGGGCTGGTTTAGTGGTGATGAATTCCTTCAGTTTTTGTTTGGGAAAACTTTTATCTCTCCTTCTATTCTGAATCACAGACTTGCTGGATAAAGGATCCTTGGCTGCATATTTTTTCTCTTCATCACATTGAAGATTTCCTGTCATTCCTTTCTTGCCTGCCATGTTTCAGTAGATAGGTCTGCCACTACTCTTATATGTCTACCTTTGTAAGTTAGAGCCTGTTTATCCCTAGCTGCTTTCAGAATTTTCTCTTTATCCTTGTTTTTTGCCAGTTTCACTATGATATGTCGTGCAGAAGATCGATTCAAGTTACTTCTGAAGGGAGTTCTCTGCCTCTTGGATTTCAATGCTTTTCCTTCCTCAGATCAGGAAGTTCTCAGCTATGATTTGTTCAAGTACACCTTCAGCCCCTTTCTCTCTCTCTTCTTCTTCTGGAATTCCTATGATATGGATATTGTTCTGTTTGATTGCATCACTTAGTTCTCTAATTCTCCCCTCATACTCCTGGATTTTTGTATCTCTCTTTTTCTCAGCTTCTTGTTTTTCCATAATTATATCTTTTCATTCACCTATTCTCGCCTCTGCCTCTTCAATCCATGCTATGGCTGCCTCCATTTTATTTTGCACCTCATTTATAGCCTTTTTTAGCTCCTCATGACTATTTCTTAGTCCTTTGATCTCTGTAGCAATAGATTCTCTGCTGTCCTCTATGCTTTTTTCAAGCCCAGCGATTAATTTTATGACTATTATTCTAAATTCTTGTTCTGTTATATTGCTTAAGTCGTTTTTGATCAATTCGTTAGCTGTTGCTACTTCCTGGAGTTTCTTTTGAGGAGAATTCTTTTGTTTCGTCACTTTGGGTAGTCCCTGCGGTAGCTCCAAACTGCAGGGCACTTCCCCTGTGCTGTCCAGAGAAACTTGTGTTCGTGGGCGGGGCCACACTCAGACCCAATATCTGCCCCCAGCCCACCACTGGCACCACAGCCAGACTGGTGTATACCTTATCTTCCCCTCTCCCAGGGGCAGGACTCACTGTGGAGTGGTGTGGTCCCTGTCTGGGCTACTTGCACACTGCCAGGCTTGTGGTGCTGCTTCGATGGGATCTGGCCAAGGGTGTATTAGCCGGGCTGGATCTGCAAGGTGCATAGGGGTGGGAGGGGCAGGCTTAGCTCACTTTGCCATTGGTGGTCCCCTGCAGGGGGGGGGGCTGCAACACTGGGAGGGAGGCAGGCCCATCAGAAGGATGGATCCACAGAAGTACAGCATTGGGCATTTGTGAGGTGCAAGCAAGTTCGGTGATGGGAACTGGTTCCTTTTGGAATTTTGGCTGGGGAATGGGAGAGGGACATGGCACTTGCCAGTGCCTTTGTTCCCCCACTGAACTGAGCTCTGTTTTCCAGGACTCAACAACTCTCCCTCCCAGCGTCCTCTTGCCCTCCCTGCTCTATGAGAGCAGAGCTGTTGACTTTTAAGATTCCAGATGTCAAGTCCTGCTGGCTGTCCAAACTCATGGAGTCCAGCCCCTCTGCTTTTGCAAGCCAGACTTTGGGGGCTCTGCCTTGTGGGTGGGCTGCCCCTCCCCCACCCCGGGCTCCCTCCCACCAGTCTGTGTAGTATTCACCACCTCTCTGCCCTTTCTATCCTCTTCCGTGGGCCTCTTGTCTACGCTTGGCTCCAGACAGTCCGTTCTGCTAATCTTCTGGCGGTTTTCTGGGTTATTTAGGCAGATGTGGGTGGAATCTAAGCAATCAGCAGGACGAAGTGAGCCCAGTGTCCTCCTACGCTGCCATCTTCCTGGGATATGAAGGCTGGCCCACAGGGGACAGGGCGCCAGGCTCTGTGCAGAAAGAGGATGCTCAGGATGCTCCTCTGGGCTGTCCCTCCACTGTGGGATCCAAGATCTTTTTATTTATATTGAGAGAGAGAGAGAGAGAGAGAGAGAGAGAGAAAGGGACAGGGTGTAAGTGGGGGAGGGGCAGAGAGAAAAGGAGACACAGAATCCAAAGCAGGCTCCAGGCTCCCAGCTGTCAGAATAGAGCCCAATGCGGGGCTCCAACTCGTGGAACACGAGATCATGATGTGAGCCAAAGTTGGACACTCAAGTGACTGAGCCACCCAGGTGCCCTGGGACTTTTTAGATTACTGATTCAATTTCATTGCTGCTAATCAGTGGGTTCAAATTTTCTATTTATTCCTGCTTATTTTAAAAGGTTACATGTTTCTAGGAATTTATCCATTTCTTCTAGGTTTTCCAATTTGTTTGCATATTATTTTTCATAATATTCTCTTACAATCTTTTGTATTCCTGTGATATTAGTTGATATTTCTCCTCATTTCTGATTTTGTTTATTTGAACCCTTTTTTTGTGTTCATCAATAGATGAATGGATAAAGAAGGTGTGATACACACACACACACACACACACACACACACACAATGGAATATTAGCCATAAAAAAGAATGAAATCTTGCTATTTGCAGTGACTTGGATGGAAGGAGTATAATCCTAAGTGAAATAAGCCAGAGAAGGACAAATACCATATGATGTGACTCATGTATAGAATTTAAGAAACAAAACAAATGAACAACGAAAAAAAGAGACAAACCAAAGAACAGACTCTTAACTATAGAAAACAAAATGATGGTTACCAGAGGGGAGTAGGGTGGGGGGATGGGTGAAATAAGAGAAGGGGATTAAAGAGTACATTTATCATGATGAGCACTGTGTATGTATAGAATTGTTGAATCGCTGTATTGTACCCCTGAAACTAATATAACACTGTATGTTAACTATACTGGGATTAAAGAAAAAGAGTGACAACTTGACAGAGTTCAGGGACTAAAACATAGCCTTAAATAAAACAGCAAAAGCTACAAATTTTCCCATTAAAAAAAAAAAGAATTAGTGACATGATCCCACCAGAATTTATGGGGGCTGGGTGAGAGGGGAGCACATGAATATTTGGTGAGGCATTAACTATTTTTCCCATAGACACATTGCCTCCATTATGTTATTCTGTGTCCTTTATCTTCTTGTGGTAAGTATCTCATGGAATTAGCATCAGGAAAAAGTTTTCTTGTTCTAAAGAGTGGGTATACCTCCCTCTCTCTCTCTCTCTCTCTCTCTCTCTCTCTGTAGTCAAGAAATTTAAATTTAATGTCTGCTGATCTCAGATTTTTGGTAGCTGTCATCTATTCTGTTCCTCTGCTGGGTTTCTAAAATTATTTTATGGTTTTATTTTTAATGGACATATTGTATTTGTTTTTATTTTAAGTTGCCACCTTCCTTTCTAGTTATAGCTCTTATATTGACAAGGATGTTTTTGCTGCCACAGAAAATTCAACTAATGGTTCAAACAGTGAATACTTTATTTACTCTCTCAAGGCTTGATTAAATTCGATGGTACAACAATATCATAGATACTTTATATGCATATCATGTATACTTTATTTTACTTCTCTGCAAATCTCACTGTTTGGTAGTGTACCGTGCCCCCCACTTGTCATGAATAGCTTAGTAGTTCTAGATACTACATACCATGGTAGACCTTGGTCAGGCCTGGGTCTTGGGATGCAAGAAACAAATGATACTCACAAATGATATCCAGATTACTTATCATGGCATGGCTGCAACGTAGTGCCATGCATGCAGGCACGCATCATTTCTAGTTGTTGTATAATACTGTGTTATATAACCTGAGGAAAATGTTGTAAATGATGCTAGTGACAGCTTAAGAAATTGTATCTAGAGTTGGATGTTAATCCAGGAAAATGGCTTGTTAAAATTTTTGTAGTCATGTAAAGAAATTATGTTGGTATATCAGGTGACATGTTTGGCAGGGTGGGGTGGGGTGGGGGGGGTAGTATTAATAGAAATGGTGAGAAGCAGATGGATCCTGGATATAGTTAGAAGGATTTGCTAATGAACTGGAGAGAGACAGAGATGCTGAGAATGGCTCCAAGTTTTTGGCCTGAACAATGGGAGGAATGGAGCTGCCATTTTCTAAGAACAAAATTTTTTAATGTTTTTATTATGTTTTGAGAGGGAGAGAGAGAGAGAGAGAGAGGGAGTGCTAGTAGAGGAGGGGCAGAGAGAGAGAGGGAGGGAGAGAATTCCAAGTAGGGTCTGCACTGTCAGCACAGAGCCCGATGAGAGGCTCGAACCCATGAACCATGAGATCATGACCTGAGCTGAAATGAAAAGTCAGATGCCCAGCTGACTGAGCCACCCAGGTGTCCCTGGAGCTGCCATTTATTGAGATGGGGAATATTGGAAGAAGTTGGTGGTGTTTCATAAAATAAAATGGATTAGGTTGTTAGCAATAATTGGTGGTAGGATACTGTAAGGAGTCTGGACTGGAGCTAAGATAGAATGCTGGAATCAGAGCACTGCTCCAGGTCCTAGGACTTAGACAAAAAAGATATGTGGCATAGGCAAGGACTGCTGTATGCTGGAGCCCCTTCTTCGCATTCCAGACCATGTTTACCTCCAGGCATCATTGGCTACAAGTGTTAAATTTACAAAGAGCTCTGATATCCATTATTCCACTCAGCCCTCAGGAGAGCCCTGTAATATGGTGACTTCTCTTATGTCTGTGACTGAAGACTTGAAAACAATCTCAGAAAAGTTGTTGTTCATGCATCATTTAATAAACATTTATTATGTGCTGGCTATATGTCAGGAAAAAAAACTCTAGCTCTCCTGATTCAAGGCCAATATTCTTTCCACATATCTACTTCAATATAGTGATTCTAGCTTCCCTCTTCTCTGAAATTTGCCTCCCAAATATTCCTATTCTATTGTGGTCTACAAATTCATTAATACTTCTAATTCCCCTCTTCATGCATGTGGGCTAGTTCACTTCTAATGAATTAGAATGAAGCAGAAGCGATGGTGTATAAACACAGAGACCATGTGGTGAAAGAGATGGCCAACTTCCCTATGAGAAGGACCACAGAGTGAAGAACTAAAGCCTCTGGGCAAGAGACATATCAGTGACCTTGTAGTCAGATCCCCTAGTTCCAGCCATGCCTTCAGATGAGTCTGTAGCCCCGGCCTACATCCTGACTTCAGCCTCACAGCTAGAACCATCTCAATAAGCTGACCTTGGATTTCTGATTCTCAGAAACTATGTGAGATAATAAATACTTGTTCTTTTTTTTTTTTTTAATTTTTTTTCAACGTTTATTTATTTTTGGGACAGAGAGACAGAGCATGAACGGGGGAGGGGCAGAGAAGAGAGGGAGACACAGAATCGGAAACAGGCTCCAGGCTCTGAGCCATCAGCCCAGAGCCCGATGCGGGGCTTGAACTCACGGACCGCGAGATCGTGACCTGGCTGAAGTCGGACGCTTAACCGACTGCGCCACCCAGGCGCCCCACTTGTTCTTTTTTTTTAAATTAAATTTTTAAGGGGAAAGTTCCAAGATGGCAAAACAGTATGGAGGTTTTTTTTGCATCTCACATCCATGAAATACAGCAAGATCAACACTAAATCATCCTGGACATCTAGAAAACTGATTTGAGGATTAACACAACAATCTGCACAACGGCCAAGTGGGATTTATACCTGGATGCAGGGCTGGTTCAATATCCTTAAAACAATCAATGTGGTTCATCACATCATTAAAAGAAAGGACAAGAACCACATGATCCTCTCAATAGATGCAGAGAAAGCATTTGACATAATACAACATCCTTTCTTGATAAAAACCCTCAAGAAAGTAGGGATAGAAGGATCATACCTCAAGATCATAAGAGCCATATATGAAAGACCCAACGCTAATAGCATCCTCAATGGGGAAAAACTGAGAGCTTTCCCCGTAAGGTCAGGAACAAGACAGGGATATCCACTCTCGCTACTGTTATTCAACATAGTACTGGAAGTCTTAGCCTCAGCAATCAGACAACACAAAGAAATAAAAGGCATCCAAATCAGCCAGGAGGAGGTCAAACTTTCACTCTTGGCAGATGACATGATAGTCTACATAGAAAACCCAAAAGATTGCACCAAAAAAACCCTGCCAGAACTGATCCATGAATTCAGCAAAGTTGCAGGATATAAAATCAATGCGCAGAAATCAGTTGCATTCGTATACACCAAGAATAAAGCAACAGAAAGAGAAATCAAGGAATCGATACCATTTGCAGTTGCACCAAAACCCATAAAATACCTAGGAATAAATCTAACCAAAGAAGTGAAAAATCTATACACTGAAAACTATAGAAAGCTTATGAAAGAAATTGAAGAAGACACACACACAAAAAAATGAGAAAAGATTCCATGCTCCTGGGTAGAAAGAACAAATATTGTTAAAATGTCAATACTACCTAAAGCAATCTACATATTCAGTGCAATCCCTATCAAAATAATACCAACATTCTTCACAGAGCTAGAACAAACAATCCTAAAATTTGTATGGAACCAGAAAAGACCCTGAGTCGCCAAAGAAATTTTGAAAAAGAAAACCAGAGCAGGAGGCATCACAATCCCAGACTTCAAGCTGTACTATAAAGCTGTAATCATTAAGACAGTATGGTATTGGCACAAAAACAGACACTCAGATCAATGGAACAGAATAGAGAACCCAGAAATGAACCCACAAATGTATGGGCAACTAATCTTTGACAAAACAGGAAAGAATATCCAATGCAATAAAGACAGTCTCTTCAGCAAGTGGTGCTGGGAAAACTGGACAGCGACATGCAGAAGAATGAACCTGGACCACTTTCTTACACCATACACAAAAATAAACTCAAAAAGGATGAAAGACTTAAATGTAAAACAGGAAACCATCAAAATCCTCGAGGATAAAACAGGCAAAAACCTCTTTGATCTTGGCCACAGCAACTTCTTACTCAACATGTTCTGGAGACAAGGGAAACAAAAGCAAAAATGAACCACTGGGATCTCATCAAAATAAAAAGCTTCTGCACAGTGAAGGAAACAGTCAGCAAAACTAAAAGGCAACCAACAGAATGGGAAAAGATATTTGCAAACGACATATCAGATCAAGGGTTAGTCTCAAAATCTATAAAGAACTTATCAAACTCAACACCCAAAAAACAAATAATCCAGTGAAGAAATGGGCCAAAGACATAAATAGACACTTCTCCAAAGAAGACATCCAGATGGCCAACCGACACATGAAAAAATGCTCAACATCACTCATCATCAGGGAAATACAAATCAAAACCACAATGAGATACCACCTTACACCTGTCAGAATGTCTAACATTAACAACTCAGGCAACAACAGATGTTGGCGAGGATGTGGAGAAAGAGGATCTCTTTTGCATTGTTGGTGGGAATGCAAACTGGTGCAGCCACTCTGGAAAACAGTATGGAGGTTCCTCAAAAAATTAAAAATAGAACTACCCTACAACCCAGCAATTGCACTACTAGGCATTTATCCAAGGGATACAGGTGTGCTGTTTTGAAGAGGCACATGCACCCCAATGTTTATAGTAGCACTATCAACAATAGCCAAAGTATGGAAAGAGCCTAAATATCCACTGATGGATGAATGGATAAAGATGTGGTGTATATATACACAATGGAGTATTACTCGGCAATCAAAAAGAATGAAATCGGGGCGCCTGGGTGGTGCAGTCGGTTGAGCGTCCGACTTCAGCCAGGTCACGATCTCGCGGTCCGTGAGTTCGAGCCCCGCGTCAGGCTCTGGGCTGATGGCTCGGAGTCTGGAGCCTGTTTCCGATTCTGTGTCTCCCTCTCTCTCTGCCCCTACCCCGTTCATGCTCTGTCTCTCTCTGTCCCAAAAAAAAAAAAAAAAAAAAGAATGAAATCTTGCCATTTCAACTACGTGGATGGAATTAGATGGTATTATGCTAAACAAAATTAGTCGGTCAGAGAAAGACAAATATCATATGACTTCACTCATATGAGAACTTTAAGAGACAAAACAGATGAACATAATGGAAGGGAAGCAAAAATAAAAACAGGGAGGGGGACAAAACAGAAGAGACTCATAAATATGGAGAACAAACAGAGGGTTACTGGAGGGGTTGTGGGAGGAGGGATGGGCTAAATGGGTAAGGGGCATTAAGGAATCTACTCCTGAAATCACTGTTGCACTATATGCTAAATAACTTGGATGTAAATTAAAAACATAGATTAAATAAAAATACCAAAAAATAAAAATAAATAAAATTAGATTTTTAAAAAATACTGAAAAAAAGGACAATCCATAATTTCATAGAAAGAGTAATATCTATTCCCAGAAAAATTCCAGTAGTATAAAAAGGAAAAATTAAAATGAAACTCTCCTTCTCCCACTCCTGATCTCTATTTCTTTTTTTCCAGTTTTATTTAGATGTGATTGGCAACTCACATTGTAGTAGTCCAAGGTGTACAATATGATTTGATGTATGTATAGAATTGTGACATGTTTGCCACAATAAGTTTAGTTACATCCGTGAACCCTAATCTCTAGTTCTTCATTCCAAGATCTCTTGGATCCCAAGGACCAAGTTATTCTAGAAAATTTTCATGCATATGCAGTATGTGCATAAATCCTTCTACGATGTTCACCAAAAGATCACATGACGCTCTTTTGAAAAACTTAATATATTTTGAAGATGTCTTCATATTAGTATTTACACACCTATCTTATTCTTCTTAGTTGGTTTTCCATTTTTGAATGTACCATATTTCTTTTAATCAGTATATAGATATTCAGGATATTTCCAATACTATTTTCTGTTATAAAATATTGTGATATAGTATTTTCATGCTTTTGTGAGCACCCTCAGGTAAATTCCTACTGTTGTAATTCTGACATCAAAGGGTATATGCATTTAAAGGTGACACTGCTCACCTGCTCCACAATCTTTGTCCCCAGTGTATATTGACAAAAGTATGTGAATGCTGTCTCCCCACAAACATGCGCATATCTTTGATATGCATTTTTTTGGCCATTTTTCTTTTTTTGAGAATTTCTAGTGCCTAGTAGAGTGTTTATCATATAATATGGAACATAATAATAGCAATATCTAGCATTTTCTGAGCCTTCTTATACTTTACATATATTTTAATGCTTACAAAGACCCAAAGAAGTAGGAACTGTTATTAGGAAGCTTATGCCTGATGGGTCACCTGGGTGGTTCAGTTGGTTAAGCATCTGACTTTGGCTCAGGTCATGATCTCATGGTTTGTGGGTTCAAGCCCCTTATCAGGTTCTCTGCTGTCAGCATAGAGCCCACTTTGGAACCTGTCCCTCTCTCTTTGCCCCTCTCCCATTTTCACGTGCACATATGTGTATGTGTGCACACACACACATGCTCACTGTCAAAAATTAAAAAAAGAAACATTTAAAAAACATGGTTATGACTGGTGAGAAAACCAAATCAGAGAGAGGTTAAATAAAGTGCTAAAGCCCAAGGGTATCTGGCTGGCTCAGTTGGCAGAGCATGTGACTCTTGATCTCAAGGTCATGAGTTCAAGCCCTACATTGGGCATAGAGTTTACTTAAAAACAAAACAACTGGTAAAGGTCACATCAACCAGAAAGTGTGGAGCCAGGATGCAAATGATACTGAATCTAAAAAAAAATAGTTATTGAATGATGAATGAATGACCCGTTTGATTCCTTTGTTCATTTTTCTACTGAGTTGTTTTCCTTTTTTATTGGTAGGCACTCTTTATATATTATGACTATTAACTCTTTTTCTGTTCAATGTGTTACAAATATTCTCCCCAGTCTGTTACTTGTCTTTAATTTATTTATTTGCCACATTTTGGTGTCCATTTCATTAATAAAACCCCAAATCAATAGTTAAAATATTACCCAGATAGTGTTGTTAAAATTTGTAGTGGCCATTTGAGAAAAGTAGTAATAATTTAGGTATACAGAGGAATTATGATGTGGATAATATAAGGTCTCACTAAGTTAATCTAAATATGAAAAATAACCTCAAGGGAATTAGTTGCTTTGTTCACACTGAGGTACTTTAAAATTACATTTCCCCTTTAGGCATATTTATAATTGAAAAAGAAGGAGTTGGGGGTGTTCATGTATATTAGATTGACATTTGGGGAAATGAATTTTTACTTCATCTGTAACAAATGAATCCTAATCAGTTAAGTGGCTCTGGGCTAAAGGAAGTATAGTAACTTCGTCTCTTATTTTGTTTCCATTTTTTAAAGTGGCCCTTTTTGGTCCTGTGAAACTCTTCCTGTCCTGCTGGCTGAATCACATATCACTTCCCTTGAGGTCTCTAACCTTTCTTGGAGCCCCTAAAGCATTTGACTTGGAGACTCCGTGTCAGACACCTTTCTTACTGTCAGAGCCCCACATTTGTTTAGGTGTCCTCAGGGATGTGATCATGCTCTAGCTTCAGAGGTTGAAGCAGAATCGGTCAAAGCCTAAGTGCTCCCGACTTTAGCACTGGGGGGCTTGTTAAACATTGCTGATACCCATTCCCAGAGTATATGATTCAGCGGGTCTAGGGTGGGGTGTTCCTAACCCTAACGAGCTTTGAGGTAATGCTGATGGCTCAAGGACCATACTTTGAAAATCACTGACCTAAGCCAGTCATGATGATCCGAAATCCTTTGCCCGTGATTGGTTTAGGTGTATTATTCTTGATTTTCTCTATTATGTCATGCGGATATCACACCTGGAAAATGACACAAAAGTAATTTCTCAGGTGATAGCTCTCAATATGTTCTGTGTACAATATGATCACCATTTTATATGGTATCTGTGCTTTCGTTTCTAAAGCTTGTGCCCATAGCATAGACCTAAGTATGTAAATACACAAGATGCATAAACATGTGTTTGCAACTCTGCAGTTCAGGTTAACTGCTTTTGTGGGGAAGTCTGGTACATGACCTTGGATATGAGAGCAGCTTGTGTTTGAATTTTGCTTTTCCTGTGCTGTGCTAACTTCTTGAACTAGCTTAATTTCTTGGTCTTTGATTTTCTCATCTGTAAAATGGGGATAATCATTCTGAATTTATGGAGTTCTGAATATTAATAATAATGTTTGTAATGTGCCTGTCATATGGTAGACAGTCAAGATAAGGTCTGATAAGTATTATTATTATTATATGGCCATTTCCCAAGGTTTCCAGGTTAGTAGCAACTTGGTTCTTTGGTATTAAGGCCCTACCACTAGACTTGTAGTAGTCACGTTCTTCGTTAAGATTATGTGCTTACTGGGGTACCCTGGTCCCATCTGTCATTCTCATGGCACCTACCTATGTTATGGACCAGCACTGTAAGAAGAGAGTGGATGCAGCTTTGTCCCTCACTTTCTGGGCCTCTGTGTCTCAGTGAATATTGCTACTTCTAATTGGTAAAAATATTACTAAGTGCCAGATAATCCCTGGTTCCTTTTTAGCTGATCAAAAGAAGGATATTCTCTGAATTACTTATTGAAGCCTAACCATTTAATATTACTCTAGTCGCCTGTGAAATTTATTCAAGAATGTAGGGAGATGTCAAAGCTTGGCCTTTGTAAGTTTTTCTTTTTCTTTCTCTACATAGACTCACTGAGGACTGCTGAGAATAACCCAGAAGCCAAAGGGTACAGAGTTTATTATTATTCTTCGGGCCACTTAGACTTAAACTAAATATTAAGAAAATGGAAAATTCAAAATAAGGCATGATGAAGTCACCATTTTTCCTAATGTTCTACATTTGGTACATTTAGTCAATAATGTTTTGATAATATTCATGTGATTACTTCATGCATTATTATTAGCTATTCATTTAAAATCTAATTTATTGGTAGGGCAAGGGTTGACTCTATTTTTGTGAAAACTCTGATTCTACAAGACATTGGAACTTTTCAAATGCAGATTTTCACTGCACTTACAACTACTTCAAGGTTGACTTCCAAATCTGTACTAGTGGGACTATGGAAAACTTCTAGTGTGTGCATGGGTCACATAATTATAAATTATACTTCTTGCTCATTTCGGTGCTTTTAATAATTCTTTAACAAAACTTGAAAGGCCAGGGAAAATGCTTCACAGGGGAAAAGCAATACAGTAATTTTATTTTCTCTTTATTGAATCAATGCAATTTATTAAAAAAATTTTTTTTAATGTTTATTCACTTTTGAGAGACAGAGAAAGACAGAGTGTTAGTGGGGGAGGGGCGGAGGGAGAGGGAGACACAGAATCTGAAGCAGGCTCCAGGCTCTGAGCTGTCACCCAGCACAGAACCGGTGCGGGGCTTGAACCCATGGACTGGGAGATCGTGACCTGAGCCAAAGTCAGATGCTCAACCGAATGAGCCACCCAGGTGTTCCAACTTTCACATCATTAGAAGTCACACATATTAAACCAGTGTGAGTTTTCTGTGATTATCACTCAAACTTATTTACTAATCATTTTTCTAAATAGCAAGATAAATCTCCACTCAGTCTTTCCCTCTCCAATAGTCCCATAAGAAATCATTTTGCTATTAGTCTGGAAATGTTCCAAAAGCAGAACAGTGTGCTGCTGGCAGTCTGCAGTGTGGCCTCAAGGGGGACATCAGATGTTGGTTCAAATGTGACTTCCATGATTTTGATCCCACATCTGAAAGTAAAGATGCAGTGTGTCTCCGTAAAGGTGGTGCTGAGAAGGAGTGTTCTGTCTCTGTCAGCCCATCAGCCTCTGGGGAAGTGCAATCGAAAAGCCATCAGTGGACTCCTGGGCATTTCCTTTAATCTGGGTCTTTTTTGGGGTCTTGAAATATGGTGGGAGCAACCAATTTAAAGCAAGCAAATGCTAATCAAGCAAGCCAGCTGTAGGAGCAGCTCTCATCTGGGGATTTAAAAACACTTTGCAAAACATTAAGTCATTAATCTTCACAGAGGCTCTCTGGAGTCATAAGCATCTATCACCACCCATCTTTGCCACTAGGAAACCTGAGAATTCACAGGCACAGTGTAGGGCTGCACCCAGGGTCCCAGGTGGGTCCTGTAATACAAACTGTGATCTGATCATCAAGCTCTGGCATTGATCTTGTGAGTAAGGCAGAGTGGGCATGTGGGAAGATGTGGCTGATGTGATGAGGCCACATTTGGGTCTGTGGAAGTGCTGGCTTCATCTGGACCTCACCCAAATGAAGCTGTGTGTCATCTGAGGAAATAGTAATAGCAAAAAACTGAACTGTTACATCTGGCTTTAGTCCTTTCCTTTCACTGATCATTTCTCTCCTTACTGTTTCCTCTTTCTCTCTCTCTCTCTCTCTCTCTCTCTCTCTCTCTCTTTCTCACTTAAATTTATTTATCTTGAGAAAGAGAGCAGAGGGGCAGAGAGACAGAGAGGAGAGAGAGAATCCCAAGAAGGCTGACATTGTGAGTACGGGGCTCAAACTCAGGGGCTGTGAGATCATGACCTGAGCTAAAATTAAGAGTCGGACACTCAACTGACTGAGCCACCCAGGCACCCCTATAATCACTCTCCTAATTAGATTTCTCATGTCTAAACTCATAGATTCACAGCCTTTTAGAACACAAAGAAACATCAGAAATTGACCACTTAAAAACATTTTTTTTAAACATTTATTTATTATTGAAAGAGAGAGACAGAGCATGAGCAGGGGAGGGGCAGAGAGAGAGAGGGAGACACAGAATCTGAAGCAGGCTCTAGACTCTGAGCTGTCAGCACAGATCCCGACGCAGGGCTTGAACCCACAAACCGCGAGATCATGACCTGAGCGGAAGTAGGACGCTTAACCGACTGAGCCATCCAGGCACCCCAAAAGTTGACCACTTTTAATCTTTACATAAAATTTTTATAATCAGGGCAGGGGTATAATGTATTGACAATGAAAGCCTAGGCATTGGGGAAGACCTCTGTTCCGATTGCTTTACATTTCCCCATGAAAGTCTGGTCCATGGGAGTTGCTTCATAAATGTATTTTGAGTGAATGTATGAATGAGTAAAACTATATTGGAGGTAAGGGTCGGAAGGAAAGGAATTGTGGCAGTGGTAATTGTTCAGATACTGTTAAGATGAGGCTCAGAGATTTACTAGGTCATCTTTACTGGTTGCTATACTAGTGATTGCGAACCTTTAATATACTTAAAGCTCTAATTTATAAGACAAAATACTGAGGATCACAGAGTTTAAATGACATGCCTGAAGTTTCATAATTCATATAGTAAAATTTGAGAAATCACTGGATTCTTTCCTACTTGTGTAGACCTAAAAACCATTGGCATAATGTCTCGATAAGTGAGTTAAAGTCCTGGTCTGTCACTTGTTATCTGTGACTGGCCAAGGTCACTTTATTCTAATAACCAGTTGTTTCTTCATCTGTAAAATGCTAATGATACTAACTTTACAGGGTCCTTGTGAGGATTAATAAGATAATGGATATGAGAATAGTTAGATGGTGGAGCATTATATATTAAGAAGTAGGTACTTTATAATTCTATTTGAATATAAGGTTCTTACTGGAGTTTTTTTCTGAATTACGTATAGCAGCTAACTCATAGTGACTCATTAGACTTGTAGACACATTTGATTGTTGTTAAGCCAAAGGGTGTATTATCTAGAAAGGAAATGTCATAAATATGTCTGCTAACGTCAACCATTCCAAACAAAGAACAATTAGATATTGCATCACTGGCAGTGTTGAAATGGAAAAATTAGCAAATATGCAGGAAGTTTATTGGAGGCTGGCTGAATGGGTAGAGTTGGTATTTGTTTACTTGGTGGGCAACCCAAGCATTCACTTATTGAGTGTGAGCCTTTGATTGTACTGAGTATATTGGGTGGCTAAATCTTCTACTAACTTTTACCAACGGACAGAGCTGTACTAGGAGCTGCCATCTCCCAGGCTCTAGGCTTTCTCTCCCTAGCCCAATGCTGTAGCCAGCATTCACTGCTTTTTTTTTTTTTTTTTTAATGTTTATTTATTTTGAGTGGGGGCGAGGGGCAGTGAGCTGGAGACGTAGAATCCAGAGCAGCGTGGGCACTGTCAGTGCTAAGCCAGATGCGGGGCTCGAACCCACAAGCTGTGAGATCATGATCTGGGCTGAAATCAAGAGTCAGATGCTTAACCTTTGAAGCCACCCAGGTGGCCCAGCATTCGCTGCTTCTGATCCCAGAGCCCAGCAGGTCTATTGTCTTTAGCCCTTGCTTGTCACTAGATTTTCGGAGTCACAGATATGCTTATTTTACTTTTGAGTGTAAACTCTACCTTTAAAATCTTAAAAATAGGTATTTACTATGCTTTTGAAAAGGAGGTAGGGGTGGGCTTAACTCTGCTCTACCCCACTGACATACTGTGGGGCCTAGATCCCCTCTTTAGGGATGGGGCACACCCATCCACCCCGACTGCTGGGAATATGGGCTGCCAGAGGTTCATAGCTGTGTCCTTCACTGTGCTAGCTCCTCTGTTGCGGGAAACTCCTTGCCCAAGGTTATGCCTCGTCTTGGCTGATGGGGGTGTATGAAGTCCTATCGCCTAGCTTCAGTTCTGAGCAACTCTGAAGGGCTGTCCCAGCTCCAGAGCTCCCCGCAGGATTGGCTGAGAGCTCGGTTGCAAGTCTATTGCTGTTGGCTCCTCCCTCTGCCCAGCCCTGCCTTCTTCACATCCTTATAGGTAAAATATCTCCCGAGAACACTGTCTGAAATCCTCCAGCACACAATGTTCTACCTAAGATTCTATTTAGGAACTCAATCTAAGACAGATTGGAAGCTCACCAGAGAAACTACTCAGTGGCCTGCTGAAAAAATACATCCGTGATTTAACCGGTATGGTTGATGTCTATTACATATTTTCCTGGTAAGCCTTTGCTTTTCTGGAATTGTTTTCCATTACTTCCGGAAACTCCCCTTCCCTGTGAATCCAATTACATTGTTTGTTACAGGAGCAGCCATATCCTTTTTTTTTTTTTTTTTTTTTTTTTAGTTAATTTATTTTTTAAAAAGAGAGAGAATAGGGGGAGGGGCAGAGAGAGGGAGAGAGGGAGGGAGGGAGGAAGGGAGAGAATCCCAAGCAGGCTCTGCATGGTGAGATCATGACCTGAGAAATCAAGAGCGGGATGGACACTTAACCAACTGAGCCACCCAGGTGCCCCAGGAGGTACCATATTCTTATGTGACCCTACTTTTTATAATTATTTTTCTAGGTTAATCTAGGCCAAACGGTAATTTCTGCTTCTTGCAACCAAATGTTCTAAACTAGCTCACTAAGTTAAAGCATTATTTTATACACCAGCATATTAATAGGTGTGATTTATTAGATTAATCTACTGCAGCCCAGCAGAGGGCAGGTTTTAAGATAGGATAGATGAATTAAAATATAAAATATGTATTATTTTTTTTCCTTAACATGAAAAGGTGTATACAACCATTGTAGAACACTTTGAAAGGAGGGAGAAAAGAAAGATCATAATCCTACTGTCTAGAAATAACTATTATTAATTTTTATATGTTTTTTTCTAGTATTCATCTAGGGTTACATATTTATGTACATATAAATTTTCTGTTAGGACAATGGGATCACACTGTTGGCAAACTGTTTTAAAATGTTTTTTTTTTTAAAGAAGATATTTTTTAAAGTATTTTTTTAATGTTTAATTTTGAGAGAGACAGAGCATGAGCAGGAGAGGGGCAAAGAGAGAGGGAGACACAGAAGCAGGCTCCAGGCTCCAAGCTGTCAGCACAGAGCACAATGCAGGACTCGAACCCACAAGCCATGAGATCATGACCTGAGCTGAAGTCGGACACTTAACAGACTGAGCCACCCAGGCACCCCTAAAATGGTTTTAATATATTGTGAACATATTTCATATCATGAAGTATTCTTCTACTATGTACGTTTAAGTAACTACATAGTATTCCAATGTATGGTTATATCATTATTTATTGAACCAAATCCAAATTTAGGTTGTTTCCAAATTATTTTTGTCACCAGTGATATAGTGACTGAGATCTTAAGGTAAATCTTTGAACACAATTCCCAGATGTGTAATTGCTGAATTAAAACCTTTGTAGATTTTAAGACCTTTCATAAGAATTACTAAATTGATTTCTAAAATGATTCTATCACCCTATACGGCTGCCAGCATGCTATGAGAGTACATTTTTATAATATTGGGTTGTTTTCTTGAAAGAATTTTGTCAACTTGATAGGCAAAATGATGCTTGCTTTCTTTAATTTGTATTTCTTTAATTACCAACAAATGAAACCTGTTTTCATGTTTATTATCTCTCTCTTTATGCGTGTGTATAAAAGTGTATGTACACACACATACGCACATCTAGTTGTGCCATGTGTCAGGGTGTTAGTTGCCCACTATGTCCTTTGACCAAATTTTTCTTGGCATGTTAAACTTTTTCTATGTAATATAATGCAAATATTTCTTCTCATTTGTCATTTGCCTTTTAATTTTGTTCATTGAGTCTTTTGATGGATTCAGTGAAACTTAATAATTGTTTCTTTTGTGATTTCTGTTATGCTTGGGGAGGTCTTATCTGACACTAGGGCAAAGGAACTTTGATGGGAGGTGGGTTCATTTGGGGAGGGAGGCAAAAGGGAGCAGACAGAGAGAAAGGTTGATTAAGCCTGAGGCTAACTCCAGAATCCTGACAAAGGCTCCGGAATTGTGTCGTCCCCTCCTTAATTTTACAGATGAAGGAGCAGAGGTCCAGGGAGAATAAGAAGTAAGATTGAAGTAGTGGATTACAAAGTCTCCTAATAGCAGCATTATCCATAAAGGGATATATTGCATTTTTATAAAATATAATTAATTTAGTGTTGGTAAAAAGGAAAAAAATTCCTTTTGTGTTCTTCCTATATGCTTATGTTGCTTACAACATTGAGCTAAAGAATTTAAAATGCCCCTGAAAGCTGATTACCTCTTTACACATAGAATTGATGGTTCTAATTTCTTTTTATTGATTGTGTAGCGTTTTATAAAAGCTGTATGGATGTCATGGTGCTTACCCAAAGCAAACTCACCGCAGCAGTCACCATCCATCCATAATTGTTAACAGTGTCTACAAATTAAACTGGAGCTACCGGAAACCAAAGAGGAAGAACAGCCTATATAGTATTCTATATCAGGTAGTTTGTCTTGTTGGCTCAAGGACTAGAAACAAACAGCAAATGACAGAATATTCCAGAAGCAGTCCTCACATCTATGAGGTGGAATGCAGGGCTTCCAGATTTGACAAATAAAAATATAGGACACCAGGTTAAATCTGATAAACAATGAATGCTTTTACAGTACGTCCCAAGTAAAGCATAGGATGTAACTAAAAATTTATTCACCATTTATCTGAAATTGAAATTTAATGAGGCATCCTGCATTTTATCTGGCAACCCTAGCAAGCAGGACCTTTTGTTATACATATTAAAATACTAAACCCATTGCATGCGTGGATGAGCCTGGTTCTGTATCACCGCAATTACAGTGGTTGAATGAAGAAGGTACTTTGAAGGAAAAGTTCACCAAGAAGCTCACACCGATGTGAAAATTAGCAATAAGAAGCAGAGATAGTGGGGGCACCTGGGTGGCTTAGTCAGTTGAGCATCTGACTCTTGATTTCAGCTCAGGTCATGATCTCACAGTTTGTGGGTTCAAGCCCCACATCGGGCTCTGCTCTGACAGTGCAGAGCCTGCTTGGGATTCTCTGTCTCCCTCTCTCTCTGCCTCTCCCTGTGTCTCTTTCTCTCTCAAAAATAAACATTAAAAAAAAAAAAGAAGCAGAGATACTGTATTAGAGTTTCAGGGCTCACATTACAAAATACCACAAACAGCTGATTCAAAATAACAGAAACTGGAGTCACGGTTCTGGAGGCTGGAAGTCTAAAATCAAGATGTTGGCAGGGCCATGCTCCCCCTGAAATCTGCAGGGGAATCATAACCTGCCTCTTCCTACCTTCTGGTAGTTTGCCAGTAATTCCTGGTGCTCCTTGGTTTGCAGCTACATTACTTGAGTCTCTGCCTCTGGCATCACATGGCATTTCCCTGTGAGTCTTAGGTTTCCTATGGCACTTTCCTTTTCATAAGGACACCGGTCATATTGAGTTAGGACTCACCTTACTGACCTCATCTTAATTTGATTACATCTGTAAACACCCTATTTCCAAATAAGGTCATATTCACAGGCGCTGGGGGGTTAAGACTTCAATATACCTTTTTAGAGGGATACAATTTAACCTATAGCAGATAGGATTGCCTAATACCTTTAATTATATATAAAAAATAAAATTAACTGTAGTCATTTTATTATTTGCTAATTCTAAGTACAGATACTGACTGGGCAATCAGCGCCTATTCAGATATTCTCTACTGGAAAGATTTTCATTTTTAAAAGGACAAATAGAAGTTTTTATGTGAGATTCTAGAATTTAGGCTTACAGCTTTTGCCCGCAGCCCAAACTTGATGTTAGAAGGAGGAAGCTCTGGGGATTGCAGAAGTTTGTATTTCCCTGAACATAAGGCAAAATGTTCTTTCAAACAAAAATAATAGTCATTGCCATGGACTCTCAGGTGTGATAGTCAAGTGGAGACTACCTCTGCAGTCCCAGAGGGACCCCTCATAGCCACTTTAGTGACTTCTGTTACAATTATCCTAGAAGAGAGGGAGAGATGTTATAAAACCTTCAGAATCTTTTGCTTTCAAAACTTGTAAATCATTTTTAAAGTGCTTTGGAGGGGTCTTTAGACAACACAGTCAGTGCAACTCCTTAGTGGCAGACAGGTTAAAAGGAGAGCCTGAACAAGTAACAGAGGTGACCACATAACACTTGGATTTAAATTATGATACCAGTAACATGATATAGTTAGTCCAAGGCTAGACCAATTCCATTTTCTAATTCAGAAGAATTCAAGGAAAGGAGGGCATTTGAATATATTTATTCTTGGAAAGATGATATGACAGCATTAAAGAAGAATTTGAAAAAAATTTAAAAATTGCTCTGATCTCAGAAACTTTACACAAGTTTGTTCATTTCTGTAACTTTCCACTCCTTTTGTAATACAGTGACATACTGTTCTTTTTTCTTTTCAAATTTTTATTTAAATTCTAGTTAGTTAATATAGAGTGCAATATTGGTTTCAGGGGTAGAATTCAGTGATTCATCACTTACATACAACAGCCAGTGCTCATCACAACAAGTGCCTTCCTTAATGCCCACCCGTCTAGCCCATCCCCCACCCACCTCCCTCCATCAACCCTCAGTTTATTCTATAATTTTAAGAGTCTCTTATGGTTTGTTTCCCTCTCTCTTTTTTTTCATCTGTTTGTTTCTTAAATTCCACATATGAGTATAATCATATGGTATTTGTCTTTCTCTGACTTTGCTTAGCATAATACACATCATTGCAAATGGCAAGATTTCGTTATTCTTGATGGCTAAGTAATATTCCATCGTGTGTGTGTGTGTGTGTGTGTGTGTGTGTGTGTGTGTGTGTGCCACATCTTCTTTATACATTCATCAGGTGATGACGTTTGGGCTCTCTCCATAGTTTGGCTATTGTTGATAATGCTGCTATAAACATTGCGCTGCATGCATACCTGTATTCAAATCTGTATTTTTGTATCCTTTGGGTAAATTCCTCGTAGTACAAATTACTGGATCATAGGGTAGTTCTATTTTTAACTTTTTGAGGAAGCTCCATACTATTTCCCAGAGTGGCTGTACCAGTTTGCATTCCCACCAACAGTGTAAGAGGGTTCCCCTTTCTCCACATCTCACCAACACCTGTTGTTTCTTGTGGTGTTAATTTTAGTCGTTCTGACAGGTATGAGGTGATATCATGGTTTTGATTTGTATTTCCTAGATGATGTGTGATGTTGAACATCTTTTCATGTGTCTGTTAGTCATCTGGATGTTTTCTTTGGAAAAGTATCTATTCATGTCTTCTGCCCATTTATTCGCTGGATTATTTGTTTTTTGGGTGTTGAGTTTGATAAGTTCTTAATAGATTTTGGATACTAACCCTTTATCTGATATGTCATTTGCATATATCTTCTCCCATTCTGTAGGCTGCCTTTTAGTTTTGCTGATTGTTTCCTTCACTGTGCAGAAGCTTTTTATCTTGATGAGGTCCCAATAGTTCATTTTTGCTTTTGTTTCCCTTGCCTCTGGAGGCATGTCAAATAAGAAGTTGCTGTGGCTGAGGTCAAAGAGGTTGTTGCCTGTTTTCTCCTCTAGGATTTTGATGGTTTCCTGTGTCACGTTTAGGTCTTTCACCCATCTTGAGTTTATTTTTGTGTATGGTGTAAGATAGTTGTTCAGTTTCATTCTTCTGCATGTTGCTGAGCAACATACTGTTTTAATATTGGTGTTTCTCTATGGTAAAGCAAAGCATATTTTTGTCATTTAAAAATATTTCCTTTGAAAATTAAGGCCATCTGACTTTAAAATACATCTCCTACTTGGGCCTAATATGTAGAAAGATTATAACAAAATTGTTAGGAAATTGTTTCACATGGTAAGTAAGGTTGATCATGACAGGGGACTTTGGTTGTTGTTGGAGAGGGTTGCAGACTGAGTGCCTTTCCCTGTATGCTTGTGATCAGGTGTACAAATATTTTGCCCCACAAACTTAAGTCTAGATATAAGAAATTATTTCATTTCCCATGATTTTTTTGTGTTCATTTGGAGTGGGAGGAACTATTTTTTGAAATGGATTCATCTCTGATATATTTTTTCACTGTGTGTTCTTAGGCAACATCTGTTAGTCACTAACCTGGACTTTCTCTGAAAGGTTTCACTCTGTAACCAAAAGTGATGTATTTCCTTGGCAAATCCTGACTCAACAGACTTGTAGATGCTGGATATTTCCAAGATAGGAAGACCCTTAATAGGGAGTGGGTGGACTTACAGAGTGATGGGGGAACTTCATCTGCATTTGCTCTTTTGACACCTTTTAAACTTGAACCATTGGTAAGGAAGAAATAAACCTTTCACTATTTGCAGATGACATGGTACTATATAAAGAAAACCCTAAAGCCTCCACCAAAAACCTATTAAAACTGATGAATGAATTTAGTAAATTTACAGGATATGAAATCAATTGATAGGAATTTGTTGCATTTCTTTTTTTTCCTTTTCTCTTCTCTCTTTTTTTTTTATTTTTGAGATAGAGTGTGAGTGGGGAAGAGGGGCAGAGGGGGAGAGAGAGAATCCCAAGCAGACTCTACGCTCAGCATGGAGACCGATGTGGGACTCAATCTCATGACCCTGGGATCATGACCTGAGCCGAAATCAAGAATTGGATACTCAACTGACTGAGCCACCCAGGTGCTCCTGTTGCATTTCTACACACTAATAATGAAGTAGCAGGAAGAGAAATTAAGAAAAGAATCCCATTTACAATTGCACCAAAAATGGTAAAATGTCTAGAATGAACTTAACCAAGTAGGTGAAAGACCTAGACTCTAAAAGCTATAAAGCATTGATGAAAGAAATTGAAGATGATACAAACAAATGGAAAGATCATGGATTTGAAGAACCAACATTATTAAAATGTCCATACTACCCAAAGCAATCTACAAATTGAATGCAGTCTCTATCAAAATACCAATAGCATTTTTCACAGAACTAGAACAAATAATACTAGAATTTGTATGGAACCACAAAAGATCCTGAATGGCCAAAGCAATCTTGATAAAGAAGGACAAAGCTGAAGGTATCAAAACCCCAGATTTCAAGATATACTACAAAGCTGTAGGAATCCAAACAGTATGGTACTGGCACAGAGATAGACACATAGAACAACAGAAAAGAGTAGACAGCCCATAAATAAACATGCTTAGGTGCTCAATTACTCCATGACAAAGGAGGCAGGAATATAAAATGTGGGAAAAGACAGTCTCTTCAATAAATGGTGCTGGAAAAACTTCACAGCTACATGCAAAAGCATGAAACTAGACCACTTTCTAACTCCATACACAAAAATAAACTCAAAATGGATTAAAGACCTAAACATGAGACCTGAAACCATAAAATTCCTACAAGAAAACATAAGCAACAATTGCTTTAACATTGGCCTTAGAAACATATTTCTAGATATGTCTCCTCAGGCAAGGGCAACAAAAGTAAAATTAAACTATTGGGACTACACCAAAATAAAAAGCTTTTGTATAGCAAAAGAAACCATCAACGAAACAAAAAAAGCAATCTACTAGTTGGCAGAAGATGTTTGCAAATGATAACCAATAAGGGGTTAATATCCAAAATAGGTAAAGAACTTCTATAACTCAACACCAAAAAACCAAATAATCTGATTAAAAAATGGGCAGAGGACCTGAATAGGTATTTTTTTTTTTTTTTTTTAGAGAAGACATACAGCAGGCCAACAGACACATGAAGTTCAACATCACTAGTCCTCAGGGAATTGCAAGTCAAAACCACAATGAAGTATCACCTTACACCTATCAGAATGGCTAGAATAAAAAAGACAAGAAATATTAGGCGTTGATGAAGATGTGGACAAAAAGGAACCCTGTGTATTATTGGTGGAAATGCAGGTTGGTGAGGCCACCGTGGAAAACAGTATGGAATGTCTTCAAAAAGTTAAAAATAGAATTACCGTATAATCCAGTAATACCACTACTGGATATTTACCCAAAGAATATGGAAACACTAATTCAAAAAGATATACACTCCTATGTTTATTGCAGCCTTATTTACAATCGCCAAGATATAGAAGCAGCCCAGGTATCCATTGACAGATGTATGAATAAAGAAGATGTGGTGTAAATACACAATAGAAAATTACTCAGCCATAAGAGAGAATGAGATTTTGCCATTTGCAACAATAAAGATTTGCAACAATACAGGTTACAAGTGAAATAAGTCTGTCAGAGAAAGACAGATACCATATGATTTCACTCATAAAAAGTAAAACAAATGAACAAAGAAAAAAAGGAACAAATAAAAACATACTCTTAAATACAGAGAACAAACTGATGGTTGCCAGAGGGGAAGTGGGTAAGGGAATGAGTGAAATAGGTGAAGGGGATTCAGAGTACACTTACCATAATGATCACTGAATAATGTATAGAATTGTTGAATGATTATACTATATACCTGAAACTAATATAACACTGTATGTTAATTATGCTTCAATTAAAAAAAAAAGAAAAAAAACTAAAGTTGAACCATTGGTTAGGTCAACCCCCTCCCATCATTCACTTCCTCTGCTTCACAATTTTTGGTGCTTGAAAGCTAGTACGACTGAAGCCTCTTGTATATTCATCCCACTGTGGCCCAGTTTCAGAGTCTGTCCTCCCTGAAGCAGGACATGTGTGGTGTCAGTTCCCTCACTTTGTTTAGCACTAGTCATTTTCCTAAACCTGAGATTTGGGTACACTTGGAGGCTCCTGCCTCACTCCCTGGCTCTCTTGTGTTGTTAGCCAGAGTTTCACCCTCCAATGACTACTGGGTTCTAACACTCTCCCTATGCTGCATCCTCTCCATCCTGTGTGTGCCAGGAATGTGTTCTGGCTGTCAGCTCTGGGCCCTGTTAACTTGTTTTGTTCTTGCTCAGCTTTCTCCCATAAGCTACAGAACTGCCTCTGCTTCCAGGATAGGTAACATAGGCTCTGCTTTGCCTTGGACCAATGTTACCATGTAACTCTGGACTCCTTCTTGACCTTGGATTTACAGCTGCTATTTTCCACCCACTGCTGAGTAGCCTCCCACAGTCTTTTCTTGGACTTCCTTTGTGGATCTTTGTTTCAACCACTGATGTTCTTTCCGTTGTTCCCAGCCCATGTTCTTTTGCTGGCTGGATCTTTTCAGGCAACTGTCCTAACCTGACTCTGAGGCACATCTGTGGTATCCTAATCTGCTTCCTCCCCACCTGTTCTGTGCTGCTGGGAAACACCATTGATCTGACACTGAGTTCTGAGATATAACAAGATGGGCCCACTATTTCTGAACCATTTGTGGATTTTTGTCTTGAGGGTTTTACCCATGCTGATATTGGGTCTTCTCAAGTTCCTTCTATTTTTGCATTATCTATTTCAGAACTGTGGTAAAGACAACTTATAGGACATGCTCAAAAGCATTTGTTGATTAATGAGTGCACAAATGAATGAATGAAAGAAAAGAAATCCAAAGCTCAGGAAAGATATCTGGTCACTCACAATAGATACTAGAAGAGCTTGTTCAAAACCAGTTCTGCTTGACTTCAGTGCCCATAGGAAAACACCCAAAGTGACAGCTAATAGATGGAGTGGAAGAAATACTCATAATTTTCTCCCTAGCTAGGGCGAGTTAAAGAGGAAACATTGATAGTTTTTAACCTTTTTACATGGCTTCTAGTTTTATTGATTGTGTCTTGGAATGTCGACTGTGAACTGTTGTACTGTTACAGTGTCTGTGATTATGTTGGAGAAATGGCAGTTGTTTTGTGTGTGACCCAGGCAACATGTACTGCTTATTAACAGCAGTGAAAGTGAAGGTTCTCTTGAGAGGCCTGGGAGGAGAAAAGCACCAAATGGGGACTTGAGACTTGATTGTCATATGGTTATGTTGTAGCATGAGGCAAACATGTACCCCAAACAATGGGCCTCATGCTTTTGTGGTCATGCATCAGAAAAGACTTGGAATAAAGATGTTTTTTTCTTATCCTGGGAAGGTCTTAGGAAGTTTTTGAAGGCTCCTACATATGTTCCAGTGTTTGAGATATTCTGTGTAGACATTCTTAATCTTTTGTGTTTTTTCTTTTTCTTTTTCTTTCTTTTTCTTTTTCTTTCTTTTTCTTTTTCTTTTTCTTTTTTCTTTTTTTTGTGCCATGGATCCTTTTGGCAGTCAGAAGAATGTTTTTGAATGCATAAAATGAAATGTGTAGGTTTACAGAGAAAACAGGTTTTATTGGAATCCAGCTCATATGATATAGAGATCTAGTAACTGTTGTAATTTTGAATTGGTGATGTGTGCAGATGAAATGGCAAGGAATCAGCAACAATGTGATGTGATAGGAAAAAATCTGGGCTTTCTGTAGGTGACAAATTCATAGGTGCCGCTAATACCACTGTGGTTGGTGCACCATATTATAATGGAAGGAAACCTAAATTAGAGGTTTGTGGGGGGAAAAAAGGTCATTCTTTTTCTAATCCAAGTTCACAATGCCCTAGGTGAAGAACCCTTTTTCTTTGGGTAGGAAGACAGACTGGTGGTAAAGCAGCCACTACAGATCTGGTCACCCAGGCCTCCTCATAGGTGGCAGCAGGATCTATAAGGCAATTACTGTGTGACAATTGAGCCCAGATTCATCACTTCACCTCTTTATGCATCACTTTCTTCTCTGTCACTGAATGAGATGTGCTGGCTCCATCTTTACCCAAAGGTTAAATGTAGTGATCTCTGTCCAATAAAATATGTCACATGCCTTCAGGTCCTTAGAAGCAAAGTCAATATTTAGTAGGTGTAATTTCATCTAGACAGATGTAGGGAAAATTAAATGGGAGAGATCAGTTTTCATTATTCATGACTCTTTCTTTACCCAGTTTTTTTTCTTCTTTGATGCCCTTCCTAATAAATATCATCTCTTGATAATAATTTCCAGGATCAAAATGAGAAAAACCTGGGTTAGTCCTGTTTCCTCCTTCAGTAAAATGTGACTTGTTACCATGTCATTATTAATAATTTAATAAAATTTCTTTGTTAGTTGAAAGATACTGAGAAAACCAAAAAAGCAAAAAAAAAAAAAAAAAAGGAAAAATCACCTTAAATTCCTCAACTATTTTATTTTATTTTTTTTAATTTTTTTTCAACGTTTTTTATTTATTTTTGGGACAGAGAGAGACAGAGCATGAACAGGGGAGGGGCAGAGAGAGAGGGAGACACAGAATCGGAAACAGGCTCCAGGCTCCAAGCCATCAGCCCAGAGCCTGACGCGGGGCTCGAACTCACGGACCGCAAGATCGTGACCTGGCTGAAGTCGGATGCTTAACCGACTGCGCCACCCAGGCGCCCCAAATTCCTCAACTATTTTAGAGAGCTGCATGCAGTAAGAAATGGAAGTCATCCTGTTCTCTGCACTCCTCCCCCACAAGATAAACACAGGTAATAGTGTGGGTTTAAAATTTTTTTTCAGCTTTCCTCAGTCCGGTATCTGTGTGTGGTGTGTGTATGTATGCACGCTTGTGTGTGTTTGTATACATGTGTGTTTGTGTATGTGTGCATGTGTGTATGTGTGTGTATTTTATGGATCATTGTAATCAGCTGTGGTAACTCTACTGCTTTCTGTCCGGGGTGCTTTTCCATACCATTTCTTTGGCCAGATCGGTATTTTTAGAGGTTGGACTTCATGTATTCCATGTGGTCCTTGGTGTTGGTCACAGAGCACTGCCCTCCCCTGACCCAGGGATGACAATTGAGACATGAGCCTGGTGGGCTATAGGGATTGGTTAGTCAGGAACAGGGATTTGTAGGATATTATCTAGGTTGACTCACTCAACAATCTTTCAGCATCTACTTCCTTTGCTCTCCTTTGCCGTGGAGTTCAGAATGTTAAATTTTCCCAGATCCCTTTGCGGTGGAGATGGACATGTGCTGTTGTTCTGCCAGTAAGAAATAAACAAGTCTGCTGAGAGTTTGGGGGGAGCCTTTGCTTTCCTGATGCAGACACCACTGCTGCTTCCTTCTCACACGGTCCCCAGAGGTGTGCTAGCTGGCGCAGCAGGTGCTGCCTTCAGACCACAAGGAAGACTGACAGAACATCAGTGCCTGTGACTTGAGGCCATCAAGCTGCCTGCTTTGGGGACTCACTGTGATTGAGGGAGAAACCTGAAACTCTTATGTGCTGAAACTAGTATTAGTTGGATTTTCTGTCACTTGCCTCTAAATGCAAACCGTCATTAATTCAGCATGTGTCACAAGCTGGAACAATTAGTAAAAGAGAAGACAGCCTCTCTCCTCTGGCATCGCTCAGTTAGAAGGATAAGAGTCTGGGTGTTCAGGGACCTCTTCAGCCACCCTGGAAAATGGGTTTATCTGAAGAACAAAAAGTGTGACACACTCAGGAGAGGACAGCAGAGCCTGATGATATCCTTTGAGTTCCTAAATCTAGTCATGTCTAAAGCCAGGAGCTCCGGGTTTATGATAATGTTTTCCTTCTTGCCCTGCATGTTTAGTTATGTTTCTGTTTATTTTTAGTTTTGTTTCTCTCACTTGTGATCAAGAATCTACAAATGACTCATTCCCTTATACTCACATGTATGCCTCTATTCCACAGAGACATCTAGGGTTAGTAGTTTGATATATGTCCTCCAAGATACTCTCTCTCTCTCACACACATACACACTCAATGTGTATATACATATAGGTATTTTATATTTAAACATAAATGGCATCATACTTTATGTGTTTTTATGTATCTTTTCTTAACACATTTTGTGTATCTTTCCATTTTAATATATAAAAATCTACTTCATTCTTTTAATAGGTGCATAATATTTCATGGAAAGGTTTTATCAAAAAAATTTTTACTCTTATTTCTCTTGATGGGCGTTTGGATTATTTTCACATGTCTCTGATTATAAACAGTAGTATAGTGAACTTTCTTGCAAGAAATCCTTGTGCAGTTGTGCAAGTATTTTCTAGGATGGTTTTCTTTTATACGTAGAACTGAGCATGTCAAAGTATTTGTATGTTTTGAAATATGAATAGATGTTGGTCAATTTATTTGCACAAAATTATATTAATTTAAACTCCTACTTATCCCCAGAACAATAAATTAATTAAAAAATTTTTGTCACTGGGATGCCTTGGTGGATCAGTCGGTTAAGCGGCTGACTTCAGCTCAGGTCATGATCCTGTGATTTGTGCGTTCGAGCCCTGCATTGGGCTCTGTGCTGACAGCTCAGAGCCTGGGGCCTGCTTCAGATTCTGTGTCTCCTTCTCTCTCTGCCCCTCCCCTGCTTGTGCTCTGTCTCTGTCTCTCTCAAAAATAAATAAACATTTAAAAACAATGTTCTTTTAAAGAAATTTTTTTTTGTGAAGCTGTCAAGTGTCAAAATATCATTGCACTGTTTTAAATAAGCATTTTTCTGATTAGTAATGAAGATGAATTTATTTTAAAATATTACTGACCATTTACAGTTATTTTGTGAATTGTTTTTCATATTCTTTGCACTGTTTTTCAATGAGTCTGTCTTCCTTCATTAATTTGTATGGTCTCTTGTGTATTGAGGGCTATATTAATTTTTTAGTGACTCTGAGCATTGCAAATAATTTCTTCCAGGCATATTTTTTGGGGGGTTATCTTTTATTTTCATTTCAGATTTTGGCAAAACTAGGCTTAACATGGGATTTTATAGTTTGATAGTTGTTTTGAGCAGCTTATTAGACTAATGCCAGTGCAGATGCTCCAGTTGTGTATTTCATATCAATAAATATTGGTTGATTATTTACTGTGTTCAAGAGTGTTTTTTTAGCATTAAAATTTTTAAATTATTATGGTAAAACTATACATAAACATAAAATATATCACTTTAACATTTTTTCCCACAATTTATTTATTAATTAAAGTTGTTTTTGAATGTTTATTTTTATTTTTTTGAGAGCAAGAGAGAGAGAGACAGAGTATGAGCAGGGAAGGGGCAGAGAGAGAGGGAGACACAGAATCCGAAGCAGGCTCCAGACTCTGAACTGTCAGCACAGAGCCAGACACAGGGCTTGAACACACAAACAGTGAAATCATGACCTGAGCCGAAGTTGAACGAGATCATGACCTGAGCCATCCAGGTGCCCCTCTGTAATTTAAATCAAAGGAAACATTTAAGCAAACTTAGTATGCATAGCAACTGGTAACAACTGGATTTCTTAGCACACAGGACAGATCACAAACATATGAGATAAAAGATCACAAACATATGAGATAAAAATATCCATTGCACATAATTTTTAATAACTTTAAATGCTAAATAATTAAAGAGTTTTAATTGATTTTGAGGCAATGGGTATATGCATTTTTACTTTTCAGATAGAGATAAATATAAGTCACATTGATAAAGTTTTGTGACTTTTAAAAGTTTGAAAACTTGGCTTACAGAAGTAATTTTCCTGACTCAAGCATGTATCTGAAAACAGTGTAAGTATTTCTTTGTTTTCTTAAAAGCACAGGCTGGTTTATTTTTAGTGACAACAATAATTTTCATGAAGGAGAAAGGAGGGTAAAAGTGTATGAAAGGTCAGTTTCTCAAAATTTTAAATTTAAATGATACCATGTCTCAACATATAGCATTATGACATGTTCTTTTTTTTAAGTTTAATTAATTAATTAGTTAAATTAACTTGTTTTATTTATTTATTTTTTTAATTTACATCCAAATTAGTTAGCATATAGTGCAACAATGATTTCAGGAGTAGATTCCTTAGTGCCCCTTACCCATTTAGCCCATCCCACCTCCCACAACCCCTCCAGTAACCCTCAGTTTGTTCATCATATTTATGAGTCTCTTCTGTTTTGTCCCCCTCCCTGTTTTTATGTTATTTTTGTTTCCCTTCCCTTATGTTCATCTGTTTTGTCTCTTAAAGTCCTCATATGAGTCAAGTCATATGATTTTTGTCTTTCTCTGACTAATTTCACTTAGCATAATACCCTCCAGTTCCATCCATGTAGTTGCAAATGGCAAGATTTCATTCTTTTTGATTGCCAAGTAATACTCCATTGTGTATATATACCACATCTTCTTTATCCATTCATCCATCGATGGACCTTTGGGCTCTTTCCATACTTTGGCTATTGTTGATAGTGCTGCTATAAACATGGGGGTTCATGTGTCCCTTCGAAACAGCACACCTGTATCCCTTGGATAAATGTCTAGTAGTGCAATTGTTGGGTCATAGGGTAGTTCTATTTTTAATTTTTTGAGGAACTTCTATACTGTTTTCCAGAGTGGCTGCACCAGCTTGCATTCCCACCAACAATGCAAAAGAGATCCTCTTTCTCCACTTCCTTGCCAACATCTGTTGTTGCCTGAGTTGTTAATGTTAGCCGTTGTGACAGGTGTAAGGTGGTATCTCATTGTGGTTTTGATTTGTATTTCCCTGATGATGAGTGATGTTGAGCATTTTTTCATGTGTTAGTCGGCCATCTGGATGTCTTCTTTGGAGAAGTGTCTAATCATGTCTTTGGCCCATTTCTTCACTGGATTATTTGTTTTTTGGGTGTTGAGTTTGATAAGTTCTTTATAGATTTTGAGACTAACCCTTGATCTGATATGTCGTTTGCAAATATTTTTTCCCATTCTATTGGTTGCCTTTTAGTTTTGCTGACTGTTTCCTTCACTGTGCAGAAGCTTTTTATCTTGATGACGTCCCAGTAGTTCATTTTTGCTTTTGTTTCCCTTGCCTCTGGAGACATACTAAGAAGTTGCTGCAGCCAAGATCAAAGAGGTTTTTGCCTGCTTTCTCCTCGAGGATTTTGATGGTTTCCTGTCTTACATTTAAGTCTTTCATCCTTTTTGAGTGTATTTTTGTGTATGGTGTAAGAAAGTGGTCCAGGTTCATTCTTCTGTATGTCACTGTCCAGTTTTCCCAGCACCACTTGCTGAAGAGACTGTTTTTATTCCACTGGATATTCTTTCCTTCTTTGTCAAAGATTAGTTGGCCATACGTTTGTGGGTCCACTTCTGGGTTCTCTATTCTGTTCCCTTGATTTGAGTGTCTGTTTTTGTGCCAATACCATACTGTCTTAATGATTACAGCTTTATAGTACAGCTTGAAGTCTGGGATTGTGATGCCTCCTTCTTTGGTTTTCTTTTTCAAGATTGCTTTGGCTATTCGGGGTCTTTTCTGGTTCCATACAATTTTTAGGATTATTTGTTCTAGCTCTGTGAAGAATGCTGGTGTTATTTTGATAGGGATTGCATTGAATATGTAGATTGCTTTGGGTAGTATCAACATTTTAACAATATTTGTTCTTCCTATCCAGGAGCATGGAATCTTTTTCCATTTTTTTGTTTGTGTCTTCTTCAATTTCTTTCATAAGCTTTCTGTAGTTTTCAGTATATAGATTTTCCACCTCTTTGGTTAGATTTATTCCTAGGTATTTTATGGTTTTTGGTGCAACTGTAAATGAGATTGATTCCTTAATTTCTCTTTCTGTCGCTTCATTGTTCGTTAACAATTTTTTTTAATTAAAAATTTTTTTTATTGAGAGAGTGCACGCATGCGTGTGATGAGGGGAGGGGCAGAGGGAGAGGGAAAGAGACAAAGTCCTAAGAGGCTCCTTGCCCAGCCCAGAGCCTGTAGTGGGGCTGGATCCCAGAAGTGTGAGATCATGATCTGAACCAAAATTTAGTATATTGTCTTTTTTTTAAATGTTTATTTATTTTTGAGAGACAGAGTATGAATGAGGGAGGAGCAGAGAGAGGGAGACACAGAATCCAAAGCAGGCTACAGGCTCTGAGCTGTCAGCATAGAGCCAGATGGGAGGCTAGGACCCAGAAACCATGGGATCATGACCTGAGACGAAGTTGGTTGCTTCACTGACTGAGCCACCCCGGAGCCCCAGCATATTGTCTTTAAGTTTCATATGTGTTGTAGCATATGTCATGATTTCCTTCCTTTTTGACACTGAATAACATTTCAGTGTCTCACCACAAAAACAAAAATGTAGCAGTGTGAGGTGATGGGTGTGTTAATTAAGTTGATTGTGGTAATCACTTCACAATGTATGTGTGTATCAAATTATCACATTGTATACTTTAAATATATGCAATTTTATTTGTCAATTATGTGTCAGTAAATCTGGAAAAAAGTGCTGTTTAAAGATACATGCATAAACAGATTTAATTTAGGTATGTGCCTTATTTTGTTCCTTCATATATCGATGGACACTTGAGTTGCTTCCAACTTTTGACTACTGTGAATAATAATGCCGTAGACATTGGTGCACACATATCTGTTTGAGTCCCTGCCTTCAGTTTTTAGGTTTATACCTAGAAGTGGCATTGCTGGGTCATATGGGAATTCTAGGTCTATTTTTTTGAGGAACTGCCATACATACTATCTTCTACAGTGGATGCACCTTTTTCCATTCTCAGCAGGAATGCACATGAGCCCCAATTTCTTCATATCCTCACCAACACTTGCTGTTTTCTATGTATGTATGTATGTATGTATGTATGTATGTATGTATGTATGTATTTAGTAATAGCCATCATAATGGGTATGGAGTGGTATCTTATAGTGCTTTTTAAAATGTTTATTTATTTTTGAGATAGAATGAGTGGGGAAGGGGCAGGCGGTGGGGGGGAGGGGGCGGGCAGAGAATCCCAAGCAGTCACCTCGCTGACAGCAGCAAGCTCAAGGCAGGCTCGAACTTACCAAATGTGAGATCGTGACTTGAGCTGAAGTCCTACACTCAACCCAGTGAGCCACCTAGGTGCCCCTCATCGTGCTTTTTAATCAGCATTTCTACATACAATGTAGAATGATCATTCGTGACATAAATTATAAGTGTTTTTTTTTTTAATTTTTATTTTTGAGAGAGAGAGAGAGAGAGAGAGAGAGAGAGAATGCAAACAGAAGAGAGGGCAGAGAGAGAGAGAGGGAGAGAGATAATCTTAAGTAGTCTTCACTCTCAGCACGGAGCCTGACGAGGGGCTCAATCCCATGACCCTGGGATCATGACCTGAGCTGAAATAAAAAAAAACTGGATGCTCAGGGGTGCTCGGTGGCTCAGTCGGTTAAGCAACCGACTTCGGCTCAAGTCATGATCTTGCGGTTCGTGAGTTCAAGCCCTGAGTCTGGCTCTGTGCTGACAGCTCAGAGCCTGGAGCCTGCTTCAGATTCTCTGTCTCCCTCTCTCTCTGCCCCTCCCCCCACTTGCACTGTCTCTCTCTCTCTCTCTCTCTCTCAAAAATAAATAAACATGAGAAAAAAATTTTAAAAAAATTGGATGCTCCACCGACTGAACCATCAAGGTACCTCATAAGTGATTTTTTTTTAAAACTCAAAACTACTAATGTTCATAAATGGTTTTCTTAAAAAAAACTACAATGAGGATTTACCATAATGTCTTTTTTAACATCTGCTTCATTTATTTGCATTCTAGTGTGCTTTCCTGAGTGGGACAGTAAAGGGTAGAAGTATATTTTGTGCACCAGGAAATTACTGTAACCTGCATGTCAGTAATCTGAGTACACCCATTTCATGTACATGTGACTATGCCAGATGTTAGTGAAGTAGATGAATAAAATAAGATCTCTCATAGTCTGTGGTATGTTTATAGATATGGGGGAAATTTTTTGTTATTGATGCTGTTAATGGAATTTGATGTAATAAAATAGCCAACTATTTCCAAGGTACAGCAAGACATTTATATTGGACTAAGCCTTTACACTCCTCTCAGAGGCCTTGAATCACCTCCTGGAGGAGCTGCCTTCCTCCTGACACTGCCACCTTTGCTGGTTGCCTTGCTTACTGGAGTCTGAGGTTAGGCCCTGTATCTCTCCGGCTTCACAAACCCACATGCTGAGCCCCACTGCATGAAATTAGCTCTTTATGTCTGTGCTTGGACACTCAAGCCATGGCATTTGGCCTCCTGAGTGGGTACTGGGTCAC
This sequence comes from Felis catus, assembly GCF_018350175.1. Classification (NCBI taxonomy): domain Eukaryota; kingdom Metazoa; phylum Chordata; class Mammalia; order Carnivora; family Felidae; genus Felis; species Felis catus. The sequence continues at coordinate 137,923,167 of NC_058371.1, forward strand.
TGGATGGTGGGCCCTGAGGGACCTTGATCAAAGAGCACTGGAGATAGTAAGGAACTAGGCAAATAAACCCTCCTTTTCTCCCTTCTTTGGACTGCTCCAGGGCCATTATTTCTCGTAATCAGTTAGAGAAGCCCCACGTACCAAGGAACGGTCCAGCTGCCTGAGTGGTTGTGTCACTCAAGAGCATTGTGAGGCAGTCGGTGATCAGGAGATGGCACTACATTGCATTGCTTTGCTTCTTTCCTCGCCTCTCCTCCTCCTTCTCACCTTCTCACTGTCTTGGACTTACAACTTCCGAATAAAGTATCAGCACTTTATTTATTTATTATTTTATTATTTTATTTCATTATTTATTAAAGTTTATTTATTTATTTTGAGAGAGAGAGAGCATGCCTGTGCGTGCTTACGAGCAGGAGAGGGGCAGAGAGAGACAATTCCAAGAAAGCTCCCTGCCCATGGGGGCAGGGGGGTTCGAACTCAGAAACCCCTGAGATCATGACCTGAGCAAAGTCAAGAGTCGGTCACTTAATCAACTGAGCCACCCAGGTGTCCAAATGATAGCACTTTAATGCTCACTGTTAAGTTCTGCTTCCTAGAGGAATTAGGCGGAGACATCACCCAATGTATATTTTATGCTGAATTGTTCTTTTTTTTTTTTAAATTTTAACCATGTTTATTTATTTTTTTTTTAATTTACATCCAACTTAGCATATAGTGCAACAGTGATTTCTGGAGTAGAATCCTTAATTCCCCTTACCCATTTAGCCCATCCCCCCTCCCACAACCCCTCCAGTAACCCTCTGTTTGTTCTCCATATTTATGAGTTTCTTCTGTTTTGTCCCCCTCCCTGTTTTTATATTATTTTTGCTTCCCATCCCTTCTGTTCACCTGTTTTGTATCTCAAAGTCTTCATATGAGTGAAGTCATATGATATTTTTCTCTAATTTTGTTTAGCATAATACCCTCTAGTTCCATCCATGTAGTTGCAAATGGCAAGATGTCATTCTTTTTGATTGCCAAGTAATACTCCATTTTGTGTGTGTGTGTGTGTGTGTGTGTGTGTGTGTGTGTGTGTGTGTCTGTGTGTGTATACCACATCTTCTTTATCCATTCATCCATCGATAGACATTGAGGCTCTTTCCATTCTTTGGCTATTGTTGATAGTGCTGCTATAAACATGGGGGTGCATGTGTCCCTTCAAAACAGCACAACTGTATCCCTTGGATAAATGCCTAGTAGTGCAATTGCTGGGTCATAGGGTGGTTCTATTTTTAATCTTTTGAGGAACCTCCATACTGCTTTCCAGAGTGGCTGCACCAATTTGCATTCCTACCAGTAGTGCAAAAGAGATCCTCTTTCTCCCCATCTTTGCCAACATCTGTTGTTGCCTGAGTTGTTCATGTTAGCCATTATGATGGCTTCTCTCTCCCCCAGTTCAACTCTCTGCACCACATACCTGCTGAGTTCTGTGGTTCAGGTTGTGCAGATTATTGTGTTAATCCTCAAATTAGTTTTCTAGGTGTGCAAGATGATTTAGTGTTGATCTGGCTATATTTCATGGACACGAGATGCAAAAAAGACTTCCATGCTGTTCTGCCATCTTGGCCCCTCCTGAATTGTTCTGAACTAGCAGAACTTATAACTCTGGATGGGTATAAGAGATCAGTGAATTCTGATATTTTAAAAATTGCCTTTTCTCAAGGCATTTCAAATGAAGGTCCCATTTCTCCTTGGTATTAAGTTATGATCATTGAAGTTTAGTGAAAAATTCATTAGAAAAATAAGATGACTCCTGGGGCACCTGGGTGGCTCAGTCGGTTAAGCAACTGACTTTGGCTCAGGTCATGATCTTGCCCTTCATGGGTTTGAGCCCTGCATCAGGTTCTGTGCTGACAGCTCAGAGCCTGGAGCCTTCTTCAGATTCTGTGTCTCCCTCTCTCTCCCTGTCTCTCCCCCACTTGCACTCTCTCTCTCTCTCTCTCTCTCAAAAGTAAATAAATGTTAAAAAAAAAGAACAAGAAGATGACTCCTATTATCATATATTGTTATCTTTTACTGGTCATACATGTAATACATGTTCATTGCAGATATATCAGGAAATAAAATAAAGAGAAGAGATGGTCAGTAATCATAACACAGGGACCACAGTTGTTGATATCTTTCCAGCCTATTTTCTTTTCTTTTTTTTTTTTTTTAATTTTTTTAACGTTTATTTATTTTTGAGACAGAGAAAGACAGAGCATGAACAGGGGAGGGGCAGAGAGAGAGGGAGACACAGAATCTGAAACAGGCTCGAGGCTCTGAGCTGTCAGCACAGAGCCCGACGCGGGGCTCGAACTCACGGACCGTGAGATCATGACCTGAGCCAAAGTCAGACGCTTAACCCACCAAGCCACCCAGGCGCCCCCTTTCCAGCCTATTTTCTATGTGTGTATGTGTGTGTACAAATGCATGTATATGTATGTATGAATGTGTATATTTTTTTATAAAAACAGGACCAAACAATTCATTCTATTTTGAAACCAGCATTTTGTACTCAATATATTAGGAATATATTTCCATTCCATTTGTTCTCCAACACTGTTCTTTTGCCTGGCTGCATAGCAGTCCATTAATGTTATCATCTGCTCTAATATTTTTTTATGAATATAACTTATTGTCAAATTGGCTTACATACAACACCAGTGCTCATCCCAACAAGTGCCCTCCTCTCACATTCTCCAACATTAAGTAGGCTCTTGTAAGAATCATATGTAGAAGAATCCTTTTAAAAGTTATTGGTGAACTCTAAACCACTATACTAACATAAATGATAATAATTATTATTTGTTGAACTAGAAGGTTGAAGACCTCCTTTTATTTGTGGTTATGTTTTTCTGCCTCATCTCTCTAGCCTTTGTCTTTTCTGAGTCATCTGTCCAGAAGAAGTTTAAAATAATAATAACCAAAGTTAGTGAAATTTTCCGTGCTTCAGTGCAAGGGATATGAATTCTGGTGCTCTGACAAAAACTCATGAAAATAGTATGCGAGTTTTTAAGTCATTTCTCTTTGGAGGTCTGGTGAAGCGGATTAAAAAATGAGCTTACTCTGTGTAACTTCTTTATGCATGTTTAACTTTTTCTGTTCCTAATAAGAAATGTGTGACCACCACATACTCTTAGTGGGCAAACGTTCAGTGTGATCTCAGGCATGTCAACCCTTTCTGACACTGCCTAATGACTTCTGCTGTGTGAAGAATAATGGCACCTGGAGGGGTTGCAGTAATGAGCAATTTCTTTATCAATAATAGATGGAACTAGTCAGTGCCAAGGTCCAAGTTGTTAGGTAAATTGGACATAGGTCTCTAGTGGTACTGGTGTTTCTCCATGATTATCAGAGAATAGTTTCACTTACTGTATGAATGGAAAGCTGGGCAGTAATTTATGAGTGTGTCCTAAGGGAGATCCTTTGCCTGGTAGTGAATGTCATCCTTTGCTTGCTAGTGGTGTCTGGTTTTGGATAGGAATTGGCAGGACGTTGGGCCTTGTGTGTTCAAATAATCTGTAGTTAAGACATTGTTAAGCATTTGCATCTTTACATTACTCAGAAAGAAGCTAAGGCACACATACCAGCAAAATAATACAAGATACTTTCCTCTGGCAGCTGAAGACAAGATTCATTTTACTCAAGTCTTTGGCCATGGTGTTCATGATAATTCAAGGCGTTTTCCGACCTTGAAGATCCTTTGGGGGTTTTACCCGAGTCAGAAAAATTTCAGTAAAAGGAACAAAGCATTTCCTTCAAGTGTAAAAACTTCTGAATTGGGCCCAGAAAAATGTGGATTGGTCTGTAGCAGAGCATTCTTTTTTTCCAGGCAGGTTTAATAATGATTAATGTTTTATTTATAACGTTTACCAGAGAAATAAATCCAAGGCTGTGGCTTCAGAAATCTGTCTAAGGAATCAAAGAGAATCCTTCCCCTTTCTGGGAAAGGCACTGTTCATTGTCGTAGCCAAAGAAGACTTAAGAACACCTTTGGGGTGTTTTGGGCCTACTTCACTTTTCAGGCTGCTCACGAAATGGTCTTATCTTTATTAACTCCCTCACATTAATTAGATTACATATTGGAGAAATATATGCTTAACTGCAATTAAATGTCTAGAAATTTACTGTGTGAAAAAACATTTATAATAGTCCTCTAATCAGCCAGCAATGTGGTAATAAAGCAAGGGAATTGTGAAACTGACACAAGTTGTTTTAGTGTTTTTAATAGTACTGTTTAGAGTTTTGGATTCTATTCCTGTTGCCTGTCAAAATACAAATCTACCTCCTGTGGTGCTTATCATAATGTTTGCTTTTCTTATTTATCACTTAAGCACTTCTGCATTTACCTTATTGGAAGATTTTATTTTGAAGAAGAAGAAGTGTGGAAGCTCTTTGTTTATCATTGGTTAAGGTGTTGAATTTGACTCTAGATCTACTTCCCAGAAAATGGATTCTAACTATGATTTGTGTTTATTTTTTCTGTGACATTTGACATAGTTCGCATTAGCAAAGCTGACCTTTGTTTGATTCCAGTAGCTGTTTCTTTAAAAAAATTTTTTTAATGTTTACTTATTTTTGAGAGAGAGAAAGAGAGAGAGTATGATTGGGGGAGGGTCAGAGAGAGAAAGAGACACAGAATCTGAAGCAGGCTCCAGGCTGTGAGCTATCAGCACGGAGCCTGATATGGGCCTTGAACCCATGAACTATGAGATCATGGCCTGAGCCGAAGTCAGATGCACCAACTGAGTCACCCAGGAACTCCTCCAGTAGCTGTTTCTAAGTGATATCTTTATACTCCTTTTCTTTTGAGTTTTGGAGAATGCCATGTCCCTGCTGTGAGATGTCACTCAGCCATTAGCATGTGACATTGAGGAGACAGTTGTAGGAGGTGATTTAAAGGAGGAGGGTCCATGAAAACACAGTATCAACACTGCCATCATTGCCCCTCATCTTTCATCCAAGGAAACCCTCCTATTATTTCCAGAGACTTCACCACCCTTTTCTGTTACCACCTTGGCTTTCACATATTTGTCCCTTGGCTACCCTTTTTTGCTTCAACTGTGGACAGTTGAGTAACCCCATCAAGAATCTACTGTTTTTAGGACACTAAAGCAAAGACATAATTTCTCTTTTCTCTTAAGAAGTGTAGATATCCTGCTCCCATTTTGTTATTGGTTAAGGAGATGTGATGGGCCAGGATTTCCTGTCCTTCAAAGCTCCTCTTCTTCAGAGACCTAGCTCTGCTTTAATTGTGGTTAGTATCATGCCAGGCACACGTAGTTGCTTAAAAATATTTCTTAAATTGTTAAAAATAACATTCAACATTTGTGGAGTAATCACTATAAGCTGGGCACTATTTTAAGTGCATTGTATGAATTAGTGCATTTAACAAATAAAAGGATGTTATGAAAGATAACAGAAGAAAATGATTCCAAGTTTGGTAGACATTAATCTGGTACATATTTTTTTGTCTTTGAATTCTTTAAGGTTTATTAGAAATGGTATTTAGAAAATTACCTGTTATAGTTATTAAAAATTTTAATACTACATTTACTTACCCAAGTATCTCTGAAATACTATCACTGTAAAAGTAATCAACATAAAGGTATTAATTGTATGTTTCACATTTTTATGTGAAATCTAATCTGGTAGATATTTTATTGAAATTTCTGGGTATGTTTATTTAAAAAAAATTTTTTTTTTCAACGTTTATTTATTTTTGGGACAGAGAGAGACAGAGCATAAACGGGTGAGGGGCAGAGAGAGAGGGAGACACAGAATCGGAAATAGGCTCCAGGCTCCGAGCCATCAGCCCAGAGCGCGACGCGGGGCTCGAACCCACAGACCGCGAGATAGTGACCTGGCTGAAGTCGGACGCTTAACCGACTGCGCCACCCAGGCGCCCCTCTGGGTATGTTTAAACCCACGTTAGGGGTTACTAAGAAATATATACTGAATGCACTATAAACTTTTCACTCTTCTGTGCTTGAAGCAGGTGTTTAAATAATCTCACGGATCTGAGGAAACAGGAAAGAAATTTATATCTCTCTTTTCTCATATATCTCTCTTTTCTCATATGCAGTGGTTGGATGTTTCGAAGTTTGGAAGTTGTTATTGTAAACCAAAATTATTGAATATCAATAGTATTTTCTTATATGTGTTTGAAAATGGATATTTTAATTTTATGCCACAGAAACTTGTGTAATGATAAACTCTTAGTGGATTGTTTTCTGATGCATTATACTATTTTCCCTGAGAAGTCTTTTGAATGAAGAAAAGGTCTATCCTGAATATTGTAAAAATTGATAAATTTTTGATAAATAGCATGGCAGTGACTTTTACATCTTTGTCATAGTTCAAGACCTTTAACTTTGGATCTCAGTAAATGTTTGTTGAATACAGATAATTTGGAAAACAGGCAAAAAAGTCATCCATATTTTCATCAAGAAACACATCCACCATTAGCATTTATGGGTATTTCATTCCCTATCTTTCCCCCAAGGATAATGAAAATGCTTCCATGTTATTATTATAATCTTTGTACCCATCATTTCAACTATGTTTTTTGAAAATGGAAATATCTTCATATCCCTTTTCTCATTATAATATGAAAGAAATAACAAATTCAAACCTTAAGAAATGCATTAAGTGCAAAATAAAAATTCTTTATAATTTTACTTCCCAGAGATAAGGTGTTTAATAGTTTTATCTGTCATTTGAAACACCTACTTATTATTCCATTCAGTGGGTATAATTTACTTAGGTTTTTAATTTATGTAGGTTTTTCATTATTATTGGATATTTAAGATTTTTCTTCCAATGTTAGCCATTATAAGTAATACTCTGGTGAATATTTCACACATAAAGCTTTTCCCATATTTATTTCTTTTAGATAAATTTTTTCAAAATGGAATTATTGGATCAAAACCTATGAATGAACTCAAGGCCTTTGAAAAATATTTTCAAATTGATTTCAAAATGGTAATGCCAATTTATATTTTCAATAAGGTGGAAAGGTTTTAACCTGGTATAAAAATACCAGGTTCACAATACCAGTGCCAGAGTAGAGAATTATCATTCAACAAAGAACTTGCTAATGTTATGAGAAAAATAGCACTTCCCTGTGGTTTTATTTTGCATTTCTTTAATTTCTATTGGAACATTTCCCCAAGTTTGTTTATTAGTTGTATTTTCTTTTGTGGATTGTCTTTTTATATTATTAGGCTATCAGAGTTGTGAGTTTCCCTTTGTTGTATATATGAGCCCTACAAATTGTAACAAGAATGATCATTTATCTACTATATAACCTAATTTTTTCCCTCAGTGTATGCTTTTTAATTTTGAATTTTTTTATTAGTTTGGAGAAATTTTCCAAGTTTTGGGTAATAAAGTTATTGATCTTTTGTTTCTTCTGTTGGTTTTAAGCTTAGGAATTCCTTCTCCCTCCAGAAGTTTTATAGCTTTTTTCTGCTATGAGTTTTTTTTTTTTCTCTGCTGTGAGTTTTAACTACTTGACTTTTTGATCCATCTGGACATTACTTTAGTTACAGCAAGAAAGGAAGTTCTCTATTGGTTTTTCAATTTTTAATCTCATTTTATTGACATTTACTAAATAATTCTTCCCCTCTCTGCTGTTTTATGATAACTCCAATATCATACTTTAAATTTTTAGGTACCAAAAATTGGTACCAAAAGTTAGGTAAGGTCTAAATCTGAGTTTTTTGTTATGTGGGTATGAGTGCCTTTTACATATTTGCTTATGTATTACATGATTTTAACTGCTTTAATTTTAGAGTTGATTCAGCACATATTTATTGAGAGCTCACATGTATTAAGCTCAGTAATTTATTAATAACATTTTTTATAACTGTTTATTTGATATTCTTACCTACTTGCTCTTTCTGATGAATTATATATATGTATATATATATATATATATTTTAATTTTTTTTACATTTATTTATTTTTGAGAGAGAGAAACAGAGCACAAGTGGGGAAAGGGCAGAGAGAGAATGAGACACAGAATCTGAAGCAGGCTCCAGGCTCTAAGCTGTCAGCACAGAGCCCGACGTGGGGCTTGAACTCACAAACTGCGAGATCATGACCTGAGCTGAAGTTGGGTACTTAACCGACTGAGCCACCGAGGTGCTCCTCTAGCCTCTTTTCTTAGTTCTACTAGTTTTGAGAATTTTCTCTTAGGATATCAAAGTAGTCATTCACCTGCAAATAATGATAATTTTGTCTTTTTCATTCCTGTATTTATAATTTTTATTTATTAATTAAATAAGGTGAAATCTTCTTTGTTTTGTGCTTAATTTCAGTATAATGCCTATAGAATTTCTTCATTAAGCATGAGACTAATTGTTGGTTTGATATAAAAAATAGCTTCTATTTACTGGGTGTTTATCATGTACCAGGTGCTGTGCTATATATACATGAGGTCAATAGTGGTGTTATTTGCCCCTGGGTCTGTTTAACTTCAAAATTACCTTTTAAGCTGTTAATGAAATCAGGAATGGAGGTTAATTTCATCAAATACCTTTTGGCATCTGGTGATTTTTATTTGTTGATGTAATGGTGTTATAAATGTATTTTTAATACTTTATATAAATTGATATTCTTTCGTATTCCAAGAGAGAATTTCAATAACTTCCAATTATTCATATATCAGGGTGAAAAATAGTTAGGCTAAATGATTACATGGAGAATTGTCTTATGAATTTTCTTGTTTAATTTTTTATTATAGCATATTCTATTAATAAATGTCTCACGACTGGGCCTTTCTTAGTTTCCCTGTTTAGTTCTATTTGGTTACCTTAGAAGATATTTTGTTGAATTCTATTTGCAAATATTTTATTTGTAATTTCACTCATACTCTTAACTGAAAATTTTCAAAAGTCTCCTTTCTTTTCTCCTCCCCTCCTTTTCCTCTTTTCCTTTAAAAAACATTCTGCTATTTTTGTAAGGTTTTGGCACCAGGGCTAAATTTGCTTTTCTAGAATTAATTAGGTTGTTTTCCATTTCTTACGTTTTGGAGCTGGATTTATTTGTTTGTTTATTTATTTATTTAAAATTTATTTATTTATTTTGAGAGAGAGAGCATGGGGGAGGGGAAGAGAGAGGTAGAGACAGAATCCCAAGCAGGCTCGGTGCTGTCAGCATAGAGCCCGATGTGGGACTCAAACTCACGAACTGTGAGATCATGACCTGAGCCGAGATCAAGAGTCAGGCCCTTAACTGAGTGAGCCACCGAGGTGCCCCATGGGTCTATTTATTTAATATGACACTCTCTGTTCCTAAAAATTTGAAAGACTTCACTTATAAAATAGCATGAGCTGGGAACATAAGCATTCTGGTAAATAAGACAAGAAAAAATGTGAGAAGATAGGATACATATTTTTATTCCTTGCAAATGTCTGCTTTTCTTTATAAGTTAATTTCCCTTCTCAAATAAGAATAACAAGGACCTTTGTACTTTTGAGATTAATATATATTTTAATAGGGAATTTTCCTGCTGCAATAATGACATTTGCTGTTCCATCAGTTCAGACTTGATGCTCTGTTGACATTAGTGATCCCTGAAAAGCTTCTTGATGGTTTATTATTGTATTCTTGTTCTGCCCAGGCAACAAATCCACTTATTTTCCTCTTTGTTGGCATCTTGTTTAGAGCATTTTATTATAATGACCCCTGAGGCTCTGCAGAAGGCACGATGTCCTTCTCCTTTGGGAGAAAGCGTGGTGCAGATTCTGGGAGCAAGGGTTACTTTGGAGATAGACGGATCTGACTTTCCAAGCCCATCACACCACTTATTAACTGTTGACTTTTCTAAGTCTCATTTTCCTAATTTGTGAAGTGGCAACAGAGATAAACCTCAAGCCATTGGTTTTACTAGAAAATAGTTTTAAAATGCTGAGCATCGATTCTGACGCACAGTAAACAATCAGTGGTAGCTCTTCTTATTTGATGTTTCATGTTCATTGCCTCTTTAGACCAACGGTGTCAAATGTGTTCGGAGATGTAAAAAGTGCTACCTTTTTAATTTAAAAATAACTTTGTTGAAAAAAATAACTTTATTGAAGTATAATTTGTAAAGATACAATGCTTCCATGAGTTTTGCCAAATGTATACACAGTCAAAATATAGCACATCGCCATCTGCCCGAATGGTCCCCATGTGTTCCTTCCCAACCAGTCCCATCTCCTCTTTTCAGTTCTTAGGCAACAACTGATCTGCTTCTAGATTAAGTTTGTTTTCTGTTGACTTTCATGAGAATGGACTTATGTGGTAGGCACTCTTTTACATTAGATTAGTTTTTTATGTTTTATTTTCAGGATAGTGTTTTAGAGATTCAACTATGTTGTTGCATGGAACAGTTTTTTTTTTTTTTTTTTAAACTGCATTTGGGTTGTTTTCAGTTTGGGGCTTTTATGAATAAAGCTGCTGTAAACATCCATGTAACAGTTTTTAAAAAATGAGTCTGTACATATATTTTCTTTTGCAGGTATTTGGGAGAGGAATTCCTGAGTTACCTGGTCAGTGTGTGTTAAACTTCCTAAGAAATTGTCAAAGAGTTTATCAAAGTGGCTATACTGTTTTACATTTCTACCAGCAGTGTCTGCGAATTCCAGTTGCTCCACATCCTTACTTATATTTAATATTGTCAGTTTTTAAAATTTTAGCCATGTGAGTAGGAAAGTAGTGGTATCTCATTGTGGTATTAATTGTATTTCCTTTGTGACTAAAGATGTGGAGCATCTTTACACATGCTTTTTGGCATTCCGTGCATCTCCTTTTGTGAAATTTCTGTTCAAATATTCTGCCCAGTTCAGCTGGCTTATTTGTCTTTTTGTTCTTGAGTTAGAAGAGTTCTTATATATTCTGGAGATAAGTCCTTTATGTCAGATATATGCATTTTGAATATTTTCTTCTAGAATTTTTAGTTTGGCTTTTATATTTAGGTTTATGATCCATTTCAAATTAATTTTTGTGACAGTAAAGATCAAGGTTCACTTTTTCCCATATGGATATCCAAGCACCATTTGTTATTGAACATAGATTGACCACATATGGATGGGTGTTTTTCTTACTCTCTATTCTGTTCCATTGATCTGTATGTCCATTTTTGCTGGCATAAAAATAGACATTTTTTATACGATAACATTATATTAAATCTTTAAATCAGGTAGTGTGGATGTTTTGTTCTTCTTTTTCACTTTTTTTTTTTTTTGCTATTCTAAGTTCTTTATATTTCCATATACAGTTTAGAGCCAGCCTGTCAGTTTCTACAGCGAAGTCTGCTGGGATTTTTATTGCTATTATGAAGAATCTATGGATCAATTTAGTGAGAATTGACATTTTAAGAATATTGAGTCTTCTGACCCTGAAAGTAAGTTATACATTTCCACTTATTTAGGTATTTATTTTGTCTCAGCAATGTTTTGTTGTTTTCAATGTAAGAACTCAAACACATTTTAAAATAATTGTCGACAAGTATTTAGTATTTTTGATTCTGTTATAAATGATATTGCTTTATAAAAAAATGTTTATTTATTTTTGAGAGAGAGAGAGACAGAGACAGAGTACAAGCAGGGGAGGGGCAGAGAGAGAGGGAGACAGAATCTGAAGCAGGCTTCAGGCTCTGAGGTGTCAACACAGAGCCGGACACAGGGCTTGAACCCGCGAGTCGGGAGATCATGACCTGAGCTGAAGTCAGAGGTTTAACTGACTGAGCATCCAGGCCCCCCAATGATATTGCTTTTTAATTTTAATTTCTAATTGCTTATTTCTAGAATGTAGAAATACAATTGATTTTTCGGTATTGCCATTGTATCCTGCTACCATCCTAAATTCACTTATTATTTCTGGTAGCTTTTGTCTAGATTCCTCAGGATTTTCTATGTATATGAGCATATTGTCTACTAATAACAGCAATTTTATTTCTTCTTTTCCAATCTGTATGCCTTTTATTTCCTTTTTTTAAACGTTATTGCATTGGCTAGGACTTTTAGCAAAATGTTTAATAAGTGGTAAAAGAAGGACTTCTTGTTCCTGATTTTAGAGGGAAAGCATTCAGTCTTTCACCAGTAAGTATGTTAACTGTAGGTTTTTCTATATCAGCTAAAGACATTCTATTCTATTCCTAGCTTGCTGAGAGTTTAACATGAATGGATTTTGATTTTTCTCAAATGCTTTTCCTGCATTTTATGAGGTAGTCATATTGTATTCACTTATTTTTTTGCCAATATAGTGAATTACATTGATTGGTTTTCTGATGTTAAACCTTTAGTTTTTGGGACAAACCAAAACCATTTCTGGGATGCTATTTGATCATGGTATTTTACTCTTTTTACATATTGTTGGGTTTAATTCTGCGGAAATACCATTTATTTCATAAAGGTGGGTGATGGTCACATAGGATTTCATTTAACATTAATTCTGTTAAAAGAGATAGTGAGATGCAAGGTATAAGGTAGAGCAAACGTTTCTCTAAAATTAAGATTGTAGCCATCAAGGATAATAAGTGGTATGTTTTGTTGTCATAGTATTAACTGACACTAAACCAAAACTTTGTTTTACAGAAAAGTCTTTAGAAATGTAGAAAATTCAGGGGCGCCTGGGTGGCGCAGTCGGTTAAGCGGCCGACTTCAGCCAGGTCACGATCTCACGGTCTGTGAGTTCGAGCCCCGCGTCGGGCTCTGGGCTGATGGCTCAGAGCCTGGAGCCTGTTTCCGATTCTGTGTCTCCCTCTCTCTCTGCCCCTCGCCCGTTCATGCTCTGTCTTCTCTCTGTCCCAAAAATAAATAAACGTTGAAAAAAAAAATTTAAAAGAAATGTAGAAAATTCATAAGAATTTTCCTTCCTCATATTTTTGTTGAAGTTGTCAGTTTATATCCCTGCTAGTGAGCTATAGAAAGCTTTCCAAATGGACTTCAATTATTCTACATGCCTTGAGAGCTGACAAATACAATAGCATAGACATTTTACATGGTCTCTGCAGTCCAATATCAAGACCTTTGTTCCCAATAGAATTTAAGTAATGTAAATAAAAGGCATGGGGGAATGAAAATAAGCAGAGCAAAGTCCTTAGGAGTAAATCAGTTATGAATGGTGATCCAAGGGTTATGCTTCTGATGCTGTTGAGGATAATTCTGCATTGTATTATATCTGAAGCTATGACTGTAAATCTGTAAGGTTGTCATTAGATTTGTCACAAAGGAATCTCTGTCTCTCTCTCTGGTAAAAGATAAAGTTCTTACCAGTCATCCAGGGCAAATGTGTTGGGACCACTTAAAAATACACAACACAAACATTGCTTAGATTTACACTGAGGTGTGAATACCCTTCTTTTGAGAGTACCACAGTCCTTTCCCAAGGACCTCCAGGTTCTTCTGGTGCCCACTAACAGAAAGGGAGAACCACTCCAAGTATTAATCCAGAGAGCAATCTTGCAATAAAAAATAAGCATGAATACTACTTCCTTTATGTATGAGACTCAGGAGTTCTGCTCAAGTATGAGGACTTTTTGAAAGCAAGATCTGCACACAGCTCTGGGTCTTGTACATTGTAGGGACTCAGGAAATGTTTGTTTAAAGAATAGGTGGACATTTCAATGACAGAATGTGCTTTCTAATATAACCAAAAGTTCCAGTGTCAGAACTACCTATATTCCATAACAATAACAGTCTAATTCCTGGGTTATAGGTTTTTAATATCCAAGGAACATTAACTTTTTATTGATAGAAGAATATTAGGTAAATGAGGACAAGAAGAGTTTGATGCCAGAGGTTTAACCTTATAAAGAAATCACCAGAGGTGGGGACCAGCAGAATCAGCATTTCTTGATAGCTTAGAAAGGCAAATTCTCTGGCCCCCATCCTGGACCCCACTGATCAGAAACTCTGGAAGGGGGGCCCAGTCATTGTTTTAACAAGCCCTCAGGTGAGACTGATGCATGCTAAGGTTTGAGGACATTGGTATAAGGGCATGGATTCTCAACCATGGCGGTGAAAAATAGGCTCATCTGAGGAGCTTCTAAAATATACTAATTGGTGAGGCGCCTGGGTGGCTCAATCGGTTACATGTCTGACTCTTGATTTTGGCTCAGGTCATGAGCTCGCAGGTCATGAGATTGAGCCCTGTGCTGTCAGCGCAGAGCCTGCTTGGGATTTTCTCTCTCCTTCTCTCTCCCTATCTCTCTGTCCCTCCCCTGCTCTCTCTTTCACACTCTCTCTCAAAATAAATAAATAAACTTTTAAAAATATGTACTAATTGCTTGGTCCTACCCTAGATCAATTAAATCAAAGTTTCTGAGAATTGGGGTCGATGTTTGTTAAATACTCTCCAACTGAGTTTATTATTCAATCAGGGAAGAGAACCACTGACTGATATAGGGCACTGGTCTTATAAGGTTGTTTTTGGCTTTGGCATTTGTTTTTTACTTCTTTATTGAAGAAAATACTTACATGCAGAAAAGCAGGTACATCATAACTGTGTATTTTGATAAATCATGGCAAGGTGAACATACTTGTGTAACCAACACCTGGGCCAAGATGTAGACCATTACCTGCACCTCTTCAGTCCCCTTGAGCTCCCGCTGATCATTACCCTTGCATCCCTCTTACATTACACATGCTTTCATGTAACCACTATTTCAACTCCTTACACTATTGTTGAGGTTTGTAGGCTGTTATTTATTTATTTTTAATCGTGGTCTGCATCACTGACATTAGAATCACCTGACATTCTCGTTAAATTACAGATTCCTCCCCGCCTCAAATCAGAACTTCTAAGTTAAAATCTTAAAATTTTTTTTTTAACGTTTATTTATTATTGAGAGACTGAGAGAGACAGAGCATGAACAGGGGAGGGGCAGAGAGAGAGAGGGAGACACAGAATACAAAGCAGGCTCCAGGCGCCGAGCTGTCAGCATAGAGCCTGACGTGGGGCTCGAATGCGCAAACCGCGAGATCATGACCTGAGCACAAGGCGGACACTCAACCGACTGAGCCACCCAGGTGCACCACTAAGTTAAAATCTTTAGGGGTAGGAGTATGAATTTTTAATAAGTTCTATATTTGTTCTTTGCACTGAAATTTGAGAACAATTATAACAGTCATTTCTGTCACTTATTGTGAATCTTCTATGTGCCAATACTATTCTAAGTGTTCTTCATATATTCATCTCATTTAATTCTAACCTCGACACTCTGAGATAGATCCTATTACCATTCTCATTTTTTTTTTCAGATAATTAAACTGAGGCTTATTAAGTTAAACGACTTGCCCAAGGTTATACAGCTGGTGAGAACCAGACTCAGCTTGCAGAGTCTTGTATGTGCTACCACTAGCTTATTTTGTTTGTAGTAGGGAAACTAGGTGAAGAATGCAAATGCATCAGAATAACATTGTCCCATCTCTAATCTTTTTAAAAATAAGTGATCTGGAATTAGGAGACAAAATCCAAATTTCTTTGAGGACCACTCTTGTTTATCCTCATTTCTTTTGCTTTTCTTTCTTTCCTTTCTTTTCTTTCTTTCTTTCTTTCTTTCTTTCTTTCTTTCTTTCTTTCTTTCTTTCTTTCTTTCTTTCATATATCATTTCAAAATTCCCACATGAAGAAAAAGTCATTTGAAAAAATAAATTATTGTTAGTTTTAGTGACTTAAGGTACTACCCCTCTAAGTGGTTTCTTAAAAAATGAATCTATTTAATGCAAAAAAAAAAAAAAAAAAAAAAGAATCCACGTTTGAATAGAAGAATTTTAGGCCAAAGTAGATGGGTCATTTTCAGTGTAAATGGGTATGTTTGGGGGCGTGGGGCCACAGTAGGATTCACAGACTGTTTCTTCTGTAGGTGAGTGACTGTACCATACACTTCCTAGTCTGTTTGGTGTGGATGTCTATTAGGTAGGAACTGCATTCTCATTCATATTGAAATTTATAAAGCAATGCAACAGCTGAAACTCTTGGTTTCATCTTTTTAGAACAAGGGTGGACAAATTACAGATGCTGTGGCTGGTTCCAGTCCTTAAGCTATAGCGGCTTCTACCTTTTTAAATGTAAATTTGAAAAGACTGTTAACCTTTCTACTGGAACAATTGCCAAAGGATTGAGTACATTGTTTTCTTGGCTCATAAAGCCTAGAAAGGTTTCCTATCTGGACCTTTATGGAGATTTTACTGACCCCCCCCATTTGGTAGATAATTCTGACATTGCAAGTTATGCCAAAGAAAAGGAGCGCACTCATATTGTTTAGGACATACAAACTTTATTATTAAAAAAATTGTTTTTAAGGTTTATTTATTTATGTAAAAAATTTTTTAAAACATTTTAATTTATTTTTGAGAGACAGACAGAGACAGAGACAGAGCATGAGTGGGGGAGGAACAGAGAGACACACACAGAATCTGAAGAGGCTCCAGGCTTTGAGCTGTCAACACAGAGCCCGACACAGGGCTTGAACTCATGAATCGTAAGATCATGACCTGAGCCGAAGTCGGATGCCTAACCGACTGAGCCACCTAGGTGCCCCAAAAGTTTATTTATTTTTGAGAGGCGGGGGGGAGAGGCGCAGAGAGAGAGGGAGACACAGAATCTGAAGCAGGCTTCAGGCTCTGAGCTGTCAGCACAGAGCCTGATGCAGGGCTCAAACCCATAGACTGTGAGATCATGACCTGAGCTGAAGTCAGATGCTTAACTGACTGAGCCACCCAGGTGCCCAGACGTATAAACTTTATTGAATTAAGATGTGTTTGTTGGATGAGTATTGTGTGTGTGTCGGGGATGGGAGTGTAAGCTAAAGGTCTGGGATCCTCTGCTTAGTTGTGCTGGAGGAGTATAACCCAATATGGTAGCCCTCGGGCTCTGATGATATTCTGCTTATTGAAATCAGTAAGTATTTGATAACTATTCTTCTTATTAACCACAACCTAAGATTTAATTTAATTTCTCAGACAAACTTGGAGCTTGTTGGGAGAAATGAACTCGTAAACCTGCTTTCCTAAACTCTATTACTGATTACTTTCTCCATGTCAGACATTAGTTTCTAAGTGGTTTACATTATTTTATTTAATCTTCCCAACTTCTCTGTGAGGAATTATCAGCTTCCTTTCACAGATGAAGAAATGTGAGACAGAGACTTTTCCAAGGGCTCTGGCTCTGATTCCTTAAAGTGAGATGTAGGGACGAGGGACCAAAGCAGGTGTAGCCGGAAACAGAGGAAATCTCCACACTGAATAATATGCCAAGAAAGCATTATTATCCAAATGTTGAATCCATCTATAAATAGGAAATCTCTCTTTTTTTTTCTGGAATGTGCAAGCAAATTAAAAAACATCCTTTATGCACAGCAGGATTTCGGAACAGATGCACACATTGCTGCTTACTGCTCAGTTTTCAATTTGTTCTGCAGGCCATGGAGACAGGCCAGCTCTATATGTAGGTTGGAATAGAAAAACGCCCAAGTGCCTGAATTCTCTATAGCAACAACATGGGATTCAGGAATTTGAGGCAAAAGGCTTCCTTCCTTTCTGCACTCCTTTCTGGCTACTCACTGATGCTTGAAATGCATTTAACAAGGGACAAAGGCTTTGAAAGTCATTAAGAAACACTTCACAGCAGCCACTCCTGAAGGCTCGCATACCATTCTGTATGTCTTAATCCTGGTACTTATCATACTGTATAGACAGGGACTGTGAATTATATTTTTATAATTAGCATCCGGCACAGTGTCAGGCCCTAAATAAGTTGATTATTAAATATTTGTTGAATGAATAAAAGTTACACTTGTACTTAGGTATAAATGACTCATATTAGAACCTTTCCCGACAGCTGGTCCTGCCAGGGTCTGGGTGCTGAAGGGGCCCCAGGAGAAGAGGAAAGAACCAGAGGGAGGAGGCTGAGAATACTAAAGAAACATCATCTCCTTCACAGTTTCCCTTGCAGCCAACCCTAAGTTGGTTCACTGAGAACGGAGCTGCTCGAGAGACATGGGAAAAAACCTATGTGCTTGCTGTCATGCAAAATGAAAACCAGTGGGTACAGTCACTATGAGCATTTCCTTTAGTGCCCAAGTGCATAGTGGGCTGCCTAGAGCTATAATCCTGTGCCAGGACTATTATCAGATATCTTTTGGATATCGAGTCTAAGCATAGAACTTTGGTTTTGTTGTTGGCAGTGACTTTTTTCTTCTGTGACATGGTTTTAGGGTTTGGTGTTAGTGACTATGCACATCACTAACTTCATCTGCAGTTCCCAGGGGACACGTCATTGGATAATGCTGTCCCATACCTAGCAGGCTGGAATGAGTGACATGTCCAAAGCTGACCAGAAATGCTGGACCAGAAATGCCCAGTAACACTGTTCTGGGAGCAGTCTTCAGCCAATGGCCGGTGGGTGTTTGGGAACAAATACCCCACTGCTGCTTCTCCTGTTGGATGACCTGAGAATGTATATTTTATACTGTTTCCCCATTTCCCCATGGTTTAGGCTGTAGTCACCCCCAACAGTAACTAGCTTGGCGTCATACCTTTGGTGACTTTTTTCCCTTCCCTCCCTCATTTCCTGCTCAGCTATTGGAGGTAAGGCAATGGGTTTTGCTCATTCCAAAGTACACTCTAGTATCTTGTAGTCATCACTTAAAAACTGCTGGGTTTGACACTGAGATACCACCTCACGCCAGTCAGAGTGGCTAAAATGAACAAATCAGAAGACTATACATGCTGGCGAGGATGTGGAGAAATGGGAACCCTCTTGCACTGTTGGTGGGAATGCAAACTGGTGCAGCTGCTCTGGAAAACAGTGTGGAGGTTCCTCAAAAAATTAGAAATAGATCTACCCTATGACCCAGCAATAGCACTGCTAGGAATTTACCCAAGGGATACAGGAGTGCTGATATATAAGGGCACTTGTACCCCAGTATTTATAGCAGCACTTTCAGCAATAGCCAAATTATGGGAAGAGCCTAAATGTCCATCACCTGATGAATGGATAAAGAAGATGTGGTTTATATATACAATGGAATACTACTTGAGAGTGAGAAAGAATGAAATCTGGCCATTTGTAGCAGCGTGGATGAACTGGAGAGTACTATGCTAAGTGAAATAAGTCAGGCAGAGAAAGACAGATATCATATGTTTTCACTCATATGTGGATCCTGAGAAACTTAACAGAAGACCATGGGGGAGGAGAAGTGGGGGGGGGGGAGTTACATAGAGATAAGGAAGCAAACCATAAGAGATCTTAAATACTGAGAACAAACTGAGGGTTGATGGGCAGGGGGGAGGGAGGGGAAAGTGGGTGATGGGCATTGAGGAGGGCACCTGTTGGGATGAGCACTGGATGTTGTATGGAAACCAATTTGACAATAAATTATATATATGTTGAAAAAGTGCTAGGTTTGTTTGAAAACATTTTTTTAATGTTTATTTTTTGAGAGAGAGATAGAGTGTGAGTGGGGGTGGGGGGGGTGAGGGTAGGGGGATGGGGCAGAGAGAGAGGGAGACACAGAATCTGAAGCAGGTTCCAGGCTCTGAGCTGTCAGCCAGCACAGAGCCAGATGAGGGGCTCTAACCCACGAACCTGAGACGAAGTCGGCCGCTTAACTGACTGAGCCATCCAGGTGCCCCTGGGTTTGTTTTGTTTTGTTTTGGTTTTGGTGAGGGTTGGGAGAAGTGTGGGGTGGAGGTACAGGTGTGTGAAGGTATGGGTTTCTGTTGACATCGGATTTCCCTGGCTCACTGAGGACTGTTAATTCATCAGTGTTGAGGGAATGAGAGTCCTTCTTGTCTACTAGTAATTGCATCACTTGGGAAAAATCTCCTCTGCTTGAAATACAGTTTTTCACGACCAGTCTTTTCCTCACATTTTGCAAAGCTGATCTGATGGCCTTGCTCAAGAGCATCTCCTCAGAAAAGCCCCGATGAGAAAAGCCATTTAGCTTCCATTTCAATCAGGTACCAACACCCGCTTGCCCTTGTCCTCGTCCACTTTATTTCCCTCACCCGGGCAGTGGTGGGCACATACTGGCATGCGGTGGAGTCTTTAGGTGAGATGTAAGGGGTGACGCAGCTCTGCTCCGTGCTGTGTGTCGCCCTGAGCGGCAAGCTTAGGCAGCTTGCGACGTAGTAAGACAGCGGTGTCGGAGTATTATGAACATGTCAGGATGATGAATTTACTTTAACAATATTACCATTGGCGGCACACGCAATGCACTATATCTCAATCTGTCATTTTCCATGGTCATGTATTGTGTGGAATCAAGCTACTTTTTTTTCTTTTGGTATTGAGTGACGCTTCTAATGGTGGTGGTGAGAAAAGCAGAAGTGGATAATGATTTTGGGTAGCCTTGTTTGAGTTAACCGTTGTTGCCAGGAGACAGGGAGCTAAGGGGTGTGTGTGTGTGTGTGTGTGTGTGTGTGTGTGTGTGTGTGTCAGACAGACAGAGAGAGAGAGAGAGCGAGAGCGAGAGAGAGAGAGAGGCAGAGGGAGACACAGAGAGAAGGAAGTGTGGGAGTAGAAACAGGGAAAGGGCGAAAGAGGGTGGAAGCAAGGTTATTATTAAAGCATTTAAGCCCTGGGGTAAAGTCTTTGTTAGGTCATCCAGGAGACCTTACGACATAAGGATTTACCTGTACTGCCTTCTCAGGGTCAGCTTGCTCAAAAACAGGGTGGAAAATTGGCACCTTTTATTTGCAGCCCCTATTTGGTTATCAACTTGGAAAATGATTTAACATGTCATGCTTTTCTCCATTGTTTTCAAGTCTGCCATGAACCCCCACTCACCCTGTGGCTGCTGGTCACTTTCTGGGGCTCTCAAACACGTCTCCTTGATAGACTGCTGCTTCTCTGCACAGGGACAAGCAGAGAGTTTGATATAGATGAGGCATCCTTCCCATTTCCTGCCATATTCCCTTATTCCCCTCCCAATTGCCAGCACCTCACAGAGGGGTATATTAGTGTACTTGACTTTCTTTGCTGAACAGTTGGGGGGACAATGAAAAGAAATTAAAAGAGGGGCACCTGTATGTCTCAGTTGGTTAAGCGTTCAACTTCAGCTCAGGTCATGATCTCATGGTTTGTGAGTTCGAGCCCCACATCAGGCTTTCTGCTGTCAGTGCAGAGCCCACTTTGGACCCTCTGTCCCTCTCTCTCTGCCCCTCTCAAAAATAAATAAACATTAAAAAAGGGAAATTGAAAGGTAGGAGTTGAAAATTTATATCTGTGGGAATATACCCTTTTGGAGGATTTAAGAGGAAGAAATGCAAGAAATGAAATCTTTCATGGGAGAGTGCCTGTAGTAAGCTGAAAAACAGCTGCACAAAGATATGAGATCCTAATCCCTAGAACCTGTACATGTTCCCTTATAAAGAAAAAGTCTTTTCAGATGTAATTAGATTAAGGATCTTGACATAAGGAGATTATCCTGGATTTTCCAGGTGGGCCTTAAGTCTAGTCACAAGTGTGCTTCTAAGAGAGAGGCCAAAGGAGATTATGCACATATAGGAGAAGGGGGTGTGAAGAGGGAGGCAGAGATTGGAGGGATGTGGCTTTAAGCCAAGGGATATAGATAGCCACCAGAAGCTGGAAGAGGCAAGGAAACTGATGGGATTCTTGTATGGGTGTGTTCCTCATCTCAGAATCATTCCTGTTTCATATAATTCCTTCTCACTTCCCTCCTTGAGAGTATCTCCAGGTCTTGTTTGGGAGACCCCACACCTTTCTAGGAACTATTCCTCTTCCTTCCTTCCTCTGGGAGTCTGTTTCCCCAAGTCTGAGTGGTGGGGCCTAAAGTGATGGCACCCCACCATGGAAGATGCGATCATAGATCTAAATACGATGGAACTGTCTAGACGGAGGTCAGATGAGGGTGGGGACTGTGATACCCCAAGTCTCCCACTGTGATCCAGACCGGACAGGGGTCTCCCTTTTGTGTCCTCTTTAAGATCTCACAACCAGAGTTGAGTTACTTCTATTTTGTCTCCCAAATTCACACACACACACACACACACACACACACACACACACACACACACATTCCTTTTGTGGACAAACATGAATTCCCAGAGACAGTGCAGTTTAGACCCATAAGGAGAAGGAAAAAAAATTTCTGACTGCCTCATAATTTGTAACGTGTGGTGCTACCCATCGAGTCAGTCCACTACATATTGTGCCAAGCAGTGTTGGTTCCTTTTCTCCATTCTCCCTTTTATTTGTTTATTTATTTATTTAAAAATATTTATCTTTTTTTTTTTTTTTTAAAAAAAGCTTATTTGTTTTGAGAGAGAGAGAGGGGAAGAGAGAGAGGGAGAGATAGCACAAGTGGGGGAGGGGCAGAGAGAGGGAGAGAGAGAATCCCAAGCAGGCTCTGCACTGTCAGGGCACAGCCTGATGTGGGGGTTAAACTCACAAACTGTGAGATCATTACCTGAGCCAAAATCAAATGTCTAACGCTTAATTGACTGAACCACCTGGGCACCCCTCATTTTCTCTTTTAAATCGTTCCCATTAGGATCTACTGGGAACAAGTAGAGGGTCTAGTACCACCCCATTTGGCTCTTAATGGGTCTCTTTAATCATCCAAAGGTTAGTATTCGTATAATTGCCTTGCTAACGGCTCAAAGTTTTATTCTAGTTTTTATATGACAGAAGGAAGGTAACTAATGTAACATTGTATATCAACTATACTTCAATAAAGAAAAAGAAAGAAAAAGAATAAGGGGGGCAAGTGATTTATGTTTCCATTCACTTAGTTGACTGGAACTGTGGGAGTCAGTTCAGAGGTTCAGGGAGAGAATAATTAGTCTCATTAAAGGAACAGAAAGAGGAAGGTCTGTTACGCTTAGAAGTTGTGGTTGACAGTTGATCATTGTTGAGATTTAAGAGTGGACTAGACTCTCTCTTACCTTCTGATTTCTGGAAAGCAAAATGGAGCCCTAGTTGGGCTGTCTTCTGGAGTTCTCACCTAGAAAATGTTAGCTATGCGTTTCTTTCTCTTGACATATCTGCCGATATTGTTAGACTTTTTAATCTTTTGCCAGACTTCCAAATATGAAATAGTATCTTACTCCGGTTTTAATTTGCTTTTCTTTGGTTATTAGTGAGCTTAAACATCTTCTCATATGTTATTCAACCACTGGATTTTTTTCCTCTACAAATTGCTTGCTCAATAGCCATTGTTCTTTTTCTGTTTGTTCAGTTTAGGTTTCTCATGTTGATTTATATGATTCAAGATACAAATTGATGTTGAAATATCTTAAGAGTGATGTTATTAAGATAGAGATGTAGATATTCCTGGCTGTTACCCCCCATCTCACAAGAAGACCAGGTAGAAGCTGTCTATAGACAAGATGAGACACCACTGTGAAGATCCTAGAATCTGGGAGTGAACCTGAAACACTCCCCTGGGCAAGAGAGACTGAGACAGACCACTTTAGAAGTGTAAGAGGAGCTCTACCTTTTGACTGCATTGCCTCTCCCCTAGGCTGGCACAGCAAGAGGGTGCCCCAGGGTCAAGAGGGTGCCCCAGGCCTATGGTTTCTCTAGTGGGAAAAAGAGAGCCCAAGGTGTTCATTTAGCTCCCCAACATTACAAGATGCTCCTGGGAGGCTCACTGGGGTTATCCTGTCCTGGACTCCTGGACTCAGAGTCCAGCCGGTAGTACAGCCTGAGGCCCTATCCAATAAGAGATTGTGGAGCATGCCTACAGCCCTGCTCGACTATGGAATCCAACCAGAGGTTGTGCTGTCAGAGAACACAGCCTATGACTCTGCTGGCCTAGAAGAGATTGCAGAGTCCAACTGTGCCCACCCCCCAAGCCCAAGACCATAATACAGCCAGCAGATCTGCCCCCACCCAGCAGCCCCACTTGAGCCATGTATGGAACCACAAAAGACCCTAAGTAGCCAAAGCAGTCTTGAGAAAGAGCAAAGCTGGAAGCATCATACTTCCTGATTTCAAGCTATCCTACAAAGTTATCAATCAAACAGCATGGTACTGGCATAAAAACAGACTCATAGAACCAATGAACCAGAATAGAGAATCCAGAAATAAACCCACACATATAAGGTCACCTAATATTTGACAGGGGAGCCAAGAATACTTAATGAGGTAAAGATAGTCTCTTTAATAAATGGTGTTGGGAAAATAGGATATTGACATGGAAAAGAATAAAATTCTGTTCATTCCTTATCTTTCACAACTCACAAAAATTAACTCAAAATGGATTAAAGACTTAAATGTAAGACCCCCAAATCATAAAACTAGTGGAAAACATAGGAGGTAAGTTCCTCAACATTGGTCTTGCCATTGATTTTTTTTAGATATGACACCAAAACCACAAGCAATAAAGACAAAAATAAACAAGTGCGACTGCATCAAACTAAGAAGCTTCTGCACAGCAAAAGAAATGATCAACATGAAAAGGCAACCTATGGAATGAGAGAAAATGTTTGCAAATCATATATCTGATGGGGGGTTAATATCCAAAATATTTGCCCAATATGGCAAAACCCCAAAATAATCCAATTTAAAAAATGGACAGGGGCACCTGGGTAGCTCAGCTGGTTGGATGTCTGACTGTTGATTTTGGCTCAAGCCATGATCTCATGGATTGTGAGATTGAGCCCCACATCAGGCTCCATGGTGGTAGCACAGAGCCTACTTGGGATTCTCTGTCTCCCTTGCTCTCTACCCCTCCCTGCCCCTCCTCTCAAAAATAAATTAAAAAGAAATGAAGGATCTGAATAGACATTTTTCTAAAGAAGATACATAAATGGCTAACAGGTACATGAAAAGGTGCTTGGTATCACTAATTATCACAGAAATACATATCAAAACCACAATTACATCTATTAGAATGGTTATCATCAAAAAGACAAAAAATCACAAGTGCTAGTGAGAATGTGGAGAAAGGGAACTTGTGCACTCTTCCTGGAAATGTAAATTGGTACAGCCACTATGGAAAACAGTATGGAGGTTCTTCAAAAACTTAAAAATAGAACTACCATATGATCCAGTAAACCCACTTCTGAGTCTATATCTGAGGGAAATAAAATCGTTTTGTAGAGATATCTACACTCTCAGGTTCATTGAAACATTTACAATAGCCAAGACATGGAAACAGCCTAATTGTCCATTGAAGACTGAATGAATAAAGAAAATGTGGTGTGTGTGTGTGTAATATTATTTAGCCATAAATAATGCTATTTGTGACAGTATGGATGAATCTTGAGGGCATTATGCTAAGTGAAATAAGGCAGAGAAAGACAAATACTACATGATATTACTTATATGTGGAATCTAAAATATATGGATCTCCTAGAAACAGAGTAACTTGGTGGGTGCCAGGGATAGGAGCGGGGTCGGGGAAATGGGTGAAGATGGCCAAAGAGTATAAACTTTTGGTTATAATATGAATAAATTCTGGGGATCTAATGTACAGCATGGTGGCTATAGTTAACAGTGCTATATTGTGTTCTTGAAAGTTGCTAATAGGGTAGATTTTAAAAGTTCTTAGCACACACAAAGATGGTATTTATGTGAGGTATTAACTAACTTTATTGTGGTCATCATTTTTCAATGTATGTTATCAAATCATGTTGTATACCTTAAACTTACACAATATTATATGTCAATAATATGTCAACAAAACTAGGGGAAAAAGAAATGGCTTCTCTCAGTCCGTGGCTTATTTTTTCACTTTATTTATTTGTGTATTTATGTATTTATTTTTGCCAGATGGGGTTTTAACCATTAATGCAACTGAATTTATCAGTCTTTTTCTTTGTGGTTTGGCTTTTTCCATTTTATTGAAGAAATACTTTCTTGCTCTCAGATCATGATGATGTACTACTATATCTCTCTGTGGAAGTTTTAGATTTTTAAATCATGTTTATGTCTTTTAATACATGTGGAATTTAGTTTTTATATACAGTATGAAGTAGGGATCTAAACTATGTATACATTTACATTTGGAGTTCATTGTTTTAGCATTATTTAGTTTAATTATAATACCACCTTTGTTTACAGGCATGCCTCAGAGATGTTGTAGGTTCAGTTTCAGACCACTGTGTTGAAGCTAGTATTGCAATAAAGTGAGTCAAGTGAATTTTTTAATTTCCCAGTGCATATAAAAATTATGTTTATACTATACTGTAGTCTACCAAGCATTCTGTGTAAAAAAAAAACAATGTACATACCTTAATTAAAAACACTGTATTACTAGAAAATGCTAACCACCATCTGAGCTTTTAGTGAGTTATAGTCTTTTTGCGGTGGAAGGTTTTGCCTTAATGTTGATGACTGCTGACTGATCAGGGTGACTGACCAACCTTGCTGAAGGTTGAGGTGGCTGTGGTAATTTCTTAAAATAAGATAACAATGAAGTTTGCTGCATCAATTGCCTCTTCCTTTCATGAAACATTTCTCTGGAGCATGTGATGCTATTTGATAGCATTTTACCCACAGGAGAACTTCTTCAAAACTGGAGTCAGTCCTCTCAAACCCTGCTGTTGCTTTATCAACTAAGCTTATGTAATGCTCTAAATCTTTTATTGTCATTTCTTCACCAGGAGTAGATTCCATCTCAAGAAGTCACTTTCTTTGCTCATTCCTAACAAGCAACTCCTCATCTGTTAAAAGCTTTATCATGAGATTACAGCAATTCGGTCATCTCTTCAGGCTCCACTTCTGATTCTAGTTCTCTTGCTATTTCCACCTCATTTGCAGTTACTTCCTCCACTGAAGTCTTGAACGCCTCAAAGTTATCCATGAAGGTTGGAATCCCCTTCTTCCAAACTCCTGTTAATGGTGAGATTTGGACCTCTTCCCATGAACCACAAGTGTTCCTAATGGCATCTAGAATGGTAAAACATTTCTAGAAGGTTTTCCATTGGTAGTTGTGGTAACTGTGGTGGCTATAGTCTTACAAAATGTATTTCTTAAATAATAAGATTTGAAAGTCAAAATTACTGCTTGATCCATGGGCAGCAGAGTGGATGTTGTGCTAGCAGGCATGAAAATAGTGCTAATCTTGTATATCTCCATCAGAGCTCTTGAGTGGCCAAGTAAATGTCAATGAGCAGTAATGAAGGAATTTTGAGAGGAATCTTTTTTTTCTGAGTAGTAGGTCTCAATAGGGGCTCAAAAGATTCAGTAAACCATTTGGTAAGCAGATGCACTGTGATCCATGCTTTCTGGTTCCATATACAGAGCACAGGCAGAGTAGATTCAGCCTAATTACTGAGGGTGCAAAGATCTTCAGGATAGTAAATGAGCATTGGCTTCAACTTAAAGTCACCAGCTGCATTAGCCCCTAATAAGAGTCAGCCTGTCCTTTGAAGCTTTGAAGCCAGGCAATGACCTTTCCCCTCTTGCTATGAAAGTTCTGGATGGCATCTTCGTCCAATATAAAGTTGTTTTGTCTACATTAAAAATCTGTTGTTTAGTGTAGCCACCTTCATGAATGCGGGTCTTCTGGATGGCTTGCTACAGCCTCTCCATCAGAGCTTGCTGCTTCACCTTGCACTTTGGTGTTGTGGAGGCGGCTTCTTTCCTCAAGCCTCATGGACCAAACTCTGCTGGCTTGAAACTTTTCTTCTGCAGTTTCCTGACCTCTCTCAGCTTTCAGAGAACTGAAGAGAATTAGGGCCGTGCTCTGGATTATGCTTTGGCTTAAGGGAATGTTGTAGTTGGTTTAATCATCTATCCAGACCAAACTTCCTCCATATCAGCTGTTTTGCTTTCTGTCATTCATGTGTTCACTGGAGTAGCACTTTTAATTTCCTTCAGTAATTTTTCCTTTGCGTTTACAACTTGGGTATCTGTTTGGCTCAAGAGGCCTAGCTTATAGCCTATCTTGGCTTTTGACATGCCTTCCTCACTAAACTTAATTATATCTAGCTTTTGACTTAAAGGTGAGAGACGACTCTTCCTTTCACTTGAACACTTAGAGGTCGTTGTAAAGTATTAGTTGGCTTAATGTCAATATTGTTGTGTCTAAGGGAATGGGGAGGCCTGGGAGAGGGTGAGTGAAGGGCAGGTGGTGGCACAGTCAGAGCATTTATTAATTTATTAATTAAGCTTTCTGTCTTATATGGACATGGTTTGCCATGAGGTAGCATCAAATATCACAGATCACAGTTCACCATAACAAATATAATAGTGGAAAAGTTTGAAATATTGAAAGAATTACCAAAACGTGACACAAAGACATGAAGTGAGCAAACACTGTTGGACAAATGGTGCCAATTAGACATGCTTGAGGCAGGATTGCCACAGACCTTTAACTTGTAAAAAATGCAGTTTCTAAGCACAATAAAATGAGATATGCCTGTGTGTGTGCGTATTTATATTTATAAAATACCGTATATAAAGTGTCCATTGATCTATTCATCTATTTCTGCTATAATACTGTTATAATAATTAGAACTTAACAATAGTAAGCCTTCATAGCTAGAAGAGTAAAATCCCCCTCCTCTACCTTCTTCAAAATTGACCCAGCTATCTTTGACTCTTTACCATATTTTTGCATGATTTAGCATAACTGAGAACATATGTGTACAATTTCATAACCTGCCATTTTCCATTTAACTTGATAACAGAAGATTTAAAAATGTTATTAAAACTTTTACCAAATTTTAAGATTGCTCATACTATTCCCTGTGTGTTGCATCATATTTTATTTAGCCATTCCCATGTTTCTGGACATCTAATTTATTTCCATGTTTTCTCATCATAAATGCTAACACTGTTGCAAATATTTTTATGCATAAAGGGTTTTCCATCTTCAGGATGATTACATTAGAGTATATTCTCACAAATGGAATACAATTGATAATTTGATTTTCAAAAGAATTTTACATTCTCTCCAGGAAGTTTTGAGGCTTTACATGTAACCAGATCTTCACTGGCCTTAGGTAGTCTCATTTTTAAAATGACAGAAAAGCTCATCCTATTTAATACTTTTGCCTCTAGCTGGTCCTGAAGAGGTAATTTTCTAGAGACACTGAGTGATATTCCTAAATAATGAAGAAGAAATGGGCTAGCAATAATTATTTGCATGGAGATGGCATTTGAAGGAGGGAGAGAAGAGGGGCTTAAAGAAATTAATCCTAGGGTAGCTCATTTTTAAAGTTTAAAAATTTTAATTTTTAAAAAATGTTTATTTCTTTATTTTGAGAGAGAGAGAGAGAGAGGGAGAGAGGGAGAGAGAAAGAGCACAAGCAAAGGAGGGGCAGAGAAGGAGAGAGAGAGAGAGAGAGAGAGAGAGAATCCCAAGCTGATAGCACAGAGCCTGACATGGGGCTCGAACTCATGAACCGTGAGATCATGACCTAAGTTGAGAGCACAAGTCAGATGCTTAACTGACTGAGCCACCTAAGTGCCCCTAGAGTGTCTCTTTTGATTTGGTGTCAGAAAGAGGGTATTTCTGTTGGCTTTACTAACTATACCCTCATTTCTTCCTCATGTCCCTGATTCCATATGCAGATTTTAGAATAAAGTGGCTTTTTGACAGATTATTTAAATCCTAGTGAGGTAGAACAGTATTCAGATTGTTTATAATGACTATAATCAGTGGCAAATTAGTTCAGCCTGTCTCAGTTCATTCTCTCTGACAGCTTCATGTTTATTTCACACTATAGAGGATGAAAAAGAAAACATATATAAAGGAGAATTGTTTTATTGTCATTTAATTATATGAATACTAACATAATCAAGAATGTGTTTAGGACTCTGTCCCAGTCACAAAAGGAAACTGAACCTTAAAGACCAAGCCAATTAGATCTTTTTAGGAAGTTTGGTTTACTATATTTGTTTCCTACATAATAGTTTCTTTTTGTATTGAGTTCTGTCAAATTGATATTTTTCTAGATGGAAATTTAGGAAATAGACAAGTCATGGTAACTGCAAACCATCCATGATTTCTTGACCTTTGGAATGTAGTGTATGGGATACCGTATCTTCTCGCCATGAGTTTGATGAATCATGCACTTTTACCTATTATTTCAATTAAAAAGTTAAGAATACATTAGATCTCCAGAACTTCAGTCATTGAGACATCATCACCTTTGATCAACATTTCCAATTTCCCCTTCTGGCAACCACTGTTCCACTCCCTGCTTCTATGAGTTTGACTATTTTAGATTCGACATATAAACGAGATCATGCAATGTTTGTGTTTCTGGATCTGCTTTATTTCACTTAGCATAATGTCTTCCAGTTTCATCCATGTTGTTGCAAATGGCAGGGTTTTCTTATTCTTTTTTTAAAATGTTTATTTTTTTAGTTTGTTTTGAGAGAGAGAGAGCGTGCATGGCAAAAGGGTAGAGAGAGAGAGAGAGAGAGAGAGAGGGAGAGAGAGGGAGTCCCAAGCAGGTTCCGCACTGCAGCACAGAGCCTGACATGAGGTTGGAACTCATGAACCATGAGATCATGACCTGAGCCAAAATCAAGATGCTTAACCCACTGAGCCACCCAGGCACCCCGAGGGTTTTCTTCTTTTTACAGGCCGAATAACACTTTATTGTTATTTATATATACCACATTTTCTTTTTTTTTAAATTTATTATCAAATTGGTTTCCATACAACACCCAGTGCTCATCCCAACAGGTGCCCTCCTCAGTGCCCATCACCCACTTTCCCCTCTCCCCACCCATCAACCTCAATTTGTTCTCTATTTTTAAGAGTCTCTTATGGTTTGCCTCCTTACCTCTATGTGACTTTTTTTCCCCCACTTCTCCTTCCCCATGGTCTTCTCTTAAGTTTCTCAGGATCCACATATGAGTGAAAACATATGATATCTGTCTTTCTCTGCCTGACTTATTTCACTTAGCATAATACTCTCCAGTTCATCCACGTTGCTACAAATGGCCAGATTTCATTCTTTCTCACTGCCAAGTAGTATTCCGTTGTGTATATAAACCACAACTTCTTTATCCATTCATCAGTTGATGGACATTTAGGCTCTTCCCATAATTTGACTATTGTTGAAAGTGCTGCTATAAACATTGGGGTACAAGTGCCCCTATGCATCAGCACGCCTGTATCCCTTGGGCAAATTCCTAGCAGTGCTATTGCTGGGTCATAGGGTCGATCTATTTTTAATTTTTTGAGGAAACTTCACGCTGTTTTCCAGAGCAGCTGCACCAGTTTGCATTCCCACCAACAGTGCAAGAGGGTTCCCATTTCTCCACATCCTTGCCAGCATGTATAGTCTCCTGATTTGTTCATTTTAGCCACTCTGACCGGCATGAGGTGGTATCTCAGTGTGGTTTTGATTTGTATTTCCCTGATGAGGAGTGACATTGAACATCTTTTCATGTGTCTGTTGGCCATCTGGATGTCTTCTTTGGAGAAGTGTCTATTCATGTTTTCTGCCCATTTCTTCACTGGATTATTTGTTTTTCGTTTGTGGAGTTTGGTGAGCTCTTTATAGATTTTGGATACTAGTCCTTTATCCAATATGTCATTTGCAAGTATCTTTTCCCAATCTGTCGGTTGCCTTTTAGTTTTGTTGATTGTTTCTTTTGCAGTGCAGAAGCTTTTTATCTTCATGAAGTCCCAATAGTTCATTTTTGCTTTTAATTCCCTTGCCTTTGGAGATGTGTCGAGTAAGAAATTGCTGCGGCTGAGGTCAGAGAAGTTTTTCCTGCTTTCTCCTCTAGGGTTTTGATGGTTTCCTGTCTCACATTCAGGTCCTTTATCCATTTAGAGTTTATTTTTGTGAATGGTGTAAGAAAGTGGTCTAGTTTCATTCTTCTGCATGTCGCTGTCCAGTTCTCCCAACACCATTTAAGGAGACTGTCTTTTTTCCATTGGATATTTTTTCATGCTTTGTCAAAGATTAGTTGGCCATACATTTGTGGGTCCAATTCTGGAGTCTCTATTCTATTCCATATACCACATTTTATTTATCTATTCTTCCTTTGATGGATATTTAGGTTGTTTTCATATCTCAGGTATTGCGACTAATGCTGCAATGAACATAGAAGAATGGATATCCCTTTGAGATAGTGATATCATTTCCTTCAGGTACATATAAAGAAGTGGGATTGCTGGACCATTTGGTAATTCTATTTTTAATTTTTTGGGGAACCTCCGTCTTGTCCTTGGTGGCTGCACCAGTTTGTGTTCCCACCAACAGTGTGCAAACTTTCCCTTTTCTCCACAGCCTCACCAACACCTGTTATCTCTTGTCTTATTGATAATTGCCATTCTAACAGGTGTGTGGTGTTGTCTCTTTGGAACAACATGGTCTGCAGTTAACATACTGTATTGTATACTTGAAGTTTGTTAAGAAGGCAGTTTCTGAAGTTTTCTCACTATATTAGTTCTCACTTAATAAAAAAGAAAGAGAAGGAAAGCAGTAACTGTGGAGTGATGGGTATGTTAATTAGCTTGATTGTGGTGATCATTTCACAGTGTATACAGTGCTTTGCTATTAAAACATCAAGTTGTACACTTTAAATACATACAATTCCTATGTGTCAATTATACCTTGATAAAGGTGAAAAATAATTTAAAACTCAAAGCAAGAAAAGGTTAAGAATAATTTTAATATACCCACATATTTGCCTCTTGATAATCTACTTGAGTACTTCTAGGAGTTATTCCAACAGATGTTTAGTTCTGGGTCTGTCTTACACCTTCTAGGTGGTGTCTCTGATTAATGCAAAGAAATGTTGGTATTCACATAAATAGAACACAAATAGAAAGAAATATCTATTAATAGAAAGTATGTACAATTTTCTTCTAAAAATCTGGTTCCACCAAGAGAATGTGGGTATCTACATTCACCAACACAGGAAAACAAACCTTTACCAAACCCATATGCACGAGGAGAATTATAGTGAAGGTCTGCCTACATCAAAGACTGTCTGTGTTTGTCACCTGGCACCACTAACATACCAGCTGTATGATCTTAATCAAGTTTCTTAACTTTATGTGCCTTGTGGTTTCCTCATCTTTAAAATGAAGTTGTAAAGATGAAATGAGTTAACATGTATAAATTGTTTGCACATGTAAGTAGTTGGTAAATGTTGGCTATTATTACTAATTTGTATCTGGAACCCTGGGCAAAGTCCAAAGGCAGTGAATACATTGGGTCTCAGGGAGATTCTTGGGCCTTTGTCTGTTCCGAAAATTCCAGAAATGCTAGTGACACAGGTTGTGCTCCCTGGAAGCAGCTTCTAAAATGGAGATTAGCATGGTAATTTGAAACTCTTCAAGAGATCATCATCTGTGGAAGGGAATAAAGCAGAACTGGGGAGAGGTGGTTTCTGTTTTCCCTGATTAGATCTTGACTGATAAATATATACCTTTTCCCCCCTCCAATTAGCAAGAAAATTCCATGAAGTCAGGGGCTCTGTTTTTGCACCTGGATCTAGCACAGAGACTGGAAGG
This sequence comes from Felis catus, assembly GCF_018350175.1. NCBI lineage: Eukaryota > Metazoa > Chordata > Mammalia > Carnivora > Felidae > Felis > Felis catus. The sequence continues at coordinate 137,956,591 of NC_058371.1, forward strand.
AATTTCAACAGCACTGTAGCCATTCTGAGTCCTGGACTCATTGGCAGCCCCTATCACCATCCAGACTTTTCTGTGAAACCTCAGATGCCAACATAACACATTCTGAAGACAATTTCAGTCTTTCTAACTCTCTCATTCCTTTACTTTCACTGCAGTTCAAAAACAGTGTAGAAAATGAAAAAGCAGAATTTATAGGTCTGTTTTTTATAGTAAGCTTTAATTGGAAGTAATATAATACTGTGTATTTCTTCTCTATTCCTTGCCCCTCTCCCTCCCTCCTTCCTTTCTTGCATCTCCCGCCTCCTTCTTCTCCTCCCCACTCCTCCTTTATTTTGCCATGGCTGCCTGGAAGCCTAGAGCCAAATCTTTCACCTGAATATGGTGGCTGTTTCAATCACCTTTTTTTTTTTTTTTTTAATTTTTTTTCAACGTTTATTTTTATTTTTGGGACAGAGAGAGACAGAGCATGAACGGGGGAGGGGCAGAGAGAGAGGGAGACACAGAATCGGAAACGGGCTCCAGGCTCCGAGCCATCAGCCCAGAGCCTGACGCGGGGCTCGAACTCACGGACCGCGAGATCGTGCCCTGGCTGAAGTCGGACACTTAACCGACTGCGCCACCCAGGCGCCCCCCCCCTTTTTTTTTTTAAATTAAATACCTGTTTATTTACATGGCTACTAGAGACCAGGTACTAGAGATGCCAAGAGAAGATGTGACTCCTGCCCTCCAGGAATGCTAATAGAAGAAACAGACATGTGAGTACACATGCTATAATGAAACCAAGCGAAGGAGCTCTCTTGGAATGCAGCAGAAGGCCTGACTAATTCCGTGGGGGTATAGGTAAGCTATCACAGAGGGTTTGCATCTTGAAGGATGGATAGAATTTCTTCAAGTGGACAGGGAGAGGTAAGGCATTCCCAGTAGAGGAAACAGCAAGGAGTAGGAGAGAGTTTCTGGGTCCTTAAATAGGCTGCCACAGCTCGGGCTTGGAGGGCTATGTGGATCAGGGCTGATCTCAGTGGGAAGAGTCAGCCAACCAGATCATAAGGACCCTAAGGCTTTTGTCAAGGAGTTCAGCCATCACCCTGTGGTGATGACAAACCTCTGAAAGGTTGAAGTAGGTGAGCACCATTATGTAATTTTCATATTTACATATAATTTGTATATTTTATACAGATAGTATAAATAGATCTGAGAGGTCTGAGACCAGAGGCTCTCACAATTATTTAGGCAAGAAACAATGCCTGGCATAAGGGATGGTTTTGGGCTTGGAGATAAGGATATAGATTAACATGTGTAAGAAGGTAAGACTGGTAGGGGTTGTGGGTAAGAGTGAAAATTCTGGAGCTGGGCTGCCTGGGTATGAATCTTAGTTCCACCTCTTAGTAGCTGTGTGACCTTGTTACTACTTAAGCTTGGTGCTTCAGTTTTCTTCTCATACCCTCCTCATACCCTACTGTAAGATATTACTTAATACATTAAAAAAACCACAACAACTTAGAGAGGTATTGGCATATAGGAAATTATATTGGGTGAGGCAGGGATGGAATTAGGATGACACCAGATGTTGGCTCGGATGACAAGATAATGGGAGTCTTGTTAATTGAGGAAAAAAGAAAAGAGAAGGAATAGCATGTTGGAGGCAGGGTAGCTTGAGTTTAGTTTTGGCTTTCTGCATTTGAGAGGAATCTCAACTGTAAATTGTGCACTGATCTAAGCCAGTTCAATTTGCAAAACTATTAGGTTTTTTTGGTTGATATAGTAAGGACCCGAAAATCTAAGATGGATGAGGGTCAGCTATTCTATAGACTGATATCAGGTCACACTGGTAGCGAGTTTTAGAGCAATTTCTTCCATGCACACAGACTTTTATATTTAAGGTGGGCATTTATTGGCAAGAAGGCACAAAATAATTAATATAAGCTGTTTTGTAAGGTTGATAGAATCATTGTCCTCTGTCCCATTAGCTGTCACAATGCCATCTCCATAAGAGGTTCAGCTGTGGCAGATACATGAAGCAACAAGCCCTTAGTCCCAGTGGCTGGAGAGAGGACTATTGAGGTATAAAATCTCAACCACTGTCCATAAAGATTCATACTCTAGGTTCTGCTGTCTCCTTAAACCTTACCCTTGTGAGGGAGGAGAGTGTTTTGAATGTATTTTATTCAATAAATATCAATGAAATAGTACTCATTTCTCCATCAAGAGAGCTTATTTCTGACTTCCTTTGGGCTACTCAACCAGTGAAACTCATTTTTTAAATATTCATTATGCTAATTAGTGAACTCTGGTGTTGATGGAAGATAAAGATAAGAGAAGAATGTGTAATAGTCACAGCTGGAGCTGGGCTTCATGATTGGAGCACTAGCTGACCACCCTTAGGACATGGATTCCTGGTTAGGTTAATTGGTAATACCTAAGGTGCAACTTAAATTTACCAACGCAGATATATAGGTATCTCTGTCTATGCTGGGGCATGTTAAAGTACAAATGCCATAGTTCAAATCCAATAGGCAATAAGATATATGTAAGAGTGGGGCTCAGGGGAAAAATCTGAATTGGAAACTTATTTTTGGTTGGCATATTTATTCCTCCCCCTTATTTTTAATAACACCGCTTTCCTCTTTTCATTCTTTTTGTTGTTGTTGTTGTTGCTGCTTAAGATGAGTTTTTATTATTTATTTATTTATTTTTGAATTTCTTTTTTTTTTTTGTTTTTTATTTTTTTAAATTTATGTCCAAATTAGTTAGTATATAGTGCAACAATGGTTTCAGGAATAGATTCCTCAGTGCCCCTCCTCTTTTCATTCTTATTTCATGAACCATTCCTTATGTATCTTTATTCTTCCCTGTAAGTCACTTTAAATCCTTTTTGGACATTGGAATGTATAAATATCAATAAATAAGACTTCCCCTTCCATATCACTTGTTTTAAATTTCTACTAAGAACGATTTCTTCTGCAACTAACTTTTAAAACCATGTGCAAGATAATTGATTGTCCCTTTTATTTTTGTCACTTTCTTTAGATTACTTCAAATTTTAGGTCAATTTCAGATTTGGACATATACACACACCTTTTTTGTTGTTGTTTTGAACCTTTTTTAATTTTGTTGCTCCTATCAGAAACACCTCACAATAATGAAACTGATGCATTTTGCCATTCAGTTGAGAAAAGCAAGGTTTTATTCTTCATATTTTTAGGCAAGGATATAAACCTTAAATTTTCCATTACTGCTTCCTTCACATAAGTGACTCTCCCCAATTGCTAGCCCTCAATTTAAATGTCACTGCTAGTTACATGGTGATGATATTTTTATATTACATACTGAAAGGAGCAATAACTATTTTGATTTAGTGATATTTTAGGGATATTTTCTTTTATAGGCTTGGAAAAAATTTTATTTTATATAACAAACACGAAAGTGACCAAATCCTAAGTATTTGGTCCCCCAAACCATCACAAAGTTAACACGTGTGTATTTCTTACCCTGGTCAAAAAATAGAACATTACCAGTACCTCTACATCCCCCTTTATATTTCCTCCATATCAAAAGCTCCCCTTTCTACTAGAAACATTTGTGTACAAGCATTGGTATGAACATATGTTTTCATTTCTCTTTGGTAAATGCCTAGGAGTAGAATGGCTGGGCCCTATTTTAGGTGTATGTTTAACTTTAAGTAAGTGACAAACTGTTTTCCAACAGTTGTACCATTTTGCATTCCCACCAGCAGTATATGAGAATTCCAGTTGTTCTACATATTCTCCAACACTTGTATTTTGGGTTCCTGGCCCCAATGTCAACATGGGCTGGGGAGTTTCCACCAAGCAATTCTTGCACTCTAGCACTCTAACTGCAACCTATGATTCAACTTAATTCTGACCCTGTTTACCTGGAGATAGTGTCAGATTCCACAGGTTCAGTCCTACAAGACTGCCTCTCCCCAACTTCACATGCCAGTCACAAGCCCCAGGTTGTTACCTGTGCTTCTGACCCACTAGCTGTGGATTGGGGGGTTTCAACAACTCCCTCCTTGGGTTTGATTAATTTGCTACAGTGGCTCCTAGAATTCAGATAATTCTTTTCTTTTCTTTTCTTTTTTAAATATGAAATTTATTGTCAAATTGTTTTTCATACAACACCCAGTGCTCATCCCAGTAGGTGCCCTCCCCAACACCCATCACCCTCCCACCCCCCATCAACCCTCAGATTTTTCTCAGTTTCTAAGAGTCTCTTATGTTTTGGTTCCCTCTCTCTCTAACCTTTCTTTCTTCTTCTTTTTTTTTTTCCCTTCCCCTCCCCATGGTCTTCTGGTAAGTTTCTCAGGATTTACATAAGAGTGAAAAAATATGGTATCTGTCTTTCTCTGTATGGCTTATTTCACTTAGCATAACACTCTCCAGTTCCATCCACGTTGCTACAAAAGGCCAGATTTCATTCTTTCTCATTGCCACGTAGTATTCCATTGTGCATATAAACCACAATTTCTTCATCCATTCATCAGTTGATGGACATTTAGGCTCTTTCCATAGTTTGGCTATTGTTGAAAGTGCTGCTATAAACATTGGGGTACAACTGCCCTATGCATCAGCATTCCTGTATACCTTGAGTAAATTCCTAGCAGTGCTATTACTGGATCATAGGGTAGGTCTATTTTTAATTTTTTGAGGAACCTCCACACTGTTTGCCAGAGCAGCTGCACCAGTTTGCATTCCCACCAACAGTGCAAGAGGGTTCCTGTTTCTCCACATCCTTGCCAGCATGTATAGTCTCCTGATCTGTTCATTTTAGCCACTCTGACTGGCGTGAGGTAGTATCTGAGTGTGGTTTTGATTTGTATTTCCCTGATGAGGAGCGACGTTGAGCATCTTTTCATGTGCCTGTTGGCCATCTGGATGTCTTCCTTAGAGAAGTGTCTATTCATGTTTTCTGCCCATTTCTTCACTGGATTATTTGTTTTTCGTTTGTGGAGTTTGGTGAGCTCTTTATAGATTTTGGATATTAGCCCTTTGTCCGATATGTCATTTGCAAATATCTTTTCCCATTCTGTTGGTTGCCTTTCAGATAATTATTTTCTTACTAGATTACTGGTTTATCATAAAAGGAAATAATTCAGGAATAGCCAGATGGGAGAGATGCATGGGGCAAGGTGTGGGGAAAGGGACACAGAGCTTCCATGCCTCTCCAGGTGCACTGCTCTCCCTACATCTCCACATTCACCAGTCTGGATGCTCTCTGAACCCTGTCTTTGGGGTTTGTATGGAGGCTTCATTGCATAGGCATGGTTGAGTAAATCATTGATTATTGGCAATTGATTCAGTCTCCAGACTCTCTCCCCACTACCTCCCATCAGGAGGGTGGGACTGTAAGTTCCAATTCTCTAATTACATAGATGGTTGTCCTGACAACCAGCCCCCATCTCTAGGTCCAAAAATCACCTCATTAACGTAATGAAAGACACCTTGATTACTTTCATTACTTAGAAATTCTAAGGGTTTTAGAAGCTCTGTGCTAAAACAGGGGACAAAGACCAAATATATATGTCTTATTATAAATCACAGTATCACAATGTTAGTAAGGGCATTCTTAAGTTTTTTACATTCTATTGTATGTGTAGTGGTATCTCAATGTGGTTTGAATCTCATTGTGGTATCTTGTCAGAGCTGTCAGCTAAGGACCTAGCTTGGGAACATCTTGTAGAGTTTGGGTGCTGGCCTCCTGGGTATTGTATATACACAAAATCAACAGCTGATTAGCACAATGACTCCAAATGATGGATTGGTCTTTTTATTTTTTTTTTGCCATCAGTTCCAGTGACCAGTTTGTGGGATTTGTGGATCTTATTCCTACATCCTTAGGCTCTGCCACATTAGGGGTATTATTCCAAGGTCTGATTCAGGGTTGGGAACACTTTTGCTAGAGATAGGGTATGGGTTCCACTAAATTTTGCAGAACCACAAAATGGGGTCCTTTGCCAGTAGGATAAGAGCTGTATTAGTAGGGAAAGCCTGGTGGAAGCTTTTGAGATTGTCCCCTTTCCCATGGCCAACATAGTAAATTAAAAGTCGTTTCACATCCTGGGCATCAGGGAAGAAATTAATGCCACCATTAAAAACCTTAAAGGATGAAAGGGTGATAGTTCCCATCATATTTCTATTTAATTAATCAGTTTTTTCTCCACAAAAACCAGACAGATCCTGATGGATGATAATAGGCAAACTACCACAAATTAACCAAGTTGCATCTGTAGTTGCAGCTGCTGTGCCAGATATGGCACCTTTTCTAGAGTAGGTTAACAAAGCTTTACATAGTTAATATTTGATGACCAGTGATCTGGCAAATATTCTTTCAGTTTTTCTCAGGAAGAATCAGTAGTAATTTGCAGGCATATGGGATAGACATCAGAATGGTCTTGACCCAGGAAGATGTTAGTTCTCTCATGTTTAGTCATAATATAATCCAAAGAGCTCTGGTCCACCTGGGTACTCTTCAGAACATTATATTGATCTACTGTATCAGTGACATTGATTAATTTTGCTGGATGAGCCATAAGTGACAAGAATGTTGGAAACCTTTGTAAGATACATACACTCCAGAGGATGGGGGATAAACTTGATGGAGAGTCAGACATCTGTCACATCAGTAAAGTTTTAGAAAAAAGTATTATGATCTGGGTCATGCCAGGGAATTCTCTCTGAAGTAAAGGACATGTTATTACAACCTCTACCTTCAATCATGAAGCAGCAACTTAGGTCTTCTTTATGTTGTCGAGGCAGAATATTCTTCATTGAGGAATACTGCTTTGACCCATTTGTTGAGTAACACAGAAGAAGGCCTCCAGTTTTGAGTGTGGCCCAGGACAGGAAAGAGTCTCACACTTGATAGATTACTGATGAGTCTACTCAGCTCATGACTTGGTGGATTTGACAGATCTAGGTCCAGGATGGGCAACTCAGGCTTCATGCTCACATGATAAAGATGAAACCTCTGACTGTGGTGCACCATGTGACCATGAAGTATAAACTCAGTGAGAGGTACCAGTGCAACAGTGGTGGATGACATGGATGTTGGGCCTCCTGCTCATGTGCCCTTGGCCCTGTTCATGCCTGATTCCAGATGTAGCACTTACATCTTTGGATTGGATTACAGTTGGTCCTGATTGACCCAGCTTGTACTTCATGGAGAGTTCATTATGATTAGCTGATGAAGAAGGAAAGAGGCTGAATTTGTTCCATAGATGGTTTAGTTCAGGATGTGAGTGTAAACCAAAAATGGACTGCAGCTATATCATATCCTCACTTGGAGTGGGAAAGATAGCAGTGAGAAGAAATCATCCTAATTGGCAAAGCTTTTGTCATTGTCTCTGATTATTCAATTTGTCTGGAAAGAAAAGTGGCCGGAGGTAAGCCTAAAGACTCACAGGCAATGGAGAATGCCTCGGATGATTGGTCAGGTGCCTAGAGGAGATAACAGAAGACAAGACACAAGGATCTCTGGAAAAGAGGCATATAAATGGATCAATGGGACTGGGTGTAAAGTGCTGCATATATTCATGCCTGTCAGAAAGCATCCTCAGTGATGAGACACTCAATAGCCATATAAAATCAGTTGACATCTACCAATTTCTGCCATTGATGATCACAGTGTTGGTACGATTGGGATCATGAACAGAGTAGCCAGTTAAGCAGGGATGGTGATTATGTATGGGCCCACATGCATGGACGCCCACTTAACAAAGGAGACTTAATTACTGCCACTGATGAATGTCTACTCTTCCAACAGCAGAGAGAATATTGATTACCCAGTACAGCACCATCCCTTGAGGAAGGCAACCAGGTATTTGGTGAAGAATTGATTCCATTGGGCATCTTCCATCTTGACCAAAATTGACATATATTTCAGACATGGATTTGTCTTTCATATATTCAGGTCTTCAGCCAGCACCACCATCTGAGGGCTGAGGAACCTACTCTACAGAACGGAAGGTAAGACAGTGGCCATATGACCATTAGATCTATTGGTCCTGTTAAATACTGCATTATTCAGAAGCTGCCTGCCACACAGTGGGATGAAATGGTCTTTTGAAGGTGCATATGATTCACCAGCATGGAGATGATATCCTATGAGGATGGGGCAGACTCTTTGGAGTTTTCTATGCACACAATATATAAATTAGAATCTTCCATGAAATACTGAACAGAATTGGTAATATTTGGCATTTCTTCTCTTTCCTAATTTCCTTCTCTTTCCTAATTTCTTTCCTACTGTTCAATAGTATCAAATTTTGTTTGTATAGATAAAGGCCATGTTATTGGGGACATAAATTTAGAGTTGCTATAATTTCCTGGGCAATTAAAACTTTTATCATTATGATTCTGTGTCCTTTTTCTCTGCCTTTTTTGTCTTAAAGTCTACTTTATCTGTATTAAGATGGCTACATTGATTTCTTTGATTTGTATGTGCATATTGTATCTTTTTCCACTTTTTACTTACACATTTTTGTATCTTTACTTAATTTTTTTTTTTTAAGACAGAGCATGAGCCGGGGAGGGGCAGAGAGAGAGGGAGACACAGAATCTGAAGCAGGCTCTAGGCTCTGAGCTGTCAGCACAGAGCCAACGCAGGCTCAAACTCACAAATGGCGAGATTATGACCTAAACTGGTCAGACGCTTAAACGACTGAGCCACCCAGTCGCCCCTTGTATCTCTACTTTAAAAAAGTGTTTCTCTTTAAAACAGCATACAATGTGTTTTTTGAGTTTTTAAAACCCAGTCTCACAATCTTTGTCTCTTAATTGGAACATTGAGTGTTTTTATGTTTAATGTAATTACTGATACATAAATCTACCATTTTCCTTTTTCTTTCTCCTTCTGGTCCTCTTTTGAATTAAGTATTTTTATTATTTTTCTGTATTAATAGATTAATTATAAGACATTTTACTATGCTTTTAATGGCTATTCTTGATTGTAGATTACAATCTGCATCCCTGATTTATCAAAGTTTAACATAAATTAGTACTTAAAATTTTTTTTTATAATGTTTATTTTTTGAGAGGCAGAGTGCAAGTGGGGAAGGGGCAGAGACAGGGAGAAACAGAATCCAAAGCAGGCTCCAGGCTCCGAGATGTCAGTACAGAGCCTGACGCAGGGCTTGAACCCACGAGATCAGGATCGGAGCCCAAGTTAGACGTTCAACTGACTGAGCCACTCTGGAGCCCTGTAAATTAGTACTTTTACCTTTTCCCAGAAAATTCAAGAACCTTAGAATACTTTAACTCCATTTGTACTTACCCTGATCTATTATTGCTGTTTATTTAATTTTCTCTGTATTTTAAGAACTGCAGGATTTAGTGTTATTACTTTATACAATCACTATTTGTTTACTTCCCGTTTTTTCTCTCTTCATTCCTTTATTTCTTGCATCTTTAATATTTTACCTATGATTACTTTTCTTTTGCCTGAAGGAAACTTTCAATATACTTTTTATATAGTTCTAGAAGTGGCTCTCAGGTTTTGTTTGTTTGTTTGCCTGCCTGCAAATGTTCTTATTTTACCAGCATTCTTAAGGGATATTTTTGTTGGGTATAGTTTGGCAGCTTTTTTTCCCTTTGATGCACTTTGAAAAAAATATACATTGTCTTTTGATTTCCTTTGTCCCTGTTGAAAAGTGATATTTTCTGTTGTGAAGGCATTATTTCTTTTTGTAACGGGGAGTGCTTTCAAGATTTTTCTCTTTGCCTTTCTCTTTCAGAAGTTTTAATATGGTTTGCACAAGTGTGTTTTACTTTGCACTCATCTTGCTTGGGGTCATAGGGTATTTTGGAGCTGTGACACAGTATCTTTCACCAATTTGGGAAAATTCTCGGTCATTATTTACCTATTCTTTCTATTCTCTTCCTTTTAGATTATACTTACCCTTTCACTGTATCTCCTGTGTGTATTACTCACTTTTTTTCCCCAGTTTATTTATTTATTTTGAGAGAGACAGAAACAGCATGAGTGGGAGAGGGGCAGAGAGAGGGAGAGAGAGAATCCCAAGGAGGCTCCATGCTGTCACTGTGAGATCATGACCTGACCAAAACCAAGAGTCAGATGCTTAACTGACTGAGCCACCCAGGTGCCCTGTCTTACTCAATTTTTATCCTGTCAGTCCTCTTGTTTCCTTCTTTCTTTTCTTTTCCTTTTTTTTTTAAAATTTTTTGACTATAGTTGACTACAATGTTACAGCACTTTCAGGTGAACAACATATTCACTTGATTCAACAACTCTGTTATGCTATGTTCACAAGTGTAGCTACCACCTCTCACCGTGCACTATTACAGTACCATTAACTATATGTGGTACCTTTCATCTCTATGACTTATCCATTCCATGACTGGAAGCCTATATCTCCCATTCCCCTTCACCCATTTTGCCCATCATCCCACTCCCCTTCCCTCTGACAGTTATCATTTGTTCTCTGTATTTATAAGTCTGATTCTGCTTTCTGTGTGTTTATTCATTTGTTATGTTTTTTAGATTCCATGTATAAGTGAAATGATTTTATGGTATTTGTCTTTCTCTGTCTAACTTATTTCACTTAGCATAATACCATCTAGGGCCATCCATGTTGTTGTAAATGGCAAAATCTCATCCTTTCTTATGGCCAAGTAATATTCTATTGTGTATACAGACACACACACACACACACACACACACACACACACACACACACCCCATGCCTTCTTTAACCATTAATTATCAGTGGACACTTGGGTTCCTTCCATATTTTAGCTATTGTAAATAATGGGGCAATAAACATAGGGGTGGATATATCTTTTTGAATTAGTGTTTTGTTTTCTTTGGGTAAGTACCTAGTAGTGTAATTATTGGATCCTATGGTATTTCTATTTTTAATTTTTTTGAGAAACTTCCATACTCTTTTCCATAGTGTCTGCACCAATTTACATTTCCACCAGTAGTACACAAGGGTTTCTTTTCCTCCACATCCTCACCAACACTTGTTTCTTGTCTTTTTGATTCTGGCCATTCTGACAGGTGTAAGGTAATATCTGATGGTGGTTTTGCTTTGCATTTCCTTGAGGATTAGTGATGTTGAACATCTTGTCATGTGTCTGTTGGCCATTGGTATGTCTTCTTTGGAGAAATGCCTATTCAGGTCTCTGCCCATTTTTAAATCAGATTATTCGGTTTTTGGTTGCTGGGTTGCATTAGTCCACATATTTTGGATATTAACCCCTTATTGGATATATCATTTGCAAATGTCTTCTGCCATCCAGTAGGCTGCCTCTTTGTTTTGTTGATGATTTCCTTAGCTGTGCAGAAGCTTTTAATTTTTATGTAGTCCCAGTAATTTATTTTTGCTTTTGTTTCTTTTGCCTTAGGAGACATATCTAGAAAGATGTTTCTATGGCTTATGTCAAAGGAATTACTACTATGTTATCTTCTAGGAGTTTTATGGTTTCAGGTCTCACATTTAGGTCTTTAATCTAAGACCTAAATGTAAGAAAGTGGCCAGTTTCACTCTTTTGCATGTAGCTGTCCAGTTTTCCCAGCACCGTTTGTTAAAGAGACTGGCTTTTCTCCATTGTATATTCTTGCCTCTTTTGTCATAGATTAATTGATCACATCAGTGTGGATTTATAGTTTGAGCAATTTTTGACTTATCTTCCAATTCATTAATTCTCTTTTTGACTGTGTCTTGAATGTTGTTTAACACATAAAAGCTTTTTTTTTAAGTTTGCCTTTTATTTTTATTTAATTTCAGTAGAATTAATGTACAGTACCATATACAGTGTTTCAGGTGTACAATATAGTGATTCAACAATTCTATACATAACTTAGTGCTCATCACAGTAAGTGTACCCTTGGGTTCCTAGGGGGCTCAGTTGGTTAAGCGTCTAACTCTTGACTTCTGCTCAGGTTATAATCTCACAGTTTGTGAGACTGAGCCCTGCATCTGTCTCTGAGCTGACAGTGCAGATCCTGCCTAGGATTCTCTCTCTCTCTCTCTCTCAAAATAAATAAATAAACTTAAAAAAAAAAAAACCAGCACACAACAAAACAAGTGTACTCTTAATCCCCTTCACCTATTTTATCCATTCCCCCCCCCACCTCCTTTCTGATAACCACCAGTTTGTTCTCTATATTTAAGAGTCTGTTTTTTCATGTGTCTCTTTTTTTCTTTGTTCATTTGCTTTGTTTCTTAAATCCTACATATAACACATAAAATCTTGAATTTTAATTATTTTATTTAAAAACTTTGTAATTCTCCTTTGGTTCTCTGTCACAATTTCTGGTTCTCTTCCCAAATTAAGAATCATGTCTTTTATAGCCTTGAACATATTAAGTATAGTTATATTAAAGTCTATGCCTATTAACTCTGTGGGGAGTCTGGAGACCCTCTCTAGTAGGTCTGTATTTGATTGCTATTTACTTTTGTCTTTAGTCATATTGTCTTGTCATCTCAGGTCCCTTAGCTATTTTGATTAAGTGCTGAAGATTATGAAAAACTAGAGATAATTTGCAGCTCTGGATATTACCTTCCCCTCTGGGAGAATTTATATTTGCATTTATGTAGGCTAGGTATGCTGGAAATCCCACATCTTCCTAATCCAATCAGTGTTTGAAATGCAAAGAAGTTGAGCTTCAACCTCTATAGGGGCTGATCTGTTTTCAGTTTACCCTTGGTTATAGTGGGTAGGTCCTCAAGGATCTCAAATTGTATGTTTAGAGGGTTGGGGGAGGCTTTTATCAGCCACTACTCATTTCCCAGTTGGCCCTGAATTCCAATTTTTGTCCTCCTAGCCCTGTGAGTCTGTTAAAACCTCTTAATTGGGGCCACCTGACTGGATGGCTCAGTCAGTTGAGTATCTGACTTCGGCTCAGGTCATGATCTCATAGTTCATGAGTTCACACCCTGCATCAGGCTTGTTGCTGTCAGTGTAGAGCCCACTTTGGATTCCCTGTCCCCATCTCTCTCTGCCATCCCCCATACTCTCTCTCTCTTTTTCTCTCAAAAATAAAATAAACCTTGCCAACAAAACAAAACCACCTCTGATCAGCTTCTCAGCCTCTCAGCTGCTACTAGTGGAACATTGGCACAATTCTCTGGTAGAAAAGTGGCTTCAAATTCCGGGCTTTCTTCTTGGGTTTCCTTATTTTTCTGGGCCAAGATTGTGTAATTGTTTACTGTCTTACTATCTGTGCCTTCAAACATTCAAAAAATATTTGATCAATTTTTCAAGTCATTCTCAGCAATAAGTTTGGTCTAAATCATCCAATCTGTATTAATGAAAGTAAAAGCCTTTTTAAATATGCCTTTAATGCTCAAAGAATTGTATTCTTACCACTCAAGAATTTCTGTAGAAACACAAGTGAATGCTTTAAATTAAGGTGAGATTATTACTTTAAATTTGCTTGAGTTTGATTAAAAGGATATGCCTATCTATAAAATAATGAATTTTCATGATTGAACTATATATCACCTTTTTAGATCCCCATTTCCCTTTCAAATTTGTGCCAATCATAGGCAAAATAACCCCAAATTCTTCTTGGTAGTCCTTTCTAACACATCTGAGATTGGATGTTAAATGAAACAGGGCTTATGAACTGAATAAGCTGGGGATCAGGACACTATGCTTTGTAAGTTTTTCTTGTATTTTTTCATCTCATTTGGAAATTAGCTCAAACTTCTTTGATCTGGGGATGAATGAAATGGATTTTGGTTGTATATATACTCGAGTCAGAATATCGAAGAGGGAAGAGTATTGCCCTGAGAGTCGGAATGTTGACAACAAGGTAGAATTGGAGTAAGAGACTCAGCAAGAGATAGATGAAACTGAAGAGGAAATAAACAGACTACTTACATACCTACCACTGCTCACTCAGAAATTTTCCTTCCAGAGCTTATTCTTTTTTAAAGTTTATTTACTTATTTTGAGAGAGACAGCAACAGTGTGAATGGGGAAGGGGCAGAGAGAGAGGAAGAGAGAATCCAGTGCAGAGTCCAGCACAGAGCTTGAACTCACGAAATTGTGAGGTCGTGAGCTGAGCTGAAACCAAGTTAGATGCTTAACTGACTAAGCCACCCAGGTGCCCCCAGAGTTTATTTTTTCTCCCTCATTGGAAAGGTTGTTCATTTTCATGCAATTTCTCTCATTTAGTACACAGAGCTCACTGTGGATCAGAAAATCATTGCTTATCATTGTTTTATCATATTACTATATTATTATCCCTTACCACAGTGTGATACCAACCCAAGGGAAATTGAGCTGATTTTATTTTTCCTGACTTTCTGGACCTAGCGCACTTGGGCTTTCATTTTTTTTTGACTAGGAAAATAGTAAAATTTATGTGTAGACAGCGTCAATTCTCTGGAGATATATGAAGAACCCAGAGTCAATTTTTTTTTCCACATACATAACTAGACTGACAAATGACTCGGTAAATGACAGTAAAGTAAAATAAAATTTTCAAAGTGGACTCCAGTAGAAGAATTTTTAATGTCACAGCTTATCACAATATGGATATATCAACTATGATATTTGGACAAATATGGTTAGAAAGAAAAACACCATGATTTCTTATTTTATGGGGCAGAAAATGCACTCAGTGTTTTTTTTTTTCTTCCATTTAGTGATATCTGTGGTCTCTTTCCTAGGATGTATTTCTGTATTAATAATGTGTGTATATATGTGCATACAGACTTACACATTACTTCTGATTACACTGGTTACTTATGACTTTTCATATGTGGGTTATTATCATTTTGTAGTTTATATATGCACATTATATTGAATATTTCTTTAGTGTCGATGAGAAAATAAATCATTGGTATGAGAAAACACTGGCATTACAAGGTATTCATCTGGAATTATTCAACCTTTCAGAAGCAAATGAGAAAGATTATAGGATTAGACCAAATCCAGGATTTCTTTTCCTCTCTGCCCATCTGTATTCATTATAGTTGAAAGATAGACAAATGAAACTATTGGTAGCTCAGTCTTTAAAGCTTTATTACAATTTAAAAGCATTAAAAAAGAGAGAAAATGGAAAAATCTTATCAAAGGCTAGAAATGATCATCATACTGAATAGTTGAATTTTCCAGCTTAATGACAATGAAGAATGAAGATAGGTGTTGTAAAGATATGACTTCATTATTGGTAACACTCAGTATTCTCAATTGCAAAAATTGAGTATAGAGCTTTTAAAAGCCTCTGTCAGCATACAGAACTGACAGTTTGGCACATTACTGGAGGAAATGGAATGGGTCAGTGATTTTCAATTCTATGTAAACTGCAAGCCCACAGCCTCGGCTACAATGCCAGAATCCAAGACTTCTCTGGACTCTTGCTGTGGTTATTGTTATGCTTCTTGGACCCAGGAATTTTGATCAAGAAAAAGGAAAGACCAGAGAGCACTAAGCTGCTACATGAATGCGGAGGATATTGTCAGTTTTCTCTCAGAAAAAAAAAAAAATTCTATTTTTCTTCCCTTTCCCCAAAGTAACTTCCCTATAATCTAGGAATCCACCTTTGCCAACATGGCTCATGGACTCTGGTGGCAGATGGGCCCATCTTCAGTTCCAGGGGGTTCTGATTGGTGTAAGGGTAATTCTGTCCCTACTGTCATAGCGATTGGTTCTGGAATAGACATGTGTCGTAATAACAGATGCTTGCTGGGGACCTTGGGTAGAGTATTTTCTTTAGCTTTAAGAGTGGGCACCAGACATCTCTTCCTCTGGGCACATTTACGATGTTAGTCCTGGAACTACTACAGCCAACTTGAAGCAGAGACATGGAAAGAGAATAGAGAGAATCAAAGAGAAACGAACCAGGACCCTGACCCAGTCATCTCTGATCACTGCTTGGAGAGCTGTGAAGTAAAAATTTCCTTAATTGTTCATGAAATTTAAGTGAGCCATTTCTTGCAGCCAAGATTATTCCTACTGATAGAGAAATGAGGTCCACTTCAAGCCCCAGTGGTCTTGACCACTCACAGGGTCTGCTTCAGGTATCCCTTGGCCAATTTGATCTAACAAGGAGGGCCACAGAGATGCTCTCCTCTGCTCCAGACCCATTTTCAAATTTTTCATGTCGTGGTCATGCTCTCCAAACTTCTCTGGTTTGTAAGCCTAGAGCCCTCCTACAAAGGCCACCTTTGCTGGGGTAGATCTTCTGGATGCAGTCTGATCCAGATCCCTCATCTTTGGCGCACAAGTGCCTGCCACGGTCACTCCAGGCTGTGGAGAAACTTCAAAAGATTCTTCTCTCTGGTAGTCCACCAGCTCCAACAAAAATGTCTAATGAAAATATTTGTCTGTGGGAAATTCATTCTCATGCCTGGCTTCTCTAATTTACCAATGCAAATTTAGTTTTTAAACTAATTTTGGTCCAGGCACACAATCAGTTTTGGGAAGACCTATTGAATGCTTGTCAACTAAAAGTAGAAGCTACTGTGACAGAGGTAATTTGACAATAGAAAGGCTTTGTCAGGTGTGAAAATAAAACTGGAATCCTAGATGATCTCTAAGCCCAGTAAGAATAGCTGGCTTGCATTCCTGGGGTAAAATATTTATTGTGGGGGCTACTCTATAATACAAACTTACAGTGAAGCATCTTTGATGTGCATGGTGTAGAATATTGTGAGCCTGCAATCAGATAAGTTTTGCACTTTTGTTTAAATAGAACTGTCAAATCAAGACCAGGAGAAAGTGGGCAGGAGCTGGCGACCCCCCAATCAGGAATGATGGGGCAGGGATCACTGTCCTGAGTAAGAGATTTACCTATTGAGGTAGCTTCTAATTTTATTTATTTACTGTTTTTTTTTTTTTAGAGAGTGAGAGAGAGAGCAGGGGAGAGGGTCAGAGTTGGCGGTGGAGGGTGGGGGTGGGGGGAGAGGGAGAGAGAGAATCCAGTGCAGGCTTCTCGCTGACTCTGGGCTTGATCCCATGACCCTGGGATCGTGACCTGAGCCAAAATCAAGATTTAGACACTCAACTGACTGAGCCACCCAGGCACTCCAGCTTCTAATTTAGAAGCCAGTGGTTCTGTGAAATTGTCTTTCTCTCTGTATATACATGTTTAATACATGTATTGCAGGTCACTACACATAAAGGGCCACTGTGTCATATAGTAAGCTTAGGGTGACTACAAAGAATGGCATTTTATTCTTTGGAGGGTCTAAGTGAAAGTGACATAAATCCCCACCACGTTCATATCTGTACTCATGAAATTTTGTTGAGAATTCCTGTGAGAGAGAATGTCTCAGTATTGAGTCAGTTTTGTGGCCTTGAGCTAAGACAGTTGACAAGACATCTTATAATAAGAATAAGAGGGCAAGATGCCCTAAGGGCTTCACATACATTTATATCAAAATGCTGTGAAGGAAAATCAATGTTTTGCTTCTAGCAGTGAAAATCCAAACCTCACCAAATTACTAGGGATGAACACTTTATTTTCAAACACCAGAGAGGGGGATAACCTCCCCCACCAAGCTGAACAAATCCTTTACCATGACTCTGGGTATAACAGTGTGGTAGGCTTGGCAGTGACCTTAGTTTGGAACCACAATGACCTCATTCCTTCTTCCATCCAAGCCTTTTTTCTGTTAAGTTTATTTATTTATTTTGAGAGAGAGAGAGAGAGAGAGAGAGAGAGGAAGCAGGGCAGGGGCAGAGAGAAAGAGGAAGAGAGAATCCCAATGTGGAGCTTGAACTCACAAACCGTGAGATCATGACCTGAGCCAAAATCAAGAGTCAGAAGCTGAACTGAGTCACCCAGGCGCCCCATCCTAGTCTTTTTTTTTTTTAAATGACCTCAGGGAAGCCTTTCCTGATCACTCCATCTAATATTTCACATCGTGTTTCTCTGCATCATGTTTCTGTAACACTCGTCTTGCCCAGAAGTAGCATCTTAGAGAAGGATTCGAGTGCAAGTAGTTGGCATGGGGGTGATCCCCAGAAGGCCAGTGGCGTGTGGGAGACTGAACCAGGAGTGGGTAGGAAGCTAGTTCAGGGTGCGGCAGTCAGCAGTTTACTGCTGTGGGCAGCTGGGACTCAGTTCTGCCAGGGCCTCTGGGAAACTGCACGGACATGCCTTGGAGGATGTCTGAAGCATCAGGAAGTTGGCGTGTTTATCCATCAATTCTCATCAGTGGGTGTTGAGAGCTGCTGTGGGGGCTGGGGTTGCTGGTGGTGGTTGCGACTTTAACTTCCCAGTGGTTCCTGGCTCTGAGCTTGGACAGGTGTCCTCCAGCTGCCAGAGAAAGCCCTCTGCTTTGCAGAGGCTCTCAATAGGAGGTGGGAACAGAGTCCAAGGGAATCTGAGAGGGCACTGATCGCATCTGCTAGAGGATTTGTTACTCTCTACTGGACTGTATATTTGTTTATTTTTATTGTCTATCTCCTACTGTAATGTAAACTTCATGAAGACGGGGATTTTTCTGTTTTGTTCACTGAATGGCACTGGAAGCATGGTCTCTGAATTATTCACTCAACATTTAACAACACCATTTAGTGCCTACCTGAACCCTGTACCGCTCTCACACTCTCTGACACTATGGTCTCCAAGGGGCTGTGTCGATTCCCATGGTCTTTATACCTAATCCTTAGCCTGTACCTAGTCAAGATGAAGAATTACAAGGGGGAAGATGATAATTAGACAAACACTGTTGTTGTAACGCATATTATTGTAACTAAATGAATAACTATGATGGCATGAACTGCTAGGTCAGAGAAAGATCACTTGGGAGTGGAAGAGAAAATGAAAGCAGCAGATTACAGTGCTTACTCCAACCCCAGCTTCCACAGACAGCCTCCTTGCTAACTCAGTCTGGACACGTGGAACCCCAAATCCAAAGCACGTCTCTGGCAGGGTTCAGGTCTCATAACCAAGAAAGATGCTTTTGCTTTGGACTCCATGCTTCAGTCAATGCAGACTTAGATCTGCCAAATGGCACAGATGACTCATTGGGTGTGTAATTAGCAGCTATTCCAGAGCATTTTAAAAACATGTACGACTGTTAAATTACATCACACCTGCCCTGGATTTTTTTCCTGTCACACTAAGTCCAAGTTTAGAATATTTATCTCAAAATATTTGGCTTATCTTTGCAGCCCATCATTGGGCTCTCTCTGAATCCCAGTTTTTTCCCTGGTACCTTCCTGGTATTTCTCAGTTTTACAAGTCAATGTTTTTTTCTGTTTATTTTTATTTATTTTGAGAGAGAGATAGCAAGTCAGGGAGGGGCAGAGAGAGGGAGACAGAGAATACCAAACAGGCTTCACACTGTCAGTGCAGAGCTTGATGTGGGGCTGGATCTCATGAACCTTGAAATCATGGCCTGAGCTGAAGTCAAGAGTGGGTTGCTTAACTGACAGAGCCACCCAGGTGCCCCATTTACAAGCCAATGTCTAGCTCTCACTTACCTGCCCTGTCCTTTCACTCTCCTCCATCGAATACTCACTCCCACCCACCCCTGCCCTTTCCAACACACGATAGATGTGATTCCTATTCTTGAAAACTCTGAGTCGTAGGGCATCTTAGAACTTCAGTCAATAGGAAATATAAATGAATTTTTTGTATATAGCCACACCTCTTTCCCTTATATTAGTGGTATTCCTCAAGGATTGAAGGTTGAAACCCCTTTCAAGTTGCATTTACACAGTTTCTAACTTTGAAGTGTTCCTCTGCAGTCGAAACTGCAGGCAGCCAAACGTCTGGATACCCAGCGCAAAGTATCAATTGTTCTTGTTAACATTTTGTAGTGTGGTTTCTGGTTGGAGACTTTTCTCTACCCAACAGAGGAGTATACACTGTTTTCAAATAATTCGTGGGAACCTCTAGAGTATATCCCCAATGTTGGAGAGGAAATTTATTTCTAAATGCAAATCCAAATAGTTTTTAAGTGTAACTATAGAGAGGAAAATTCAGGGACGTGTGTTTATGCAGGCCCATCTGGCTTGGAAGTAAAAACCTCAAGAAGAGGTAGCTTTTGCTAAATAAGGTCACCATCAAAATAACATTTCTGAATATTATTTATCCTGTGTTATTATGCTGGACACTGCCCAGAGCAAAGTGGTCATATCCAAGCACCCAGGAGAATTAAAATGTGGTTGGGAGGTCCTGTACCCCAACTCATCAAGGTTTACAAAGGGGGCCAGTGAGTAGAGGAATGAGTACTAGTGGGACCCTTCTGTCCCAAAGATGCTATGTGGACAGAGCAAATCCGCCGCATTATAAGGTCACATTTACCAGAGCCACATGGGTGTTGCCTAAGACCTCGGTTTTCCATCTCCAGAAGTAACAACAGGGGCACAAACAAGCAAATGAACAAACCACGTGGTTGTGCAAACACTACAAAAGTAGACAGAGAAAAAGCCTTTACATTATGTTAAAAAAATTAGGGCCAACAAAATGTACATTTTTATCTCTGAGCTCCCTTGGTGTTTCATAAAGGTTTTCTCCCAAGTAAAACAATGAGCTTGCTGGTGTGATGAATTCACAGACGCCTCCTTTGGCGTGAAGTATTCCTGTGTTGCAAATCACTGATTTTATTAGATGGCACCTCTAGCAGCAGTCTAATGCTGCCTCATGAAAAATCCATAACAATTCAATCTAATTTTAATGATTCTGGAAAATAATAGTACGTATTTGAGAACGGGCCACTTGCTCATATTCCTACTTTCCTGTCATGTCTGTTAAAGTGAATGTGATTCATGGACTTTTGTGGCTATCTTTTTTTTAAACAGTGTATCAACCCAACTCAGTTTATATCTTTATCTTCACATATCCTCGCTTCTCTGTGTATTTCTCGCATCTTGCATATGTTTACAGCTTGTTTACTTATTCATTTGGTTTCTAAGCTCATTGGAGGAAGATCAAAACTAACTCAGTTGAACATTTAAGCCCATTATGACCCTTCTTCACAGAAAAATGCACATAATGGCTTTCTTTTTTGTTTTAGAGTGTAGCTGAAAATAACTATACCTGACAATTCTCTTCAGGCATATAATTAGAGAGCAGGAGGAGTTTCTAAGATAAACAGAAAATTGACGAAAGCCAATCTTAGAGTAGATTGTAACTCTGTCCTATTTGCCTTTTAATTCCTTTTGTTTACTTATGTGTAAATCTCTATTCATGTGACACCTTCATTGTGTGAAAGCCATGCTATTTTCCTGTCAGGGTAAACCCTCTGGGAATACACAAGAACTTGATGTGTGGTCTCAAATAGGTCACTATCTTTTTTTTTTTAATATGGTTACAATAATTCATCTTCTAGAAGCCTAATACTGGAAGAGAACAGGATACTACTGTATTTTTGTATGATCTAATTCTTGTGTATTAGCATTACCATCTATCACTAATTAGAATGTACACAACCTTCAATATCTCAGGGTAAGAGAATACGTTACTTCTTGAGTTCCATAGTTGTTCACATTCCTTTTCTAGATGTACATAGTTATTAGATTATGTTCATTGCGTGATTTTTCCTGTCAGGATCATCATCTACCAACAGCAAATATGTAGTTTGCTAATAAAATATTAGCCTATACCTATGTTTCTATTCCTGTTTTCTGGTACATATGCTTTTAGTGTGATGTATTTTTATTGGTATACAATTTTAGCAAGATGAAGACTGTTGGTATTATTCCTTTGTTTTATTACATTTTAATGGTTTTAACCACCATTTGTTGTCTGCTGCTATTAAGAAATCTAATCTTGGGGTGCCTGGGTGGCTCAGTCGGTTAAGCATCCAACTTCGGCTCAGGTCATGATCTCACTAGTTGTGAGTTTGAGCCCCGCATCAGGCTCTGTGCTGACAGTTCAGAGCCTGGAGCCTACTTTGGGTTCTGTGTCTCCCTCTCTTTCTGCCCATCTCTCATTTATGCTCTCTGTCTCTCAAAAATAAATAAAGATTAAAAAATAAAAAAAAAAAGAAGTCTATCCTTGAATAGATAATATAATACTTTGAAAATAAGTGGAAACAAGGATTTCCTAAAAGAAAATCACAGTACTGAAATAATGGTAGAAGTCTGTTCAGTTGCCTCAGTTTTCCTAGTTAGACTTAGAACAGAGTAGTCTGGAGAGATACAATTGAAATAAATGCAAGGTTTGTTTGTTGACTTTGCTACGTGCATATGCACACCTATATAGGAGTGTTTGCCCAAATCACCATCTGTGGAGGTGAGGGAGGTCACAGTCTGCTATATAACATATTACATAAACAGTACTTCTGAGAACATTGGCGATCACCCCTAGAGGGGTGTGTCGTTTCATGGGTCAGATTCCATCTATATTTCTAGTCCTGCCTTCCTGAACTTTAAAGCCAAATATACTTGTCTCATCCTATTGTCCCTCAGGTTAGTAAAATATTTATTAACATACAAAAAGGTAAGAGAACCTAGTCCAGACAGCCTGTTTATCTAGAAAACTACTGATTTGGATCATACCATGTAAAATCTACTTTCAAAAACCCAAAGGAGAAATCAATAACTTAATATGAATTTTGGCTGATTTTTCTTGTGGCGGATGGAAATGTCAATGAACCATACATACGTTCTCTAGGGAATTACAGAATATTTGTCTTTAAGTGGGTTTTTGTTAAGTATGAAAATCTCTTACCGCAGGCTTTTTTTTTTTTCCTCCAGAGAGATCTGCTAGTGGGTAGGCTGTGGAATAGTTGATGCTTTCTCTTTTTCAGACCATGTCAGTATTTGTACTCTAGCACTTACAACATATAGGTTTGGTCTCTCTAATTCCTAAGACAATCCTTGATTGATCTTGAACACGGTGGGCTTTATTATGGTAGACTTGACCTCATGAATTGGTGGCCATAGAATTACTGGTGCAGTGCTATGTTCTGTATCCAGGGTGCTTGGAATAATGCTAGGGTTGTTAGGCAGAGGTACTTTGGGCATATTCATGCTTCAATATACATATGATGCCTTATCAAGATGATTATTTCTTTTGCATGATGACTCATCCTAATACTACCATATTGAATTGTCCTCTTCTTGACCACTTTTCTGAATGTTCTCCCTTGGCCTTCCAGCCCTACTTTCAAGACACTTAAGTTGCTGGGACATAAAAATAAGATAGAAGAAATCCAATTGTCTAGAAAGTAGTAAAGAACATCTCTAGAGCATCTGGGGAAATTTTTCTGGTGTGGCCTAACTCCTGTCCACTCACTCTGGATTCTGGCAGTTTTCCTTATAACTCTTATGGCTCCTAGACAATGAGAAGCCTGACTGGGGAGAGAGTTTGCACCTTGCATTCACTGTCTCTTTTTTTCATAACTTTTCCTCAGCTCCTGAAGTTCTCCACAGTATCAGAGTAATGGATCTATGATGCTGTAGGTGGTTGGTGCAGCAGTATGGGGAAAACGTTTAACATTGTTCCAAGGGATAGATAAAAACCACAAAATAAATGTGGTACAGTTCCCCAAAGGTCAAAGTATTTTTTCTTAAAGCTCTACAATTTAGGTTGGGCTCACCGGGGTGATTCTGATGCTCTGCATGTGACTGCTTGAACTAGAATATTTAAGGTAGCTTCTTTACTCACATGTTTGGTGCCTCAGGTGTGAGGGCTGTAAGAAGTGGGGTTAGCCAGCCAGGCAGCTCTCCCTCTTTCCACATGGTCTCTCCATTGGGGAGTGAGACCTTTTATATGGTGACCCAAGGCCACACTCTGAAATCACTTATCAAGTTTCTGCTTGCATCATAGTTGCTAATGTCCCATTGACCAAAGTAAGTCACGTGGCCCAGCCTAGAATCAGTGTGGAGAGGGATTGAAGTCTAAAGGCATGATTCATTAGGGGTTGCTTACCACATGGAGGAATTACCTGAATTTTAGCAATGAAACAGGTAATTTCAAGATTTCAAGATTGTCTTTATGGTGGGCCAAGACTCATGTACTCTGGATAATGCATTTACTCTTCTCTGTTGCTGAGAACTGACCCAGGCCAGTTTGGCATGCCCATCTATTAGGTTCTTTTTGGTATATCCTCGGAGATATTAATGGTTAGAGGTAAAGAGGGTCAACTGCTCTTTTATAACTTTGTATCAGGTTATTAGGGAAAGCAAGTCTCAGATCAAATTCTGCCATTCACATAGACATTTCTATAGGCAGGCACAAAATAATCCTAAATTATTTAGGGATCTCACCCAGGGCTCCATTCCTAAGGACAAAGATTCCAGGGCTCCCAAGAGTCTTACCTTCCTTTCCTTTTTTTTTTTTTTTCAGTCATAGATAGTGTCTATAAAATATTGTAGCCAATTTGTATTTCTCCACTGCCACTGACTTCCCAAATAAAAGCCTCATTTGTATCAATTAACAAGCCACTAATTCCACCAATGAAAATCCACTTCTAACATTATTCTGACTAGGAAAGCTCTGGTAGTGGAGGGAGAAAACAATGTCTGAAGGCTTTTTAGTCATTACCTCTAGTGTATGACTTTTCTAATAAAATTTAGCTAATCATCTCCAGACTGTGGATTTCTGACCAGGGCAACATCTTATCCCAACAGTGTAATTGTAACTGACACACGCTATCTATACTAGGGAATATTAAAGAATAGGTACGGTAGCGTGTACCTTAAAGGGTGTTTGCTTTGGTGGAAAAATTTGAGAAGCCTTCACCAGCGTATAGGAAATTGGGACCTTGAGGATTATGCTTTGTGGATTCATTGCTTTTGGAAGCAGCAACATCCTAGTTCTCAGGTAACTGTTTCTAAAAGCATTTTTTTAAAAACATTTACTTATTTTTGAGAGAGAGAGAGAGAGAGAGAGAGAGAGAGAGAGAGAGAGAGAGATTGGGGGAGGGGCACAGAGAGAGGGAGACACAGAATCTGAAGCAGGCTCCAGGCTCTGAGCTGTCCGCACATAGCCTGACGTGGGGCTCGAACCCACAAACTGTGAGATCATGACCTGAGCTGAAGGCGGATGCTTAACCAACTGAGCCGCTCAGGTGCTCCGGTAACTGTTTCTAAAACTGAGTTTTGTGCACATATGAAAATTCCATGATATGTGAAAATTTTATAAAAGTATTTTACTTATTATTATTAACTATTTTAAACATATACAAGTGTAGAAGCTGTACCCATAACCTAGCTTCCATGACTATCAATATATGACCAAACTGTTTAATCTCTTCTTTATTCTCCCTGCTTTCCACCCAGCTGCCTGATTTTAAAGTAAGTCCCAGGTATCATGTCATGTCATCTGTAAATACTTCAGTGTATTTTTCTAAAAGCAGATAAGAACTCTTATTAACATAAGCATAATACTATTAATTCATCTAAAAAATGAACAGTTCCTCAATATTCAGTGTTCAAATTTCTCTGAATCATAAATGTCTATAATTGGCTTGTTTGATTCTGGGTTCAAACAAGGCCCAGAGATTACATTTGATTGATATGCACCTTGGGTCCCGAACAGAGTTTCCAAATGTCAACGCTATTGACACTGGACTGGATAGTTATTTGCAATAGGGGACAGTCCCATGCATTACAGGATACTTAGTAGCATCCTTCACTCTGGCTTCCAAATGCCAATAGCACCGGCCCTCAATGCGTCAACCAGAAATGTCTCTAAATATTGCCCAATGTCCTGTAGGAGTAAAATTGCCTTAGTTGAGAGCCACTGATCTAGCATTCATGTTTAAATTTCTGGCGAAAACAGTTCACAGTTGGTATTGTATATTTGTTGTTGTATCATATCACAAAGCATAAAATAATTGTTTATCTCTTTTTGATTAATGATTCCATGTATTGTCTACCTGATTTATCCATGCTAAAGTTTCTCATTTGTTTTTCACCCAAGAATTTTAATAGCCATTGATGATTGTTTTATTAGGGATTGCAAAATGGGGATTTTACAGTTTTATCATTCTTTCTACATTTATTAGCTGGGATTCTAGTATAAAGAAAAATGTTTCCTTATCAATGATTTGATTACACTGTAAATGAAGAAACACTATTCCTCTACTCACAACATTTCTGACACTAACTATGTGGATTTTTCACCAAGTAATCTTCTACCTGCAGGTTAAGAGTTCAGTCTCACAAGATTGCCCCCTACTTCTGATGCCAGTTGCAAGTCCCAGATTGTTACCTAAACTTTGGACCAATCAGCTATAAATTGGGGGGTCTTATGACCCCCTCCTTGGGTTCGGTAACTTGCTAGAGAAGTGCACAGAACTCAGGGAAACACTTTACTTACTAGATCACCGGTTTATTATAAAGGGTACACTCAGGAATAGTCAAATGGAAGAGACACATAGGGCAAGGTATTGGGAAGGGGCACAGAGCTTCCATACTCTCTGGGCATGCCACTGTCCCAAGATGTGTTCACCTATCTGGGAGCTCTCTGAACCCTGTTGTTCAGGGCTTTTATGGAAGTTCCATTATATCAATTAAATCATTGGGTATTCGTGATTGAGCTCAACCCCTAGTCCCTCTCCCCTTGGAGGTTGTTGGTTGGGCTGAAAATTCCAGTCCTCTAATCACATGGTTGGTTCATCAGGCAACCAGCCCCCGCCCTCCAAGGGTCACTGTTAGCATAAAATCAGGTGTGGTTAAAAGGGGTTTATCATGAATAACAAAAGATGCTCTTTCCACTCTTTATCACTGACAAAATTGTAAGGGTTTTAGATGTATGTTCTGTGCCAGGAATTGGGGGTAAAAGCCAATTATATATTTCATTATTTTACAAGATCATGCTCCATCCCCTGGCCTTTGGACACAGATGCCTTATAGTAAACTGATCGTACAAGTCAAAAGATACTAGCACATTACTAGAATCCATTTAATCATTATCCAGTCCATCATCATATTGTATAAAAATGTCTCCCAGGGAGACACCACTCAGGTCTGCAGGCTTTCATCAATCTTGTCAGGTTCCAAAAGCAGGAGAGGGGTGGGGGGTCTCAGCAATATATGTTCTTCATTTGCTTTTTTCACTTAACAATATATCTTGAAGAATACTCTATAGCAGGGTTTATCAATAGCAGCACTATGGACCAGATGATTCGTTGTTGTAGGGAACTGTTCTGTATATTGAAGGATATGTAGCATCCCTGGCTTCCACCCACCTGACACCAGGAGCACCTCTATCTGCCATTAGACAATCAGCAATGTCTCCAGACATTGCCAAATATCTCTTGGGGTGGGGGTAGCCAAAACCATCCCTAGCTGAGAACCAGTGCTTTGTAACAATGTTGAGAGCTTTCTCATTCCTTTTTAAGACAGCACTATACTCCATTTTGTGACTGTACCATAGTTTATTAAGTAACAACCTATGGATGAGCATTTAGGTTGTTAACAGTGTTTCACTATTACAAAATGTACTACAGTGAATGGTGTTATGCCTACATCATTTTATGTTTTCACTAGTGTATTTGTGATAGGATTCCGAGAAGTAGGATTGCTAGGTCAATGGGTAAACATGTGTGTGTGATCTATCTCGAATTCCCCACCTTGGGGGTTGTACTATTTTTCATTCCCTACAGCAAGGTATGGAAGTGCATGTTTTTCTATAGCCTCACCATAGACCGTGTTACATATTTGGAATTTTGTTCATATGTTTAAGAGACATTGGCTTTAGATTTTAAGTCAAAGAACGTTTTCTCCATTTTCATATTATAAAAGAATGACCTATGTTTTCTCCTACTACTTACATATGTCTAGGTTTAACATTTAGATCCATTTGGAATTTATTCTGGTTTATGGTATGAGGAATAGTTTCAATTTTATATTTTTCTATATAGCTAACCAGCCACCCATTAGATAGACAATTTATTCCATACTGATTTGAGATTGTGCCTTTATAACATCCTAAACTGCCATATTCAATTTGACATAGTTTTGGATTTTCATTTCTTTTTCTATTAGTCTATCAATGCATGTGCCTATACCAAAGGCTTTATAATATGTGCCTGGTAGGGCTATCTTTCCTCCCCACTATTTATTGTTGTTGTTGTTGTTGTTAAATTCACAAAACAACTTAGGGAGAACTGACATTTTCATAATGCTGAGTTTTTCTATCCAAAATTATGACATGTCTGTCCATTTATTCAAGCCCACTTCTATGTCTTGCAGGAGTGTTTTATAGTCTATAAACATTTTGGTCATCATACAACTCAAAGAGGAAGGCCCTCCTTCTCCCATTTCACTCACAGGGCACACACATTTTGAGACTCATCTTTTCATTTTTGTTGTCATGATCATTGAAACCTGATTCTACCTTTCTGAAAACTTGGGAGGTAGGGAGATGAATTGCATATAGAAGGAATATGGGCTTTGGAGTTAGGCTGCCTTTGGTTTCAATTTGGTTCTATCATTTATCAGCTCTGTAATTGTGAGCAAGTCCTTCTTGGAAATTTAGAGATTTTTACCTTTTACTGTAATAAAGATGGAAAGAGATAACATATGTAAAGCAGCTAGCACAGTGCCTGGCACGAATAAGAGCTCAGTTTCCATGGTAGCTGATACTAGGTGGAGTCACTTAATTTTCCCAGTAAGTATCCTGGTTGTGAACAATTTTCCAGTATGGAATTAAAAACCATATCACAGGCCTTCTGTGTGTTTGAAACATAGGTATCTCCTACATCACATATCTGTCTAAAAAAAGAAATCCATCCACCTTCTATCCATGTTAATTTCATCGATGCTTGGCAATACCATGCTGCTTTGTGCTTTTTCTCTTTTTCCATGAGTTGGCATTTTTTTAGACTTTACATTTTGTCTCATTTTGACAAAATGCTGGAATAACCTGCAAGTCGTGGTAGAAGTTTCACTCATCTGAACAGTGATGGATCATCTTTTCTAGGAAGCCATCAATCAACAGCAGCTAACAAGAATATGGAGTGGGGCAGGAGTGGGAGGGGGCCTGAAGGTCACTTTACTTGGTTCACTGACTACTTGCCATGAACCCTTTTGATTGATGTTGTGGAAATTTCTGCTGATAGCATCACTATTTCAGGACAGCGTTGACTTGCTTTCCCTGAGCGGATTTCTGATTTTAGTTGAGAATCAGCATTCTAAACTTTTGAAATTTCATGCAGACAGCAGCATTAGTTGAGCACCCACTGAATACTGAGCGCTGTGCAACAGAGTTAAAAGTCAGTAGAAGGCCCAGTGGTGGCCTGTTGCAGGCTGGGTGTCTGGGTTAGGCCCGGCCACACTCTGGGGACATGGGCCTGACTGGTCCATTTAGAGAGCCAAGGAAGGTGGGCTGGTCAGTGCTCAACTACCAAGGAGTGTTGGTTCACTGCGGGAAGAGTCATTATGGGGAAACCGAGTTAGGGAGCAGGAGTGAAGTTGGGATTCTCTTTTGGAGAACAGGGAATGAAATTTGGTGCTGTGGCCAACAGAGCAAGAAGAGGCAGTCCTGTAGTCCTAAAGCCTTGGTTGAAAGCTGTAGAGGCTGAGCAGATGGTGGGGCAGGAGTTAGGCCAAGGTCAGAGGCAAATACCCAGCATTTCTCTTGAGAGATGGGTTGTGCTGACAGAGTGTGGGGTATAGTGCCACATTTTTCAAAGGGCAGTCCTGGACATCTCCAGGAGTCAACCACTGAGCAGTGGCCCCTCATCTTAAAGGAGCCTCAGGTCAAAGAGATTCTGTGCCTGTAGCTAACAGGCTCAGCACTCTATAAGCAAAACTGCTGTACAAGGCAGGGACAGAATTATACATATATATATGTATATATATATACATATATATATGTATATACATATATATGTATGTATATATGTATATATGTATGTGTATATATATGTATATACATATATATGTGTATATATATATATATATATATATATATATATATATATATCCCCACACAGCAGGAGCAGATATATATGTATGATTCTGTCCCTGCTGTGTACAGCAGTGTATATATATATATATATATATATATATATATATATATATATTGAGAGAGAGAGAATGAAAATGAGCAGAGGAAGGGCAGAGAGAGGGAGAAAAAGAATCCCAGTCAGGCTCTGCGTTGTCAGTGCAGAGCCCAATACAGGGCTCGAACCCATGAACTGTGAGATCATGACCTGAGCCGAAATCAAGACTCACTTAACCTACTAAGCCACCCAGGCACCCTGGAGGACAGAATCATATTAATAATTGCATCTATATTTAATGCTTCACAGTGTTATCTCTTGTTTTACCACACAAGTATAAATGCTGTCCTTTTCCTATGGAGAGGATTCTAATGGCTTCCCATTAACTCTTGTCCTTGGCATTGTTTTCCCTAAAGTGTTTATGGACTTGGGTTGATTAGACCCACTTCTGAGGAGTCAGGAGTTAGAATTGTCAGAGTGAAACCATGTATTGTCTACATACACACTTCTGTGGTATGCACACACACTCATTATTCAACTGAACATTCTTATTGTGCATCCATTAGGTAGCAGGCACTGCTTTGGTGCTATAGATGTACACATATTTCTATGTAAAAGATATATCTATGTGTTTATTATGCCATAATATCACCTCTTATCCAGAGGTCAGACTGGTGGCAGCCTCAACCATTCAGAATGTAAGTTGGAAAAAGGCAACAAGAGAGGCTTGAAGCTGCAGACTGCTGAGGACTTGATTCCTTAGGAATGACAGAATTGCCCTCAGGCAGTGGCTCAGAACAACTACGTGTGTAAGGCAGCAGATGATAGCGGCAGGACTCACTGACCTCCTGAGAAATGATAGCTGACAGCAGCGGGAGGAGATGGAAGAACTCTCGAGAGCAGAAGCATTTCTTTTGAATTCTCCCTTGTTCTTCGGCACAGTGGTCCGAGGCCATTAGGAGTAAGCAACCACAAGGACCACAAGAAACTTTTGAGCGCAGTACTGCATTAAATAGCCCCACACTTGATGTTTGTAATGGTACTAGTTCATATTTGCGTAGCTTTTTTTTTTTTTAACACTATTCTTTACATTACATGGTCTTATTGAGTCAAAGGCAACCCCCCTATGGCAGCACGTATGAGAATCACCCAAAGGGTTTGTTAGAATAGGTTGCTAGAGCCCAGCCCTAGAGTTTCTGATTCAGTAGGTCTGGGGTGGGCCCCCAAATCTGCCTAACAAATTCCCCTATGTTGATGATGTTGCTGGTTCAGGGCCATCACCCTATGGGGTATGTTTGGCCTCTTGTATTACTATTGTCTCTATTTTCCAAGGAGAGGAAATAGGGTTTCAGAGAAGCCAAGTACTTAACCAAGGCCACAAAGGTGGCAGAGTTTAAGTGTTCTGAGAATAAGCCACGTGTTTTTTGAACTATGTGCTGTTGTCTCAGATTTTTTTCCTTAAGAATTAAGAGAAGGTTTAGTACATTTTAGATTTTCATCAAAATGCTTAGAATTAAAAACATTGCTATTCTGGCTATTATCAAAAAGACAATAGGTACTGGTGAATATGTGGAGAAAAGGGAACCTTGGTGCACTGTTGGTAGGGATGTAAATTAGTACAGCCATTGTGGAAAACTGTGGAAGTTCCTCAAAAGATTTAAAATAGAACTACTTGGTGATCCAGCAGTCCCACTTCTGGGTATGTACCCAAAGGAAATAAAATCAGGATCTCCAAGATATGTCTGCACCCCCATATTCATTGCAGCATTATTCACAATAGCCAAGCGATGGAAACAATCTAAGTGTCTATCATTGAATTAATGGATAAAGAAGATGTGAGATGTGAGATTATGTATCTATATATATATTACATTTATATGTATTATATGAGAGGAGATCTTAAATGTTCTCAACACATACGCACCCATACACACACAGATAATTGTGTGAGATGATGGATTTGTTAACTAACATTATTGTGGTAAGTATTTCACAATATATAAGGATCAAATCATCATGTTGTGTGCCTTAATCTATATAATGTTATGTGCTAGTTATATCTCAATAAAGCTGGGGGAAACATTGCCATTGTAGTTTATCATAAAGT
Source organism: Felis catus (assembly GCF_018350175.1). NCBI lineage: Eukaryota > Metazoa > Chordata > Mammalia > Carnivora > Felidae > Felis > Felis catus. Next base: position 137,988,552 of record NC_058371.1, read on the forward strand.
TTATGTATTATGGCATATATTCTTCCTTGACAGTGTTGCATGGGCTTTTTGGTATGTCTAGCCTCCATTCCACTTAGGACATTTTAAGCTTTGTTTATTTATTTTTGAGAGACAGAGAAACAGAGAGAGAGGGAAAGAGAGAATTCCAATCAGGCTCTGAGCTATTAGTACAGAGCCTGATGCGGGGCTTGATCTCATGAATCGTGAGATGATGACCTGAACCGAAATCAAGAATCTGATGCTCAACCAACTGAGCCACCCAGGTGCTCTACATTTAGAATATTTAAATAAATGCTAAGAAATTAGGATGAGTGGATAAAAAAGGAATACAAGGAAGTGGGTTTTTGGATTGACTGGGGCAGGTGCAAATCCTTTGGAAAAGAACCATGAAAGAGTGGGAAAGCATGAGATTTCATAGATGAGAAGGAAGCTGGTATTTTGGGAACATTTCCCTGCAAAATTAATCTGCATTGCTTGTATTGACTTTGACTTGATGTTGCTTTTCTCTGCAATGGTCTCTTCTAACTAAACAAGCATTCTACTTCCAGGCTTGGAATGTCTAAGAAAAATCTATTCTGTTCATATATATGTGCCCATTTTCCGTCTCTGTAAGTGATTTTCTGTGAGCCTCTTTGTCCTAGCGCCTTACTGAATCAATTACAGAATTATGATGAAGCCTCCTAAGAAAGAATGTCTAAAGCCATCTAAGGTAAAATTCTGGGATTCCCCCATGTCCTTTCATTTCAAGACTATAATGCAGAGAAATGACATTAGTTTCTTAGGCTATAACCAGGTTGTATCAGCCGGATTCAGTCAGGAAAACAAAGCCACTGTAGGTATTTAAAACATTAATACAGAGATTTAGAAGAGATTTAATACATGATGGTGCTTATGAAGCCATGGGAAAAGCTGGAGGAGTGGGAATCGTGGATACTACCACCAGCTCCTGGTTTACTGCCACGAGGAAGTGTAGAGCCACTTCCGCCCAGAATCACTCCCACCCACTTCAGAAAAGGTGGCCCCACAGCTTCTCTCAGCAGCGAGTGGCTAAAATGACAGGAAAGCAAAGAGGCTGTTGGAAAGGCATATCCAGGAAACTCACACATCCATCTACCAATGCTGCCAGAGAAGGAGGATTGTCTGCGTCCTCTCTTCCACCTTTCGAATCTTGCAGAGGCGCAATCTCTTCAGATTTAACTTGTTTAACAGGATCCACTTTGGAAAGTAAGGTTTGTGTCACACACAGATGTGGCTGTGGTCTCTTCCTCAAATTACCAACTAGGGGTGGATCCATGGAGTCTCTCTGGAAGTATAAGTCCTCACATCTCATTACCAAACCTCTAAGCCGTGAAGTCTCACTGCATTCACAGGGTCTGGATTTGATTTTGCCTGACAGGTATTAATGACTTATTATTGATTACATTTTTATTTATAGTAAAACCTTAATTCATGGGACTCTTGCTAAAGCACAAACTTCCATTAATTATATTTTTCTCTCTCTGCATGATTAGGAAGGAAGTTTTACCACTAGAAAAGCTTCAAAGAAAAGTTTTTATTTTTATCCAAAAAATTAAAAAACATACCTAATTAATACATAACCATTGTATAAAACAGGGAAAAATATAATATTTCAAAAAATATAAGTAAGTATATATTTGTTTAATACCTTTTATTAGAAATTTAGTAGGTTCCAGTTTTTGTTTTTGACTTTAATTACCAATGGTGATATAAATACTCTGATACATGCATCCTACAACAAGCAATATCCTTAGATAAATTGCTAGAAGTAGATATTTTAGTACCTAAAATAATGTACTTTTTGGAGATACTTGAAGTTATAAATTAACTTTCATAAAGATTAGGACACTTTTAATCTCTTACCAGATGTGAATGGCAGTTCGCAATTTTCTGAACCCCTCATTGGTTCCTATCATATTTAGAAAAGCTGTGCTGGGGTACCTGGGTAACTCAGTTGGTTGAGTGACTGACTCTTGGTTTCAGCTCCCATCATGATTCCAGCATCATGGAATCGAGCCCTGTGTCTGGCTCTGAGCTGAGTGTGGAGACTGCTTAAGATTCTCTTTCTCACCCTCTGCCCTTCCTCCCTGCTCACGCTCTTTCTAAAAAAAAAAATAATAATAATTTTTAAAAATGCTAACTTGATAGTTAAAAATTGTATTTAATTGTCTTAATTTGATTTTCCATGATGACTTAGAGAGGTTGAACCTTTGTTCATATGTTGTCAACTATTTACACGTACTCTCCTGATGAAGTCACACCTTTAGCCTATTTTCTTTTCTGTTGGGTTGTTAGACTTTAAAAGTTGATTTGCAGTAGCTCTTTATATATTAAGGGTAAAATCACTTCTCTCATATATGTCAGAAATATTTGTCTCAAACTGCTGTTTGCCTTTTTGTTTTTCATCTTTTATAAAGCCTAAAGAGTTTAAAATTTTTATTTCATCAAAATTTCAATCCTTTTTAAAATGTTGTTTGCTCTTGAAGGCATGCTTAGAAAGTCCTTCATCTAATATTATACAAATATTCCATTATTTTTTCCCCACACTTTTATTTTATTTAAAAAATTTTTTTTCAATGTTTATTTTTGAGAGACAGAAACAGAGCTTGAGTAGGGAAGGAACAGAGAGAGAGAGGGAGACACAGAAGCCAGCTTCAGGCTCTGAGCTGTGAGCACAGAGCCCAATGTGGGGCTCAAACCCACAAACCGTGAGATCATGACCTGAGCTGAAGTCGACAGACTGAGCCACCCAGGCACTCCAATTTTCCCACGCTTTTAAAGTTTCATTTTAACAGAAAATAAAATTTGGAAACAAATAAAAAAATAATAATAAAGTTTCATTTTAAGTGTTTACACTTTAGTTCCATTAGGAATTTCATTTTGTGGAAAGATGAAACCTGGAGTGATATTCAAAATATTTAACAACGAGCATGCTATGGGTGCTGACCAATCCGAGTGAATGCCAGCCTTAAAAACTGAGTATAGCCACATTGGTTATTCTTGTTGAATATTGGACCTGGATGAAATAGATTTTTTTTCCTCATTTGGTCAAATTACCCTGATACATATCATATCTTTTCCTCATTGATTTAAAATGCCTTCTTTATCCTAAATTTGGACTCTTTCTGAATTCACTATGGACTTCCAATGAAATGACTGCCTAATTCTACCTATTCCTAGTAAGGGAGTAAATTCAACACTGTTTTGATTACTGTAGCTTCAGAAAACATTTGGCTATCTCATAGAACAATTCTTTAAAAATCTTTTCAAATCACTGTGACTGACAGGTAGGGAAAGGTGTCACCACACTGACACCTGATCACCAGGAGACAATAGGGCTGCTGTTACTCAGTGGAGGCAAGGAAGGATGTTTCACTCTCAAGTGTTCCATTGGGACATCTTTTGATGCTCTTATCCCCAATTAAAAAAAAAATTATACTAAAGAAAAAACATGTATGGGGAAATCTAAAATGTATATCGTAGTAAAAATAGATCAGATTTACCTAGTTTCAGACCAGAGTGCTATGCCAGTCTCCTCAAAGCAGAGGCATATGAGGGAATAATTCAGAAATGCTGGAAAAATTAGAATTATTTCAGAAAATAGCATTAGGAGAAATTCCATAAGATTTCTAGTTTTGAGTTGTAGCTCTTATGTAATTTTCTTTAGGAGATTATTTCTAATATTTCAATCATTCTTAATATTTGGAACATTTTGTTGGTTTTCCATTTTCCTCTTTTGGGTTACTGCTATTTTTCTGATTCATTTCCCTTTTAATTATATTAAATAATTTCGCTTATTTCCTTTTAAAAGTTATTTTGTTTTCTCCATTTCTTAGATACTACCTGAGTGTATGTGTGCTTCATGCCTACATGTTTTTATATGTGCTGTGTTAGTAACGATAGTACTGCTTGTCATTATCTTGAAATGTCTCATTACTTTCTTTGGTCAGTAAAGCTTAATGCACATGTGAGATTAGTTATTAAAGTAATAATTAAGAACTAATGTGATTGTTATTTCTATGATGAATGTAAATAATATGTATCTCAGCTTGGATGTAATGTTATGTAACTTTTGTTTGATAAAATATAATGTCTGGGGGCACCTGGGTGGCTCAGTCGGTTAAGCATCCGACTTCTGCTTAGGTCATGATCTCACGGTTTGTGAGTTTAAGTCCTGCATCAGGCTGTCTGCTGGCAGTACAGAGCCCGCTTCAGGTCCTCTGTCTCCATCTATCTCTGTCCCTTCACTACTTGTGCTCTCTATCTCAAAAATAAATAAATATTAATATATATATATATATATATATATATATACATAGATATAATGCCTGTAATACATTATTGTTCACATATTTCATTGATGGGCATTCAGTAATTTTTCAAGTTAATTTTGACAGGGTCACATTTCACATATTATTGAATAATCTATATAATGAGCTTCTTTATTTGGAGAAGACAACATTATTTTACAGTTTTATGGAAAATATTATGATGAGACTTAGCAGCAGTTCAATTATATTAACAAATATTACCGAAGTTGGTACTTCTGGGTTGTGGGAAGTTTTGTTTATCTGTGTTTGCTTACCTGTGTTTAAAAATTTATTTTTTAATAACCACCTACTGCCTTGTTTTAAAAAATAACATTTTAAACATTGTGTTTTTTTTTTCAACAGAGCTCAGAGGGTGCCCACAATAAAAGAGATAAAGAAGGGAGTGTGGAGTACAAGATTGTAGTTTGCAGTTTGCAATTCTGCTCCTTCCCTGATTCTTAAGAGAGCTGAGCAAAAGTAATTTTTATGTTCTTCACATTTTCTAGGAATGCATTATTTAAGCAGGTGAATAATATTTAAATTTTTAATATTTATGACCTTTTATATGAAAAAGAAATGTGAGTGCTGGAGACTTTCTGCTTGCAAAAAGTCTTTTCGGTTTTTCCATTTATGTTTGCAATCTGAAATGAATATACTAAGCACCCATATAAGTTTGCTAGAGTTGCCAGAATGAATACACAGACCAGAGGGTTCAAACAACAAATTTATCTTCTCACAGTTCTGGAGGCTACAAGTCAGAGATCACGGTTGTGATCAGCAGAGTTGTATCCTTCTGAAGACCATCTTCCTGTGTCTTCACATGTTTTTCCCTTTGTCCAAATGTCCTCTTCTCAGAAGGACACTAGTCATATTGGATTAGGGCCCACCCTAAGGAATCATTTTAACTGAATTGCCTTTGTAACGGTCCTCTCAATATGAAGTCACGTTCTGTGATACAGAGGGTTCTTCAACATATTAGTTTTTGCGGGGGACACAATTCAGTCCATAAGGACAAAAATGTGCCTATCTATTCAGATGCTCTTTGGTTCTATAACCACACAGTGGCTCATGTCAATGGTATTTAACTTTTGAGTTTTTTTTTTTTTAACTTCTCTGAGTTAAGGACTCCTTTGAGAATGAAAACCAGGGCCCCTCTACCCAGAGAAATGCATATACACACTCAATTTCACATCAACTACCTCCTCACCCTACCTATGGACCCCTAGGTCCAGATGCTATTAAAACCATGAAGCCAGGGAATTCAGTGATCAAATCCATCAGACGAGTTGTCTGAAGGTCACAAAACTTAGGAAGGTTCACCAGTACTAATTACAATTTTAGATCTTTCACCTAAATGTTTATAGTCCGTTGGCTATAAACTTGACAATTCAGGGAACTGAAAGTAGCTCCATAAAATCCTCACTGTAGCAAAATCAGCTCCCAAGTGCACGCTGAGAGGTCTCCTGAGTAACTGGGGCAGTTCTCTTCATTTCCAAAGAGGTCTCCTGATACCAGATTTTAAGCGCAGATCCTCAGTAAGGGAAGCCAGGCCTGCTTTTAAGCAGTCCCTGGGTGTGGGCTCCCCTGCCTCCGTGGGGTGCTTCCTGCAGAGGTATGGTCTGGTTTTGGCTAATCAGTGGATAGGAGGATCGTAGACTTATTGGGTTGATTTTCTCCTTGGGGACTTTTCCCATCTAGAACCTGAACTCCTCTGGAACTCGAGACTCTAAAGGAACTTAATATTACTCGAGGCTGAGTCAGAAGTCCAAGAGCTAGGCCTCTAACCAGTCTCTAAGAATGACAAGGATTATGTACCTTTGGTAGTGTTATCATTTGTGAATAAAGAAAAGGGAAAAAACCAAGCCAGCATTTATAGAAATGAGTTCTATGCCAGGTGTATAGAGCTTTCTATAGAATGCATGGACTTGAATAAATGCTTAGACCCCTTGCAGAGAATATTTTAACAATCCTGTTTTTTTCTGGTACATTATATAAATGTATCAGTCTGAGGCCAGTTACTAGCTTTTATGTTGTTAGCATGGCACTTTGTCATGGTTTGTGTCAGGAAGGAAATTGGTATTTGGGTTCATTCTGTTTCTGAAACATTAAGTAGTTCTTTCTAGCTTTTGTTTTGCAGTTCATTTAAATTTGATTTAAGTCCATTATCAAAACAAAATTCAAAATGCTTATTCAAGAATACTGTGAAACTGGGAATCACATAAAATTCCATATTATATAGCTACACTAAAAATCTGTACACAAGCCAAAAATACAGTGAAGGAAAAAAAACGTACTTATCTACCAAAAATTCTTTAATTATAAAATTTTAATGTTTCTCTAGTTTCTCATAAGTGCATTTTATTTTCTTTGTCCTTTTATTCATTTGCAAAATTATGCAGTTTTGAAACTATATTGTTACAAATATATTTTTATTGGAAATTAACTGACATACTAAAGATTGTTAACAAAATCTAATTTTGCTTAAAATACTGATTCAGTAATATGAAATAAACCTATGAATATATAAAACAAACTTGTATATTAATTAATTAATTAATTTATTTATTTATTTTTGAGAGAGGAGAGAGAGAGAGAGAGAGAACCTGCATGAGCAGGTAGGGGCAGAGGGAGACAGAGAGAGAGAATCTTAAGCAGGCTCCATGCTCAGCACAGAGCCCTGATGTAGGGCTTGATGTCATGACCCTGAGATCATATCCTGAGTGGAAATCAAAAGTTGGACGCCTAACTGACTGAGCCACCCAGGCACTTCCTATTTATTATTTTTTTTAAAAAAACAAACTTGTTTAAGAAGGAAATTTAGAGATCCTGTATTTGGATGAATTAAAACAATATCAGTATTAATATTTTAATTTCCTTTCCCAAATATGAAAACTGTTTTGATGTACCATTTAGTTTTATGTCACTTTATTCACCTTTAGTTGTCTGTACTACATAAGAAAAATCATGAATATACAAAACTAATGTTTTTCTTTTCAAAAAGACTCTCAAGGAAAGGTTTATGGGTTAGATATTATTTGAAATAAATCTCAAAACAGACACTCAAAAATGGTTTAAATTACTTGTAAACAATGATCAACTTTTAACCTTAGTAATGGTGATAGTATTTACAGTTTTGGCTGCAGATGGCAAGAATTCCTTATAAATACCTTTTTTTTTTTTCCCCCAACTCAGATTTTATTCAGATTTCATCAGCTTTTTCACACATGTTCTTTTTTTGTTGTTGTTCCAGGAGCCAGTTCAAGATACCATATTGTATTCATTTTATTGTATCGAATGATTTCTGTTGTTCCTATATTTTATAATAATTTCTGAAGAGTAGAAATTCTGTGTGTATGTGTTTATGTATTTTTCTTGTCCTCTGTGGCAGAATGGCAGAAGCAATCTTATGTGATTTGGAATCAAATTGACCTGAGTTTTAGTCCTAATTTCCTACTTAATTCTGGGGCATTGGTGGAGTCACCTAAACTCTCTAAATTTCATCCATAAAATAGAAATAATAATAACAATAATACCTGTCTCAGTGAGCTGGTGAGACTAAATGTGAATATACAATGAACTATAGCAGCAATTGTTGGTAGTATTATTACTTACTGTCTAATAAAGATACTAAAGAAAGAATTATCTGGAGAGCAGATGGTCAAAGATGATTTTTAAAAATGCGAGGAGGGGGAGTGGCACAGAAAATCACAACTTGACAAAGTCTGAAATAATCAGCAATCAATTGTTCAGTAGAATTAAGAAGCTTTCCTATTTCTTGCCAGCATATTTATATCAAATGTGTAACAGGGGGCCAGTTTTATTACTTGGCATGTTCCTGGCCATTTGTAAGGAAAATGTTCAGCAGCTGTTGATCTGGGAGGCAGATGGATGGATGACATTTATGAATTATAGTTTTTAGATGGAGAAACTGAGGCACCAAGTGGTTAATTGTTTTCCCCAACCTTCCGCATCTATGAAACATCAAATCTGAAAGTATGGTTCATGAATATCTCCTGCCTTCCAGCTATGTGCTGCAGAAAGAAATTGCCAATGGATGAGATGGTAAAAATGGGGGGCTTTCTCTCAGGGAGGCCAGCTGAAGAGTCGTGCTTTTGTGTCTGGTACAGATGGCCAACTTGTAGTGCTTACCAGGGCTTCCCTCCCCTGCAGCCACCCACCCTCAAGTGACAGCTTTTTGCATCTTCTTGTCTAATTAAACCACCAACAGAGAATGCCAGTTATCTGCTTGCGTGACACTTCTGAATATTAAGTAGCTTTTGTAATTAATTATTTTTTGAAAGGCTTGATCCTCTATAATTAAATAAATCTTTGCAAATTAATAATAGGGTAGCATGGTATATGGACTGAAAACACCGTGAGCAACAACTTGGCAGTGAGGGAAGAACTTTGCATCTAATACGGTGTGTCTATTGATCAATCCTTGATGATCTGAATGCTCCTGGACTAACATCATGATGTGTTTCTTCTTTTCTCCATATTCTCGTGCACCCAAGTGGAACCAATTGTTTCTGCACAGGGTAAGATATAAAAATGCAGATTCGCTTAAATAACTTATTGCCCAACAAGGCAGTCTGTGTTGTACACGAAAATATGCCGCAAGCAGCTGTCTGCCTCATATCGCCCTCTGGGTTAGGATTGTGGTGCTGTTTAGTAACTTTTGTGTCTTTTTGTGCTGGTGGCGACATTGAGACCTGATAACGGATGCTGGCAAGATCTTGAAAGCCAAGGCATGGAAAGAATGCATTTAATCAGACGGTCATATTCTTCCATGATGAGCTTGTGGGGTGTGACAGAGCTGGCCCACCCCAATGGACAATCCAATATGCCACGCTGTCTAGATGGGGACAATCCAATATGCCCCCACTGCTATTTTGCCCTTGAGAGGCCGGGCAGCTGGGGAAGCAGAAGACCCATTGCTGGGATGTATCCTGCCTCCAGGGCCTGGCATCATGATTTTGCTTATTTGGTGGAGGCTGTTTAAGTCTGTGGGGGTCTAGGTTGTTGGCTGCCAAAGCTGGATTGGACAGGTGTTTAGCCAGGAGCGGTAGAGGGGGAGGATGACGGGTGGAGTCAGGTGAGCGAAAATGGTCCTGCTCTTTCCTTTCACTGCATCCCACTCCCTTTCCTTCCTCCTCCTTTCCCTATCTCTGTCTTTCCCATTGTCCCCTTGTCTGCTTGTGCATTTTTGTTGTAGTTGTTGGTGTGAGTATTGCCTTGCTTAGATTGCAGCTGTGAGAGTAACAGGATCATGCCTCAGCATTATAACATTTCAGATCTGGGAGTTTGTCTTCGGGGTTCTGGACCAGCCACAGAGAGTCGTGAATCTTAAAGATTCTGGAAGGATTTCAGGGTTTCTCCTAGGGGCTTGACTTTTTGTTACATGAATCTAGGAGTGCTATACGGCTTAGATGTAAGGGTGATGGTTCTAATGATAATTATTATCATAATAATTAATATGCATTGTATAATGCATACTCCGTATACCTTGTCTTTTGACATTTTAGTTAATTTTTTAATAGGTAATATGTCTTCATGATTCACAATGAAAAAATTAAAAGAGATACTTAGTAAAAATGTACCCTCTCCCCTCCACTGAGTTATCACCTGCCAAAGAAATAAATATTATCCATTTATTATATATCCTCTCTGAGGTTTTTATGCATAAGAAGGAAAATAGAAACACATATATTTCCCCCCATTTCATGGCACAAGCAGTGACACATTATACATTGTTCTGTACTTCATGTGTTGTTTTTATTCAATCCTCACAGCAGTCCTGTGTGGAATGAGCTGGTTGTTATTAGCTGATTTTACAATTAGAATTCAGCTGTAGCTGCGTAACTTGCTTAGCGGCAACATAGCAGGGTGGTGGAGCCAGGATAACCCTGACTGTCCAGCTTGATCAGCTGTGATCTTGATCGTTAGGCTGCCCTGCCCTGCTGCTGTGGACTCTCCACACTTCCTGCTGATTTGCACAGGCTCCCTGGGGGCTCAGTGTGGTGCTGCCTCCGACCCACAGACTCCAGGCAACAGTTAGGGAACTTACTCAGCTCTGCATCCATTGGCATTTCTTTTTCTTTTTTTTTTTCATGAAGTAATGATTTCTAAAAAATTGCAGTCAAATATATATAATGCATAAATATATCATCTTAACTATTTCTGAGTATATACGTCAGTGACATTAAGTACATTGACATTATAGTGAAGCCAGTCTCCAGAATTTTAAGCTGAAGCTTTACCTCTTAAACCATAACTGCCTATCCCTGCTTCCCCAGCTCCTAGTAACCTCTATTCTACTTTCTGTCTCTATGAGTTTGACTACTCTAGGTAGCTAATATAAGTGGAAGGGTACTATTTCTCTTTCTGTGATTGGCTTGTTTCGTGTAGCATAGTGTCATTAAAGTTCATCCATGTTGTTGTATGTATCTGAATTTCATTACTTTTTAAGGCTGAATCACATTCTGTTATGTGTATACCATATTGTGTTTATTCATTCATCTGCTGGGAGGCACTTGGGTTGTTTCTATCTTTGGTTATTGTGAAAATAATGCTGCTATGACCATAGGTGCACTAATACCTGTTTGTATGTCTACTTTCAATTGTTTTTGGTATATACCCCAAAGTGGAATTGCTTGATCATATGTAGTTCTATTTTTAATTTTTTCTCAAAAAAATTTTTTAATGTTTATTTTTGAGAGAGAGAAAGAGAGAGAGAGAGAGAGAGCAAGCGGGGAGGGGCATAGAGAGAGGTAGACACAGAATCTGAAGCAGGCTCCAGGCTCTGAGCTGTCCGCACAGAGCCTGATATGGGACTTGAACCCACAAACCATGAGATCATAACCTGGGCCAAAGTCAGATGCTTAATTGACTGAGCCACACAGGTGCCCGTAATTTTAATTTGTTGAGGAACTGTCATACTGTTTTCCATAATGCCTACACCATTTTACATTCCTACCAGCTGTGTACAAGGGTTCAATTTCTCTATATCATCCTCAACATTTGTTATTTTGTTTGTTTTTAACAGTAACCATCCTAATGGGTGTGAGGTGGCGTTTCTTTTATAACATTCCATTAAACACATTTCTTAATTCTTGGGTGGGGCCCACCTGCCTCTTCTTACCTCAGGTCCCTCTTGCAGGGGGGGAAAGGAGCAACCAGCCTGGAGGCTGAGTGAAGCCGGTGGCTCAGCTCAGTATACCTGCTCAGACCTCTCCACCCACCTGGGTCCTTGGTGACTTCCCTCTGTGCTTTAGAGTGGCCACATCTTCTTGTTGGTTATCAAGAGAGATTTTCTTGACCTTTGCAAAAAAGACAGGATGGGCTCCTGGAATGCAGAGAAACCTTTCCCATCTTGTAGGTTTCACACATACTTTGTTCTTGGATGGCTGCTTGTTTTGTTAAAGTGGGAGACTTTTTAAACCCAGTAACATTTTCATTCAATAAATCAAGTCATTTTAAGACAAGCCCTCCTTTCACATTTACACCAGCTTTTGTTTTATCCTCCCTGGGAAGAAGATGTAAATGTTTCCACCATAGTGGAATATTGCAGGAGACATTCTGTATGGTGCAGACTCTCCAGGTAGTGATTCAGTTAGGCACTTAGGTGAGCCATTTTTTCCCATCTTTCATCTTTATTCCATCTTTCAGTCTTGGGCTCTCTGGAGGTATTTCTTGGGAATGATTAGGCAGCTTTAATCACTCAGGACCCAGGCGTGGCCTCAGAGTTGTACCCGAGTGAGGCATTTGTCTAGGTTCCCACTGTAACCCCAACCTCTAATGCAAGGCTTAGCTGCCACTGGGAAGAAAGGAGGTGGAACACTTTTGTTTGGTGCTGTAATCCATTCTCAAACTATCTTCTCTGTGTCCCTGAACATAGCCATTTAAAAAAAGTGGTACTCTTTTTTTTTTTTTTAATGTTTATTTATTTTTGAGAGAGAGAGAGAGAGACAACATGAATGGGGGTGGGGCAGAGAGAGAGGGAGATACAGAATCTGAAGCAGGCTCCAGGCTCTGAGCTGTCAGCACAGAGTCCAACATGGGGCTGAAACCCACAAACTGTGAGACCATGACCTGAGCTGAAGTCAGATGCGTAACTGACTGAGCCACCCAGGTACCCCAAAAGTGGTATTCTTTTTAATTATAAAAGCAAATACATGCTCAAAGCAGAGAACTTGGAAAGTGAAGAAAAACACACTACTATAAACATTGTAGTGCATGGGATTATAACACAGATACTGTCTTACAGTCTACTCATTGGCTTAAAAGATTGTGTAATTGTCCTATACTACTAAATATTGTTTCACTGTGTAACTTTCAATAATAATATTCATGGCTTAATATGGATATACTATATTTCATTCAAAAATTCCTTTATTGTTGAAAATGTAGACACTTTCCTTTCTGGCTATTGTGAACTTTTATGAACATCTCAGTACATATATATGTGAAAATGATGCTATTTTTAAATGTTATTTTTGAAAAGATGTATAAGAAGGTCTGTTTTATCACAGGTGGCCCTGACACCACAGGGAAGTGAGTTGACAACATAGAGACAAATTTTGATAAAAGGGAGTGTAAAGAAAGCACCTTCCCTTTGAATTAAGTTGAAGCGTAAATGGACACTCACAATGACATCAGCGAACTCAGAACAAACTCAACAGCACTATTGCCAATTTCATTTGCCAGGGTTCTAAGATGTTCAGGATACTCTTTTTTTCTCTCTCTGTTCATGGTCCCGATTAGTGGAACTGTTGGCAATATCTCTCTAACAAACAACCATACTCTCAAAATGTACATCTAATGCCATTGTTTATTTGTTTTGTGAGCTGTTAGTTGATCAGAACAGTACATTTTCTGAAATAGTCTGTATTTCCTCAGGACATTTCTTTATTTCTTATTTTATGAACATTTCTTCACTTCTTATTGTAGGGACAAAAGCATTACAGTATGTTATGATATTTTTAAAAATCCTATTTTCTAATGAGGATAACACCACGGTTGGAAGCCTACATATTCCAACCAGTTAACTTGGAATCAAACAAATCATAGGTATGGTAAATAATATGTCATTAGAAAAAGAAACATCTTTCTATAAATTTTCTAAATTTTTCTTAGAGCAACCAGAGACATTCAAAAAGTGTTTCCAGGGGCGCCTCGGTGGCGCAGTCGGTTAAGCGTCCGACTTCAGCCAGGTCACGATCTCGCGGTCCGTGAGTTCGAGCCCCGCGTCGGGCTCTGGGCTGATGGCTCAGAGCCTGGAGCCTGTTTCCGATTCTGTGTCTCCCTCTCTCTCTGACCCTCCCCCGTTCATGCTCTGTCTCTCTCTGTCCCAAAAATAAATAAACGTTGAAAAAAAAAATTTTCAAAAAGTGTTTCCACAGGGCTGCCTGGGTGGCTCAGTTAGTTAAGTGTCTGACTTCGACTCAGGTCATAATCTCATGGTTCGTGAGTTTGATTCCCACACTGGGCTCTGTGCTGATGGCTCAGAGCCTGGAGCCTGCTTCAGATTCTGTGTTTCCCTCTCTTTCTACCCCTCCTCTGCTCACACTCTGTCTCGCTCTCTCTCAAGAATAAAATAAACATTAAAAAAAAAATCAAAAAGTGTTTCCACAAATTCAAGTCATATAAAGTGAGCATGAAAGCATGGCATGTATTATTTATTCAAAGGGCCCCACATGGACATAGAAAATATACAGATAGACTATAAAAACACAGTTCTAGGGGGTGCGTGGGTGGCTCAGTCTGTTAAGCTTCCTACTCTTGGTTTTGCCTCAGGTCATGATCTCATGGTTTGTGAGTTCCAGCCCTATGTCGGGCTCTGCTCTGCAGAGCCTGTTTGGGATTCTCTGTCTCCCCCTCTCTCTGCCCCTCTCCTGCTCTTTCTCAAAATAAATAAATAAATGAACAGTAAAAAAAAAACCCCATGGTTCTACAATGTAATAAATTTGGCCCACATCTAGATCTTCAGGGCTGAAGAACCTTGAGAAAGTCCTATCCCACCTCATTTGAGAGGTAAGGAAAATGAGTCCCACAGTATTCAGTGATTTGCTAAAGTGCACTGTGCTTACATTAATTTAACATGTAATTAATGAAGTTTTGCTTCTCTTTTTATTTTTATTTTTATTTTTTTATTTTTTATTTTTTTTTTTTCAACGTTTATTTATTTTTGGGACAGAGAGAAACAGAGCATGAACGGGGGAGGGTCAGAGAGAGAGGGAGACACAGAATCGGAAACAGGCTCCAGGCTCTGAGCCATCAGCCCAGAGCCCGACGCGGGGCTCGAACTCACGGACCGCGAGATCGTGACCTGGCTGAAGTCGGACGCTTAACCGACTGCGCCACCCAGGCGCCCCTTGCTTCTCTTTTTAAAACTCAGATACAGTAAGCAGATAGTGTGGTGGGCTTATCAGGACCCCACTTGAGGGCAGAAACACTTGTTACCCCAAATACTAGGAATGTTGGCGGCAGGTAGCTCCCAGCTGGGTCCCCCTACGGGGACTTGCCCTTGGTGGCAGAAATTCTTTTTCCCAAAGGTCACAGTCTTGTTTCAAGGGGCAGCTTGCATCTGAATCTTGGGCTGTCTGGTTGATGAGGAGGTATAAAGGCCTGGCCCCCTCAACCCCAACAGAGACAACCCCAACAGGATCAGCTGAAACCTTTGTGGCCCAAGTTCTCCCTCTGCACAATGCTGCTTTCTTCCCACCTCCTACTAAATGTCCTGCAAGCAAATTTCAGTTCAGAGTTTGCTTCTTAGGGAACTGAACTGCAACATTAGACAAATCACTGGGGGATATTTTGCATCATTGAGTCTTTATTTTTATTTATTTAATTTTTAATTTTAGAGAGAGAGTGTACACAAGTAAGGGAGGGGGCAGAGGGAGGGAGGGAGAGAGAGAGAGAGAGAGAGAGAGAGAGAGAGAGAGAGAGAATCCCAAATAGGTTCCATACTCTGCATGGAGCCCAATGCGAACCCTGGATCATGACATGAGCTGAAATCAAGAATCAGTTGCTCAACTGACTGAGCCACCCAGGGACCCCTGGATCATTGAGTCTTTAAAAAAATATTATATCATGAATTTTATGTTGATGTCTTAATTTTTTTTAATACTCTTTATATTTTCTTAGAGAGTAAACAGAGGTATTCAAAGTGGTTCCGTTAGCTCAAGTTTGAATATATATGTATACAAATAAGTATGTATTGTATACAGTGTACATAATATGAAAACACATGTATTTCTGGTAATTTTGCAGCATTTCAATAAGGACTTAAATATGGATGGGGTGCCTGGGTGGCTCAGTCAGTTAAGTGTTCGACTTTGGCTCGGGTCATGATCTCACAGTTCATGAGCTTGAGCCCCACGTCGGGCTCTGTGCTGACAGCTCAGAGCCTGGATCCTGTTTCAGATTCTGTGTCTCCCTCTCTGTCTGCCCCTCTCCAACTTACATTCTGTCTATCTCTCTCAAAAGTAAATAAACATTAAAATTTTTAAAAAAAAATTTTGGAAAAAGATGTACCTCATTTATTAATTTTTTTTTCGTTCCTTGCTTTCACATCCAACATATCCAACATAGTCACAGTCATGATTAAAGGGAAAAGAAAATTTCCCAGGTTTTGTGTTTGGGAAAAAGGGAGGGATGATTGGTGGAAATAAGGAAATGAAAAATATTTGTGAGCTAATTTTATGGAAATTAAATCTGAGGATTTAAAAGTAAAAGAAAACATACAGAAATAAAATAACAAATGGCTGGGGCGCCTGGGTGGCTCAATCAGTTAAGCGTCTGACTTCAGCTCAGGTCATGATCTCGCCGCCCGTGAGTTCAAGCCCCTCATCGGGTTCTGTGCTGACAGTTCGGAGCCTGGAGCCTGCTTCGGATTCTGTGTCTCCCTCTCTCTGACCCTCCCCTGTTCATGCTCTTTCTCTGTCTCAAAAATAAATAAAAATTAAAAACAAACAAACAAACAAATGGCCATGTATCTATTACCCTGAATTCGTATTTGTTAACAAATTATTATATTTAATCTTTTGAAATATGAAATAAAATGCTACAGATACAACAATGAAGATTTCTCTCTTAAAAATTTTTTTTTAATGTTTATTTATTTTTTAGAGAGAGCATGGGGGAGGGGTGGGGGGTGGGGACAGAAGATCCAAAGCAGGCTTCATGCTGACAGCAATGCGCCTGATGCTGGGCTTGAACTCATGAACTATGAGATCATGACCTGAGCTGAAGTAAGACCTTAACTGACTGAGCCACCCAGGCACCCTAGTGACCTGGGGATTTCTCTTAACAACATGGTACGGCCCCTGGTCCTCCCTGTTCTTGGTGCTTGTTTGAGTCACCAGTCACAGCGGCCAATCTTTGATCCCAGCAACACCAAAAGGGTGAACGTAGACAGGAGCCATGTGGAAGTGTCACTGGGTAGCACCTGTGTGTGGATAGGCACCCTAATGGAGTCAGAAAGGTACAAATTGAATTGCAGAGGATAAAACTTCAGTGAACAAACCCTTTGGGAAAATCGCTTCTCCTATAAGATAGTCAGAAGCATTTAAAATTCTTCATTAAAAAAAGTGTAGATTGAATGGCTTGTGTAAAGGGTTTGGAATTCATGGTGAATTCATAAAAACTCCTGATATTCCCAAACATGTTTCTCCTCCACCTTCCCTGTTCCAGTAAATCTGCTGAGTCACATGAGTCAGAAGCCTGGAAATCTCCTTGAATTCTCCTTACCTGACACACACAATTGATTTAACCTTCTAAAGGATTGTTCAAATCCATTCCTTCCTCTTTATGCTTGCTTCTGTCTGATTTGGAATCTCATCAGTTCTGGGTTGGATTACTATACAAGTTGACCAGCTGGTCTTGATACCCTTAATCTTGCTCCCCTGCCACTACTCTATGCCACCTCCCATGCAGGATTTGCATCGCCAGCAGTGTGGGTCTTCCTAAAATGCAAATCTGGCATATCTTTCTTTCTTTTTTTTAACTTTTTAAAATGTTTGTGTATGTATGTATGTATGTATGTATGTATGTATGTATGTATGTATGTGTTTATTTTCAGAAGTGAGAGAGAGGGTCAGAGAGAGAGGGGGACAGAGGATCCAAAGCAGGCTCCATGCTGTCAACTGAGAGCCCCATGCAGGGCTTGAACTCACGAACCCTGGGATCATGACTGAGTAGAAATGGGATGCTTAAATGGCTGAGCCACCCATGTGCCTGCTCCCCTGCCTTTAAAAACATTTTTTTTGTTTATTAATTTTTGAGAGAGAGAGAGGGGGGAAGAAGGCAAGCAAGGGAGGGGCAGAGAGAGAGAGGGAGACACGGAATCTGAAGCAGGCTCCAGGCTCTGAGCTGTCAGCACAGAGCCTGAAGTGGGGCTCAAACCCACGAGCTGTGAGATCACGACCTGAGCTGAAGTTGAAGGCCCAACTGACTGAGCCACTCAGTTGTCTTTTTTTAATATTTATTTTATTTAGAGGCAGAGAGAGAGCACCTCCCTTCCCTTTTTAAAATATTTATTTTATTTATTTTGAGAGAGAGAGAGAGAGAGAGAAAGAGAGAGAGAGAGAGAGAGAGAGAGAGAGAGAATTCCAAGCAGGCTCCATGCTGTTAGCACAGAGTTCCATGCGGGGCTTGAGATCATGACCTGAGCAAAATCAGGAGTTGGACACTTAACGGACTGAGCCACCCAGATGTCCCAGGCATACCTTTCCTTCTTAAAAACAACAAAAAACCCCAACTCATTGGCAGTTCCCCACTGCTCATAAAATAAATTCAAGCACCTCTGTGAGGCATTAAAGCTCTCGCCATCTTGGCCTCTGGCTTTTGGCTTCATGAAGCACCTCTCCAGGCTCCATGATTCATATTCCAGTAATGCCAAACTGACTGTATATCCCCGCACCAGTATTTCCTACCTCTGTGCCTTCGATCATACTTCTTGAAATATGATCTTTGTTCCTACCACTTCATTTGGCTAACTCCTACTCATACTTCAAGATTCCACATTCCTGTTTTCTCCTTGAGGAAATCTTGACACTTTCTTTCAGCACAGCTATCTGTTTTTATGTCTGTCCCTCCTATTCTGGTGTGAACTCCAAATCCTATTAAACTCTGCATTCTAACATCACACATAGTACCTGTACTTAGTCAATGCTTATAAATTTTGGTTGAGTATGAGATCAGTTTAGCTGGGAAAGAGGTTGACCTACTATTCAGAACACCAGGTGGGTGACCAGACCTAAGCAGTGTGTGGACCACATAGAGCTTGATAGAACATCAGTGATACTGGCTGGGGCATCTTGAACACAGGCACGTCACCTGAAGTGGTCTTCTCTTTAAGAAAGAGGCAGAGGGCTGGGCACCAGGTGTGTTTTGAGTCTTTGTTCAACCTTTGACAGCCTCATGGGCTCACACAAGCGAGATCACTGGAGTTGGGAAAGAGTGTGGGCTTCATGTCATTGGGCAAGTGGAAGGGAAACGTGGATATGGTAGATGGGACAAGATGTCACTGAGTTTTGCAGGAATGCACAAAAGCAATAGGAAATTTTGCATGGAAGGGACTGATCAGAAGACATCTTCCTCTTCCTCTTCTTCCTTTTTCTTTTCCATTCTTTTCTCTCATTCACTTCTTTTTACTTCTCATTCTGCTTCTTCTGCCTCTTTCCTTTAGTTTTGGCAGACATATTATATTTTATGTCCCAAATGACCTTTCAAAAGTAGTAGCACACAAAGAGAAAAAAGGTAGAGAAAAATCTGTGGAAGTATAAAATAAATTTGGGCTCAAAAGGAGGGTTGAAATTAAAGAGATGACAAGTAAAGTGGTTCATTCATTAAGCTGGGCATCACCAGCTTAAAATCAGTTGTAAATCAAGTACTTGCGTTATGCAAGGCATATGGCCTTGGTGCATAAATCTTGTAACGTTATTGCTGCTAAAATAAAGTGCAAGCTCAAAATGCTGGGTTAAGGACCAAAATAGGAAAATATATAGTGTTAGGTGATATGGCACAAAGCTTAATCTCCCTCAGGCCTGTCAATCATGCATAAGGTATTGAATATTTTTGGTCACTTGTGGGTCAGAATTTGCATACAATATTTACAACTTCTTATGAATAGTTTGAGAAGCTCAAGATGAACACTGTGCATCTGAGTATTTATATCACAGGTAAAAGCCACCAGTGTTAGGATAAGACGATAGCAGATCTTCTATGCTCTTGGATTTATGGTGTTTTTGCTTGAAGGAGTTGTTTTCTGTGCTTAGTTCAAATTATGTGCGTAGGTCAGGACATCATTCCAGCCTCTCTACTACTTGTTCCTCACAGTGTGGGCCTTTGACCTGTATTAGAATAAGCACCTGAGGTGCTTGTTTTGGTCCAGATTCCTAGACTCACCCTCAGGTTGACAAGGGCAGAATACCAGGGAGTGGGTGCTAGGGCTCTGCAGTTTGGTGAGAAGACATTAGTGCCCACTGTCTGCAGCATGCTGTGTTCTGAAAGTGATGTTCACACCCAAGCAGCATGGACTGAAGAGATTGAAACATCATGTAAGCTCACAGTCACATTGGATGGAAGATGTGGTTAGCTGTCAGAGATTGCGCTGGGGTCAGAAACTGTAGGCCATACCATTCATGTTTCACACATGGCAAAGCTGGTGAGTTTTGAGGGGCTGACTTAATGGTGGTCAAGGGCTCCCGGGTGGCAATGGGAGACCGTTTCCTGGTGAGATGACAAAGCAGTGGTTGGAGCAGTGCCCATGACCTTGGAAGGGGCCCTGCCGGGGGATATTAACCACAGTTGTGTTTGGCTGCCTGACTCATGCATGGGAGGTTTTTCGGAGGGTGTGATCCTGACCTTGAGCAAAACCGCACAGGGAAGTGGTATGTTTTTGTAGGCTGTGAATTGCATCCAAGCCACCGCCAAATTCATCTGCTGCTCTGTACAGCTCCCGAGCCTTCAGCCAGCCAGCCCTTCTGCCACTGCGGCAAAGCAGGCCTGCAGGAAAGCTTCAGGGCCAGATGCATGGGCAGCGGGTCCACTGTATCTTAGTGCATGGAACAGAAAGTCATGTCATGATCCTTCTTAATGGCTTTCAACCCATTTGATGATAGCCCAGAAATTTAAACATATTTTCCTGCCTTGATCCACTCCCACTCTGATAACCTAGAATATTGCTATATCTGTTATATTATTTCTGTCTCTAGCAATATAATTCCTAATAAAGAATGTCATTGAAAATGCACCCTCTATTTTATTTAATAGAAGCATTAGTGTCTGTGATATACTCACATGACATCTTAGAAAAGGATATTGGATTTGTTCCAAGAATTTTTCAGGTTACTCTAGCATCTGGAGTATGTGAACATTCACTACTAATTCTAAAAGCTGTTGCTTCTCTATTATACCATCCAGATTCATCATTATCAGACTGAGGGGTTATGGCTCACTTGTTTTGGGTCTGAATGTTCCTGTCGGGCTACAAGGTACAACATTTGCAGTGCCCCTAAGGACTTGAAAATGTTACCATTCTGACCTCACAGAGAGCCTCACAGCTCTGCCCCTGCATCCGTCTAGGTTAGAACCTCCCTACAGACCTCAGGACTGTCATGCTTATAACACATTTCTATGGATGCCAGCAGGGGTGCCCACACTTAGCTGAGAGAGAGGAGAAAGAAAGACAGCAAAGATCCTCTAACTCAGAGTTTTTTGTAGTCTTACCTATTGGTTCCTGGGTTCTTTTTTGTTTGTTTATTCATTTTTTTTTTTTTAGATTCCACTTATGAGTGAATCATACGGTATTTGTCTTTCTCAGTCTGACTTATTTTACATAACATCATACCCATATTGTCGCAAATGACATGATCTCATACTTTTTATGGCTGCATAATATTCCAGTGTGTATATGCCACATTTTCCTTATCCATTTGTCTGTTGATGGACGCTTAGTTTGCTTCCATATCTTGGCTATTGTAAGCAGCGCCACAGTAAATATAGAGATGCATAGATCTTTACAAATTAGTGTTTTCATTTTCTTTGGGTAAATACTGAGAGGGAGGAGAAAGAAAGGCAGAGAGTAAAGGTCTTCTAACTCAGAGTTTCTGATAGTCATACCCATTTATTCCTGGCTTCTTGCTTTAATCTCTGACCTTCCAGATTCCGGGTCTTGTGAGTCTAGAGCTATCACACCTACCGGTGGTTCCCTGCCTTAGCTGACCTCTCTGGGACGCACCCCTTGTAAGACTAATTCTTGTAGCCTACTTTTGCCTCTCTCACCAGCAGTAGCTGTCAGATCCCACCAGGCAAAGCAGGCCCGGAGTAATGACTCTGCCTGGCTCTTTGGATTCTGTTTCCAACAGAATCTAGAACTTAGCCAGACCCGGACCTAAGCTCTGTGTGGGCAGGTACTATGTTGATCTGCTCACTCTTACATTTCCTGTGTAGCTGGCACTCAATAAATGCTGGCCAAATGTTGAATGAAGCTGTGAATAGACTTGGCACTTGAAGTAGTAAATATATGTTACAGGATTGGGAACATAGAAGGAAAATTATTTGAATAGAAGAACATAAAAACTGTGATTCTCTTTCTCATGTTTACAATAATTCCTGTAGTTCCCTCTGTTATCAAGAGATCTTTCCTGTATTATTCTCAGTTCTCAGCAATAACAGGCAAAAATTGCTTTGCCATTCCAAAATACTGACCTAATAGGATTTCCCCTCTGTAATCTGAACTGTACACAGTACAGAGAAGAAGGCAAAAAAACTTCTCCAAGTCAGGGACTTAAACTGAATAGTTCTGGGGCCTAAAATCTAAGAGAGACCACTGTAATTAATGTTCCTGACCCTGAAACAAACATTTTTCTTCTCCCTCCATGTTAAACTCAAATAGCATATGAACCAACTTTTCTGCCAAAAAATGCTTTTTTAAAAATTGAGGTACAATTGGCATATAACATTATATTAGTTTTAAGTGTATGCCATAATGATTCAGTGTTTGTATAGATTGTGATATGGTCACCACAATAAGTCTAGTTAAAATCCATTGCCAATATAGTTACACAAATTTTTTTCTTGTAGTGAGAACTTTTAAGATTACCATCTTCTCAATGTGCAAATATGCAATACAGTGTTCCAAACTATAGTCACCATGCTGTACAGTATATCCCTAGGACTTATTTATTTTATATTTGGAAGTTTGTACCTTTTGACCCCCCTTTGACCACCCCAAATCCCTATCCCCACCCTTACAACCACCAACCTGTTCCCTGTATCTATGAGTTTGTTTTTAAATTTTTTTTTAATGTTTATTTATTTTTGAGACAGAGAGAGACAGAGCATGAATGGGGGAGGGGCAGAGAGAGAGGGAGACACAGAATCGGAAGCAGGCTCCAGGCTCTGAGCCATCAGCCCAGGGCCCGACGCGGGGCTTGAACTCACGGACCGCGAGATCGTGACCTGAGCTGAAGTCAGACGCCCAACCAACTGAGCCACCCAGGCGCCCCATGTTTGTTTTTAGATTCCACATATAAGTGATCTCATATGGTATTTGTCTTAGTATAATGCCCTCCCGGTCCATCCACATTGTTGCAAATGGCAAGCCTTCCTTTTTTTTTTTTTTTTTAATTGCTGAATAATATTCCATTGTGTATATATGCCATATTTTCTTTATCTGTTCATCCATCGATGGACACTGTTTGTTTCCATATCTTGGCTATTACAAATATGCTGCAATGACCATGGGGGTGCATATATATTTCTGAGTTAGCTTTTTTGTTTTCTTTGGATAAATACCCCGAAGTAGAATTTCTGTGTCATATCCAAAAATTCTTAATAAATGGTATTGAACCAGAATGGAATAAATGCATTTTTTCTCGTCCCAACTTTTATTTGTTGTAAAATAAGAATTGGCATAATAGTGTCTTCCCTGAATTAAAGCCTGAGATGAACCAGCATGTTTCTAATTCATCCTTTTATTTATTTTTTTAAACTCTGACTTGGCTTGTCTTCTTGGCAATCATTGCAGTTTGTCAAATGACCTCCTGGGGCTGATATCACTATGAAAAATTTGCACTGACCATTCCCTTAGAAAATTTTTCCTAAATGAAAGAACTAGAAAAAACAAACAGACCCTTGAGGCAAAGCCAAACTCTGGATAAGAACATATGTTTTTGCATAAATTTTAAAAGAGCAGAATGTACCTCAAGATGTGAAGAGCCCAGTGAAATTGGTCCATGGTGTGTGTGTGTGAAGGGGAAAGATGGACAGAAAGGGGTTTCTAATATCTGACCTAAGGACAGCACCAAGGGATCAACAGCATGGTGGTGATTAGTATGGGTACAGAGCTATAGGTTTTCAAGTGTTTCCTCCTCTGAATCTCTCAGCAGTCTTACAGTGTAGTTGGATAGGCAAGATCATTCATTAACCTCCTCTTCTACATAAGAAATAGATGTTGTCTTCAGTAAAAATTAAGGAGAAAAATAAATGGATATACAGAATGTTGCTAAACCTCATTCAGCAAGTAAGTGGCAGAGTTGAGGATCAAACCTAAGTCTTTTGACCATGATTTTTGCTCCTTTCCAACATCACCTTCTGGAATAGTGACTACTGTATGTTCTTCAGGAGCTAACAACAGGTCAACTAGTGTACTCTGTTGTGCATTGCCTGGACTGGGGTTGATGTGAGATACTTGCTTTTCACGTAGCTTTGATTTTGGTTTCTTCAGGATATTTATTTATTTTGGATGATTTCTTTCTTTCTTTCTTTCTTTCTTTCTTTCTTTCTTTCTTTCTTTCTTTCTTTCTTTCTTTCTCTCTCTCTCTCTCTCCCTCTTTCTTTCTTTCTTTCTTTCTTTCTTTCTTTCTTTCTTTCTTTCTTTCTTTCTCAAAATGCTTTCCCCAGCATACTATTGCTGATTAGGTCCAAATTCCTCAATAAATATTAGAATTTTACCTACCTGGAGTTTGTTCAAATACACTAATATTTTTGATATAAACATAAGTCAAAGCTATCATAAAGAGAGATTTGAAGCATGTTCATAGGGTTTGGTTTTCATTATTTGGTTGCTTTCAGACCTAGGTTGTTGGGTTTAAATAGTGCCATAAATTGTGCTGTCTCTGACAGAGTGTAGAGTGGAAACCTCATGGCATTACCAAAATGTTTGGTTTTCCTTTTAAATTTCTCATTGGTTGTTAGTTTTGATTCTTTTCTGTGGAAGGAAAAGACATTAAAACAGATTTATCCCATAGCTGATTCTTGATTATACCCATCTGCAATCCATTATCTGAAATTCCGAATTATAAAAAACTTTGAAAATCCTATTTTTTTAAATAAGTTATGCAAACTTATTTGGTGAAAATACCCAGATTTTAACTGACAGAAGTTTAGGCCTTATTTATTCCATTTAATGTGGATATTTATGTGTTTGCTTCAGGAATAGTAATATAAGGAGCTCCCCAGATCCTATATAGTGTATTCCTAATAGTGGTTGCATAAAATCTGAAAAATTCTGAATTCTGAAATGCATCTAGCCCCAAGGGTTTTGGTAAGGGGTTGTAAACTTCTTCTAAAGAAGAGAAGACAGGCATTCTGTGAATAACATAGAATGATGGAGAAACACAAGCAGTGACTACAGTACTTTTCATTCACATTAGTGGCCTCCCTGATGGAAGATTGTACATCTTCATACCGTTAAATTCATGCACACCCACATGATTGATTGATTTTCTTTGGCAAATGAAATGTGAGCAGAAGAGATGAGTCATTTTCAGGCAAAGCTTTAAGAGGCAACGGGTAGCTCTCCATTTTCTCTTTCTTCTGCCATGAGCTCAGCAGTGTTCCAGATGAAGGCTTAGGTCCATCATCTTGTGTTCCCGGTGAAGCCTGGCATGGAGCTGTGGCAGGAGATGCCATATGGAGACGTAATGTGAATGAGGAAAAAACCTTCATTGTTGAAGCCTCTGCGGTACAACCTGGTCTATCTCCACTGACATGCAAAATCAGTGTCTCTGGGATGGAGCCATCCATTAATGTAACATCTGTGGGCACCGACAATTAATGACCAACAGTCAGTATCCTGTAGGTGCTCCCAGTTCAGCTATATGAATGAACGGTTAAGAAAGAGATACCAAGTCAGGCCTGGACTGCTATACTGCTATGCTTCCCCCCAACCCCCAACACTCAGTGTTGGTTTCCATATGTAGACCCAAGGCCAAGTATCTGCTGACTTCAGGTATCCAAAAAATACTTGGACATTAACACATTTTTTACTTTACCTGATGTAACAAATTACATCAGTAAGTCATGCTTATTATAAGAAGTCAACACAAAGAATACAAAGAAAATGTTTATTCTCTTTTTCTCTCCTAGTGGGTGTATCTTTCCATACTTTTTTCAGTGCTTGGCAAATATATATAGATATATAGGGTCACTTTTTAATGTTATCCTACTATGAACATTACTCTGCCATGAATATCCATTTAATTCAGTTATTAGCTCTAACTAGACAAATGATTCTTTTAATATTAGCTTCTTTTATTATTAGCTTCTTTTATTGAGTGCTTACTATGTCCAAATAACTCTTGCAAATACTTTAGTTGATCCCTTTGTCAACCCTGGGAGGGTAGGTGCTGTTATCATAAGCATTTTCCATACGAGAAAGTGGAGGCCTAGATAAACTGAGTAATTTGTGAGAGTCACACAGATTAAGAAGTGGCAGAATGAGAAACCCAGGTGGTCTGAGTCTACACTCTATGCTCCTAAACTGTGCTGTATCGCTTCTCTCATTGCAAAATAGTTCAGAATGAATGGGCAATAATTTACTCAATCATCTCCCTATAGATGGAGATGTGAAGGGATTTCCTTTTGTTCCTCTTCTTATTTTGCTACTTCCAACAATGTTGAAATAAACAACACTGAAATATACATACTGATACTCTTCTTATCTGTTAAAAAGAACCCCATGTGAATTTCTTCCTGTGCAAATTTGGGAGAACCCTACCAACCCTGGGACTTTTGGTCCTGGTTCCAGTGACCAGGTAGGAATTCCTGCTTCATCAGTTCCTCTGAACTCTCCACGTATCTCTCTAGCTCAGAGCAGACTGCAGAGGCCTGTTTAAGTCAACGCAACTTGCATTTAGAAACGAGAGGAAGTGAACTGTAAGGGATTATCCTCTCCTAGATGTGTCAGATGCAATCACACGGCATGGATTTATGAAGCGGAGTGAAATATTTGTTTTGATTGCTCACTGATTAAGAATACACTCTAATGCACAATCTTGACAGACATCTAGGGCAACTACCCTTACTTTAAGAATCTGGGTCAGGTTTGCCCAACTTCTTCTAATTCAGCAGTCTCATTTCATTAAAGGATTATGCAAAGAAACCTCAGCTGGGTCCACACAATTGGCTGCTTCATCTTTGGTATTTAATATTGCAGGACCCCAGCAGTCACCAATGTTATTGTCCATTGATTTGTAATGTCTTCTTCCTCATTGTTTAGTATAGAGTTAGAAAAGCGCTTAGCTGGGGAGCTTATGATAAATGGACATACTCTATGAAAAGTGGACATATAATTTAATAATTTAAAATAATTCATTAAGATATTTGAGGTGAGGTATTAGACTAACCCCATATGTTGGAGGTGCTTAAAAAGGGGGTTTGCAAAATTATTTAAATGGAAATGTTTAAAAATCTCAAGAGGAATGTTTAAAAAATTTAATCTAGAAGCACTGCAGGGCAGGTATTTATCAACAGATTGCTACAATGTACTAACATGAAATTGGACAGTGAAAGAGTTTTGGTTATTTTAAAGTAAACTATCCAGGGAAATGCAGAGAAGAAAGTCATAGCATAAACAGGGGGATCTTATGTTTGTGGCTAGGTAGTGTATTTCTGTGGGGGGTAAGGGATGAGGGTGGATAAGCATGTGGTCTCCTTTAATTTTTTCAGGACAATGTAGGCTTTAGGGTAACCAAGAGTCACTCTATACAATGTATGTTTGAAAGAAATGCATTCAAGATCTTAAAAATTGATGTTTGCCTATGTAAGAACTTCTGCTTCAAAAGCAAAGCATCTACATCATTTCTGTTCTGAAGTGTTTGTCTTTCTCTCCTTAACAGCCTTCTCCCTTTTTATTTGCATTTCTGTGGGTGTAGGGGAAGGGCACAGGAGCATTTAGGGAGGAAGTCTTGTCCTTAAGCATGCAGTTTGCAGGCCTCAATCCATTCTTTTATTCTGTTCATGCAAGGGTGGGAAATGTGGCAGATATTTTAACCCTCCCTCATTATCTAGAATACCACTCTTCCCCAATGAGAGCCTGTTTCTACATCCATGGTGCTGATTAAGATGCTAATTTCACCAGTGGAGCTCTATTTCTGAACTCTATACTCATTAGCAAAAGCACAGGTGAGGACTGAGATATGCATACCTGAGTGCAATAGCAGAGTCCCTCTGGTGTGTGGACTTTCACCCCAAGACTGTGGGTTCCTGATTAGGACAACTCACTGCCCCTTGAGTAAAGCTTAAGCCAACGAACACATTATTGTGTTCCATTGTCTTTACTAAAGATTTTAAAGTAAATCATAGACATTTAACTGGAAGGACCTATGAAGCCCTTAAACTCAGCTGCTCTCCGTTTTATTTCTATCTTTCTATATTCATACAGATTTTGCCTTCGGCCACATATTTCCATTTCTAGCTCAGTTCCAGCCCCAGTATTACTCATGATGACAGTTCTCTTTTTACACCTAAGTCTATCAAAAAGCATCGTTACTTTTTTGAGTGACCATTTAAGTTACTTTATGTACTATCGCTGTTGTGCTAGGCACAATGTTTTGGCCTTAAAGACGTAAAGCTCTGCCAAAAACGAAAAATATTTACAAATTTCTCCCTGGTGTGGAATGCCTTACACTTTGGTCCTTTAGGGCACTGCTTGCTTTTCACCTGTGAAGTGAGGGCCTTGAACCTTCCCTGTGAGCTCTGATCATCGGAGATGGTCTTCCTTGCCCTAGCAGTTACACCTTAGGCTAAGTCTGCAGCCGCCTGTGAGGCAAAGCCATGGAACAGGGTCTGCATTATATTTTATTATTATTATTGTTATTATTATTTTTTTTAGAGAGAGAGACAGCGAGCATAAGCTGGGGAGAGAGGCAGAGGGAAAGAGAGAATCTTAAGCAGGCTCCATGCTCAGCATGGAGCCCAACACAGGGCTCGATCACATGAGCCTAGGATTATGACCAAAACCAAAATCCAGAGTGAGATGCTCAACAGACTGAGCCACCCAGATGCTGACTTGGGTGTAGGTATTTTCCTTTATGATGGTGAATCAGAGAACTCTGGACATTGCTAAGTGATAATCCAGCCAGCTCTGTTCCTGTAATGACTAGTTGACGTGTATGGTGATTGTGCCAAGATTCTGCCATAGGTGAGGTATCCTTTAGGCCAGGGGGTACATCAGAGGGAGAATCCATGGAATTCAACTGGCTTCCTTCAATTTTTATGCAATCATTAATCAAAAAAACATGAAGAGTGTGACAGTCGTCCCATGTTTGCTTTTAAATTGAGTTTCGCCCTCTATGCAGGTGGCATAATTTGTTCAAGGCAGCAGACTCTGCCTCTGAATATTGAGAGTTGTTTTAGACGGAATAATGAGCTGGTATTGATGTCTGTATTTACTCTCAATTTAAATATTATTTTATAATTTTTTTTGTTTTAGTGTTCATTTCTTCTTTAATGATAGTTACTCCCATTACACAGAAATTCAATATAGTGAAACTTAAAAGAAGAATCTATAGGTGTAGGTATTTATTCAATTTTTGGTACCTGTTGACTGAATTCAAGCAATTGCAGACCTTTGCTGATATTTCAATAAAAGGACTTTGTCATTTGTTCATTTGTTAATATATTCTACTGGTTGTTTCTCTCTCTGCTCTCCCTTCTTCAGTTTGCAAGGTTTTGTTCATCTCCAAAAGGGAGCAGTTTAGGCCACGTGCTTCAATACTTCCTGAGCCTTCTATTCCCTGGAACATATGGGGAAGAAAGATTGGCAGAAATTGGCTGCTTTTTCAGCCCATTTTTCCCCCCTGGATAATTTAATTCAGTTCTTTGCTCTTCCTTTAAGTCATCAAACCACCAGGTCAAGCAAAGAAAAAAAGCATACTTATGGTCATATTTGATTATTCTTAATTTATTAGAAAGTAAAAATGTAAGGATAGAATATTATGTTTTTCTATAGCCTTAAAGTGTGCTTTTTATTGTGTTTTTAGCTAAATTTTTATCTCTCCCTACCTGCCGCCATTATCCTTTAGCATAATATACCTTTTTATGCCTCTTCTTGTGACTCTTGATGAAATTTCATGACCCTATGATTCTCCTTTAAATTCATGTTTGGTCAATCTATTTCCTTTTTCAGAGACACTTGTTAGTTTTTTCTACCTTGTTCTGTGCCCTGGCAGTGGGACAACTTCAGCGGGCTGCCTCATCCTCTGGCTCTTGGTTGGTTTGGCCAGCGGAGGTATTGGTGGGGATTAGAGGGAGGGAAGAGGGCGGGGCCTGTGCATCCATGGCCCCTCCCCTCTCTTTGTAGCATCCGGAGCATTGGCTGCATTTCTGGACAGTCTTATGTTTTCTGTAAACTGTCCCCGGCCACACCACTACTTTGTTTCCAAATTCCAGCAGCCCTCTTTGTCCTTTCAGGCTTATGGATATTAACAAGGACCACCAATAACCAACTGCATTGTCTCTTGAGGTTCCCTGCCTCTAGCCCACCCCATCGTAGACAGGCTCTTTGTAAAACTTTCCTCAAGTTATTACACTGGAACGTGCCATCCGTGTCTTGTTGGGGCCCTGACGGAGAGGATACTATAATAAATGACTGTATTACTGAGAGGTAGTATGGTCTAATGGTTATCTTCCATTTGACACCAGACCGATTTGGGTTCGAATACATCCCCATCACTTGCTAACTTGGAGTGGGGATTATTTTACCACTCTGCGCCTCACTTTTTTCAAATTTAAAGTGGGGATAATATTACCTACCTCACAGAATTGCTATAAGAATATGTATAAGTATTCAAAAATGTTAAGTATCATATTAGTTTAAATACATACATACATATATATGTATAGATACAATGTTTTAGTTTCCTCTCAATTTACACTGAGTAACTTCCTCACTGGGGAAGCCTGAGCAGTTACAAAGCAGTGGATTTTAGTTCCTCTACACTCTGTGCTGCTGATCTTCCAGTTTCAAGTTATGTGGACCTCCTCTTCCCTTGTGCCCCTGGAGTTTCTGCTGATCTAAATGACACTTTGTTTCCCACGGGTGGTTCTGGCTGCTCTCACATCAAGTCTGTGGAATTTTCAGAAGACTCTCATTCAAGTGGTGAGTGCTAGACACAGGGGGTCCCTGGTGAAGTGAAAATCTGCTCAAGGGTGGGCATCTTAGCCCTGAGTGTTGGCTGCAGACTGCTCAGGTGCTATGCATCCTTGGGTAATCCAAGTGCTTTACAAGATAACTGGGTTTTGTTTCTATCTGCTTTAAACTATATCTCTAAAATGTTATGAGAACACTGGCTAAGCCTAGAGAGGTGTTGCAAGGATTAGCTAATTGATTATTTTAAATGCTTTGAAGCTGGCAGAGGGTTCAGTAGGAAGGACAAGCTAAATAATTTTTGCAGGCTCAGTGGGAGTGCAAAGTGTACTAAATGACTCTTCTAATTTGTTTTGGTCTCTAGTAGGACTTGCTTATTGTATAACATGTCTCCTTAAAATGAGTTATGTATGTTACTGCATTTAAAGCATGACCTAGGGAAATGTTTTAAGATAAAAAGGTGTTTGGAAAATACACAAAACTTTTGTCAAATGGAGTTGCAGTTACTGAAGCCACCTGAGTTTTTCTGACTCCAGAAACAAAGATATCGGGACACTGGCATATTTACATATTTTCCCCTCTTTCGAGTATAGTAAGCATTTTCTTCACTGTACTGTGTCTAGTACACGGTACTAGTCCATTGGCATCTAGTCCATTGGTTTTTATGAGCTTGAAACCCTGAGCTATTAACGGGTAAGCCTGTGGTATGGCTGGGGGATCCATCCCTCCAACCTTGAAGAGTGATTAACACAGAAGCATTAAAAACACAGCCCATTTTCTTTTTAAATGACTTAGAATTGGCTGAGTGTTTAATACTTTACTCCTGCTGGGACTTCTGTCCAGTATCCTCACCTCATCTTTGGAGACAGGTGACTTTCCGGGGTGGCGAGCCAGGGAAACAGATCATTACATTTTTCTCTTTAACTACACACTGGATAAGCAATCCACTATTTATTGATTTAGAAAAATTCTTGTCTTGGATTTAAGATCCAGTTGAATGGGATATAGATGTCTGAGGTTCTTTTAATATCTCATTAAAAAAAAAAAGATTAAACAAATTTCATG
Source organism: Felis catus (assembly GCF_018350175.1). NCBI lineage: Eukaryota > Metazoa > Chordata > Mammalia > Carnivora > Felidae > Felis > Felis catus. The sequence continues at coordinate 138,020,322 of NC_058371.1, forward strand.
GTCTAGATGTCCCAACATCAAGCTCATATCCTGCTACTTCCAAAATATTTTAATATGGAAGAAATAGATTCACTAAAACTGGAAGGAAAAAAGAAATGGAGAAAACATCCTGAACAAGTAACATATAAGTTGAGATGTGTGCAGGACGAGGGGTCCCTGCCTGGGTGGTTGTGGAAGGAAGAGTACATGTTGACGACGGGCAAGCACTTTGGATCTCCGTGTCAGTGTTGATTGCCACTTGCTTCTTCACTTTTTTTCCCTCTGCTTTTTCAAAGTTGCAGTAAATTCAGAACCTCCATTCCTGGTTCCCACAATTGCCTTCTTTATTAGGTCTGCAGGGGAGGCTCTTCATTTTATACACATGTAGCACAGCTGTAAGTTGTACCATGTTTTACTACAGATCCCTAAAGTTAGATGAGCCCTAAAGAAGTAACTTAGTCTAGAATTCCTTGCCTTCTCTTTTGAAAGATCCCTGCAGAGAGGAACGATGTCTTTAGATGAGTAAAGAGACTTTGGCAGGGCTGATCCTAATACATTCCTTGCAAGCTAAATTTACAAAGAAAGTGGAGGAGATCTGTCTTCTGGATACTTAAAATCTAAGATGAAAGATAAAGTATAGAGTAATGGATGGGACTGACTATTCTAGTTCTCATCTACGATGCACAGACTTTATGATGTTGTTGTTGTTGTTATTAAGAGTGAGACATGGAACAACTATCTCACCGGTTCTGTAGTGACAGACTCAGAATGCCTTGCCTCTTAGAACTTCTCTTTGCTTGCACTGACCCTCCGCTTAAGAAATCCGCTAATCCAAAGGTCCACCTACTTTTCATACCTTATCTAAGAACTCTGAGCCCAACCTGTAAGCCATAAAAAATTGAATTTCCCTAATGAGACACTATTTCAGAATTTGTGTGTTTTCTCTTGCCTCAATGATTCAGTAAAACTCAATACTAAAAAATAAAACTCAAAATAAAAGCTTGCCTATGTCCTTACAAGGGCTTTTCCACATAGACAAATTTTAAAAATGCATCCTTTGAGGGTCTGGAGGAAGGTTTTTGGCTGAGGGTGAAGACTGAAAAGTTCACTGAAGTTCATGTTCAGTTTGGATCTGCTGACCAGACAGCATGATGGGGTGCTTTTGCAGTCCCAGCTTTCCTCCATCAGGACATCTGCTTATCCAGTTTCTCCCTGATGTCCCCAAGGGAACTTCTTCCAGGATCTCTTCATAGAGTTTTACGATTTCTGGCATAAGTATTTGTTGGGTGATCAAAGGCTTGGACGCCAAGGTTCTCTGAAGACCCTTAACATCTCTGAGGGTCATCCCCAGAGATATTCAAGAATCCCCAGATTTGCAAACACCTCTGTAGTGTGTAAGTCCCCCACAGGATGTGTTTTTGTTTTGTTTTGTTTTGTTTTGTTTTGTTTGTTTGTTTTTTTGTTTTTTTTTTTACACTGGCTGGAGAAGTCACCAAAATAGTTTCAGGATTCCTTTCCCCACTGTTTTCATATAGAGCATATTGTGGACTCTTTCAAGTCCTAGATCCAAGTTCATTGCCAAATTTAGCATTCTGCCCTTTCATGTATCCAAAATTCCCATGGGAATTCAAGACTTGTTCTCATAGCTCTGAAGAATCCCCAGAGAATTTCAAATTATGCTCCAAGTACTAGGTTTCCTTCATTCATCTTGCTGTATTTCCTCTGATGCTACAAGATGGCACTTTTCCCATCTGGTGGCAACTGCAGTGGCCTCCTGTGGCCGTGTTCCTTTTGCTGCTTGGCCTGAGAGTGGCTTCTATATGGCTCTTGTCCACTGAAACCACTGCTGAAGCTAGTACCTCTGTTGTTGATGCCAGCCAATACCAATTCCCAGGGTGCCAGTGCCTGGTGGTGGGGCCCTGTTATCTGTACCAGGAGGGCTGCTTCCCTGGCCACAAAGCTACGAGCACCAAGGCTGGGATGCCCTATTTCAGAGATTACAACTGTGGTTGTAATCCTTCCTCTTTAAATCATCCTTCCTCTTTAAATCAAGCTGAAGTACAAAATGATTCAAGATAGAAAAAGATTCAGAGACACTTGTAACATAAAAATGTACAAGAGGGGCGCCTGGGTGGCACAGTCGGTTGGGCGTCCGACTTCAGCCGGGTCACGATCTCGCGGTCTGGGAGTTCGAGCCCCGCGTCGGGCTCTGGGCTGATGGCTCGGAGCCTGGAGCCTGTTTCCGATTCTGTGTCTCCCTCTCTCTCTGCCCCTCCCCCGTTCGTGCTCTGTCTCTCTCTGTCCCCAAAAAAATAGATAAACGTTGAAAAAGAAAATTAAAAAAAAAAAATGTACAAGAAATCAGATCTTGATCTAAGGGTCATGAGTTCAAGACATTGGGCTCTGCGCTGTGTGTGAAGCCTGTTAAAAAAAAAAACAACTAATTGTGTTCTATACTATGGTTCAGTTCGAAAGCCGGTGTGTAAAACAATTTGAAAATACCCAAAGTCACCCTCGAAATTCCCTTGAATTTCTCCTAGACTACGTATAAATGGGCGCATTTACATGCTACACTGAAGATCGATATATTATCTTCTGATTAATCAGACACAGCTGGTTTTCCCACTGACACTGAAACAAACCATTATTTCTTTGACTGCTAAAAGTAGTTGACTTGTGTTTAGAGGCCATGTTGTATCAGAAATATGGATCTTTAAATACTAAAAGCCTATAGAATCCAGTAAGATATTCATGCTCTGAGAGGTTAAAACTGAAGTGGACTAAGGGAAAATGTGGTTTTCGTTATACCCATTTTTTAAAAAGTTAAACTGAGGCCCAGGGAGGTCAGGTGACCTGCACATTTAGAGAGAGACGGAGCTGGCGTCTAAACTTAGGCAGTCTGGCTCTTGTGATCTTGCTCTTAATTGCTTTGCTTTATACTTTTAACCATGATTGCACAACTCAAATGATCTTTTCTCTCTCTCTTTTCACCCTGGGCAGGGTGGAATTTACCAATTTAAATGTTTTTAATGGTGTGACTCCATTACACTTTCTTGTTGTAGCAAAAATCAAGCTATACTGCAAGGCATCATGTATACAAAGAGATGATGCTCTGTGTTCTCGCCCTTAGACAGAACAAATGTTAACAGCTTGTGCATTTCCCCCCAGGATTTCTTTATTTCTGCCCCCCCAACCTCCAGGATTTCTTTTATGCATGCACTCACACACATTTTTTTTTAACATACACTTTACTCTAATTTCCTTTTCCACTTATCAATGTCAGAGACATCTTTCTATGACAGAATGTAGAATTCCACCTCCTTCTTTTAAAGAGCTTCTTTAGTGGGTACCTATGATTCCACTACATGAATAATCCATCATTTATGTTTGTGTATTCCCTTACTGATGGATACTCAGGCTTAGAAAAAATTTTGCCAGGTTTTTACGATTCTAAACTCTGTGGCCAACATGCTCATTTGTTGTCTTAGTATGTTGTGGATTTACTTTTTAGCCTTAAATCTTTAATCCACATGGAATTTGTTTTGTGCAAGAGGTGAGGTGGGGATTATAGTGATTTCTTGACTTTCCTCATTCAAATGATTACCCACCTGAAGAGATTCAGTCTCCAGGCACCCAGGTAAACACGTTGCATCTGTTATAGGAATACATTAAAAACTGTAATAATGGGAATCTCTATGGTGGAAAATGATCGGCAGCATGTTGAGAAGAGGTAGCAGAAACAGCAGGCTCTTCCAGTATGGACTAGAGCAGGGAGCTCTGCTTTGGGGTTGGAATGCTGCATTTTAATTAGCAATATTACTCCCAAATGTTTAGCTGCAACAGTGGGGGGATTAGAGACCCCTGCCTGCTCATCATAATTCAGAACCTGAACATCAGAGTGTCTAATTAGATCTCTCTCTTGAAAGGTCAGCCAATGAAATTGTCATGTTGTGTCACTCAAGGTCTAGAAGTTACTCTGCTGTAAGCTTGATGGATTTTTTTTTTAAATTTTTTTTCAACATTTATTTATTTTTGGGACAGAGAGAGACAGAGCATGAACGGGGGAGGGGCAGAGAGAGAGGGAGACACAGAATCGGAAACAGGCTCCAGGCTCTGAGCCATCAGCCCAGAGCCCGACGCGGGGCTCGAACTCACGGACCGCGAGATCGTGACCTGGCTGAAGTCGGACGCTTAACGCTTAACCGACTGCGCCACCCAGGCGCCCCTGGATTTTTTTTTTTTTAAACTTAAAAGTTGCCTGTTCACATCTAGGGTCTCTTGGCAGTCTTTGCTGGATGGAGATTCTGGCAGGCCGTCATGCAAAAGACCTAGGAAATCTTTCAGCCACTTAGAACAATTCTTGTCCTTTATATTATTTTTCTTTATCACTTTGGACACTATGCTGCAGAGGACATGTGTATCATCATAAGCTCTTTGGTGTATATTCCTATTCACAAGGAAAAAAATATTCCATTCAGTTTTTGTTTGGGGGCTTGGCTTCTATAATTGAAATTACTTGACGGGGCGTCTGGGTGGCTTAGTCAGTTAAGCGTCTGACTTCGGTTCAGGTTATGATCTAACGGTTCTTGGGTTCGAACCCTGCTTCTGTCTCTGTGCTGACAGCTCAGAGCCTGGAGCCTGCTTCAGATTCTGTGTCTCCATCTCTCTCTGCCCTCCCCTGCTCGTGCTGTCTCAAAAATAAATAAATGTAAAAAAAAAAATTAAAAAAAAAGAAATTACTTGAAATTCTGTAATTTCAATTAATTTCCATAAGAAAAAAACTCCAAATAAGCTGTGCTCTTCTGGAAATTTTATCACCACACAGAAATTATTGGAGCTAGATTTTCTCAGTTTTATCAGTGAAGTAAGTTAAGGAACTACCTTCATTCTTTTAAGCCACTAGGATCTTAATTAGAATTCTGTATGGGGTGACAAGTTCGGGGGGGGGGATGTGAATTATGGGCAATCCTTCTACACGACAGTTGCTGCTGTCTCGCTCCACTTAGCCCCTGCTAGAGGGGCTGCTTGCTCTTGGATGCTCAGAGCTGCTGGGCTCTTAGCCTGAGGATCTGAGACCAGGGGGAGGGATAATCCAAAACTGAAAATTATCCTTACTACTATTTCAGTTATATTATGGGTTAAGTTAGCCTTTGTGGGGGGTATCAAGAAAATCTTATTATTACTAATGATGATATTTTCCAAAGTGTGGTTGCATCAGAATCACCTGGTATTTAATTAAAATGCTGCTTGTTGGATTCCATCCCAGAGTCAGAATCTCTGGTGGCGGAGCTCAGGGATCTATTTTTAAGCCACCTCTGTGATTCCTTTGTGCATTAAAGTTTGAGAACATTTGATTTATAGCATTACTTTTATGGGAAAAATGTACTCCTACTTCCAACCAGTCGGCTTCAAAGTGTAGCTTTGGAATGTAGCGTGTGGGTACGTTGGGGCTGGCACGTGTGTGAAGTCAGTGGTCTGAGTGACACTCACACTGTAAAAGTGTCAAAGGTGTCACCAGGGGCACCTGGGTGGCTCAGTTGGTTGGGTGTCCGACTTCGGCTCGGCTCATGACCTCATAATTCGTGAGTTCGCGCCCCATGTCGGGCTCGCTGCTGTCAGCACAGAACCTACTTCAGATCTGTCCACCCCCCACCCCGTCCGTCCCCTGCTCACACTCAGTCTCTCAAAAATGAATAAACATTAAAAGAAAAAAGTGTCAAGCTAGCAACTGGTGAGTAGATTATGGCTCAGAGTATTTAGCTTAATTAAGTTCTAAGGTATGGAGTGGAGACTATACAAAGACAGCATTGCTGCCAGAGTTAAAGCGCAGAATGGGGTTATTCAACTAGAAGGTGAAGGGACGAGAGTGGTTTAAACATCTGTATCCAGGCATCAGCTGGTTATTCTGCTCTTGGAGATTTGGATAAGAGGGTTCAAACCCTGGAGCCATCCCCTGGAGTGTCTAATGCCTTTCCCAAGATTCCTGAAAATCTTGGGGGTCTTGGCTCCCAGGGTTACTTCTGGGAGAATCCCCTTTTTCTGTTTTGTGTCTTGGAATGGTCCTTTATCTCTGGTATGGTAGGCCCTTTCTTCTTGATCCCTGCAGCCACCAAGAGTTGTTTCATTAGTCAGAATCTTTATGGAAGATTGTGGAACCGAAGGTAGGAGTCAGCTTGCCACATCACATGTCACAGAATATAACTTACAGTCATGGGTTAAACATTCCTGTCCTTAAAGGGAATTGGCTACACCACCACAAGGGTAAGTCTTCCCGGTCTAGCCACTTCCTATTGTATCCTAGTCTCTCTCCGCCTTGCTGCTTCTCTGCCTGCTTTGTCTCAGCCATATCTCCACACTTGCTCTCAGGAACTCCAAATTCTTACTCTCTCATTCACAAGATGTTAACAGTCTAGAGCCCCCACTCCCAAATTCACAACCCAGGACAGCTTTTGCATACGCAATACCAACTGAGGTGCTTGGCTGAGCAAAAGGGCCACCCAGTCTTTTCCTTAAAAGAATTCATCCTCCTTAGAATACAATTTTGGGATTAACTAGACTTTTCCTAAAGTCTATTATATATTTCTTCCATGGAAACATTAATTCTGTCTAGGCTCTCCTGAACGCATAAAAGCTGAGAAAGAATCTTTCCTTCCTACATCATTAAGGTTTTATTAAGGTTTTATTTTTTTTTATTTTTGTTTTTTTTTTTCAACGTTTATTTATTTTTGGGACAGAGAGAGACAGAGCATGAACAGGGGAGGGGCAGAGAGAGAGGGAGACACAGAATCAGAAACAGGCTCCAGGCTCTGAGCCATCAGCCCAGAGCCTGACGTGGGGCTCGAACTCATGGACCGCGAGATGGTGACCTGGCTGAAGTCGGACGCTTAACCGACTGCGCCACCCAGGCGCCCCTTTTATAAGGTTTTAAAAGGCAGGTGCACATCAGTGCACTCCCGTTAGTGAGCCGCATCAGTCTTTACAACACTTTTGCTAACGTGTTTGGGAATAGACCATTTCTGTTTGTAGCCAAATAAATGAAAGCAGAATCATTTCCCACTTGCCCCCAGAAAGAGCGATACCATTGCCAGGTGAGTGGCATCTACAGGGCCACTCAGGGCATTCTGTGTCATAAATTGTATTTTGAGAATAAAGCAACAGAGTCAAATCATTTACAGGACAGTGTGCTATCTTTCCATCTTATCTTTTGTATGTCTGAGAGCTTTCTGTTTTACTCGAAATGGAAAGTCATTTCCCAGATGAGAGATCCTTTTATTTAGTGCTCTTATTTTCTTGGTAAGTATTCTGAATTTTTTCCTATTAATTTCTATTTTTATGCACAGTGATTCTCAATTGGTGAGAAAATTATGATCTCATAATCTCTTTTCCTTGTACTTGCTGAATGATTAGCCTCATTTGCTGTGTGAGTTCCACTTCACGGCTGTGAAATGATGACTCTCCCTGACTCTGGCTAAGCATGTCGGCTTGATGGCTTTGACCTTTTCCACGAAAACAAGGGAGATGAAATGCTGTGACATGTGTGTAAATTGTCACTCAAATGGGGTTATTTTGGTTAACGGCTCGAAATACATGCTTTGCTAAACTCACAGAAGGTACCAGTAGACTGTTTTGTGTTTGGGGTTTTCTAAGGCATCAGAGAGTCTTGCAGTTTTTAAGCAAGGAGAAAAAAAAATCCTGATTAGCCGTTAAATACAAACAGTAAATTTACAACCTGAGTCACAAGCTGTGTGAATGACTGCATTACAGATTCCCACAAAAAAACCCTGTTCTTGAATCGTATAGTTAAATCTGCTTCATCTGCACTGCCGTAGATATTACTTCCCCTGCACTTAATTGGGATAACTGACAAATTCAGATTCAGAGCATTCAGTAACTCCAAGGGATATATAAATATCTCACCAAATCCATTTAAATGGTATTCTGGATTTGGTCAGGGGTCTCACTGTAGTAATTTGCAGGTGTGACTGATATTAACTTATAAATTTCCTGTGACTGGTCCTTTGTTGATTTCAGGCCTCCTCCCCGTTTGATAATGATTGCTCAGCAAGCATATTTTACCTTCCTTCTCTGCAGGCCCTTTATTGCTTTGAGACGTCTCTCTCTCTCTCTCTCTCTCTCTCTCTCTCTCTCTCTCTCTCTCTCTCTCTCTTTCTGTTTGTATGTGTGTGTGAGTGCATGTTTTTAATCGTAATACATGAGACAGTATTTCCCACTGGAGCAGATTCATACGAGCTCGTGGAGCCATTTCTTACTTGGCATATTTCTCTCTTCACTTGGTTGTGCTTTTTGTGAAGGGGACCTGGGCTCTGACTGGATAAGCAATGCCAAAACAATAGGGACGGTGTAGAAATATACACATGCTCTAACAGTCTGTACAGCATTGCGCTTGGCTGATAATTCTGTGATATGATTGTTAGTAATCACCATTAAGGTGGGGTTGAAGTCTAGCGTAATAATCCTAACATGTTGCAGTAATGGAGCTGATAGATTTACATATGGGTGAAAACGAGTGGTTTTTAAAATTCGTTTTCTTTTTCATGACTGAAAGCGAGATTCTCATTCCCTGACATTAGAATATGATCTTTCTATCATTTGTTCTTTTTCTCTGTCACTAAAATAGTATTCTATATTGTACAGGGTTGAATTTCTCACTGCTTAATTTTTGACTTTTTTCAGAGACATGAAAAAATGAATTGTGCTACAAACATGTAAGATTATTTAAGACAGAACTGCCTGGCTTGTGTTATTAGTAATTATTGTCCTCAGCTAGCATCTCTCTGTTTAAATAGAAATCTTTAGGGTATTTCTTACTGCAGTTAGACTTAAGCCATTTTTTAAATTAGTTTAATTTAAGTTACATTTATTTGATAACCAACTTTATTTTTTCACCTTCATTGAGGCATTATATTGACAAAAATTATATATATTTAGGTTGTACAATGTGATTTTTTAATGGTATGCAATGTGATGATTTAATATACATATACTTCATAAGTGATTATTGCAAGCAAGCTAATTCCTATCTATCACCTCACATAGTTACTTTCTTTTTTCTTTTTTTCAATTTGAGCCATTTTGGTGGTAAAATGAATTAGCAGTAGTATGATCCTGTACATAGGGATGTGTCTTTTTTGTTAGTAATGAAGATGGAAGACGTTTCTAACATTCATTATTACTGATGAGCATTAAGATGGGCATAAAACCTATCTTAATGAGATAAGCATTAAAATAAGGATGAAACTTCTAATAATAATAATGGCCATTATGTAGCAAATAGTTAATACTGAGAACTTATTATGTGACAGTCAGTGATGTAACTGCTTTATGTATGTATGAACTCATTTAATCTGCCCAACAACTCTATGAGGTAGATTTTTATTATCCCAGGTTAAAAACGAGAACCCGAAGAACAGAGAGGTTAATTAACTTGTCTGAGGTCAAGGAAGCCACAGAACCAAGGATTGTAGACTTGCCAGATTCAGAGGGACACACACACACACACACACACACAGACACACACGACACTCATGCCATACTTGCTTTCTTTTTGCAATATTGGGACATAATTACACTAAAATTATTCATTGTTTATCTGAAATTCAAATTTAAATAAATGTTCTGTGTTTTATCTGGCAAACCTAAACCTAAATTACCTAGCTTCAGAGCCCATGTTCTTAACCTTCATGCTAATTCTGCCTAAAACCCGGGCTTAACTGATGAGTGTTGACTTTGCACATCTTAGGTCAATTCTTTTTTATATCTACTCAAGCTTTCGTTGTTCAAGAATGGTCTTCTTTCTAGAAGTAGGACTTACTATCTATATTAGTGAGAATATGTAAGTTAGCAAACATATACTTTTAATTCACTCTATGTTCAGCATTGTGTCAAAGATTAATAAGGCATGGTTTTGCCCCTAAAAGAACTCACAACCCAGTAGATGAGATGGGTATGTAAAAAGCTAATCCTATTACTATATACTAGTAGCTTTGTTGGAATATGAGCTGTACAATCTCGTAGGAAGTTTGGGGAAAGCATCTTAGCGTAGGGAACATTTGAATTGGTCCTTGAAGGATGAATAAGAGTTCATCAGGGAAAGAAACTAGTGGTGGGAAGGAAACAACATGAGAAAAGGCAAAGTTATGTGAAAGTTCATGGTGGAAGAATTTTTTTAAGGTAAGGTCCACATGCTCTGCCTGATAGTGGGTGATCACTGTGGAGTGGGATATGGCCACAAGGACTTCAATGCTATATTCAGAAAACTTACCCTGGACAACTGGAAGCCACTGAAGATTTTAAAATGGAGAAGTGGCATGATCAGAGATGTGTTTTAAAACATAACTCTAGAAGCAGTGAGACAGACTGGAGAGGAAAGGCTATGGGTCATGCATTTGGAAAGGGGAGCTGTGGCGTGGACATGCAGGTGGGTCTTGGGAATGGCTGAATTTGCTCAGGAGAGTATGCAGACAAGGGGAGGGGGAGGTCTCAAGTCCTGGGGACATTGACATTTAGTTTGGGGGTAGGATGAGAGAAGACAGAAAAAGAGAATAAAAAGGGCAGTCACAGAGCAAGGAGAAACAAGAAATGGCAACATTATGGAAAACATGGCATGAGATAGTATGGAGGACAATGGGTTCCTCAACAGGGTCAAATAGTATGTCCAAAAGAGATGATGCCATTGGGATGGACAACTGGGCCATTTTTATTTCCTTAAAAAAAAACTTCAGCTTTCATGGGCCATTTTTGTTTTTTTTTTTTTTTTTTTTTGTTTTTTTTTTTGTTTTTTTTAAATATATGAAATTTATTGTCAAATTGGTTTCCATACAACACCCAGTGCTCATCCCAAAAGATGCCCTCTTCAATGCCCATCACCTACCCTTCACTCCCTCCCACCCCCCATCAACCCTCAGTTTGTTCTCAGTTTTTAACAGTCTCTTATGCTTTGGCTCTCTGCCACTCTAACCTCTTTTTTTTTTCCTTCCCTTCCCCCATGGGTTTATGTTAAGTTTCTCAGGATCCACATAAGAGTGAAAACATATGGTATCTGTCTTTCTCTGTATGGCTTATTTCACCTGGCATCACACTCTCCAGTTCCATCCATGTTGCTACAAAGGGCCATATTTCATTCTTTCTCATTGCCACGTAGTACTCCATTGTGTATACAAACCACAATTTCTTTATCCATTCATCAGTTGATGGACATTTAAGCTCTTTCCATAATTTGGCTATTGTTGAGAGTGCTGCTATAAACATTGTACTCCTGTACTCCCTGTATCCCTTGGGTAAATTCCTAGCAGTGCTACTGCTGGGTCATAGGGTAGGTCTATTTTTAATTTTTTGGGGAACCTCCACACTGTTTTCCAGAGCGGCTGCACCAGTTTGCATTCCCACCAACAGTGCAAGAGGGTTCCTGTTTCTCCACATCCTCGCCAGCATCTATAGTGTCCTGATTTGTTCATTTTGGCCACTCTGACTGGCGTGAGGTGATATCTGAGTGTGGTTTTGATTTGTATTTCCCTGATGAGGAGCGACGTTGAGCATCTTTTCATGTGCCTGTTGGTCATCTGGATGTCCTCTTTAGAGAAGTGTCTATTCATGTTTTCTGCCCATTTCCTCACTGGATTATTTGTTTTTCAGGTGTGGAGTTTGGTGAGCTCTTTATAGATTTTGGATACTAGTCATGGGCCATTTTTGAAAGCAACATTGACAACCTCTTCTCTGTGGCGGTTTGGATGTGGTGTTTGCTACAGAATGTAATTCAAATGTTCTAAGTTGCTTTCAAGCTGATATTCTCCAAGAGTCCATTTTATTTACATGATGCTCCAGCTTCTGAAATTCTGAATTATTGTGCATAAAACAAGAAAAAAATTATATGGGAAATATTATGGTCTAATACCAATTCAGAATACTTCAAGGTATAAGGACTTTGGCTATTTCTCAGTGGCATCAGAGGAGATGTGCTCCCGGTGTTGATGGAACTCACTCAGCAAATCCACTTTGCTGGATATCTGACTATTTGCTCCTCCAGATCCTCTCTTTGTTCTCCTCTAGGCCCAGGAAGATGACCTGAAAGGACTGCCATAAGGAGATCCCCTTGTCTTCTGGCTTCTTGGTTGGATTTGCCCAATGGGGGGAACTAACAGGATGTTGGAGAGAGGGAGGATTGGGGAGTCCTGCTTCCTCCCTGCTGGGCTACCACAGGCTGGCTGCTTCCCTCTCTTGAAGGCCATAGCTCCAGAGTCAGGCATGGACTTTTCAAGATCTCTTCTCCCTGGGTTCTGATAAACCCATGCCTTATCCTTGCCTTTTCAGGCCCTGGGTGGTAATCTCTTCCCTCTCAAACTACTCCCCCGTGTTATTGGCTCCAGTGTATATGGTCACATATGCTTAACTGACTGAGCCACTCAGGTGCCCCTGTGCCATCCTATATAAATAGAAGTTATTACAATAGTAATCCTACTTTTCAGTGTTATATCATTATTAGGATACTCTGTCTCTAGCCCTACTTTCCAACTTTAATTCTTTTAAGGAAAAATATGAGGACCATTTTTTGATCAGGATGGTTTAAATTTAATCTTATTTGTTGCAAACACTTTATGATCTTCTGAGTTACCTTACAATCTTGTGCTTTTGTGAGTGTGAAACATACCACAGAACCATAGTTTTTGAGAGGAAATCTGAAATATATTCTAAACATCACATTTGATGATGATAATAATTTTTTTTTTTTGTTCTGGATGAGAGTATCTGAACATATTGTGAATAGAATAAGCAACAGAGGTCTGACCTGGGTAGAAAGGGTCATGTAAAAATGATCCCACTAGGATCTTAAATGCATGTAGACCTCAAAGACATGTCCACTCCTATACATGTTCTAGTGGAGCGTCATTACACCTTACATGGCAGAAAAGGAAGTGGAAACTGAGTCTGAGTCCCAGGGCTAGAATGCACAAAACTTGGGACTGGAAATTTAGGCCTCCTAACTTTCACTTTCATGATATGTTATCCCACCTTTCATTCTGGAATTCTACAACTCCGATGGTAATGTTTGCAGCCACGTTGAGGGAGAAAGAAGCCAGAGAGCCTGGGGTGCTCTGCGGTCAGTCTCTTTAAATTTTGTTACTTGCTGCTGGTGAGAAAGAGTTAATTTGGCAACAAAGCCACCATAAGGTTACATTCATCCGAGAACCATGTAATTGGAATCCAACCTAGTGTTATAATTAACAGATACAGCAGGATCCTTATCTGAGGGGCAGGATAGATGTTGAATTCAGAGCAGAGGATGAATGTTGAATTCAGAGAATGAAGGCTGACTTACATCTCCTGTCCCTCTCTCTTTAGCTTGTTTTCTTGGTAATTTTCACCATCAACTCAGCCATATTTATGTTTGATAAAGTGATTCTTACTACTCTAAAATTCTTCAAATGGTCAAACCTTTATTTTGACTTTTATTTGGAAAAGATTTGTAAACAAACAACTCTAGGACCCAAATGAATACTGTGCTCAATTGTAAAATTTAATGCAGTGAAACTAACAATTATAGCAACACTGCCATCTAACTCAAGTTAATCAATAGCGTCCTCGTTGCATTTGTACTTGAGAATCATGGCAGTGGCAAATTTACTGCTGCGAACTTGAACTATGGAGAATTAATAATGATGGCATATTGTCCTATTGATGCAGCTCTGGTTGCCCAGCTGGAGTAGGGAATGATGGTCTGGTGCACTTTTTATGGCTCATGCAAATGAGTAGATAGTTGTGGGAATAAAGTTCTCTTCTTGATCTATGGCAGGAGATAGCTAGTCTGCAAGAGTTCATTTCAGACTGTAATTAGTTTATTCATTAAGGTTGGGGAATTCAATGACACAGCTGCATGAGGTATCATTGAAAGCTACCTGAACATATGGCAGAAGGATAATGCAAATTTAGCTCCTGAAAGAAAAAGGCAAAATGGTACAGCTTTGTGCTTTTATTTTATATCCTACAGTGATTCTTTGAAAGGGGGTGGTGAGTTGATTACACTCCAAACCTCTTAATATATGTTGATTTTAGATGGGGGGGGGGTTATTTATTTTCCTGGAATGTTATAGACAGTGCATATAAGTGTTTATAACACATCCCCACACACATCCCTAGACATCTAGATATATACACAAGAGACTGAATGCTTTGCTCCCTAGCAAGAGAGACTAACACCTATACCTGTTAATAATGTTTCTATCTCCCCTTATGTGTTTAGAGTTAATTAGCAATATAACAAAGTTTTAAGTTTGATTAGAGATGCGTATACAGAGGTGAAATGAAACTATTGGTTACGTCCAACTTCTGTTAAGACTTATAGGTATTCACACATAGATGTAAAAATTCACCCTTGCTGGTGAAATGCAAGCACTTGGATAGAACAGATTCTCTTAAGTCTATTTTTTTTTTTTTGTACCGTAAAGACTAATCTGACTTCAGACATACCCAGGGTTATAAGGTTTAAAATCCATATAACACTTGACTTGCAGAAGCCAAGGCCTGTAATTCAAGTAGGTTATAGAAAGAATCAAATTTGCATTGTGGAAGGAAGCCCAGTAGGTTAAAAAAAAATGACTGGAGCAAAGCAAAACTTGATTTGAACCATTACACCAAACCATTCTTACTTACATCTCTCTTGTATTCTTCATATGTCACCAATAAACACTCTAAATGAAAATGTTATTGAAGTCAAAGCATTCAACCAGGGAAACAAACAGGTGTGGAATTGTGACAGATCTCTCATACCTTTGTTCCTGGCAACTGATTTACTCCATAATTAGTGTCAAAAGCTATTTATTGATGACATCATGTGCTCATAACACTAAGGATTTTTCTTCTTGTGACTCTCAATCCAAATTGATGGATAACACAGATGAAACAAAATTCTTCTGCCGAAACTTGGATGTTGATTTAGGAAGGAATGCACAAGAATACGCAGTAAGTTGATACTAGTGATTGTTTCCTGGGCATCTGATTGATTAGAAGGAAGCTTTATATCCTATTCTGTAGTTTTCTGTATTGTATAAATTTTGTTCAAGTGTGTGTGTGTGGGGGGTTGCTCTCATAATGATTCAAAGTCTTTCATTTTCACGAATGTAAATTCACTCCTGTGGAGAACCTAATGTCTGTGGTTTGTGGCTCTGAATGAGAGGTGGTTGAGAGAGGCAAAAGGGGACAACCACAGCTGTTAAGTGGTAGCTCAGGGAGATGTCAGGGAGCAGAGTGCGGTTGGGATCTGAAACTCATATGTGTGTCAGAGCAAACCCAGCAGCAAATTCCGCCAAGGGACGGGTCAAATTAATTGAACACACGAAGAATCAAGTGATGATAAAATTGAGGTGTTGGGCATGTAGCGTAATCGGGATCTTGTCTGATGGTGGTCCATGAGACCTGAAATGAAATGAATCAGGAGTCAGATGGTGCAGTGCTGGAGTCAGGAGACCCTCTTACATAAGACAGCTTTCCACCTCACTCCCCACCCCCCTAAAAATTTCATATCTTTAGGTAAAATATTGCCCATAACAGAGAGAAACCTACTCAAATGTACGTAAGAGGAGGCAGTGGAAACATGTGGGTGGCTCAGGGAGTACAGACCTTGACTCTCTTCGCATTAATAGGGCCTGCTGTTAACCTCAGGAGAGGAGAAGCAGCAGAGTTTTGCACCTCTTGGATCACACTAATTTACCTGGGTTGTGTTGTTCATTTAGAGTCTAGACCGTTTTGTCCTTCTCATTGGGGGATGGTGAAAGCTATTCCTTTCTAGAAAATGTGTTTGCTAAGGGGTATCTATTGACTGATTCCTAATTACTCAACCCTCTACTGATGTTTTGTGTATGAAGAAGAAATAAAAGTTACGACCTCTGCCTTTGGGAATTTTATAGCCCTTTTGAGGGGCCAAGAGATACAATCACTTATTCATTTTTACACTCACTCACTCACTATGCTGGATGCCACATCTACGACAATAAATGAGTAGAAACATCCTTGCCTTCATGAAGATTATAGTCTAATGAATTACTTAAGTGATGCAAGACTTCTATTTTACTTGCTTGCTCCAAATGCCCTACCTTCTCACTTTTTGTTTTGCAAATGCAGAATAGAATAAAATTAAACAAGGCC
The DNA here is from genome assembly GCF_018350175.1 of Felis catus. Lineage (NCBI taxonomy): Eukaryota > Metazoa > Chordata > Mammalia > Carnivora > Felidae > Felis > Felis catus. Next base: position 138,036,456 of record NC_058371.1, read on the forward strand.
TGGTACTATTAAAGCTTTGTTAATTTTCCAAAATGGTTTGAGCACATTTTCTAGTGTCTGGTGAAGAATTGTGATAATTAAAATTCAGCTATACTAATTAAAACAAGTGAACAAAATCTGTTTAATGTCCCTTTCCCACAATTTTTAATTTCCTTTTTGCTTACTCCTGACTTTGCAGAATTTTGTAATCCTCACTGGAGTTGTCCTGTCATTAGGGAAATTTATGAAGTTATATAGTTCAGCAAACCTGAGGGAATTATATATCAGTAATATTTGAATAAATTTAGGTTCCTTTGGGTCATTCCTTTAAATCAATGAGTTTAAGCTGATAGGTTTTCTGAAAGTCAACCTTTCAGAAGAAATTCTGACCAATGTTTATTATCTTAATATGGTAAGGTTAGAACTGAGTTTCCAGAGAGTTCCCCAAATTTCCTCAGGAATGAAGAGCTGTATTTGTGATATAAAATCAGATACATCAAAAGTACCCAAAAGATAGACAGGAAGAAAGAAATCATACAAACTACTAATAGAGACTGTCTCTGGGTGATGAGATCATGAGGTTTTTGTTTATTTATTTGCATCTTTTTATATTTCTGTGTCTCAATTTTACCATATGGGATATTTGGGGAAGAGTAATGATAGCAACTTCTAACCACTTTCATGGATTGAGATTGCTGCCAAATGTAGGACTTTTCTTCAAAGGCAGGTCTCAACTTCCTTTCAAACAACTTGAGATGGAGGCATCCTCTGGCTCAATTTGTTTTATAAATTGTTTTATTTATTAATTTAGAGCACTAACTCGTCAGGCTCTACAGAGCTAGTTTGATTGAATAAGGGAGAGCTTAGCTTCATCTCCCTAATTTAGTCCAACTTTGAAAAATATAGTGCTGCCTTGTGATTTAGTGTAATATTGATTTGATGATTTGATTGATTTTGATTGTAATATTGATTTGACGATTTGGGTTGTAATATTGATTTGATGCTAATAGCAATAGGAACAACAATAATAAATGTCTTTACAAGGTGTTGAATCATAGACATGGGGGAGTTTTGAGGGAAATCAGATTTCTACCTGTCAGTGTAACTTTATTTTTTTTTTTTTTAATTTTTTTTTTCAACGTTTATTTATTTTTGGGACAGAGAGTGACAGAGCATGAACGGGGGAGGGGCAGAGAGAGAGCGAGACACAGAATCCGAAACAGGCTCCAGGCTCTGAGCCATCAGCCCAGAGCCTGACGCGGCGCTCGAACTCACGGACCGCGAGATCGTGACCTGAGCTGAAGTCAGACGCTTAACCCACTGAGCCACCCAGGCGCCCCGTCAGTGTAACTTTCAGCTCCACTCCCCACTCCAGAAATAGGAGAAACTTGGTAAGTTGTTCCAGGTGAAATGAGAGAGTTAGGGTCTGGCTTCATGAAAGCGGGATAAAGGTTCAGGCCATAAGGTGTGTGCCTGAGAAGGGGATGGGATTTAGAATCTTAAGAGCTGGTTTCAGTTCCTAGCTCCCTCACTGAATAGCTGTGCGACCTTTGACAAATTATTTAACCTTTCTGAGCTTCCTAACCTATGAAATATGGAAGGCAATTTCACCTTTCAAGGTTGCTTTGCGTCAGTAATGTGCATAAAACGTTTACCATTGTGCTTGGCACACATAGCTATTTTTGGAACGGAAGAAAGATGCCTATAGGTGGAAAAGTCCTCAGATGGCTTAATATCCCTGATTACCTAATTTGACAAAATCAACCTTTCTCGAGATTAATTGTCAACTCTGACAGGAAGTTAGGAACTTTGGTAATACAGGAAGTATTACAAAGCACTATTGGGATTTAGAATCTTGTTAATGACATTGAATGGTTCTGCAAGCAAGGAATGAGTACTGTTGCCCAAACACCAATTAACTTCACCCCTCATTAGTAATGTGTGCCTGCGGACATTATTTCTTTTGCTCTATCTTATCTCACTAGGATGCCATCCAAGAGAACACTTAAATAAAAATCCAGTTGTCATGTGTTGCTGTTAGCAGAGCAAGTGTAAACACCATTAAGGTTAAATGTATTACACTAACCTCAGCTGAATGAGCGACAAGAAGGCCAAGAAGTACTCCATCTAAGCTGAGGAACAGCCAATTTTAAATGACAAAAGGGAACCTTCTAAACTTAGACCTGGGTTTAATTAGGGGTGTTGGGCACATTTACCTGAAATCACAAGAGTAACCCATTTAAAGTTACTCCTTCATTTGGGTGCGTTTATGACTTGTGATTATTCTTCCTGCTCAAGATGACAACTGAGGATATTTTATAGCCTTTTCTTCCTCTTTCTCCTTTTTCATTCTCATCAAGAATTATTTACTGAGCATCGATGATGACCAAAACATTGAGCTAGATTTTGAGAGAGTCAAAAGTATAAGACAGAATTGCTGCCCTCCATATCTGTGCGGGCAGCTTAGTTATAAATAGAAAGGACAGAATAGCCACAGTAGAAGGTAGTTTTTGATGAGGAATGGCAGATGAGTTTCTATAAAAAATATTCTGTGTTGACAGGTTAGTAAAAATAGAGATTGAGCCTTTAGCTCCTTCCACCTCTAATAGGTGACAACATTTAATTTACCTTCAGTTTTCCCAGACCACAGTGGGTACTGCCTTGATCTACTTTTTCTACAGGAAGTAACATCCCAAGGTGTCACCTGGACCTTGAGAGCCATGGTCCATTAACACTAATGAGTGACTTATGGTTAAATCCTCATGGATCCTGCTGAACATCTCCCTGAAGATATTGGTTCACATTTCATTTCAGTGGGCATCACACCAGCCTGCACTGAAATTGCTTGCATCATTTAACCTGTAAAGGTGTCCAACAAACCTATGATTTATGGTTTGGAAAATATTCAGCTTAGTCCAGGCTGTTATTGAAAATTTCCCGGTTTCTTGGTTATGGTTTCATGTTTTGGTCAAATACAATTATAAATTTCCAGGCCCTTCTTGTTTCCTGTAGGACTTGGGTCAAGATACTTTACATGTGTAATAATACAACTTTAAAATGACTGTTGTAACAATAATAGCATCATGTAAATGTACTTCTGAAAGCTAGAGGTTTAAGTTAAACATCCATTACAATTGAGTTGCCAGACTGTATATTTTTGTCATTATAATGATTTGTAAAATAACCATCAGATTCACAGGCATGTGGGCGAGCAATTCGTCAAATACTTTCATGAAAAACCCAAGGGAACACACACACACACACACACACACACACACACACACACAAATCAAATTTCTATTTCCTACATAATTTTGAATAGTGTTTGTATTAATTGTACCTATCTTGATTGTAAATGTGATGTTAGGAAACATTGTTGAGATGTGTAAGTCAAGGTCAATAAGAAGGTGTTCTTTTATGTGGTTTAGCCATGAGCCACAGCTTGAGGGCTCACCCTTCTACTGCTAATGAGTCTTCTCTCGATTATCCTCTAAAGCTGTAAGGTTCTAAACCTTTGAACTTCTGGGGAGGGGGTGGGCAGATTCTTTGTGCTTGCGTGTTTGCCCTTTTGTTTGGGGAACTGGTCCTCACCAGCATTTCCTAACAAATAGAGTCCCTGTTGTACTCTGGCTGTTAGATTGGGAGCCATTAATAATTGGCAATTTGTAGCTGTCATAATGATGCAGGGGATTTTCCAGATGGCTTTTCCCTTTCTCTTGAGAGGGACTAAGACTTCTGTTTATTCTTTTTGATGGGGTTTTAATCAAACAGACATTGGTCTTGGCCCTTGACCCTGGTAGGGACAGGACCTGGCTGTCTCATCTCTGGTCAGGGGACAGGCTCACATGCTTCTCAGAGCTCTGGCTTTCTGATAAAGGGACAACTTCAGGAGGGTGGGAGTACGGTGTATTAGGATGGAGGTGGTAGAACTATTGGGGTGTTGTGATTGTAAAGTTGAAAAGGAAAAAAAGAAGGAAAGAAATGCCCATTTTTTTTTTTAAACGATGAAACCAGTTGTTGAGGGAACAAAAAGTAGGAAGATGAGAATATCATGTTTCTTTTGGGTCTATCTTTACACTACTCACAGGCAAGGTACTTAAGACAAAAATTTTTTTTGAATGTCTATTTATTTATCTTGCACGTGCCTGAGCAGAGAAGGGGAAGAGAGAGAAGGAGAGACAGAATCCCAAGCAGGCTCCTTGCTGCCAGCACAGAGCCCGATGTGGGGCTCAATCCCAGGAACTCCAAGACAAGTTTAAATTTGGAACAAAACTGGTAGTTTCTGCTATGAAGTTTTATAGCAGGTAACCTTCTTAGCTCTTACTTTGTTCTCCTTCTTGTCCAACCACAGCTCCCACCCAACCTTAAGAAAAAAAAAGGGCTGCCTAGGTGGCTCAGTCAGTTGAGCGTCGGACTCTTGGTTTCTGCTCAGGTCATGATCCCATAGGTGTGAGATTGAGCCCTGTGTGGGGCTCTGAACTGACAGTGTGGAGCCTAATTGGGATTCTTTCTCTCTCTTTCTGCCCCTCTCCCTAGCTTGTGCTCCCTCTCTCTATATATAAAATAGGAAGAAAAGAAAAAAAAAAAAAAAGGAATTTACCGTCAAGTTTTATAGTTGATGTTACCTGAGCAGCATTATGCCTGAGTGGGGAAAGTGGTAGTTGGGAAGTGTCTTTCCTGTGAAACTGATGAATGTTCCAGTGTTAAGCTTCCTTCTGCCTCATAGTTCTTGTGCGTGGGCTGCCCTTTGACCCTGATCCTGTTCTCTGTGCCATCACCGAGGTCTCTGCTTAAACATGACCTCCTTGCCTACTTTCCCTGACCTGGTCCATCTGAATGAGATCCTCCCCTCCCTGCCCTGCTTCCTTCTTCCTTGTGGCCCTCATCACCCCCTGGGTAACTGCTTATTGTCTGCCTCTCCCCCAAGAAAGAAAGCTCTAGGAGGGCAGGGCCTATCTCCTACTGCTACATCCTACCTGGTGGAGCTTTACCTTAGGCTCTGAATGTACAACCTGGGCCTATAAAAACACAGCTCTGCCTTGCTTGTGGCATTATCATAGGTGCTGAATTCTGTGCTGTATCGCTGTTCGCGTTACATTTCCTTTTTTAAAAAAAGTTATTTATTTATTTATTTATTTTGAGAGAGAGAGAGAGAGCATGCATGAGCCGGCGGGGGGTGGGGGTGGGGGGGTGGGAGAGAGAGAGAGAGAGAGAGAGAGAGAGAGAGAGAGAGAGAGAATCCCAAGCAGGCTCTGCTCTGTCAGCACAGAACCCAATGCGGGGCTCAAACTCACAAACCATGAGGTCATGACCTGAGCCGAAATCAAGTCGGATGCTTAACCAACTGAGCCACCCAGGCTCCCCCACATTATAACATTTCTGAAATCAGGATACACATTAAAAATTTACACTTAATTAGTGGTTGCCACCCATCAAAGTTACTACTAAATTAATGTACATCTTGTAACTAAATGTGCCTTAGAATCAAGGAAACTGTTGTAGACAGAATGCACCCCTCACCGCCCCATGCTGCACCCCAGAGATGTCCATGTCTTAATCCCTGAAGCCGGTGAATATGCTACCTTACATGGCAAAAGGGACTTTGCAGATGTGATTCAGTGAAGGATTTTAACATAGATTATCCTGGATTATCCAGGTAGGCCCAATGGAATCATAATCATCTTTATGAGAGGGAGGCAGGAAGGTCAAAGTCAGAGAGGAAGATTTCACTATGGAAGCAGCAGTTTTAGTGCTTACAGGACCTCAAGTAGGAATGCAGACTCTAGAAGCTGGAAAAAGCAAGGAAAGGGATTCTCCTAGAGCCTCCAGAAGGAACACAGCCCTGCCAACCATTTTATACTTCCATCTCCAGAACCATAAGATAAGAGATTTGTATTGTTTTAAGCCACTAAACTTGTGTTGACTTGCTCTAGCAGCCATTGGAAACCAATACAGGCATGTTATTATAGACAATAACATGTATTACATTCTGGAAATTTTTGATGTCCAGCTTTGTAATCTTCTTGGGCATTGCTAAACATATGTCACGGACTCTGTCTTTCTGGTAAGACAATGTCATTGATATTTCAGGATCTAGACAGGGTGCAGTTGTTGGATCTTTTGATGCCATTTCACAGATATTGTCAGTGTTCCACCCATATCCCTTTGACCTACTCCAGATGTCAGCTATAGATAGTTCTTATATTAGAATGACCAGTCATCTCAGTTTGCTAGGACTTAGGGGATTCCCAGGACACAAGACGTTCAGTGCTAAAGCCAGGACATTCCTGTGCAAGGCAGACCTGTACATGGGATGTCTACCTGCATGTGTTGAAGACATTCTCTGGCCATAGGCCCCTCCTCATCTTCATACATGGTAGAAATAAACACTACAGAAGCATCCTACAAATAACAAGGGGTGAGAATTGATGGATATGTGTCCAGCTTCCCTGCCTGTCTGTGGCAACATTCCGGGGCATATTTCATGCAATCACCTAGAGGGCCCCCTCTGGGATTGAGCCTGAATTGCCTACTGTGCTCATTAGTGACACTCTTATTGACTTGTCTTGCTACCTTATCTTCAGCCCTCACCAAGCTTCCTGGACTATTTCCCAAATAAACTTTTTATACCCAGTCCTTGCCTCAGGATCTCCTTTTGGATGAGCTCAAACTGGAACATTACTCTAGGCTCAATCATCTTATGTGATAAAGTCCCAAATCCTTCACATGGTCCCAAACATCTGGACTCTGTCTTCCCCTCTAGCTTCATCCCTGCTGCCCTCGCTCTCGCTCACCCATATCCAACCACATTAGCCAGTAATCAGAATCTAATCTGTTACAAATTCCTTCCTCACATAGGTCATTTGCACTAGCTCCTCCTGCTTGAACGCTCCGCCAAAGTTGTGTTCATTCTTTAGGTCCTCAATCAAATGTCACTTCCTCATGGAAGTTTCCCTGGCCCTCCAGACGATGCATGTTCTCCCTGACCCTCCTGCACTTTTCCCTCATGGCACTTACTACAGATAAAATGAGTTCATTATTTTATTGGAGGATGATTATTTGTTTATGTGGGTCTTGCAAAGGACTCGAGCCCACTAAGATTATACGGTGTGGATGTAAGGGAGGGCTTGTGGGGGGATCACAGGAAGAAGTGTCAGTGTCGTACATGTGTCCCTGTCCTCTGGCCAGCTAGCTGATGTGTTCTGGGTGAGGCATAGCTGGACAAATCGTGGTAAGTGCTCTAGGAGAAGGGTCCTGCTCTTTATCACTGTACATATTTACAAGGTAACTTGGAAGAGACAGGGGACATCTAGTCAACGTGTGACAGGGAAAGCTTCCTGGACAGAGAGATGGCTTAATTACACCAGAGCTTAGAACTCTCAGCCCAATTTTTAAATGGAAAGCCCTATCCATTAAAAAAAAAAAAAAGAAATTGAGGCCATTCTTTTAATATAAGTATATTTATTGATAGGTTTATACACGTAACACTGTCAGGCTAAATGTCAAATGGTAGAGAAGCTAAATTTCTTTTTTTTGACATAATCATAAACAAAACAAAATAAACAAACCTAGAGATAAAAATTTAAAAATAGAAGTTGTAAAATTTCTTTGCACACCCTATAGGTCATTTTGCATGGGCCCTGAGGTGCACCCACCTCTCAGTGGAAATTACTGCTCTAGCACAGTGCTTTCCTGAGCAGAGTCTGATCTGGTAGGCCTGGGTGGGGCCTGGGATGCTGCATTTCCAACTAGCTCCCAGGTGATGTCAGTGGACTTGGTTTGTGAACCATACTTTGAGTAACCTGGCTCTAAAGCATCTTGTCATCCAAATATTCATAAGCCACTGAGCTTTAGATGCCCAGGTTAAAAGAGGAATGTGACATATTCTGTTATTTTGGAATGATTTTCTTGTCTCATGCTTTGCTATTTCCAGGCAGAATCAGCGGAACGTGTGTGACCTTCACTGCATTGTTGAATGATTGCCCATCAGAAAATACAAAGAGTAAAAGACTACTAGGCAAGGTAAAAGTTTGTTGACTTTATTTCTCCTGGCCTTTAAAATCTAATTATCTGTTCCTGTTCCTGCAAAGACATGGCAAAAACGAGCCCATAAACAGGCTCCCTGCTGGATGCTTTTCATGTGCCATTTCAATTCATATGTGTCTTTAATGGCAGAAGCCTGTCTGAATACAAAGACATTCACTATGTGTGCATGTGTGCGTGGGTGTGAGGGAGAGAGAGAGACAGACAGACAGACGACAGACTGACTTGGCCTTCTCTCCTGACCCTCTCTACCAGACCTGTTGTGAGGGATACGGCAAATCATTCAGGCTACGCGTGTGTGCTCAGGGATGCAGTGAGGATTTCCCAGCTAGTGACAGACTCTGAGTGATTTGTAGGCGTTTGTGTGCTGATTGTCTTGCCCTCTAGGCATGAGCTGTGTTGTATCAGGAGGGCAAGAGGGTTCCAATAGATTTAATATTCCTTGTATGAGCTTCAACCATCTGCCCGTCAGCTCTCAGTGTGAGCATAATATATGTTTCCAGAATAAAACACAAAGCTTGCTTTTTTCCCTCTTTGCCCCCCACCTCTTTCAGACTTTTTTCAGTTTGGATCATTTGTGTTTTCCTTCTCTTTTACGGTAAGTTACTAAGGTCACCCTCTCTACAATTATATTTACTTTTCCTTTGTTTTCTGATGCCTCTGGCATGTTTTAATAAATGGTTTACCTTTTCCTGATCACCATGTACCCTCTACAGAACTGTATCCTTGAAATTAATAAGGATCTGTGAAATCTTCTGATGCCTGCATGAGGTGGCTGGGGTTAAACTGTAGCCATTCCCAATGGGTGCAGATTAGACCCTTGACATCTACAGATTCTTCCCTGGCTAAATCTGAATGCTGTTTTCCTGAGGGATGAAACTTTAACCTTTTTCCTCCTTTGCGGGAAATCTTGTGACTGTTGATGGGCCTGTCCTAGTAGCTATAGCTCATTGCAGGACTAAAGTTATTTGGTGATTGGGTGTCTCTGACCCAGAACCCTTGTGTCATTTAAGGTAATTGGCAAATGGGAATCTTAAACTCTGAAATGGATGAAAATAAGTTAATCCAATCAAAGCAAGTTCTTAACTTAAAATCTCACTTAAATTGGAGAAATTTAGTGGGAGATTTAGAAAGGTTTTTAATTTATATGCAAGTTGGGTAGGAAACCTACTGGGGCTCTCCTTGCTTTGCCCAGCAAGCAAATGTCAGGCAGGGGTGACTAACAGAAAGTGAACTTGGAATATTCTCTTGTGCAGGCTTGAGGGCACTGGGGTCAAAATTCTTCAGTTATGCTCATTTTTATTTAGTCAGAAAAATGTGCATGTTTTTGGATGAGACAGTGTATATTTAAAAACTCCTTCCTCTTTAAACTCATTTCACATTTGGCTTTTCCTACAGGGGGAGCTGAAAGAGGCCAATCCCTTGTCGCTCTTCTAGTCTAATGATGATGGGATGTAGGGAAGGTTGTGGGCTCTGGAGGGCTGCCTGGATGCCTGGCCAGGCTCCATCTCTTTCTAGCTACGTGACCTTGGGAAGGTAATAAACATCGCTGCTGTAGTTTCCTCATTTGTAAAGTAGGGACTATGATTGTGTTACCCGAAGGAGTTGATAAGATGATCAAATATAAAAATGTATAAGAATATATGCAAAGTGCTCAGCACAATGCCTCTCCTATATTGCCACGTTGGTTATTGTTACTGTTATTACCATGGAAATGGAAGTTGGAGAAAAATGGACATGTGGATTCCACATCATGACTTGTGCTGCTTGGCTGTGGAAAATGTCTGAAACACACCTCTGCCCACGGAGAATTGAGAAGTTGGGGCTGATAGGGGAATAAACAAAGAAGATAGAAATGATATTTTTTCAAAAAGCTTTGGTTTAAATTTGTGGCTGCTATAGAACTCATGGAAGTGTGCGGTCGGATGGGAACCATCCCTTCCTTTCAGGTTGGCACAGGATTAGTCTTGTCCTTCTTCCTCTCAAACCCCAGGTGTTAAGATTTGGTCTGACTTTGAGTTGTTTTTGAACTTGTGGGACTGATGGAGTCCTAGGGATGACCCTGTCCTGAGCTCTTTACTCTTGCTGAGTGTCTAATGCAGAGCAGATCTGGGCCTCTGTGGATAGTTAGAACTGAACCAGCCTTTAGTGGGATGTGTGCTTCTGGCCAGAGCTGACAGCCTGTCTGTTCCTTTGTCCCATCTGTCTTTCATGGGGACTTTCATAGATGTAGGCCACACTGGTTAAGATGGTGGACCAGTCCTGGGAGGGTGTGAAGCGATGAAATGCCAAAATAGCATTTACCTCCATTTGGATCTTCAGCTTTCTAGTGAATCCCATAGAGGGTACTTTCCCTGTGGAAGACCCAGGTGATCACAGGTTTAGCTCTATCCCTACAGCAGCCCTGCTCTCTAGCATCAGCTCCCTTTCTCTGCTCCATTGTTTGTGGGCTTTGTGGCCACCATGCTCCTGGGTGGTGCCATGGTCCTGGCCCTGATGTTCCTCTGCCTAGTGTTAGCTACAATGCTACTTGCTGCTGCCCATTGATGCACTTGGCACCCAGGCTCGATATTGGTGCCCACTTCTTTCTGAAGTGAACTTTGGTTCTCTACCCTTGAGCCAAGTGGTTCCTAAGGGTATGGTGTAGCCTTGATGTACTGCGGGTTTTGTCACTGTTGTGCAATATCAGTCTTCTTACTGTCACTGGTGTTGTTTGGGGCATTACCACTGTCACTGGCACCGTGATGAGCTAGACCTTTCCCACAAGCACAGTGACTCTTATATTAAGCCCCAAACGGAAGGGGGTGGGGGTGGGGGATGTAGCTTATTCTCTTAGTTTCTTATCATACCTATAATATTGTAATTTTCCCATTTATTGATTCAATTTCTCCAGGCTACACCTCTCTCAAGAGTCATAGTACAAGTTCCCTGCAGGGCTGAGTTGGAAGCTGATTGATATCACACTGAATGACTTCACCCCTTCAACAGCTTAACTTCCTTTTGTGTTGAGCATCAGCCAAATATATTGACCTAAACCTTGAATCTTTCCTGTGTTAGAATATGCCACCCTCCCATCTTAGACACCCAGGGCAGGGCTGGGAAAGCCAGAGTATTTCTTTGCTCATTGAAGAGCCTCTGGCCACCAGCTTCAAGTATTCTGCAGAGATTCTCTCAGGGAGTCCCATTACAGCTTTGTAAACAAATAAACCCTAGCAGCTGAGCCAGGACTAAAACCCCAAATTCCTGCATCAGGAGAGTAGGCTTGGCTGTGATGTGGGAGTGGTACTTCAAGGACATGATGCTGAGCTCTTTTCCCCTCCTCCAACACGTACATACAATCTCTCTCCCTTTTCTTTTCTTCTGTTTTGCACCTAGCTCAAAGAAAAATGCTATTTTTTCAGGGAAAATCTCCTCCCTGGCATGATTTAGAGAAGGTGTAGAGTTTGACACAATGGGCACTGAGTAAATGACATAGTGGAGCTTGTGGGCTATCAGGAGATTTAGAATCTGGGCCCTGCTCTGCCAATATACTAGCTGTGTAAACTGGGGCAAAAGCCTTAACCTCTCTGTGCCTCTGATTCTGTAGAGTGGAGTGGGGGGAAGGAGAAGTGGTAGATTGGACTAAATTCTTAAAAACACTCTCTTTTTGAGGGAAATGAGCTTCTAGCAGCTAGTGAGGGAAAAGGCCTAGTGTGTATCAGGCTTTTCCTCCCCTTCTTGTTGGCAGAATGGGGGCCCGGACAGAAGCCACATACTTGCTTGTTGTACCAAGAAAGAAGTGAGGCAAATACGAAGTTTAAATCAATAACATTACTTGAGCACAGAAGATGGAACTATTTTCTTCCAAATTGTTTTGATTGCGGCCAGTACCTGCTGTTTGGTATGAAATCCATTCAGATCATCAAAAACCCAAGGAGCATACAGTGCATGAAAAGATGTTGTAATTGGCACCATTGTAACTCTGTACGGTGTGTGATCTTAGTGCGAGGAGGGAGGATTGTAGGAAAACTTGTAATCTAATTTTCTTTGTTGTAAAATAGAATGTTACCATTGTATTCCTGTGGAATAATAATTATAACATCTCAGACAAATAGAGCGTCTTTCTCAGGAGGTGCTTAAAGAGCTCAGTAGACCTTCAGTCAGCCTTGTAAACACAGTGAAACCTGGCTTGCTTGCATTTCTCTCGACTGAAAATTCCTACTAGACAGCATCTCCCCTCATCCATCCTACTGGGATAAATGATTTTTATGCTGGCGAGGCTGACACCCCGAGAGACACTGAAGTGCCTTCTGCATCATCAAAGAATTATGAAACCTTCAGTAGTGTTTCAGTGTTAATTGCAATTGATGACAGCCTAATTTTTTGAAAAGTGGTAATTCATGTGTTGCATAGATGATAATTAGTCAGAATAGTTGATTAATCAGACTGCTCTGTTTTTTGACCATACTGAAGTACAGTATTTACAGTAACTGCAATACCGGCTCTCCCTGAGAGCCACGAAGGAAGCAGGATGAATTAAAGTAGCATTCTTTTTTTCATTATTATTTTTTTTAATTGAAGTATAGCTGATATACAGCATTATGTTAGTTTCAGGTGTACAACATAATGATTCAATATTTGTCTATATTGTGAAATGATCACCACGATAAGTCTAGTTAACATTCAGCACCACACTAGGTACAGAAATTTTTTCCCTTGTGATGAGAACCTTTAAAATTTATTCTCTCTTAGCAACTTTCAAATGTTCAATACAGTATTCTCAACCATAGTTGCCATGCTGTACATTACATCCTCATGACTTGTTTTCTTTATAGCTATAATTTTGTACATTTTGACCCCCTTCCCCATTTTTCCAACTGCCCCCACCCCATGCCCTCTGGCAACCACCAATCTGTTCTCTGTACCTATGAACTTTTTTTTTTTTTAAGATTCTACATGTAAGTGGATCATACAGTATTTGTCTTTCTCTGTCTTATTTCATTTAGCATAATGCCCTCAAGGTTTATCCATGTTGTCTGAAATAGCAAGATTTCATTCTTTTTTTTTTTTAATGCTTTTTATTTATTTAAGAGAGAGAAAATGCATGTGTGCACAAACCAGGGAGGAGCAGAGAGAGAGAGGGTGAGAGCGAGAATCCCAAGCAGGCTCTGTGCTGTTAGCACAAAGCTCAAATCGGGGCTGGGTCTCATGAACCATGAGATTATGTGAGCTGAAATCAAGAGTCGTATGCCTAACCACCTGAGCCACCCAGGCACCCCAAGATTTCATTCTTTTTTTATGGCTGAATAATATCCCTCTGTGTGTGTGCTTTATTCTTCGACTTCTACATTAGTTTCTAAACTAAATGAGAAGAGAAAATAGATAAGTTATAAAAATAGATTATATGTGCTGCTTATGACTTTGCCATCCTTAGGGTCATGGCTATTATTGATAACTAGACTGTCAGCTCTTACAGTAAAAGTGAGTGTCTTTAAAATTGAATTTTAGGGGCACCCAGGTGGCTCAGGCAGTTAAGCGTCCGACTTCGGCTTAGGCCATGATCTCACTGCTCCTGAGTTGGAGCCCTGCATCGGGCTCTGTGCTGACAGCTCAGAGCCTGGAGCCTGCTTCGGATTCTGTATCTCCCTCTCTCTCTGCCGATCCCCTGCTCGTGCTCTGTCTCTGTCTCAAAAATAAATAAACATTAAAAAATTTTTTAAAAAAATTGAATTTTGGGGCGCCTGGGTGGCTCAGTTGGTTAAGCATCTGACTTCGGCTCAGGTCATGATCTCACGGTTCGTGCTGTGCTCACAGCTCAGAGCCTGGAGCTTGTTTCAGATTCTGTGTCTCCCTCTCTCTCTGCCCCTCCCCCACTTATGCTCTGTCTCTGTCTCAAAAATAAATAAACATTAAAACATTTTTTCTAAATTGAATTTTGGATGATATTTTGTAGAGCCTCTTCACAAATTCCTTAAGCAAAGTATCAATGCAGTGTATTTAGCTAATTGGTCCACTGCAAATGTTTTATTAAAGGAATAAGATATTGTTTTTAAGTTTATTTATTTTGAGGTGGGGAGAGGGGCAGAGAGAGAGGGAGAGAGAATTCCAGGCAGCCTTGATGCTGTCAGCTCAGAGCCCAATGCCAGGCTGGATCTCATGAACCGTGAAATCATGACTGAGCCAAAATAAAGAGTAGGACGCTTAACCAACAGCCACCCAGGTGCCCCTTAAAGGGGTACGATCTTAAATCAGTTAAGATTAACTTGAAAATTTTTTTAAATGTCCAAGTTCTTCATGATGAGATCTTAAAAAAAAAAAAAAAGTATTAGAATTGATGTTGTACTCAGGTTCACTGCAAAGAATGAAAAATTCTTCGTATAAAGAAGAATGTATAAAGAAGAAAATAAACAATCTATTATTTTATCACCCTGAGAGAACTATTATTGCCTTTTGGTATATCTCCTTCCATTTTCTTCTGATATATACATGTAAACATTTTACTAAGTTAGCACATACTGCATGTACTGAATGCTGTCCCCCATCCACATTATATAAAGGACATTTTCTAAGTCAGTAAATATTTTCTAAAAATATACTTTATGCTGACTATATATTTATGAATCATAATCTGTCAAACCAATCTCCTGTTGTTAGGTTTAGCAGGTTTACAAATTTTGGCTTTATAATGCTGCAACAAATATCTTTACTCATTTATTTGTCCATCATCCATTCATTCAATCAACTCTTACTAAGTAGTGGGTGCCAGGCTGTGGGCCATGAGTTGAGGATATATCATTAATCATAACCTTTCTGATAATGTTTATTACTATTACTAACTATTGACCAGGTACTTTATTAGTATTAGTATGTTAATTATTGTGTCTGGAATTTTCGCTGTAAGCATCTTTGCTGTAGATGTCTTTGCTGCAAGCATCATCACTGAAAACATTTTTTGCCATATAACTAATTGGCCATAAGGCAATTTTGCCATAAAAGATAAAAAAAAAAAAAAAAACTGGTTGACAGCTTGGTTTGATTTCTTCATTGACACAGTACTCTCATTTTTATATTATATAAACCTTAGCCTTCATAATGGTCTATACAGTGGTGTGGAGTTTTGAACCCACATGTCCCACAGTTTAGGAGCATCTATCAGCGGACATGTGATAATAAACCAAGAATAAACAACCAAATACGAAGCCTAGTTACCAATGTGCATCCTAGTATTTGGAAAACTGGCATCTCTCTCAGTGAAAGAAGAAATTTTAGCAAATGAAGAAAGAGTGTGATGCTGAATGAGAAGATGAATCAATAAGCAAAAAAAGTGTATAATATTGTGAATGAAATACTTTGGAGAAAGTGGTTAGATACAATCCACAAAGAAAAATTAATTATTTGCATGGTATTGCCATGAATCTACATATACATTTTGAATGTATTAAAATATTTTGTATTTTGCAATTAAGTCTTTTTTCTTAATTTTTAAAAAATGTTTATATTTGAGAGAGAGAGAGAGAGCAAGAAAAGGGGAGGGGTAGAGAGAGAGGGAGACACAGAATCTGAAGCAGGCTCTAGGCTCTAAGCTGTCAGCACAGAGCCTGATGCGGGGCTCGAACCCACGAACTGTGAGATCATGACCCGAGTGAAAGTTGGACACCTAACTGACTGAGCCACCCAGGTGCCCCTTCAGTGAAGTCTTTTTAATTTTGTTATCCTTTTCCGTGTTTTATTATATCGTCTTTAATGAATGCTCCTCTTGTATTTTTCATGATTTTTATCTTTATGGCAATATTGCCTCGTGGCCACTTGGTTATGCAGCAAAAATGCTTGTGGTAAAGTTGCTTACAGTGAAACTATGTAGAACCATTAATTATATGAATGTATGTTAGTATAATAATCATTGTAATAAGTTAGTATAGTAGTAGTAATGAATTAAATTCTTATGAGGTGGGTGTTATCATCCCTATTTTCCAGACAAGGAAATGGAGGCTTAAAGAATGGAAGTACTTGCTGGTAATCACTCAGCTGGTCCTTGACAGAGCTAGGGTTCAAACTTAGGCAGGCTGACTCAAGTCCTGCTCTTTTAAGCATGACGGGGACTGTGTCAGTAAAAACGACAATTGCTCCAATGGCCATGAAACGATTTTAAATGCAATACTCTCTGAGTGATTCTCTGGTTATTTTTTAGGATAAATTCTAGAAATTGAAATACTGAGTCCAAGAGTATGAACAACCCTTCAAGGTCCTAAATGGGGGAGAGGACCAGAGCTGGTTATTTATTTATTTATTTATTTATTTATTTATTTATTTATTTATTTATTGTCCTGGGTATCTGCCGTCATGCCACTAGCTAGGTAGGCAGCAGGTAATAGGTGTGGTAATGATTCAGGGCCTGGGCAGGCCCTGGAGAAAGGCTGGGCAGTGCTCTTGCTATTGAGGCAGGGTCGGTGGGACTGCCCTTTAGAAATGTTCATTTCCTCTTGATGCAGTGTGGCAGAGGGGAGGCGACATGGAGAGGAAGAGTTCATCAAAGGAATGCGTCTAGACCACAAGTGAAATGTATAGCCTTTTAAGACGAATATCATCACAAGAAAGTGCCTCTGCTCACTAAAAACCACCAGTTCAGCTAAAGACTTTCTTGATGTAGTGTAGCTTCCCTTGCGCTACACCATAAGTTACTCACATACAGCAAATGACTATCTGTACATATTCCTTCTGCCCCCTCATTACTGCCACATTCTCCCTCAAGTCCCCCTTCCCCAGATGAACATTACCTGTCCTTTGCCAGCTTTCTGTGATGCAGTATCACGTAGTAGCAAAAGCACAGACTTGATTGGCCACTGTCCTAGTCTGATTCCTGTCTGTGCCCTGTAGGTTGGACAATCTTTTCTTCTTAAAATTCAAGTATCTTTGATACACAATGCTACGTTAGTTTCATGTGTACAATGCAGTGATTTGACATGTGTATATGTTATACTATGTTTACCACCAGTGTAGCTACCGTGTGTTACCATGTAACACTGCTTCAATACCATTGACTATTTATATCCCCTGTATTGTACCTTTTATTCCTATGGCTTATTCACTGCATAACTGGAAGCCTGCATATCCCACTCCTCTTTGTTCATTTTGCCATCCTCTGGCAACCATCAGTTTGTTCTTGATCTGTTTGTGCTTTTTGTCAGTTCATTCATTTTTTTTTTTTTTAGATTCTGCATATAAGTGAAATCATGTGATATTTTCTTTCTCTGTCTTATTTTACTTAGCACAGTACCCCTAAGGTCCACCCATGTGGTCCCAAATGGCAAGATCTTATTCTTTGTTATGGTTGAATAATATTCCAGTGTGTGTGTACGTGTCACATCTCCTTTATCCATTTAGCTATCAATGGACACTTGGGTTGCTTCCATATCTTGGCTATTGTAAATAATGCTGCAATAAATATAGGTGTGCATATATTTTTTTGAATTGGTGTTTTCATTTTCTTTGGGTAAACATCCAATACTGGATCATATGATATTTCTATTTTTAATTTTTTGAGGAATTTCCACACTGTTTTCCAGAGGCTGCCCCAATTTACATTCCCACCAACAGTGCACAGGGATTCCTTTTTTCCCCCACAACCTCACCAACATTGACTGACTTTTTGATTCTTAGTTTCTTACCTTTAAAATAATACAGAGTTGGGGATGCCTGGGTGGCTCAGTTGGTTGAGTGTTTGACTTTAGCTCAGGTCATGATCTAGGGTTCGTAGGTTTGAGCCCTGTGTCAGGCTCACTGTTGTCAGTGCGGAGCTTGCTTTGGATCCTCTGTTCCCCTCTCTCTCTGCCCCTCCCCCTCATACTCTCCCTCTGTCTCAAAAATAAACAAAACATTAAAAAATTAAAAAAAATAATACAGGGTTGTTATGACAGGCAAATGTAGTGCCATGAGCAGAAAAAAATAACAGCTAACCTTCACTGAGTTCTTACTACAAGTATAACAAAACAAAACACTGTTCTAAGGGTTTAAAATGCATACATTTACTTATTCTTCAAAATAATCTGTGATAAACTGGACTCTAGAAAGCTCTCATGGTTTTCATCCCTGGTGTTACTTCTGTGATTATGTTACATGATGTGATAAAAGGGACTTTGAAGATGTGATTACATGACTAAGCAGTTGACCTGGAGATAGGATTATCTAGGTAGGCCTGGATATTATAATCACATAATCCCATGGGCCCTTTAAAGCAAAAAGTTTTCTCTGGCTGTTGGTAAAAGAAATCAGAGAGATTTAAAGTATGAGACAGGCTCAACTTGATTGCTGCTTTAAAGATGGGAGGGGTCACATAAAAAGAAGCCTGGGCAGCCTCAGGGAGCAGGGGGCGGCCGGGCTGACAACCAACCAGGAGGCAAGGACCTCAGACCTACGCCACAAGGAACTGGGTTTGGAAGTGGATTCTTCCCAGGGCCCAGAGATAAGAGTCCAGCTGGCTGCATATTGGTTTCAGCCTTTTGAGATCCTATGCAGCAGAGAACGCAGTTGAACCCACTCCCAGAACTATGAGATGATCCATGGGTGTTGTTTTAAGATGCTAAGTTGTGAGAGCAATAGAAAACAAACACAAACCATATGCATATTATTTGCCTAATTTGTAGATGCCCAAAGCAAAGCACAGAGAAGTGAAGTCACTTGTCCGAAGTCTCACAGCTATTAAATATCAGAAGTGGGATTTAGTAGTCTATCCCTAGAGCCCATGCTCCAACCCAGCGACACAGTGCCTGAGCCATTTGTAGGTACTCAATGCATATTAGTTTCCCTTCTCTTTTCTTTTTAGTGTAGCCCACAGGGCACCTAGCTGCCACATTTCTTAATTTTGCTGATGTGGGTTAGCTGGTGCTGTGCCAATGGGATTCTGGGTATAGAATACTTGGAGCATTAGTTTTACTCATTGGAGTAGGTCTTTTTATATTGTAACAAACCTGACTGAATATTTCATAGGCTAAAATGAAAAAAGATAAAACTAGAGATTTCAAAGAAAATATGTTTTTGATAATCTCTTTACTGTGAAAAATAGTTGACTGCAAAAGTTGGAGAAGCACTGAACTGATGCATTCAAACTAATTTAGTTTCACACCTTTCCTTCCCGTTTCATTTCCTAAATCCAGTGACTTTGCTGTACCAGCTAGAGTTCTGGAATCTGAATCGGGAAGTCTACATCTAGCTATTCATCACCATCCACCCAGCTATCCATCTTCTATTCATTCAGTCAAACAAGATTTACAGAGTCCTTCTATAATGCCTGAAGTGTCTCTAATAAAATGTGACTTGTGAAGTAATACAAACTTTTCTAGTTCTGCTTCCTTGCGTAGAACATTAGGTGATTTGACAAACTTTCCTTAGGGTCTCTGTCTATGGCCAATCAATCTGTTGCTTTTACAGTTCGGGTGTGCCCCGACTTCTGGATTTGCTAAGGTAGGGCAGTGCTTCTCAAAATCCATCCTGGGCACCACCTGCATCAGCATCTCCTGGGGTGCCTAATAAAAAAGCAGGTCCTGAGGTTGCCCCAAACCTTCTGAATCAGAAACACCGGGGGTGGGGGCCCAGGACTTTTGGTTTTAAACAAGTCCTCCAGGTTATTGCTATGCACACTAAAGTTTGAGATGTACAGCTATAAGGATGCAACACAGGCCTTGTGTCCTAAAAGTATCTCCCTTATTAAAAGACAACAAGCCTTATAGGTTTGGGGGGGAAAAAAAAACAAACCAAAACAGGATCACACCTGTCTGTGTGTCTCCTGCCTTGACCATCCTTTTTCACCCTAACCCCTCACCCCAGCCAAGGCCAGGGAAGGAGCTGTGATTATGGAGCGGATCTAGCCCAGCCCCCGTGCCTACAAAGTCACTTTTCCCCCTCTGGGCTACCCCTGCCTGCTCCATTCAATAACAGGGGTTGATGTGAGGAGTGGGCGTCCCTCCTCCCAGGCTCTGGAGCCCTTCCCTTCCCCAAAGGGAGGGTGGGGCTGGCGCGTGCCGGTGGGGGAGCCCCTCTGGGCAGCTCGCGCCTTGCAGCAGCCACTCGCCCGGTCAGTCAGCGGCCCGAGGCAGCCGCCTTTCCCACCCCGGTTCGCGTCGAGGAGGGGGAAACTGGAGAACTAGGTCATCCTGGCCCTCCTCCCGAAGCCGACCCTCCCGGCCGTCGCCTGCCGGTCTCCAGCCGCGCGGGGCCGCCGGAGTGGCCGGGCAGGTGCCTGCGCCGCGGTGCTGTGCCCGCCCGCTGCCCTTGCCCGCGCGCTCCGCCCGTCCTGCGGCGCCGTTGGCCCTCCCGCCACCCCCTCGGCGGGGCCCTTCCCTTTACTATGGTAATGGTGACATTCAGCGGGAAAGGCTAGCGCGGACCGCAGCGCCCGGCTCCCGCGCCGCGGGAGGCTCGGTCGGCGGAGCGGGCTGCGGCGGCCGGGCAGCAGGCGCGCTCGCCCGGGCCCCGGCCCCCGGCCCCCGGCCCTCCGGCCCTCCGGCCCCCGACCGCCGCGGGGCTAGCCCCCGAGCCCCGGCCTCGCTGGCCCCGCGGGCTGCGCGCGAGCCCCGGCCGCCCCGGCTCCCGCGCGGGGCGAGGACGCATCCGGCGCTTCGGGAGGGAGCCTGCCTCCGCGCTCGTATATGGCAAAGTTTCTCGCCGAGCTCCTGGGCTGCACGTTGCCGAGCAAGGGCGCCTCTCCCATGTTCGAGGTAGGTGGAGGGTGTGTCCCCGCAGCGACGGGCGTCCGCGGTGGCGCGGCGGCGGGCCCCGAGCGGGGCCCTGGGGTCCCCAGGAGTTGACAAGTGTGTGCGGTCTCACATGCGTGCTTTCCACCTGCAAGTCTGGGGTGGGGCAGGGCGAGGAGGAGACCTGAAGCCCGGGAGGCTGAATCCTCGCCTCCTGGACCTCAGTGAACCTGTTTTTCCTTCCTTCGTTGATAGGCGAGCACGTTTTCTGTCAGTCTGGACTGAGTTTTGCCAGTTGCTCTTTACCTAAAATGCTAGGAATGCCTGAAAATGAGCAGGATCCTGCAGTCCCTCTTTGCTGCTTACTTTGTTGTAGTGGTGGTGTTTTTTTTTTAACCTTTTAATCTGAAAAAAAAAAAAAAAGTTAACGGTAAAAAATCTTTAGGTCAGGAGGTTTCCGCCTTTTTGCCTCCTCCTGCCCCTTCCCCAAACCCCCAGCACGCTGCAAACTCCATTGAAGTTAACTCATTTCTTCTGTGAGTGAGATACATCGGGGATGAGAAGAGTTAAAGTGGGGTTTGCCAGATCAGGTGAACAAATCGCAATTCTGAAGGCAGGTACATCTAATTGCTCACACCTGCCTGAGGTGGCAATGATGCTGCTGTAAGCATCTCTGCGAGGAACCGTTTATGAGAAGGCTGGCTGGCTGGTCCTACTGAGGGAAATGGTGGCAGCCACTGTTTTATGGGAAACCTATATTGGCTGCTCGTAGGGACAGCCTCACACTGTGCACGGTAACCCCCCCCCCCCCCCAATCCCCCTTCCCTCCACAGTGGGAACAGAGTGTATCCTTTGTCTCTATCTACCACCCTCCCCCAACAGACTGCCTGACAACTAGGCCTGGACCAGAGGGTAGTGGCAGTGGCCAGTGTCCTGAGTTCTTGCTCGGTACTCCTCACTCAGTCCTAGGGCCTGACTGGTCCTCCTGACAGCCTTGGGGCTCCTCCAGGAGCTACCTCTCTGTCTGCAGTTTCCTAGCTGGCCAGAGAAAGCAGAACTTGGGGTCCTCTGTCATGGATGTGAAAGCTCGTCCTTCAGCAAGGCAACTCTTGAGGCTGCAAACTCTCAGACTCTTCCCTGGCTTCTAGTGCGTCTCTTCTCACCTTTGGCTACTGTTGGTGTTCCACCTTCTATGGCCACGTTCCTTCGATATTAGAGCTCAGATTGCCCAACCCATGATCTCTGCTGTGTGACAGATTGGTTTTTAAGCAGGCAGATCTCAATAAAAGGTGATGGAGAGGAGCTGGGAACACAACAGCAGACTGAGAGAAACCAGACTGAAATGCTTGGGTGCTTGATGGCCTGAAATCTAAAAAGAAAATAATGAAAAGCCTGAAAAAGTAAAGTTTTTCAGGCCTGCAGCTAAAATTAGCCGTCTCCTTTGGCCTGTTACATCTCTGCCCGTTTCCCTCTCTGTGATGTCAATGTTAGGTAGTGTTTGGGGGTCACTCCAGAGAGGTTAGATGCTCCTTTAGAATTGCTTTTCTCTCTGACTTGTCCTTTACTGTATTTAGATTTTTGTTTTTGTTTTTTAATTTTTAAAAAATATTTATTTTTGGGGCGCCTGGGTGGCGCAGTGGTTAAGCGTCCGACTTCAGCCAGGTCACGATCTCGCGGTCCGTGAGTTCGAGCCCCGTGTCAGGCTCTGGGCTGATGGCTCGGAGCCTGGAGGCTGTTTCCGATTCTGTGTCTCCCTCTCTCTCTGCCCCTCCCCCGTTCATGCTTTGTCTCTCTCTGTCCCAAAAATAAAATAAAAACGTTGAAAAAAAAATTTAAAAAAAATATTTATTTTTGAGAGAGAGAGAGAGAGAGAGAGATACAGAGTGTGAGTGGGGGAGGGGCAGAGAAAGAGGGAGGCACAGAATCCAAAGCAGGTCCAGGCTCTGAGCTGGCAGCAGAGAGCCCCGATGTGGGACTCGAACTCACAGAGTGTGAGCCGAAGTTGGATGCTTAACCGACTGAGCCACCAGGCGCCCCTAGATTTTTGTTTTTATTTATTTATTTTTAAAGATTTTACTTTTAAGTAATCTCTACACCCAACGTGGGCTCGAACTCACAACCTGGAGATCGAGAGTCTCACACTCCACCAACTGAGCCAGCCAGGTACCCCATGGATTTTTGTTCTTAAATTACCAACCCACATCAAGCAATTTTGTTGTCTTTGTTTGTTTATTCCTGTTTTATCTTCTAGCCAATAGATGCCCCACCTTGATTTCTTGGAATAAATGGCTCTCAATCATGGCTGGTTTGAGGGAGACTTAAAAAGTAATCAGAGACGTACTTAGACAATTAAGAAAATGAGTGGCTGTTTTGTCTTTTTTTTTTTTAACGTTTATTCATTTATGAGACAGAGAGAGACAGAGCATGAATGGGGGGAGGGTCAGAGAAAGAGGGAGACACAGAATCTGAAACAGGCTCCAGGCTCTGAGCTGTTAGCACAGAGCCCGATGCGGGGCTCGAACTCATGGACCTCGAGATCATGACCTGAGCTGACATCGGACGCTCAACCGACTGAGCCACCCAGGTGCCCCGGCTCTTTTGTCTTTGAAGAGCTCTGGGGAAAGGGAATCCCCTCTGTCCTTGCTAACTCCATATTATCTTGCTTTGTGCTATTTGCTGGGGGCAGGAGCCAGAGTCCTTTCTGCTCTCTCCCTCTTTCTACAAATGATTGATCCAGTGTTAGCTGAATCACCCCAGCAGGTATCACTTTTAATCAGTGTTGCTAGAAGAGTTAAGAGATCATCCCTTCCCCACCTATAAGAGTACATCTGCTCAAAGAGGTGAATGACTGAGTATGGAATGTGTTTTGAGGTTGCTTTCTTCTCAGGCAACACATTCTTACTCATAAATGAAGAGGCATTTGTTGAGGCCTCTATATTTGGGAGGGAGAGAAATGTGTAAGAAAGATATTCTTAAGCCTTTCTAAATATTCATTTCCTAAAAGCGAAAGTGCTAGGACATGAGAAAATTTAGGCAACTTTTCATTTCCACCAAATGCTCTCATTCTAACTTTGGAGGCTACCTTTAGTGTCAGGGGGGTCACGAGAGGAGGTGGATGTTTTCATAAGGAATGGCCTTTGGTTCCATTTTGGTTAGGAGGTGGCCACGAATGTAGGTTCTTCCTACCCAGGCCAGTTTGGTTTGCACAGAGGAGATTCTGCACAGTACCTGAAAGGGTACTGGATCCCGACAGGACCTCGTGTGTGTTTGCAGGTGTCTGACAAGGGCGAACAGGTGACTGGTATGGAGAACACAGAGGCAGAAAGTCACTGTGGCTGGAAAACAAGTCGAATGCATACCTTGTTGTGTCATTGGCAGAGGCTAAGGACCAATGCTGTGTATTTGGAACACAGTGTCTTCATGATCATGTTGTTCATCTTCCCTTTACTTTTTCTTAGTCAAGTATTTAAGTTTACAAACCAAGTCTTTGAGAAAGAATTATTAAAATTTCAAGGAAAAAAACCCCCGAAAGGATAAGAAGTTTACCTCGGTCACAGCAGTGCCTTGAGCACTGGTTAGATTTTTGGGATAATGTTTGTATGCCTCACCATACTTGCATAGCTTCTGCAGAAAGAGTGGGCTTGCTGGATATTCTGACGTCTAGAAAAGTAGGACATTGTAAGCACAGAATGGTGGTTTCAGACCTAGCACGTCCTACTTATGTGTGTCCTGTGGGCTCAGATGGATGGACGTCTGGCCCTGACCTCCATTCCTGCCCCTGTTGGCTCTGACATATTATGAACCTTTGCATTGTGCCTTCATGATAGTCAATGATGGAGTCTGGTTTAAGAGCAGAAAGTGGCAGGAGAATTATAAAGTCAGAGGCAACTGCTTTTTCTCCTTCTGGACCCCCTTCCCTCAGTCAGCAAACCTGCACTGAAAAAAAATTTTTTTTAATGTTTAATATTTTTGACAGAATGTTAGTGGGGTAGGGGCAAAGGAGACACAGAAAGGGAGACACAGAATTCAAAACAGGCTCCAGGCTCTGTCTGTCAGCACAGAGCCCGACGCGGGGCTTGAACCCACAGGCTGTGAGATTATGACCTGAGCCAAAGTCAGATGCTTAGCCAACTGAACCACACAGGTGCCCCTGCAAACCTGCATTTTTAATGCTGTGATACTTCATCATCTAACCCGGAGGGGTACCTTTCAGGAGCCACATCCACTGGGGAGAACACATCTGGCTGTACAGAAAAGGGGTGTTCAATTCCATGCCACTGTTTCTGGATGTGGTCTCTAGAATTGTCATACCTCATGTATTATGTTCTACTTATTTCCACATTCTGTTTTCTTATTTCCACCGGTATTGCTGCCTAACTGTGACTATAGCTTTATTTTAATTTATACATAATACATAATAACTGTCATTTATTGTTTACTCTGGTGGGCATTGTTCTAAGGGCATAATATACACAATCTCAGCTATCTTCCCTAATAGGTTCGCGATATAGGTGTTTACAACCATATACTTTACAGATGAGAAAAGTCAAAGTTTATAGAGTTTGAATAATTTGGTTAAGGTCACTTTAGTATGTGCTAGAGTGAGGATCTCAAAGTTCACCTACCTTCTTCAACTATGGTTACTTGGTATTTGGTGTTTTTGTTTTTTGTTTTCTACCTCAGTTTTATTCCTAGCCATACTCTTTCTCTTTGGAAATAGGAAAGGTAAACACCCTCATTGTTTCATTCTAACATTCTTTCATCATCACTGTGTTACCACTGGGATGGCATGAGTACCTTACTCTTGGAAATGTTCGATCAAAGGCTGGTTGAACTCAGAGGAATTGTTAAGGGAAAGATTCAGTTCAATCACCATAACCCTTTATAGCTAGTTTCCACTTATGAGGCACTTCCTGCACGTCCTGTTTTATTCCCCAATGACATTATGAGGTAAGTTGTGTTGTCATCCCTGTTTAGAAGTGAGGAGGCCAGGGCTCAGGGTCATTACCTGAATTGTCCAAGGTTACTTCCTACCGAGGATCTGATCCTGGACTCTGATTCCACAGTGCTTTGCCAGCGAGCTGCATTGACTCACCTGATCTTTTCCTGGCCTCTGAGTTCTGGCTCATCCGCTCGATCTTTTGGACCATTGCCAAAGTCATTTTCTTTAATAGCCCGACTGAACACAGTGTCCATTTATATACCCCCAATTCTTTGGTGGTTCCCACTGCATGCAGATGCCATAGGGGATGCAGTTTCCCCTAGACAGTGTGGTCACTACCTAAATTTTCTTGTCCAGTCTTTCCTTCTTACTGTATTCCTAGCACACTAGCAAACTTTTGTCTACATCCATTTCTTGGTCATGTCCTCTCACCACTAAGCTGTTGCTCTGCCTGGAGTTTTCTTCCACCAATTCGTCTATTGATGTTTCCTCTCTCTGCAAGGTTCCTCTCAAATTTCGCCTCCAGATCCAGCCCCTTGGACAATAACCAGCCCTCGACTGCAGGCCCCCTGAATACTGTTTGTTTCTATAGGAGACCTAGGACATCTTTCTCTTGTAACTTCTCCATGCTTCAGTTGTCTGTCTTCAATGGAGATAATAGCATTGTCGAATGCAGGTGGTGAGGGTTAAATGGGTTGGTGCCTGGAAAGTACTTAGAATAGTGTTCCATGCATGGTCATTGCTGAGGTCCTTGCCTATGCACCTCTGACCTCTTCAGGATCAAGAACTAAGTAATTTTTCTTTCCACAGCACCCACCAGAGTATTGTACACATCATTTTGCATCACATGATGGATCAAACTGATCTCATTCTGGAGGTTCATGATTTCCTTTGCCCTTAAACTATTTGTGATGTCTCTGAAGTTCCAATTTAACCAGCACCCTGTATCTTTATTTGCTAAATCTGGCAACCCTATCTTACCATTCCCCTCCTCCCATCATAACCCAGCCCCTAGACTCCAATCCCACTCAATTGTAGAAGCCTTGTCCCCCATCTTTCCTGCTTAATGGTCCCTATTGTGGCAGAGATCCTGTCCCAGGCCAAGGGAGACACCCATAGGGAATTGAAGTTGGACAGCTATCTGTCCCCACTGCCTCACTAGTATGGAAATGATGGAGTGAGCAAGCTTTCCTCTGCAAGTGTCAGGTCTGTGACTGAGAGAGTTGTATCACTGGCGTCCTGTTTATTCACTCTTCATGTGTTCACCGGTTCACTCACTCACTCACTCACTCACTCATTTAACAAATGTTATTTATTAAACCCTAGCTTTGTGGTAGGCACCCCATGGAAGCCTTCCTAAAAGACATTCAAACTGTTTTAACTGTGAGCCACAGTAAGAAATATATTTTACATTGCAATCCTGAATGCACATAGCTATTTATACCTATAACATTGAAATTAAGTTTCAAGAATAACACTTTTACTTATGACAGGGGTTGTACTTTGATCTTTGCAGTTCTGTCCTTTCCATTCCATTTCTTCCATTCTATTAAGAATTAAACAGGGAAAGACCTGCTGAATTGATTTCATGAGTTGTGACTCATAATTTGAAAAGCACTGCTATAGAGGATGGTAAGATTCTATTTTTACAGAACAATTTGTGTTCCCTCATTATTCCAGTACTATACTTACACATTATTACACTATACATTAGGAGAGTTTTGTGGTCTACCATGGGAAGCCAGTCACCATGAACAGCCTTATTTCTTGGGAGAAAATATTTCCAGGGTTTCAAACAACTAATTTACCAAATAACCTTTGATAAATATTCTGCCTCTAAATTGGGTTATAGGTTTGGCATGTTACCTGAGCATATTTTATGATGTGCTTTTTATTTAGAACACTGTAGTTGGATTTCAATTTATTTCTCTTTGCATCTACTAACGACAAACATGTCCCACTAGCTGAATTACTCCCTAGGTTACATTTACGGATCTTTCCATTTTTTATATTTTAATTGACCCCAACCTTTCCCTCTTGAAAGAACTTAGATTTTCAAGCAGTCTTTTTTCCCCCTCTAATTTGCCTGGTAAGGATTTTGATTTTGTTCATTACAATGAGCTCCTTTGTTTAAATGAATCTTACATGCTCTCATCCACTTGGTCATTCTGGTGGGCTTCAAGCATCTAAAGAATGAACCATGTGGTCAGGTTGTTTTGAAAGCAACTAATTTGGATAAGGCTGTAGCTTCAGTGATTGGATGTTGGTGCTTGATCATAAGAGAGAAGTTTGAGAATAATAGCTCCTGTTGCCACAGCTGGGCTTTCGATGAGGGTCATTTGAATTTTAAGCTAATGGATACTGAGTTTGTCTTGTAAATTCACAATTCAGTTTGTTTGAGGGCCAATTGGATTGCTCTATCACATCTGAGCCATTGTGTACGCAAAGGCAACTCTACTTACCTTTTGTGTTAGCTGCTTTTAAACTCTGCTTGTGGTCCTAAATGCATGCATTTCATTTATAGGAATATTTGGTCCCATTATGATTAGATCTGTCTAATGGCTTCTTGCTGAGAGACCATTACATGATTTTTTCCTTTTTGTATTTTGATAAGTAAAGGCTGGTGTTCAAATGGCCAGTGCTGTCTGCATGTCAAGAGGAGCAGGGATAGGAGCTTCACTCTTTGATTTATTTCCTTTTGCTTAGTTCTTTTCAATTTGTAATAGTATTCTTGTACGTTATGAATTTCTTTACTTCACAAGTCTTTGATAAAATACAATAGGTCTAGTAGTGACGTTTGTATTTAAAAAGTTCTACCTACTTGGAGTTGCCTATCGAAGTGTCCCATAAATAAAATGACAGCTTTTATCTGTCTGAATTTTGTGATGAGTAAGGACTATGCTTTCTACCCTTGGAGAATCTTAAGTGTATTCTAGGCCTATTTCTCTACATACCTATAATATATTAAGTATTCTATATCCCTTTCAAACCTCTACACTTTCAAACCAAAATGGAGGACCCATCATTCCCCTGTACCCGGCTGGAACCCACTTCTCGTTTCCAACTCGATTGTCAGCCAAAAGCACCACATATTTTCCTAGAGTAGCACTTTGGTGCCATTTTTTGCTTTCTTTTTATTTCATGAACAATCTGTCAGTGACTCCCACAGATTCTTTCTTGGACTTACACCTTTCTTTTTATCCCTACTAGCCTTTGTATACTGATATGACAAGGATTTATTTACTTATTTTTAGAAAGACATTTAAAAGAATATTTATTTATTTATTTATTTATTTATTTATTTATTTATTTATTTAATTAATTTAGAGAGCTAGTGAGTGAGCATGCGTGGGTGGGAGAGGGGCAGAGAGAGAGATAGAGGGAGAGAAAGAGACTCTGTGCTGTCAGTGTAGAGCCCGACTTGGGGCTTGAACTCATGAACCATGGAATCACGACCTGAGCTGAAATCAAGAGTTGGACGCTTAGCTGACTGAGCTGCCCAGGCACTCCTGACAAACATTTATTGATTATGTACTATGACCAAGGAGTTGTAGGGTCTGTAGGGGATTTCACAATAAGTAATGATCAGTTTGCTTCTTTCAAGTTTCCCTCTTCTCCCCTTTTCCTGAATATGCTGCTAGTATACCGCAATTCCTTTTCATTGTCACTTTCCTACGTAAGAGTCTGCCTGTGTGACTTTCTGTATCCAAAGGCTCAAGTCTTTAAGTTCTACCTAGGGTATTTTTAAGGTGCTGTTGTTAAATGTCTTACTCTGCCTAGCTAACTTTACTTCCTGCCATTAATTTTCTTCAGGGATCCTCATAGGTCATATACAAATTCTTGACCCTGTGCCTTTGTTTAGGCTACTTGTCCTATCCTTTAGTATGATGACCTATCTTAATTTTTTCCATTTTTCCTAACCAAACCCTACCTAATTCCATAGTAAGGATCCAGCCCTTCACGAGCCTTCTCCAATTACAGGGAAGAGGCTAAGAGTACACAGGCTGGAGAATCAGATACTTGGTTTCCAGTCTGGGCTCCTCCACTTCTGAGCTATGTGACCTTAAATAAAATACATCCTTGCATCTCACTTTTATTCTTTATAAAACTGGGATAATAACAGTAGCTATCTCATTGAGTTGTTAATGAGGATTAAATAAGGTAATTCAAACAAAATACTAAGCATAGTGTTTGGCATGTAGTAATTGACAAATGAGAAAATGATGATAATTATATACTCTCACCTTTTGTTTCCAAAATATACTTTCACCTTGATCCCAATACCCTGGGGTCTCTCTCTCCTTTGACTATCTTAGGACATACTTTATGCTTTTCTGAATTCTCCACAGTGCTGAGCACAACCTAGGTGCTCAATCAGTGCTCATTAATTTTGAAAATATGCCATATGCTGTTTTAGCAAAATCTGGGAACCAATTTATTTCTGAATATATTTAATTGTATTTTATGGAAATGTGACAGCCACTGTCCTTTAGTGACTTACCCCCTAATCTATGGGATGTATATTGATGCTAAGTTGGACTGCAGTTGTACCAATGACGGTAATGTACTTTTACATACAACTCTGGCAGAAGCAGTACTTGAAAAATGTACCAATTATAAATGCTATTTGAATGAAATTCAACCATAGATTGCAATATAATTAAACACAGTATTTTGCAATTGGTTTGCAAACATGTGTCCTCAAAATAAGTGAAGTGAAGCAAATCCATGCTATAAGTCAAGATTTTATTCATCAGACTTTTATGTTGCATGCTGTTGGTAGAGAATTCTGGCTGGAGGTCAGGTTAGATTATTCCAAAATTAATTTACTCCAAGAACACTTACCCGGTGGGCTTTCTTATCATATTTCCAGTGGGAAAGAGGGAGTAATGATGCCCTGCTTCTCAGGAAGCTGTTGGATGGCCTGAAAGCATGGAAATTTACTTTCATGGAGATTATTTGAACTCGGCTAGAAGTCAAGGGAGGGTGCCTACAGAGACGCACACGGGACTGAAAACTAAAGGGTGGCAGCATTATGCATCGCAAAGAACCTACAATGGGAGTCTTAAGATCTGGATTCTGAGCCTGGCTCCTTTCCTCACTGGCCGAATGCTCCTGGGGGAAATCTCCTTACCTCACTGAGTGTCAATTTTTATAGCTCTGAAATGAAAGTAACAATATTCGATTTGCTCTACTCCCAGAAATGATGTGAGGCTCCAGTGTGGTAATAAATGTGAAAGTCCTTCATAAAATGTCAAGCATTATACAAATGTGAATTGCTGTTACTGATGCTGTGATGGAGAGCACAGAAAAAGGAGGTGCCTACTTAGCATCCTGGGCATGCAAGAATCTGTTGGTGAATGGACTGTCAAGGATAGTATGGATGGTCAAGAATAGAAATACTTGTGTTTCAAAGGTAGAGAAGGAAATATGAAGCAGTCATAATTTATAACTCGAGCTTCAGCCCCTGTGCAGTAAGCCCTGGACTCCACTCGTACCTAGGGATTTACTTAAGGAAATCTCTACTTTCTAAGGACTCATTTAAGGACTAAGCTTAAATGAGTTTATGAATGAAATTCTATCAACATCGGGGGCAGGGCATGAGCAGATTTCAGTGGCATGAGGCAAATTGCAAGGAGGGATTGCGGGGCTCTGAAGAAAGTCTGAGAGTCCAGGATTGTATGCTGCAGAAATATATAGTGGCTGTTATTTGAACTCCCTCCCCTTTCTGTCTGTCCCCTGAGCCTAGCTACCCTGTGTCAGAAAAAAGAACTTGGCCCCACAACAGGGTCATCGTATGTCATTCAGAGAGTAGAACTCAGAGGAGGGAACCCTTTCAGTGCAAGGGGAGCTCTGATGGCCTGGGCAGAGCAGCAGTAAGTAGTCTCCTGCAGTAGTAATTCAGGCACATGGGCAACCTAGAGCCAGTGCATCCTATGGTTGCCTGGACTGGTTCGACAGCTCAGATGATGTAATTTCCCCCGGAGGACACCTACCAATACCAAGGAAGGAGGGATCCTTGGAAGAGAATCTGATGTTCTCAGGGTGGAGGTGGGTTTATGTGGCCAGGAAAATTTGGGTATGTGATAAGATGATTTCATTTGTAATCACATTTAGGTACAGAATATTGGTCTATATAATCCTTAATCAGTGTCCTTTCATATTCCATTTTTGAATCAGTGTAGGCCATTTGTGAAATCTAATGCCCTAGGCCTTTGCCTTTTTTTTTTTTTTGGTCCAACAGCTTATTCTTGATGTTCATTTTAGCCAAATTTCATGTATGTTAAAATGTGTTGTGTGTCTGTTAGGAGAAAGAAGGATGGTATGGGAGTGGTCAGATGCATGTACAGAGCTACACACAGGAAAACACACAATGATTTGCTTCTAGAAGGGCCATGATGATTAAACCACATGACCATTGTTTAACATGAATTCAGAAATCTCATTGATTTTATTTACCAGCTTTGTTCCAAAACCTTAAATGTGCTATGTACATGAGACCAAGTGCGTGGGACCCTGATTTTCAGGGGTTAACAAATCAAACTACTTTTTCCTTTGAATTTCTCTTTTGCTTCCTTCCTCTCCTCCAGCTTAAGGAAGGTCCTTTCTGTGACATAGCTGTGTGCGATTTTCATTTTTTCTATCTCACTCTGCAAATAGAAACTGATTTCATTTTTTCTCATGTATAAGGAAATAGTGCATCTGATTTCACAGGCCAGAAAGAAATGATTGGAAAGCAGCCAGCCAGGCCCTGGGGAACCCCCTAAAATTATCCTCTACCTTATGGACTGTCCAGATTGTTTGTATGTGTGGCTAGGGAAGATGGGGGCAGGGAAGTGGGATTTGGGAAATAAAATTTTCTCATGCCCAGATGCCGTGAGTGAGTCAGATGGCTGGGTGAGTTTACCCTGATACCTCCTGTGATTTTTAGGAGTTCATTTGCTCAGTGCCAGGTTTGGATGTCCAAGCAGCTGGGCGGACCCTCTGGAGTTCTAGTTAATTCAGCTCCCTGTCTGCACATTGTGTGGACTTCCCTTATGTGTGAAAACTTCCTAGATAAATAAAGGGGTTTCTTTAGGGCTGCATCTTGATTGGAATTGTTGTGGGTTAGAGTGACTAAGAAATATACTCTCAGTTACCAGAGTTGATGGATAATAGGCAATAATAACAGTTCTTTAGAATTTACCAAAACACCTTGCATACATAATTTTATTAGAAATGGAAAAACAGTGGGGAATTATTTGACTCTATTTACAGATGGAAAAATTAGGAAACAGGGTTAAGAAATACTAGCTTTGGAAAACAGCTTGGGTCTAAAATTATCCAGTCAACCTTGCACATAATAAAAATAATTTATCACCTTTTCTATATATGTCTTCCTCCTTAGTAGAATTAAGATGATACCACTATAAAAATACCACCAGTTGAAACCATTACTATGAAATTCTTTGAAAAATCACAAAGTAGTACCAAAA
The DNA here is from genome assembly GCF_018350175.1 of Felis catus. NCBI lineage: Eukaryota > Metazoa > Chordata > Mammalia > Carnivora > Felidae > Felis > Felis catus. Next base: position 138,069,560 of record NC_058371.1, read on the forward strand.
AATGTAAGGTATCTTATCTCAAATACAGTTTGGAACAGTGCAAGGTCTACCTGAATACCATAAAGTGTTATTATTTAAATGAAAAATTAGGGGGACCTGGCTGGCTCAGTCATCAGAGCATGTGACTCTTAATCTCAGGGCCATGAGTTCGAGCCCCACTTTGGGCATAGAATTTACTTTAAAAAAATAACAAAATAAAAAAAAATAATTAATTTCATCGTTAGTAAAGGTTCTTCCCTTTTCTGGCCTTGAAGAGGAATATGATAACAATTGAGATAAACTTTCATTATCTCTTTCCAAAATTATTTTCAAGCCCTTCTTTGTTCTACAAAATTAGCATAAATCCCACCTGCCATTTCTAACTATCCCCATCTCTTCCTTCAGGTTCCTTATATCCTTGGATGAAGAGTCCCCAAGCTGTGACCTATAAAGAATAATTAGATTTTTCTCTTGACAAACCATTCCTAAGGTACAACATGTTGGGGTGATGGCTCAGGATTTTATGTTGCAGCATCTCCTATCCTGCTGGTGGCTGAGAGTGTTATCAATAGTAGACAATAATCAACGATTTTGTGGCACAGTGCTTTATAGATTTTGAAGCACTTTGACTGAATCCCCTGAATGATTCTTAAAGTATTGTCATCCTCATTTGACAGACTTAGAAGCTGAGGTTCAGAGAGGTAACATGAATGTCCCCAGATAACCACAGCCAGAGAGCAATGGAGCTAGGACTTCTGTTTCCATGTTCTCCCAGTCTTTCTAGGGCAACCTAGGTGTTAATTGTGATGCCCTCACCAATGTAAGGGAGCAACCAAGCTTCATATACATTAGTCGTCTCAATAATGACTCCAGTGTCACCAAGGCAAAAGTTGGTGTTCCCCACTCCCTATATCGTTAGTGATATTAAAGCCTGCTTTTTTTTTTTTTTAAATAGAGATGCATACAACATTATATTAATTTCAGGTGCACAACAGGGTAATTTCAAATTTGTATATATTGTGAAACGATTATCACAATTAAGTCTAGTTAACATTTGTCACCATACAAAGTTACAGAATATATTTTGTCTTGTGATGAGAACTTGTAAGATTTACTCTCTTAGCAACGTTCAAATATGCAGTACGATATTATTGACTATGGTCACCATGCTGTACATTACATCCCAGAATTTATTATTTTATAACTGGAAGTTTGTACTTTTGATCACCTTCATTCGTTTTGTCCATCCCACCTCTGGCAACTACCAGTCTGTTCTCCGTATCCATGAGCTTTTTTATTTTTAAGATTCTATGTGTAAGTGGGATGATATGATATTTGCCTTTCTCTGTCTTTGACCTATTTCACTTAGTATAGTGTCTTCAAGGTCCATCTATGTTGTCGCAAATAGCACAATTTAATTCTTTTTTTTATGGTTGAATAATACTCCATTGTATATATATATACACCATGATGTCTTTATCCACTTGTCTGTTGATGGACACTTGTTTCCATATTTTGGCTAGTGTACATAATGCTACAGTGAACATGGGGGGTGCAAATGTTTTGAGCTAGTATTTTTGTTTTCTTTGGATAAATACCCCAAACCAGTATTGCTGGATCATATGGTAGTTCTTTTTTAAACATTTTTTGAGAAACCTCCATACTGTTTTCCATAGTGGCTGCACCTATCTCTTGTCTTTTCTTTTCTTTTCTTTTTTTTTTTTTTTTGATAATAAGGCTGCCCTTTAATGATTATCTTCTAGAGTTTAAGCTAAATCTTTACTCTGTCACTCATCATTTATTATTTGTGTGACCATAGGCAAATCACTTCTCTAAGCTCAATGTCTTCATCTATGAAGTGAGGACAGTGATTGTTATCCTTATAAATGAGAAAATACATGTAAAGTGTTACATACTATGCCTGACACATAATTAACATCAAATGTTACCTTTCTTCTTCTTTTTCCAGTTCATAACATTTTAGCACTGTTCCTCCTGTATTAATTCTTTGGAGGTCTGTTTTGAGTGGACATGTGATGGGTGTGGGGAAGGCTCCATTATAGATGGCACCTATTGTATACTTTGTCTGTGGCCCACATGAAAAGCAAGTTAGATGCCACAGCACTAGTGATGATAAAAGATTGGTTTAATTTTTATTTTTTTTCCTGGGCAAATAAACGAGTGTGTACTTTCTTTCTGAAGTCTCTTGCTTACAACATTCTGTGCTATGCTGATTACTCATTGAACGAGTATTCATTTAACCCCAATTTTGTGTCCTATATGTGTGCTTGGTGCTATAAGGATTACAAAAGGAACAAGACATAGCCTCTGCCCCAAGTGTACTTGAGGAGGCTTGATTTCTAAGCATGAAAACAGAGGGCTATTCTGAACTGAGTGTGTGGTAGAAAACCAGTCTGCCTATTCTGGGGAAAAGATTTCACAGACTAACTCTTTCCAGTGTGCTTCCAAATGCTGTGACAACCACTTAAAATATTTGTGAAAAGAAGCAGTCAATTCTGCTTTTCCAGATTGATGCTATAAATAGGGAGAATAAGTTATTTGTGTTTTATAGCTTTTTAAGACACAGCAATGATTAAAAATGGTAAAAAGGTGGTGTTATGCCTGAGGTTACATCAAAACCTTTTTGAAACAGTGTCTCATTATTGTATTTTTTGATTTTGTTTTGTAGTGCCTTAGGCAAGTTAATTTCCACATATGTAAAATGCTCTAAATAAAAATATCTTACTGGGCTGTTATGCAGATTATATGAGATATGATGTAAAAACACTTAGCATAGCACCTGGTACATGGCAGCGAGTATCCAATTAGCAATAGTTTTCTTTCTACATTGGCAGATATGCTCCTTGTCTTTTCTAAACTAGAGGCTTAAATTAAGTCCTCCTTTTGAAGCTCCTCCTCCTTTTATCCACTTTTATTTTCCTACCCCCTGGAGCATTTCATAATGTGTGCAGCTCAGCATGGCTTTACATACATAGCCCATCAAAGAGTTAATAATGCTGTGCTCCAACCTTTCTAGTTTGCTGGAGCTACTTAATCAGAGAAATCATTGTGGTTCTTTTCATGCAACTCACTGATGTCCAAAGCAACTAATTAGAAAGAAGGAGTATAGAAAATCAATCTTTACCAACATTGACATTTCTTCCAATTTAAGCAATTGGTTTGCTTACATTCTTTGTGAAAACCTGTTGAGATCTAAAATTATCCCAGATGACTACATTAGAGAGTTCTAATAGGTTCTTAGTATCAGAATAAAGATTATTTGAACATTAAATACATAGAATTTGGAAGGGATCCAGCATATTGCATGAACCCACTAGACAAGTAGCTTTGACTCATGACACCATTAAAGAAGCCTCATATCAAGTTGAGGGACAGTATAATTCTTTGAGAACCTAGCCTAATTAGAGGGAACCGGTTTGTGTTAGGTATTTCCCTTTGCACCTCTAGTTCTTCATCTTTCTCTAGTCTGTACTCTAGGAAGCCAACCTGTATGAAATATATCCACAGGGTTCTCTTGGCCTCAGTTTCTAATTGGGTTTGACCAATGGGGAGCATTGGCCAGAGACTGGAGGGAGTGGAGATTGTGAGGGCAAGGCATTTATTACTTCATCTTCCTATTTACAAGGTCACCTTGAGCTGGCTGTGTCCCTCTAACTAAGATCACAGCTCCTGTAAGGTGGTCTTCTCCATATAGCCTCTCTGTTTCCAACTTCCTGCAACACTCCCTTCTCTTACTACTTTCTGGGGGGCGGGGTGGGTGGGTAATGAGGTATGTTACTAGCTCCAAGATATTGTACCATGCCTTGTGGTTTTTCTTATACCCTTCTTGTATCTTGGCAAATAGTCAGAGTTTTACTGAACTTCCCTTTAAATTACCCAATTTGAATATGTCATCTGTTTCCTATTAGAACTTCAAATGATAGAGGAACAATAGCAACTTCCTCTTGAAAGGTCAAAGTGACCGTCTGAATTACTGGTTTTTAAAAAATTCTGCCAATTCATAAAAGTGCTGTGTGCCTTGTTACATGTTCAAGTAAAAGTGGATGAATTCACAAGAATGATATATAATGATGTGGCTTGTGTTGGTTGTGTTTTGTGATTAAATGGAATATTATTTGGGTTGAATGAGGATAGTGTTAAAGCTTCAGTAAATGCCAGTGTCGTAAAAGAGTAGGGCCTTTTAGAGACGGAGTAGATGCTGAATGCATTGCATCTTAACTTTTTAACTTGCATGTGAGGAATCTGAATCATCAAGAAGTTAGAGGAGTTGCCCAAGGTCAGACAATTAATATGTGGCAAAGCTGGGTCTTGAACCACATCATGTGACTCTAAGACTAGTGGTTGTTTTGGTGCTCCAAATTGTGAAATAGAGTTAAATTTAGTTTCATTAGGCAAAATACATGGATTTGACTTAAATTGGTCAGCTTGCAATAAACTAAAAATGTACTTCAGTGTGGTGGTGTGGGTTTTGATTTGTTTTTAAACAGGAAATTAGGTGCAAATACGAAATTTCAGTTTACCATCACCCATCTGTCACATCAGCTTAGCCAAATAGAACAATGTTACAAAGATGTTAACATTTTTTTTTAGAATTTGTTTATTCATAAGGTAATTTTTGTTGTATAGTACTTTTAGTTTCAGAATATATGATTTATACTATTTCTGGGTGAATACTCAGCAATACTAATCCCAAAATATATTTTATTATTAAAAGAGTTTTGGGTAAACTGGTCTCTCACTATTTTTATACCAGAAAAATATTTGATTTTCGATTGCATATGTGGTGTATGTACCCTGAGAATTGGAGTAATTGTTACATGGAAGGTGTCAATGTTTCTGCCCTTAAGATCATCACAACCTATTGCAAGGGATATGGGATAGAGATTATATCCCAATTGGAAAATAAATGGGATAAAATTTCTGCCTAAGTCACCTGTTAGCAGGACCTATAAGATGACCCTTTCATTTAAAGTGTAAGCCCCTGAAGTCAAGGGTGAAAATTGACATTTCTTCTACCTGTCTCCATGGTAGACAGGAAAAATGATACTTAGTACATATTTGACAAATAAATAAATGAGATCACAAAAGATGTTCTTGTAGTATTTAAGGTGTAAGAAGGGCGTTTGGTCTCATCTGCTTTTTTATCCAGTTCATAGTTGTAAGACTAGATGGTTCACACATTGAGAGAATTACTTTACTATACATTGTGTGTGGGTGTGATGATTTTTTTTTCTATTTAGGTTTGCATATAGAAAAATTAGATTGTCAATTCAATACTATCTAATAAATTAAAAAGTGAAACTGTTTAGGTAAATGAATCAACAGGTTGATTTAAATCAATTTTACTATGATACATCAATTTTCTTATACATGAAATCTTGAAAATTAATAAATATAAGCAGTTTATTGGCTTTTTAGTTTTTGTGCTTTGATACCATGAAAATAGTGACTAACACCAGACAGATGTGTTCCTTTTCCTTGTACTTTTGAATCGCAGTAAGATGGTCTTTGCTCCAATTCTGCTTTCCTTAATACTGCACATTACTGTATTACATGCACATTTTAGAATTTTGAACTATCAATTTTGCCTCTGTGTAATGCAAATAGATGCCATTCCCTTCAAAACATAAATGGGTCCTTGTTTTATTTAATATCAAGATTGGCTCAATTATCTTTTGAAAGGTGGAGCTTTCAGAGAGACAGATCTGCTGAAAAGATAATGGTCAACTATGTGCTTACCCAGACATGAAAATTAGATTTTGATACTGACATTTCCCCCCAAAAGAAAGTTAAATACAAAGTTATACAGTGCTCCCCTAGAGAGAGGACCTCAGTGCTCTTTTATTACTCATTCCATTAAATTAGTTTCCTTCCTCATTTGACCCCAAGGTGGAGGAATACAAATCTGACAGGTTGCAGGACTCACATTGAGCCATGTCTGTGAGTGGGTGGATTCATAGTATGCCTATGTCTCTCTTTTTCCTTCTTCCTTTCTTCCTTCTAAAATGGTAAGAACCAGGGAAAACTCTCACTTGTGAAAACACACAGCCAGTTCTCTCTTTTCTCTTTTTCTCTATTTCCCTTCTGTATTGCGAGAGTAGAAATCTGTTCCTCAGAAGAGGTCCAGCAAGCTTTCTTGCTATCTCTAGATTCACTCTTTTCATTATACACTGCAACAAATGTGAAGTTACTGTCCTAACAAGAAGATCAATATTAGACAGTGAGAAGAACTATATTTATTTCTTCACTGTTGTATCCCCCAGAACATAACAATGTTTTCCAAATAGCAGTCTTATATAATTAATACACAAATGAATACATTTATAAAACCACACTACACCATGGAGACCTTCCTTTCTCCCCATAATCAGGGAAACTTAAAAAATATTCTACTCCATGAGTGTACATACTAAAAAATATAGAATATTTCTTTGATGGACTCCTTCCTCCTTTCTCTTTGACCTTGAAGACTTGTAGATTTGACTTTCATATTAACCTGACTTAATTTGCTTTCAAATATTGAGGTTGGATAGGAAGGATGTTAGCATTACTTAATGTGAAGGCACTCTACCCTAAAATATTTTATGATAACATTGGTTTTAAATTCTAAGATATATTATGATAGAAACTTCAATGTTGTTTAAATTGATTAAAAATATTGGTATATGTCTGACATTTTTAATTTATAAAACTGAAATTTTATTCTTTTTAAGTTCCTGGTATTCAATTGAAGAGTAGAGAAGTGTGAAATATAATGTAGTTTTACTTACATATTTGGTAATTGTTTTGTTTGTCCATTTAGATCTTTTGAATTTTTTAAAAAATAAATCTTTAATCACAATTAATTGGAACATTTAGATAATATAGAGATTTTCTTCACAAGGCATATGTTTCTGTTATGTTCTACGATGTTCATAATTTTGAAAGGTGGTTACAAAAAATAAAAATGGCAAATTTACATATCATAAATACCACATTAACTTGAAATATTAAGCTATATATGGACTTTTGCTATAACAATTTTTAAAACAACATAATTGGCTTTTCTGCTTGAGCCAGTCTTTTTCCTACTTCTTGTGACTGTCCATGGTGCTGAAAGCATACTGTCTTGTTTTAGCCATAGTCGCAAAATGATGGTGATGTGAGAAATTTCTAAGCTAATCCTTCCATTTTCAGTGAAAATTCTAGAAAGCAGAACTCACTTACCCAGTTTGCTACAGCTTGTAATCACTGATCGGGATAAATATCCATGTGTTTTCTCCAATTCACCATACTGGAAAACCTGGCTTCAAACCTAGAGAACTCGTAGTAGAGTTAAATGCACAAAACTCTAGGGTTCAGTTTGAAAAAGCAGTTTCTGTATTGTGAGTCTTCATAAACCTTTTGGATGTGGACAAATATGTAAGTTTTTTTCCCCTTGTTGTATACACTGATGAGATTTCATCAGCTTGTAACAACCCTATTAGGGCTCTAAATCCTGTTTGAAAAAAACAAAACATTATGAATTATTCCTCAGCTCTGAGTCTTTTGAAGACCTTCTTAAAAATCTGACTGATTTTGGAGGTGCCTGGGTGGCTCAGTCAGTTAAGCATCTGACTTCAGCTCAGGTCATGATCTCACGGTTCATGGGTTTGAGCCCTGCGTCGGGCTTTGTGCTGACAACTCAGAGCCTGGAGCCTGTTTTGAATTCTCTGTCTCTTTCTGTTCTTCCCCAGCTTGTGCCTTCTCTCTCCCTGTCTCTCAAAAATAAATAAAAACATTAAAAACAATAAGATCTGATTTTGGAATACACTCCAAATGTGAACAACTGCCTCATTATCTTAGGATAATGAAATAATGATAATTTATTTAAACTCAATGTCCACTCATGGTTTTAAATAATCATTTGGGAAAGGTGGCAAGATTTAGAGGAATAAATCTTGATACTGCTAGGTTAAAAATCTGAGATAAAATATGACCCACCCTTAAAAATTATTCCTAGAAGAATTTTATCTGGTAAGGCTTTATTTCCTTCCCCAATAGTTTGAGATGCTACTTGTCTGTAGCAAGTTTGTTCTTGCATGTTGGATTGCTAATTTTATTTTCCCCATAATTTTTGTTTTTGTTTGGCTGTCTTTAGGAAACACAAAATCTGTTTGGTACCTCCTTTGAAAAAATTAATAAGATCACTTCTTTTTTTAAAAATTTTTAAATGTTTTATTTATTTTTGAAAGAGAGAGAGAGAGAGAGAGAGAGAGAGAGAGAGAGAGAGAGCGCGCACATGAGCAGTGGAGGGGCAGAGAGAGAGGGAGACACAGAATCCAAAGCAGGCTCCAGGCTCTGAGCTACCAGCACAGAGCCTGATATGGGGCTCAAATCCATAAACCATGAGATCATGAACTGAGCCAGAGTCAGACACTCAATTGACTGAACCATCCAGGCACCTCTATAAGATCACGTCTAAATTTTTTTTTTTCTTTCTGAGAGAGAGTGTGTGTGCATGTGTGCAAGTGCAGGGGAGGGGGAAGGGCAGAGGGAGGAGGAGGAGGAGGAGGAGGAGGAGGAGGAGGAGGAGGAGGAGAAGGAAGAGGAAGAGGAAGAAGAGAATCTTAAGCTCCATGCCCATCGTGGAGCCTGATACAGGCCTTGGTCTCATGACCATGAGATAATGACCTGAGCTGAAATAAAGAGTTGGATGCTTAACCAACTGAGCCACCCAGGTGCCCCAATAAGATTACTTTTAGAATATAGGGAAATTAAAAATAATATAGACATTTGTCTTCCAAATGTATCTAGTGGGGGAAAAAAAGCAACAAAACAAAACACCCTTTAAATTAAACCTGTGTATTCACTGTACTATGTAAGTGCATATTATTTACTCCTAACTGTATTAGGAAAAATTTAATTCATGACATTGCCCTGGCTTATCCTTCTTATCTTGTACTTTAGATTGTTTAAAAATTAACACTGATTATTTTTATAAATCTTTATTGGGGTGTAATTGACATACAGTAATTTGCTAGGAAAGTGTACTTTACAATTGCTGTAAAGTATACAATTTGCAGGTTTTTACATATAAATATACATGTGAAATGATCATAATCAAGGTAATGAACATATCCATCATTCCCAAAAGTTTTCTTATGCCCCTTTATAATCTCCCTCCCTGTCCCCAGCAACTACTGATTTGTCTTCTATCATTAAGGGTTAGTTTGCATTTTCCAGAATTTTATATCCATGGAGCCATACAGTTTATACTCATTTTTCTGGAGTTTTATCTTATTCCTTTATGTCATTCATAGTCCTCTGTTTTTTAGTTTGCTTTGACTCTCTGCATTGGTTTCTGTGCATTAGATAAAACAGCCAACTCTCTGTCTTGAAGGGGTGGCCTCATGTAGGAGATGAAACTTATTCAATTCTGCCCTACCTCTTGGTTGTCTCTCAAACCTTTGTGATGGTCCAAACAGTCTGCTTTATTTTTAGTGGCTCCCAGTAGTTAAAGGTGTGTCAAGACTTGTTATTATCCCAAAGGGGAAGATCTCAGGCAGCATCTAGATTCAGGCTGATTGGAAACCAGATGCTCAGGCAGCAGCTTTTAAAGTATGCAAATATACCTCTTTCAGGGGAAACCCAGGAGATGGGTATTTCTGTGTGTTTCTTCTGTGTTGGGAGTTTTACTCATTTTTGTCTTGCTTGTCTCTTGCTATTTTGTGATCAATCCATGTTATTGTGTCTATAGTTAATTCTTTATTTTTTTTGAGAGTACTTTTTTATGTGGATATGCCAAAACTGGTTTATTTATTCACTTGTTGGAAATTTAGATTGTTTGTTGTTTTTGGCTCTGACAAATAAAGCTGCTATGAATATTCATGAACAAGTAGACATATACTTTTATTTTTTTTGGATAATGCTTAGAAGTGGAATGGCTGAATCATATGATAGGTGTATGTTTATTAAGAAACAATAAACTGATTTTACATTTCCATTAGCAGTGTATGAGTGTTTTAGTTCTCCACATCCTCACTAGCACTTGGTATGGTTAGCCCTTGTACTTTTAGCCATTCTAATAGATATGAAGAGGTATCTCATTGTGGCTTTAATTTATATTTCCCTAATGACTAATGATGTTGAACACCCTATCATGAGTTTATTTGCTATTCATATATCTTCTTTGGTCAACTGTCTATTCAAATCGTTTGCCCAATTTAATTTTTTTTTTCTTATTATTGAATTTTGAGAGTTCTTTATTCTGGAGACAAGTACTTTATAAGTGATTTGCAAGTATTTTCTCCCACTCTGTGGCTTTTCTTTTCATCCTCTTAAACAGTGTCTTTTGACAAGAAGTTGTTTTCAATTTTTATGAAGTTCAATTTGCCATTTTTCCTTTAATTGATCATTTGATGTATTTAAGAAATACTTAATCCAAAGGCACAAAGATTTTCTCCTATATTTTCTTGTAGAAATTTCCCAGTTTTACATTTTACATTTATGCCGTTGATCCATTTTGAATTAATTTTTACACATAGTGTGAGATATGGATCAAAGTTCCCCCCTTTTTTTTGCATACAGATATGGAGTTATTCCCACTATTTATTGAAAGATGATCCTTTCTCCACCAAATTGCTTTTCTATCTTTGTTAAAAATCACTTGTCTGTGGAAACATTCTGTACTTTGTTTTTAAATTTAAGATTAAAAAATTTAAAAAAAAATTTTTTTTTTCAACGTTTATTTTTATTTTTGGGACAGAGAGAGACAGAGCATGAACGGGGGAGGGGCAGAGAGAGAGGGAGACACAGAATCAGAAACAGGCTCCAGGCTCTGAGCCATCAGCCCAGAGCCCGACGCGGGGCTCGAACTCACGGACCGCGAGATCGTGACCTGGCTGAAGTCGGACGCTTAACTGACTGCGCCACCCAGGCGCCCCTAAAATTTTTTTTTTTTTAATTTATTTATTTTGAGAGAGAGTGAGCAGTGGAGGGGCAGAGAGAAAGAAGACAGAGAGAATCCTACACAGGCTCTGCACCGTCAGCATGGAGCCTGCCATGGGGCTCAAACTCTTGAACCATGAGATCATGACCTGGGCTGAAACCAAGAATCAGGCAATTAACTGATTGAGCCACCCAAGCACCCCAACATTCTGTACTTTCTGCTAAATGTTACTGGGAACCTAAATCTGCTCTAAAAAATAAACCCTATTTTAAAAAAGGAAGAGGCAAAAGCAAAAAAAAAAAAAAATGAGTTGTTTACATAATGTGAATCTATTTCTAGACTCTCTGTTTCATGGATTTATTTGTCTATCTTTGCACTAGTGCCACATTGTCTTGATTGTAGTAGTTTTATACTAAGTCTTGAAGTCAGATCCTTTAACTTTGATATTCTTTTTCAAAGTTGTTTTTGGCCATTTTAGGTTTCTTACATTTCCATGTAAGTTTTAGAATCAACTTACAATTTTCTACAAAATAACATGCTGGGACACAACAATATTGTATCTTCTGATAATAAACACAATGTATCTTTCACTTTTTTTTTTTTAACATTTATTCATTTTTGAGAGACAGAGTGTGAGTGGGGGAGGGCTAGAGAGAGAGAGGAGACACAGAATCCGAAGCAGGCCCCAGGCTCTGAGCTGCCAGCACTGAGCCTGACACAAGGCTTGAACCCACAGACCGCAAGATCATGACCTGAGGCTAAGTTGGATGCTTAACTGACTGAGCCACCCAGGCTCCCCATAAGCACAATGTATCTTTCCAGTTCATTTAGGTCTTTTAAATTTTTTCTCAGTGATATTTTATAGTTTTCAGTGGATAGGTTTTACACATCTTTTGTCATATTTATCCAAGTATTTCGTATGTTTAATGTTATTGTAAATTGTATTGTTTTTTGAATTTTAATTTCTAATTGTTCATTGGGATATAGAAAAATACAACTGGTTTTTGTATGTTGATCTTTGCTTTTTTTTTTAATGTTTAGTTTTGAGAGAGACAGAGTGAAAATGAGGGAGGGGCAGACAGAGAGGGAGACACAGAATCTGAAGCAGGTTCCAGGCTCTGAGCTGACAACACAGAGCCCCACGTGGGTCTGGAACTCATGAACCATTAGATCATGGCATGAAGTTGGATGCTTAACTGACTGAGCCACCCAGGCAACCCCGTATGTTGATCTTTGATCCTGCGACATTGCAAACCTCACTTCTTAGTTCTAGTTGCTTTTCTGTACATTATATTTTATTTTCTATGTAAGCATATTGACATATTTTTCTTTTATTATTTTAAAGATGTTTCTTCATTGTCTTCTTCTCTACCTTGTTGCCCATGAGAAATCTGCTGTCATCCTTCTATTTTCTTGTGTATGTAAGGTGTCTTTTTTACCCTTGCTGCTTTAAAATTTTTTTTTATCATTGGTTAGAGTAATTTGATTGTGGTGTGTATTGGTATCATTTTCTCATGTTTCTTGTGCTTGAGTTAATGAGCTTTTTGGTTCTGTGGGTTAATATTTTTGTCAAATATTTATTCAGAAAAATTCTTTACTTCCTACCTCCTCTTCTTCAGGACACCAATATATGCATATTAGAGCTCTTGAAATTGTTTCACAGCTCACTGATTCTCTGTTTTTAAAATTCTTTTTTCTCTTTGTGTTTAATTTTGGAAACTTTCTATTAGTTTGTCCTCAATTTAATAATATTTTCTTCTACATAGTTAATCTGCCATTAATTCCTTCTAGCGTATTTTTCTTTTTAGACATTGCAATTTTCATTTCTAGAAGTTCAGTTTGGGTCTTTTTCATATCTTCCCTATCTCTACTAAGTTTTTGAAAATATGAAATATAGTTAAAAACTACTGTAATGTCTCTGTATGTTAATTCTAACATTTGTGTCAGTTCTGGGTCAGTTATTTTATTTTTTAAGTTGTGGGCCATTTTAATTTTTTTTTCCCCCTGTTAAGCTTTGTATTTTCCAGCTTCCTTGCATGCTTGATAATCTTTGATTGGATGCCAGACATTTTAAGTTTTGCCTATTTGAGTGCTGGACATTTTTGTATTTCCATAAATATTTTTGTGCTTTATTATTTAAAAAAAAATTGTTAGGGTCACCTAGAAGCGTGTTTAGTCTAGGGCTGATTATTCCTCACTTCTGAGGTATCATTCTTCCAAACACCCTACCTGATGACTCCTGCATTCTGATGGTTCTCTGCCTGCTTTGTGGGAACAGGCCCTGTTCCCAGTCTTAGGTGAGCTGTAGGTACTGTTCTTTCTAATCCTTTCAGGTGCTTTCCCCAGCCTCAGCTCTTTTTCTCACATTCATATGCAAATAAATTCCCTGCTAAATTGTTTTAGAGAGATCTTCTGCAGAACTTTGGAGTTCTGTTTCTGTGAAAGTTTTTCCTTTTTGGTATTCCATTGTACCAATTTCAGTTGCCTGGTCTCCCCAGACTCTGAGTGCTGCCCTTTCATCTCAGAGAATCAACTGGATTTCCTCTTGATTCCCTTTCTCTGGGTTGCAGCCTGGAAACTCTCTCAAGGCAGTATACTGGCCAATGGAGGCCTCATCTTACTTGTTTCTTGTCTCTCAGGGATCATGGTTCTTTGTTGCCTGCTATCCAGTGTCTTGAAAACCTTTGCTTTATATATTTCATTTGTTTGGTTCTGTGGTTTCAGGCTGGAAGGTAAATCTGGTCTCTGTTACTTCAGATACTCTCAGGGAAGTAATTATATGCTACACCATGTGCCGGATGCAATAAATATAGCTGTAGGAATTCAATAAAAAATAGAAGTAATTTCTAGAGTGATAGGAGAAAGGTACATGGAAAAAGGGAATGAACTGGTATTTGAAGGTTAAGTAGGATTTGGATATATACAGTGGAAGTATCATATCCCTGTGGTCAAAGAGAGTCCTTCTCTTGTCACAGAAAAGCTATGAAGACATGAACGAACAAAACCTCTATTGTTGACTATTTTAAGCTACCAGTCTACATATTTACCTCAAGGAATTCTTTTTGCTTATCCATGTCTTTTCAATGGAAAGTATTTTTTTTATATGAAATTTATTGACAAATTGGTTTCCATACAACACCCAGTGTTCATCCCAAAAGGTGCCCTCCTCAATACCCATCACCCACCCTCTCCTCCCTCCCACCCCCCATCAACCCTCAGTTTGTTCTCAGTTTTTAACAGTCTCTTATGCTTTGGCTCTCTCCCACTCTAACCTCTTTTTTTTTTTTTTTTTTTTTTCTCCTTCCCCTCCCCCATGGGTTCCTGTTAAGTTTCTCAGGATCCACATAAGAGTGAAACCATATGGTACCTGTCTTTCTCTGCCTGACTTATTTCACTTAGCATCACACTCTCCAGTTCCATCCACGTTGCTACAAAAGGCCATATTTCATTTTTTCTCATTGCCACGTAATATTCCATTGTGTATATAAACCACAATTTCTTTATCTATTCATCAGTTGATGGACATTTAGGCTCTTTCCATAATTTGGCTATTGTTGAGAGTGCTGCTATGAACATTGGGGGTACAAGTGGCTCTATGCATCAGTACTCCTGTATCCCTTGGATAAATTCCTAGCAGTGCTATTGCTGGGTCATAGAGTAGGTCTATTTTTAATTTTCTGAGGAACCTCCACACTGCTTTCCAGAGCGGCTGCACCAATTTGCATTCCCACCAACGGTGCAAGACGGTTCCCGTTTCTCCACATCCTCGCCAGCATGTATAGTCTTCTGATTTGTTCATTTTAGCCACTCTGACTGGCGTGAGGTGATACCTGAGTGTGGTTTTGATTTGTATTTCCCTGATAAGGAGCGACGCTGAACATCTTTTCATGTGCCTGTTGGCCATCCGGATGTCTTCTTTAGAGAAGTGTCTATTCATGTTTTCTGCCCTCAATGGAAAGTATTAAGAGATTTAGTGAGATATAAAAGTTGGTCATTTGAGAATAGGTTGTTTGTTAATATAATACCAGGTTTTGATTTTCAACATCAACTTATTTTATTGTTTGAGTTTTCATTATAAAGAATAAATGTTAAATAGGCTTTGAATCAAGTAGGTCTGGATTTGAATTCTGGCTCTGTCATTATGAACCGTGTCTTTAGATCAGTTACTTCTCTTAGTTTCAGTTTCTTCATCTTTAAAGTGGGGATAAAGTGGGTGCCTGGGTGGTGCAGTCAGTTAAGTGTCTTACTTTGGCTCAGGTCATGATCTCATGGTTTGTGAGTTCAAGCTCTGTGTTGGGCTTTGTGCTGACAGCTCAGAGCCTGGAACCTGCTTCAGATTCTGTGTCTCTCTTGCTCTCTGCCCCTCACCTGCTCATGCTCTGTGTCTCTCTTTCTCTCTCTCAAAAAAATAAGCATTAAAAAAAAGTTTAAAAATGGGGATAATGATGGTTGTTATCAGGGTTAAGTGAGATCATTCATACAAAGTATTTGGAACAGAGCCTGGCAGTGACTGAACCACTCAATAAATGATTGTTGCCACTATATGTTATACAATGAAGGCAGAATGACAGTTGCATGAAGCTATCTTGTGGCATTAAACCTTCTGACATAAAACTATCCTTTTGTTTTTTCCTCATTGACTCATATAGCTGATAAAACTGTACTCAAGTGTAATATTCCTCTATTCGTCTTGTAAGCTCCATTTTATTTAGTATTCTCAGTCTTTGTCTACATGATAACAGACATGTGGGAAAAAATTGAAAAAGCATTGAATGTGGATGACTGGGTTCATCTTAATAGCCATGCTGGATTGACCAGATGACCTTGACTGTGTTAATTTTGTTTGCGTGTGCTTCTCTTCCCAACTTTTTATAGTTTGTAGATTTTGTAGCCACTGTTCCCACATTGGTCGACTGTGCTTTCCAGGAAGCACTTGTTGACAATTTTTGGGTTTTCCTGTTCTCAGATTCATTAGATATACCCTTTGCTTTTTTCTCTTTCCTCCTTCATGGCATAACAAATGGGTCTTGTGGCTGCTGGTGATTTACCCCATCGACTCAAATTTCAGGTTCCTGGGGAAATCTTATTATTTAATTGTCACCATTTGATGTAAATATTGCTCATGGATTTTGGTTTTGGTATCCTAGTTGCTCTGTTTTTATGGGGGGCATTTGTGGAGATTTAAAAACTACATGTGGCTGCCATCATATTCCCAGAATTCCTCCCTCATCAGTCTTATTTTTCACATTTATCTCTTTATTTGAGATATAGCCAACAGTTTTCTGGAAGCTTTGACCCAAAGGTTAATGAAATGGAAACTAGATTGTGATAAAAGAAACGAGCCTAGCTGGAGGTGGCTTGCTGGTGGGATTCTTTTAATGCAGGCATTTAATTTTTCTGGATGTGTCTGTCTGTGACTTAGGATACAATACTTCCTTATTATTTAATTTGCAAATATGATAATGTATTTATCATTTTTATGCATTTCAGATATGTCATGTATCAATTTATATTCTCCTGCCCTATAAATATGAGAATTGCTCAAAAATCTCTGATATAGCACCATTACTTAAAATTCAGGTATTGGTTTTACTCAATACCACCAGAATTATAAAGGGATTTTACTTTTGCCACGTTGAACACTTTTTAAAAAAGTCTTTGTGGTGAGCCGAGGTTGCTTTCTTTTCTTTCCCTGATTTCTTATTTTTCTTTATCTTAAAAATCATTTGGATTGGAAATGTAGGAGATGAAAAGGTTTTTTTTTTTGGGTTTTCATTGGCTTCAAACCCAGAGTGTGTCAATTAAACCAATCCAATTTCTTTTGGAACTTTGCCCCCCTTTTTTTTGAGGAAATTAATCACCGCAGAAATAAACATGTCATCTGGTCATTTGCAACCTTATGGATTTTTGTTCAAGTTTAAAATTGATTAGTAGAAGCAGTGCTGGTAGTGGTCTGGGGTGAGTGAGAGAGGAAGGAAGCAGAATTAATTATCTCCCCAAATCTATCACACTCCAAGGGCATTTTCTGCAGAATCATTATTGTGAGTATATTGTTGGACCATGAAAGGTGAGTGTATTAGCAATTTTACCTGATTCACAGGAGAAGAAAATTGGAATCTGAGGATTTTTTTAAAGTCATGGAAAATATAATTAATTCCCAAACTTCCTCCTTGTGTTCTATGTTCTACTGTAGAAAAAGCTGAACTTTTAACAGCATTAATCACTAATGACTTACTTTGCCTTACAATAACCATTTTCATTTAGTTTTCAGAGAGATTGAGAAAGCTCTCCTGTTGGAAACTACTGATCACATACATTTTTGTATACAAGTAGACTTCAATATACTTGGATGATTTACAGTAAGAAGAGGTTTTCTTTCTTTAAAAAAATCTTTTTTAATGTTTATTTATTTTTGAGAGAGTGAAAGACCGAGTGTGAGTGGGGGAGGGGTAGAGAGAGAGGGAGACACAGAATCAGAAGCAGGCTCCAGGCTCTGAGCTGTCAGCGTAAAGCCTGATGCAGGGCTCCAACTCACGAAGTGTGAGATAGTGACCTGAGCCAAAGTCAAATGCTTAACCAACTGAATCACCCAGGTGCCCCAAGAAGAGGTTTTCTTCTCATCTGATTTCATCTCTTGGTCCCTAGTACTGCCCCTCTGCTCCTCTCTTGAGGTTTACCGAGTGTGGTACCCACTTTAGGACTGTTTAATCCCCAATTCCCCAGCTATTGTCTCCTCTCTGAAAAGCCTTCAAACATCAGCTGTGTTAGTAAGAATTAATCTTTCCATTCTTATTTTGCTCAAAACTCAATTCCTACAGGAAGCCTCCTCCTATTAAATGCTATTTATTCCCTCTAATGGTGCCATTGGGCAACATGCCCTCAACACATATATATTTGATTTTAACAATAGTGTTTCCCACTAACTTAATATAACTTCCAATACAAACTGAGGTGTTAATAAATGATTATTAACTCGATTATCTTGTCTAGTTCTCCCAATACTTGGAGATAGGTACTATTATGATACTTATTTTATGAGTGGTAACCTTGATGCTTAAAGAAGCTAGATAAATTGTCCAAGATCACCTAGGTAATAAATGGCAGAGATGTGGTTTTATTACAGGCAGTCTGCATCTAGAACTTTTGTTTTTACCCCCCCATTCAGCTCTTAATGCCAAGAATAAGAACACCATGACGAAGCATCTTTTTCCCTTGTCCATTTTTATCATACCCGCGTAGATTTAAATGATCCAGAACAGTGTTTTTACAAAAACTTGTTCCAGACAACCTGCATCAGAGTCACTACTATCCTATAACCAATTCATTGGCTAAGCATGGCATGTGGGATATAATCTAAGATCAGCTTTAGATTTTTCTCCCCCTATCCTGGTTTTAGTCAGAGGTCCACTCCATACCAATTCTTGCTTTAGGACTGTTTTTTCTTTCCTTGTACAGATAAGATGTTCAATGTCGTGGAACTGGTTTGAAGCATTTCTTTTGTAAATTTTCGCATATGGAAGGGGAGGGTAAGTTGGTGTGTTTTGCACTCACTTTGATATCTATCATATTGTGCCTGTGCAGAATATCTTCATTTTGCCCCTCTAGACCCACTCCCTATTCCTATCCATCCTCTTGTGTGACCCAAGAGGGTGACATATATGGAGCCATTTACCAATGGGCTCTGTTGCCTTCTGGCTTCCTATTGAGTTTGGTCAATGGTGAGTCTGAGAAGCCAGGAAGAAGGGAGGAGCATGATGTTGGCTTAGTAATTCCTTGACTCCCTCTCTACTGGATTTTCTTTTGGGCTGCCTGCATTCCTCAACAAAGGCCATAGCGTTTGTCAAGCAGTCCTCTCCGCATTCCACCTTCTGATTCTGGTGTCAATTTCCTTCTCTTGTCCTTTTGGATCTAATGATGTTGACTGTTGCCTTACTGCTGTGAGACCTGGGGCACTGCATTATCCCTCGTCATTTCCCTTCCCCTTGTGCATACTGTACACTCTGCCCACAACTTTTGTGAATACTTCCTTTATTAAGCTTCCCTCACATTAACCAGCTTCAGTGTGCAGTCTGTTTCCTGCTGGGATCCTATTTGATAAGACACCCTAGTTGAAACTGATTTTGTGATGCTGTCATTTTAACATCCTGTTACATAAATGTATTAAAAATATAGATTCCTTGGACCCTTACTAGACTTACTGAATCACAATTTCTGGTGGTGGCAGCATTTGGGATTCTGCATTTTTAACAAGCATCTCTGATGATTCTAGTGCTCACTAAAGATTTAGATTTAACAGAAGTCTAACATCTATTTAGGAAGAAGAAATCAAGTTTTGAGTGAGGCCCAACCTCTAGGGATTTAACCATTTTGCCAGCCTAGAAGGCTTACTGAGTTCAAATTGGCAAAGTTCTTTAGGTTTCAGTAATTGAAAAATACTGTGTTCATACTATGCACAGAGCATTTGTGTTTTCTTGTATTTTCTTTCAAAGTTGGCTTAATTCTTTTAAGTGAATTGATATTTTTGACTCCCATACAAATCTCCTATGCATGTTTTTTTTTTTTTTTATACTTTTCTTGAGATTATAGACATGGCTTACCAGTATCTATACAAGGTAATTGTTGGCTTAATATCATTTGTTGTTAACACTTCAACAAACAGTGTTTGAAATAACTATTACTGTACATGCTTTGTAGAATATTTTTTTAAAGGGAGATTTTTGGAGTTACTTTTTAAAAAAAATTTTTGATGTTTTACTTATTCTTGAGAGAGAGAGAGACAGAGAGAGAGAGAGAGAGAGAGAGAGAGAGAGAGAGACAGAGACAGAGCATGAGCAAGGGAGGGGCAGAGAAAGAGAGGGAGACACAGAATCCGAAGCAGGCTCCAGGCTCTGAGCTGTCAGCACAGAGCCTGACACGGGGCTTGAACTCATGAGTGTTGAGATCATGACCTGAGCTGAAGTCGGACGCTCAACCGACTGAGCCACCCAGGTACCCCTGGAGTTACTTTTAATGGAGATGTGGCAGGCTTAATAATGGTCCACCAAAAATGTCCATGTCCTAATCCCTGGAACCCTAGTGAATGTGTTAGGTTACTTGCCAAAGAGGAATTAAGGTTGTAGATGAAATTAAAGTTGCTAATCACATGACCTAGATAGGCCGAGATTATCCTGGAACATCTGAGTGGTGTTAATGTAATCACAGGGGTAGAAAAGGGAAGCAGAAATCAGAGCAATGTGATCTGAGAGAGACTAGACCTGTTGTTGGCTTTGAAGATGGAGTCAAGGATTGAAGACTTCCTCTAGAAGCTGGTCAAGGAAATGGATTCTCCCCTAAAGCTTCTGGGAAAGAGCACAACCCTTTTGACACCTGAATTTTAGCTCAGTGAAACCCATGTTGGACTTCTGACCTACAGAAATATAGAGTGATACATTTATATTGTTTTAAGCCACTAAATTGATGGTATTGTATCACAACAACAATAGAAAACTGATCCGAAGGGTTAAGGGAAGTAAGGGGAGGGAGGTTTCAAATAGTAAATCAATACTTTAACTGGGGTCACTTACTCTGCAAACCCTTGAAGTAAGGAAAGGCTGTAATTGCCATGTCTGAATGTTTGAAAATTTAATTCACTCCTTTGGAGCTATAATGGGTGACATCATGACTTTTTGATATTTTAATTATGATGTTGGCATGGGAGCAAATTGCACACTGAGAGTGAGAACTGGGAACCTGTGGTGCACTATTGGACCCATTCTAAGCCAGGGCTTGACTGTCTAGGATGTAGCCGACTTTCAGTGAATGGCAGGCCAACCCCCAGGGATGATATCTCCATAGAGAACTTGTTCTTTTGTGTCTCTGGGAACCCGTTAGCCCATTGCTGTGCAGGTAAAGGAGGCTGGGCAAAGAGCAGGAGCACATGTGTCTGATTATCTTTCTTATCTTTTCCATTTTCTATTGTATTTTTTAATTTTACTTATTATCTCCCAATTTTCATATTGAAATGTTCTCATTTTCTATCATTTTTAATTCCCAAGAATTAATTTTTGATTTTTGAATGATGATAAGGACTCCCTCCTTGACCAAACTTTAGTCAGGCTCTGCTGACTCTTTTTGACTGTGCCTCCCTTTGGTCTGCTAGCCCAATTTTAGCAGGAATCCTGCTAAGCCAGTTTATCGAGAATTCTACCCACCCTCAACCCTTGATACCCCATCAAGTTCTTCATCCTCCTCCCTTTGAGACCTCACAAACTTCCTTAGTATTCCATCTCAAATTTCCATCTGATGACTCCCTCAATTCAGCCTGTTGGCCACAAATCCCCAGCTGTCCCTGTGGCTTTCAGAGTTGAGCTCAGTCTCTCTCCCTTACTGCTAATAGTTTGAATCAGTACTGCAATAATTTTGAATAGTCTTCCTTGCCTGTTAAACTTGTTCAGTGCAGTTTCTCTTGGACAATGCTTCTTTTATATAGACTCTTTTTCTTATTTTTTTCAGTTCAGTATCTTATCAGAGAACATTAGTGGTGTTTATTTTTTTTTAACTTTTCTCTGCATTTTTTTCTATAACTTTAGATTTTTTTTTGAGGTTTTTTTTTCTTTTTTCTTTTTTTTTTTTTTTTTTTTCTGTTTTTCACATTGAAGCATGAGGCACTAAAATTCTGATTGGAGTCCTGTGTGTGATTTGTGAACTGAAGGGTTTTGGTGTAAGATAGCTGGGCCAGGCCATTTCACTGCCTCTGTGCCTTCCTGAAGCAATTCCCCATGGATAGCATGGCTCCTTTCTCTGGGGCTGGTGTTTGGAGGGAAATTTCCCAAACTCTCCTTGCCTGTTGGGAGAGAGAGAAGCAGAAAGCTAGCTATGTGAGTTCTGGAAGCAAAGGTGAGTGAGAAACTAGGAATCTCATCTTTCAATATGTGGTTTTTAGGTACCCCACCTATTTTTGTGTCCTATCCCTTATTCTTCATCTCCCTGGTGACTCCTAGTCCACACCTCCTGAATCTAGAATCTTCTCAGAGTGGGAAAGATATGTAGAGGTCTCATACAATCTTAGGCAGACTCCTAGCTAATCTTCCTGTTTTAACCCTGCCCAATTGCCCACTCTTGGAGGTACTTAGTAACTAATTACCTAGTCTTTTCAGCATTCTGAGGAAGTAATTGCTTGGTTTCTTGGTTTATTTCACTGCTGGTTTAGGGTTAAGTTTTTTTTTAGGTCTGCTAAGTCAGTACCACCGGAAACAATATTTCGTTTCTGTTGTTTCCTAGTTTTTTTTTTTTTTTTTTTTTTTTTTTTGGTCTTTTCTCAAAGTGGAGTATGAGAAGGTGTTCAGTGCATCATGTTTAACTGGAAGTAAATGTGTACATTTTAGAAAGGTTTTCAAGATAATTATCTTCTAGTTTCCTCTCAGTCAGCAAGAAATTCAATTCATGTTAACATCCAAGTCCCTCCCAGCAAATTCAGAATTAATAAATGGTGATGGAACTATTGATTTATTATGTAAATAGGTATACTATGTTTGCTTGACACTTTTTAAAAGGCATAAAGCAGCACTATATTAAATAAATCCAATTGAAGGAAAAGAATTCACAATGGAGAATAAATTACATAAGTGGAAACTACCTTACCCACCATATTGCATTAGAGCTGAAGATTATCTCAGTAATCACTTAACAATAGGGGTCCATATTGATTTTAACTGCTAATTATGTCAGGGATGTGCCCCCGAGTTAGAATTTTAAATTTAATTCTGTGTAATCTGAAAGTACTTCCTGAACTCTGAGTTGTAATTTAAACAGAAAAAAAAAATTACAGAACTCAGCAAAACAACAAATCTGAGTAGTTTATCCCACAAGAACTGATTAAGAACTTTTTCATCATTTTTTTATCATGGCAGGGTCTGGCCTTGTGTTTTAGAACAAGGAGTTATAAACTGGGATATTTAAGGCTAATCCAAGTAGAATAAAGCTCCAGACAAACTCAGAATTAATAAATGACAACAGAACTATTCCATGGAACTAAGCCATTAAGACTGGATATTTCCTTTGTTTGTCCAGGGCATTTGAATGAAAAATAAAAACTTGATTGGAATTTAAGGAGATGTAAGCAAAATAAAGAAAGATCAGGAGTAAATATGGAGGAATATAATGAAATCCTGTTTGGTAGAATCTAGGACTCCTATTTCTCTGGAATAATGCTTCAAATCTCTGCCCTCCTTTTAAAGGATGTAAAAGCAAACATTGATGACAGCTTGTTTCCAGAGCCAGGAATGATTCTTGGATCAATCTTGGTCATGTTCTTCATTTACATAAATTTGGTAGTGGCTGAGGTTTTTGAGAAATGTTTTTAGGTCATTATTGATCAACTCAGCTGATCAAAGGATTCTGTTTAGAGTAGGGTCCTCAAGTATCATACGAACAGTACATTTTCTTAGATGTTTGGATCCAACACAGGGTTTAAAATATCTTGTTAGTAGATAGATATGAATTTTTGGCTGTCAAGGAGATGTGGAAGATTAGCTGAATTGACTCCCACTTCACTTCATTCCAAACTCATGTTATAATGTTCCAGAACCTTCCCAAATTAAAAAAAAATGCTTCTTATTAAAAGCATAGTTCAATAACTTGATGCCAGGTGGTGAGGAGAATCAATTTCTAAAGAATCTTCTGGCACATTTATGTTTTGATGACTAAGGTAACCTTTAAAAATATCCTTTCAGTAAGCTGCTTTTACCTGTAAAATAAGATTTATATTTAGACACTCTTTCAACAAAGCCAAAAAGTTTTCCATACAAGGAAAGATAGGTTGTCATGCTGTGTCTTTAGTTTAAATACAATGAAAGAGACTTACAAATTATTTTCTCAAACTACCTTTGCCAAATATCCAGCTAGACTATTGTCAGTATTTCAGTCTACAAGTATGTATTAAGTGTCTTAACATGTCCTGGGCTACAGAAAACATGTTTTCTTGTTTAATTTTATGAAAGCACCTACCACAGTTCCTATCACGTGGTAGATGCCTAAGGAACATTTTCTGGACTTCATTACCTGTTAAACTTTTTGACCACCCACTTAAAAGGTCTTCAAGACTAAAGTATTAAACAGGACTTAAGTCTTTTAAGCAATTGAAGATGAAGAAATGTTCGAATCATAGTCTTGAAGTAAATACATTACCTGTGACTTAACCCACAGACAGAGTTGATATTTAATTAGTATCCAATAAAAATATAAACTATACTTGTTGGAATATTGGTGTTGCTCTGACTACCTCCTCCTCTGGGTGCCCTCAGCACCCTGGACCTCCCTACAATGCAGCAATTGAAAAGTTAAAACCAGGGCAATGGGGGTGGGGTGGGGATTGGAGTTGAGAGGTTGGAGGTGGAGGGTGGAGGTCTTCAGCGTTCATAGTCCATTCTGATTAGTCAATGTCTAGGATACACTGTTATTAAATATCTTGATATTGCCCTTCTCTACTCACCAGGTGATTTTTGCTTAGGGAGTGCAAATAAATGTCAATATTAGCTGGATGCAGATTTTATTAGTAAGCATATAGGGGAGATGCTTATAGTAAGGGGGATAGAATGTAGCATTTCTCAAGCTCTCGTTCATGGAAATATTTTTTCATTCACTTGCAAAATGTTACATTGAACAAAGTTGTGCCTATTTCTTGATGTAGGACTTTTCAAAGCTGTTAATATATTACTTTACATGTTAAGTCTCTAGGAAAGGGATATCTCTATTTCTCAAACTTATTTGACTGAAGAACCCTTCTTTCCCCCTATGGGACACCAACTGATATCAATTGATAACAATGTGTACTAAAATCCTAAATATTTAGAATAGTCCTTGCTTCTCCTCATATACGTTAAAAAAATTAGCATTATTCACTCTTTGAATTATCAGGGTTCTGGCAAGACAGAAGAAAAGTTAGATTTGACTATCGTTTTAGTCAGGCTAGGTTAGGTCATGTGTAGGAACGTGTAACTCTTGAATCTCGGTGGTTTAACACAACAGTTGTTCACGTAAAAGTTTCTGTAGGTTGAGACACTGACCTTCCAGTAGTGGCCCAGTATTTAGGCTGTTTTTTCCTTATAATGGGGAGCAGATGGAATGTTTGGTGGGCTTTACTCTCTTCACCGAAACTGTATTGCAAAAGTCAGGATTATGTAGTTCAATATGTTGATTTTCCTTCATTTTTATTTTGGCAAATAAATGAAAAGCTACATGTTTTTGCCTTCTTCCAAAAGTTGTTTTTACCATTCTTCAGATTTGCCATTAAAAAGTATCCATAGTCTTTCTTAGCTCATGCTTAGAGTATATACCATTTTTATCATTGCATGATTAAGTATTTAGCTCAAGTTTTAAAATATACAACCTATGCTGTAAACATACAGAATTGAGAGTTTGGTTATCAGATTTCTCTGCTTTTTGTCACTTTGTTTATATATTGATGTTGTTCATTTTAGTTTTACTTATTCTGGTGTCTATTTAGTTAATTTGGGTGTAGATCTTTAAGAACTCTACATTTGTTTTCTAAACAATGTCTTTTATCACGATTATTTCCTAAAAGACACTTGCCGAGTGAGAAATCTCTCTTGATTTTATCACAACTGACAGTCTCTGTTGAAGAGATCTTCTTGTCTTTGTTGTCAAGAGGATAGTGCAAAAGATATTATCAGGGACAGAACTTCACAAGAGCAGCTGAATAGAGTATCCTGTGGTGCCTGGTCTAAATCAATTGTTACTAATTTTTCATTGTTGTGAGTAGCTCATCCACTCACATTTGTTCAGATGTTCATAAAGCCCCCAGTGTTGCCTTTGCCTCTCAAGACGCTGGATAATCTTCCTGCATTTGAACACTTTATTGTTAAGAAAAGAGTGACCTTAACCTGGTATGACCAGTGCTGAAGGACGCCTTGAGAAGGGAAGAAATGAGCCCTTTATACTCATTACTTAAGTATTTTTCCAGAATGATTTGGACTTAATGGGGTCTACTAGTATAATTTTCTTTTTCATAATGCTATAGGGGAGGAAAAATGTCTTTTCCTTCTACCCTCTTAAGTTTTTTTGTTCGGGCCCTTATGACAAGACACGTTAACAATAGAAAAGCATACAAATGTACTTAGTAGAACTTTTGACATGACAGCCTTGGTAATGAAATGAAGTCCAGAAGAAGTTGTTAAACCTGAGTGTTTTTATGCGAGGTTTGATGAACAGTGGAAAGTTACGGAAAAAGGTGATAGGACAAAAAAGGGTATGAACTAAGTGTAGTAAACTGGGAGAAACAGCAAGCCCTGTTTTTTCAGATTCCTCTCACGTCCCTCCATCTTGGAAATAAGGATGTTCTTTTCCTCCCAGCATAGGGAGCCCACCACCCACGTGAGGGTTTTATGACCTGTTTGAGGGGAAGGTCAGAAAGTCCTTCCTGAACATGATGTTTGTCAAGTTTCTTTAGCCTAAAATATTTTGAGGTGCATGTTCTGAACTGCATCGATGCTGTGAGTAAACATACTAGGAAGTTCAGTGGCTCCAACTGCACCCAAGACTTTTCCTTTTTAGGTGCTCTTACTTTTTCTTCCCACTGGCCTTTTCCAATTTAAGAAATTGATAATGAACAAATACTGGGCAGCAGATATACTAAACCTCTATTTTTTTTTTTTTAATTTTTTTTTCAACGTTTATTTATTTTTGGGACAGAGAGAGACAGAGCATAAACGGGCGAGGGGCAGAGAGAGAGGGAGACACAGAATCAGAAACAGGCTCCAGGCTCCGAGCCATCAGCCCAGAGCGCGACGCGGGGCTCGAACTCACGGACGGCGAGATCGTGACCTGGCTGAAGTCGGACGCTTAACCGACTGTGCCACCCAGGCGCAGCTAAACCCCTATTGATAGTAGTTTCTTCGGGCGCCTGAATCCAGGGCTGCGAGAAAATAATTTTTCCTACAAAGAAGCTGGAGATGGGGTTTAGAGTCCTCAGTCTTTTGGATCTTTAAAATAAAAACATTTTAATAATTTAAATTAAATTTAAAAGCAATAGGTGCTTGCTGTAATAATATTAGAAATGCCAGATAAAGAAAAAGAAATCTTCGTTTAGCTGCTACCACTCTCCTACACAGAAATAACCACTGTCATCAGATCTGTATTATGGTCTTTTATGACCTTTTTAATACAGGCATAAATAATTTCTCAAGGTTGCAATAATAGTATAGACACAATTCCATGTTTTCTTTGCTGTTATGTTTTATAGACTGTTTTCCATGCTTTTAACATAATCTGTATATTTATCATTTTAGTGGCTGTTGAATGGTTTACTGAGTTGACATATCATTATTTGAAATTGAATTATTGTTAGGAGAAACAGATTCTTTGAGAACCGTTTCCCTTTCTATCCTTTTTGAGTTCTGGAATGTATAGGTCATTCTCCTCTGCACCCGGGGCATGTGCTCACCTATTCCTTAACATTCCTGTTTTCCCTCCAATGCTTGAAATATATATATATATATATATATATATATATATATATATATATATATATATATTTATTTTTTTCATCTAGGCATATGAGTAATACTAGAAATTTATTTGGAAAGAAATAGTTAAAGTATTTTCTCAGGAAAATCTTTTTGGATGGGATTGAAGGCAGGGTTTTTCCTTTTATCTGACTTTCAATTCCAAATGAAAATAGAAGGAACTGCAGCTGTATTTTAATGACAGAGTTGTGCATACATAGGTCTGAGGAACTTTTTGAAACAGAAAATGATCACTAATGCCTTGAACTGATTCATTATTGTGTGTGTACTTATTTAAGCATATTCTTGGGTCCTCTGCATTCAGACGGCCTGATTTGTAATATATGCCATTCTTTTCCATGCTTTGCATACCAGAGATGATGCCTTTTTTTTCTCTCTCCCCCTACTGCTGCTGCCTCTACCTGGGATTATGCAGATTTTGGTTTAAACCTCTTTATTCTTTTCTGCAAGTGCACAGCATGATGGGCTTCATTTCTGCGAGTAAATGATAATGGATTTCAGCTTTCACCAGTGACATTTGGAAACTACATGTCTTATATAATATGTGTGCCACACAATAAAAATAGTCACCCTGTCTAAAGATGTGAAAATGTAAATAAAAATGGAGTGCTGTCAATATGTAGAGGCCACCTCTTAAAACAAAAGTGTATGTGGGGGGGGGGTCCTAATTATTTTAATGGAGCCAATTTCATGATTTTTCAAGCTGGATATAAGGACAATCTTATCGATAATGGGTACTTGGGATAATCAAGGGAAGGCTGTTGGAAGGGATTTAATTTATTCTGTCAGATATTCAAGGCTATAAAACATTTCAACAAATCAAAGCCATCATTTGAGGAATAACAAAGATTAAAAGGCAGCATTGGCTACCATACGCTTGTGTCCTTCTTGCCCTTTCATCCGAGTGCCTGTTTTGTATTAATAAAGCATACTTATCCTTGATTAGCATTTATTTCTGTCTCATTGGGTGTACAGCGCTTTTTCATGCTTTAGATGTAAAGGGACTCAACTTCTCATCTAAAATAACTGAGTATCTTCTGTTTATAAAGATGAACACAATGTATGAAGGGTGTGGAGACAGAGTTTTGATAAATTGGTCAGGCCTGGGCTTTATGGCTGTAGTCTGTGGAGGGAGGAGAGGCCAGAGCACTTGAAAAGAGCAGAGGTATTTCACTAAAAAGCAATGACCTTGAGGATGAGGCTACCGAAACCTCAAATCCCAGTTTTGGTTCTTGAGGCAAAGAAACCTTTGCCTTATTCCTTTATTCTCCTTTTCCTTATTCCCACTAAGGGAATTTGCTTATTCCCTACCATCAGAGAATGGGCATCAGTTTCCTGTCTTTATGAAAACACAAGTTATTGAGCTTCTCACTCCCATGCTATTTATTCTGTAAGAGAAAGAGGGGGCTTTTCTGCTCCAAATGCCCAGGGAGGACCCTTCCTCATTTCATATTCCTGAATCATCTGGGCCCTTGCACTTGGAGTATTGACCTGTGGCAGTGACACCTCCACCTCTGTGTAATATGTCTTTCAAGTGAGAAGCCTCTTCTGGTCAATACTGAATCAATTTGCTCTGGCAGTCTAATTGAATGCCTCCCTCAGACAAATGGGTCACCGGGGGAAAGGGGAAAACCTTGATATGCAGATAGGAATCGAAGCCCCAGAGAAGGCTGTTTTAAAAATGTATATTCCTCCTGAGAAGGAGCCTATGTAACGAAAGCCGTGCTAGCTATTTGCTCAGCAAAATGAACATAAATCAATCTGCTTGCATCCTCCTTTTTATTGCACTACTTTTTACTTTAACTTGATCCCTGCAGAGAGACAGAGAGAGAGAGAGAGAGAGAGAGAGAGAGAGAGAGAGAAGACCCGAAGTCCAGAATGAGACTAGGATGAGCTTAAAATTTTGATTATGTAGATTTTTTTAAATGGCACACTATTTCCATTTAGCAAATTACACTGATGTTTAAATTATTTGATATCCTTAATATTAATAAAAGACAGCTTTTTGTTTAGATGAGCTTGTTTTTTCTCTCCGCGTTCCCTTGGGGGTTGAAGGGAAGAAATGGGCAGAAAACTCTGCTGTGAGAGCGCAGCATTGTGTTAGCCTCTTTCTAACACCTCACTCTTAGTTCTTACTCCAGCTCTACGAGAAGTAATAATCCTTGATTTACAGAGGAAGAAACTCAGAGAGCTTGGATAACTTGCCTCAGGTAATTTAGTTGCTTATCTATGTGACCAGATTGTGGTGTCTCCAAGGCCAGTGCTTCTTTTTGTATAGGGTTAGATTTTGATAGCAGTTTTTAAAGTGGTATCTCGGGGATAGCTCCTTTTAGGCATCTTTCTATCTGAATGATGCAAAAATGTACACATACTCTGTGTATTAGTTTCCTATTGCTGCTATAACAAATTGCCATAAACTTAGTGGCTTTAAACAAATTTATTATATTTCAATTCTGGACATCGGAAGTCCAAAAATGTGTCTCTCAGGGCTCTAAAATCAAGGTGCTGGCAGGCTTGCATTCCTTTCTGGAGGCTGTAAGAGAGAACCTGCTTTCTTACCTTTTCCAGCTCTCAAAGCTGCCCTCATGACTTGGTACATGGATCCTTCCTTCATTTTCAAAGCTGGCAGTGGCGGGTTAAGTCTTTGTCACATTGCATTATTCTGACTTCTGTTTCTGTCACTGCTATGATTATACTGGGCCCAACTAGATAATTCAGGATAATCTTCATATCTCGAGGTCAACTGATTAGCAACCTTAATTCCATCAGCAACTTTAATTCCTCTTTGCTCTGTAACCCGACATAGTCACAGGTTCAGGGGAGTAGGACATGAACATTTTTGAGGGACCATTATTCTGCCTACCATATGAAATCTTTTAACAGAATAATACACTTGTGAGTGACCCAGCATTTGAAATCAGATTGCCTGATTTAAGTCTTAACCCACTACTTTCTCACTGTATGCTTTAGGGCAAGTCGAGTGCATTCTCTGTGCCTTGGCATCCTCATCTATAAAACAAGAATAATAATTTGTTGTGGAGATTGAGATGATGTATACAAAGTGCTCAGTATGTGCCAGTGCACTGCATACAGTAGACATCCAATGAATATTGGCTATTATTATTTACAAAACATCACATGCATGCGTGGTGCTTTGTGTTACACAAAAGTTTCACAGTTATTCTTGTTAGATTTCAAACCATGCTGTGGCACTTATTGTTAATATATTTCCAGTTTATTGTGAACTTATTTTAAATCAAAGCTGTAATTGTTAAAACAATAGCTTAAAATTAAAGGAAACTTTGGGGCAAATCCACCATATTAATACCTCATCATAATTATTTAATATTTAAATATGTCTAGGTTTTTACCTTTACACATTCTGTAGTTACTTATAAACTTCTAGAGAGGAGGGACAATGATTTTGTTTCTTCTTGAACATAATTAGCAAGAATGAGTGCAAGTAAATGCCTGAAGGAATCCAAGGAGGCTGAAATGGCTAAAGGTGAGGGCATGGTCTGGGAAATGGTGATGCTTTTGCATTCTCTTACTTTTTTTGCTGCATTGAAAGTCTCCTACTGTGTCCCTTAATTTTGATGGGTTTAAATCTTTTCAACTCAGTGAGGACATGGCAACTTATTAAGAGCTGACTTGACCAATTCAGTGAATTTGGCTTTAACCAAGTGCAGGTAACAGAAAACTGGTCTCAAATTGGCTAAATCAATGAGGTGTTTATTAGCTCACGTAACTGAGAAGTCACAGAGATAGGTCAGGCTGGAGCCAGTGGTTCACTGATAACCATCATTTTGTCTCCACCTTTCTCTTCTCTGTTTTTGCTAAGACTGCTTTAGCCTAAGGCTGGCCTCCTTTGTGGTCATAAGACAGCTGCTATCAGTTTCTAGGGGCTCCATGCTCCCTTGCTTATGTCCTGCGGGAGGAGACAGTACAACTCTCAATAGTAGTCACAGAAGAGTAAAGAACTATCTTTCTTAGAAGCCTCCAAGAAGTTCAGTTCCCACATCTCATTTGCTTAGATGGAGTCTCAGCCTCTTTAGTCATCCCTGAACCAATTTTAGTGACCATGGGAGATGAAGTACTCAAGTTGCATGGTGAGAGGAGGTGGATTCTGAGTAGCCAAACACAGCAAATATGAAAACAACTCAGAGCATCTGGGGGCATAAAAGAAACTCTTCTAGGTTGTGAAATCTGGCTGAGTTGGGGGTCCTAGTCCTTTATAGCTTTATCAGCAGGTCTCCTTAATCATCCTTCTTGGTCATCATCTTGTTAATTTATGGAGCATTTCTTAAAGGTTTTGATGCAGAGATTTGCTTTTAAAGTGCTAAATACTTCATTTATTTACAAGGATTTATCAAACTTACTCAAGCCAGATGCTCTTCTAAGCCCTGGGGATTCAGAAGTGAAAAAAACAGAGCCCCAAACTTTAAGGATCTTACCACTAGAGTCTCTGAACTTCCAGGATCCTTAGTTTCAAGGGTTAATTCATATCAGATTCTTAGTATGATTTTTATTGTGTCAAAGTTAAGTGTTCATATCTGTACATGACTATAAAGAACCCACTCATCCCAGAGGGAGCAATTTTGGAAAAGAATCAAGTAATATGGATGAAAGGTGCATAGTCAGTAATGGAGATTGACACAACTTAAACTTCTCATATTAAAGTCATAAACATGGGGTGGCTGGGAGGTGGGACAAAGTGTTTGGGAGTGGAATATAGAATGAGGTGGTATCCTGAAGTGCCTGCTTTGGAGGCTTGGTGTGAACTGAATTGAAAGTGGTTTGAAACCATGCAGTTACATCACAGTTCGTAACCTCTATTGGGAAGCCCTAGAGAGGAATCTGGGATCGAATCTGTCAATTAAAATCCTATTTTCTCTGCAAGAAATAGGTCCTCTGGGTCATCCTGAGAGCTTCCACTGATGATGAACTTCACATTTTAACTGCTTTCTCTCTAAATAACTACCTCCCTAGGGTGGAAGGTGCAGATCCCTTGGTGCATACAAAACTTACTTAAGTCATAAATTGACTTCCTGTAGGTCAGTACAGGAAATCCCAAAGGGCAAGGGTCTAGACTAGGGGCAAGAACTGGAGTTAAACCAAGGTGCTTAAACTGTATCCACTCACGTGGTTGCCATTTTCTCTCCATTTGTAATGGTTCAGTGCTGGAAGAACAGAGGAAGCCTAATTATATGGAAACACATTTGGTGTTATAATCAAATAAATTTCAGAGAAAACTAAGATGACATTAATGGTATTTTTAGTAGTTATACATATGACAATTAGTCACAATGATATGTTCTGCCAGTTATTCTAATTAGTATTAGTTTGACATAGCTGGACCAATTTTGCATTTTCCCTTTGCTTTGTTAGTTTTCAGTATCCATAAGTAGCAGTAAGGCTTGTTGGGATCCTTGGAGAGGACCTGTTAAATAAAACTCTCTGTCTTCCCTGAGGGCTAAGAAAGGTGAGAGAACCGAATAAGTAAGAGAACCGAATAAAACTGATGAGGGTTCAAAATACTACCTTTATTACTCAAAAAGGCTCAGTTGGTGGATATATTTAATCATACTTTCTTACCCAGTTATTGGCTGTGCTGGACCAAGGCAGACTCTCTGTGGGTGGGGGAGGGGATCTCATAGGGGATTTTAGGAGATGACTCGGGGCTGCCCTGGAGAAACAGCCAAAAAAACCCAAGAGATAGAAGGGAAGAGTTGAGCTGATCATGTCCAGTTTATTCCTCCAAATTCATCCATCAAATAGGTTAATCCCATAGAGAGGTCATGGGTGTTACACTAAATGAGCTCCCTTTATCAAGAATAGAGAAGTATTCCCTTTGTGTAAATAATTTTTCTAGATATTTTATGAAGTTTAATTCTCTATATACTGACAAACTATGCTGTCAACTAGAGGCAAGGTCTTGGGTTCTAAACAACCATAGAACTTTCATCTTCTATCATCCTCTCTTCTACCCCATCCTCCTCCTCATAGACTAAATCTGGCCCCTGGGCTCAGGCTTCTTGAGGTCCTCCTTTATATTTATTTAAATTATTTAATTATACTAAATCTCATATTTAATCCTACTCAGTAGATTCGTAGCTTGTCATGTACCAGTCATTTTATATTCATTATCCCATTTAATCTACAACAAGCCTGGGGAATAGGATTCATTCTTATTTCTAGATGTGGAGATTCTCAGAGAGGGTAATTCATCCAAGGCTAAAAAGAGTGTAAATAGTGAAAATAGGAATCAAACCTGTGTCTCTACCCCTTAAAGCTGAGAAAAACTGATAACTCCAAGCACATATTTCTCCAAGTCTCAGAAGTGGTGAAGAATAGGTTTGAATTGGAGATGAACTGTACCCACCCTGACCTGTGAAATGAGAAAGTTCACATAGGTCTTTGATAGAGGTGGTTCTGGTTAAGAGCATAGTTGGACACTGAACTCTCTGAAAATGTGGAGGGAAGGTAAGAGAAGACTAACTTACATTTTTTTATGATTTTATTTTTAAGTAATTTCTACACCCAACATGGGGCTCTGAAGCCACAAGCCCGAGATTAAGAGTTGCACGCTCCTGAGCCAGCCAGGTGCTCCACTTACATTTTTAATATAGGCATCTGTCCTAGCCTGACTCTACATGGAGAGAAGTTAAAGCTGGGCAGGCTGCAGGGTTAATTTTTCTAGCTTTCTTGCACACATAGACATGAACTGAGGAAAGGCTTGATTTCCCTTTGGCAGGGGGGAGCCCTGTGATGGAGAGATGGTCAGGTGTGTATACAGTTGAGCAGTTTCTTGATCTATTGTTCTCAGGTACCTGTTCTCACCCATTGGCCCCTGAAGGCATCCTTTCTCTTAAAACCCCTCTTCCCTTTCCTCCTCTTTCTCCAATACAGGAAACTGGCAGGAGTGGAGTGCATGGCAACCTGCACTGCTAAGAACTCTTGTGGCTCCATGGTCAACAAGAACTTCTCTGTTGTTGGTAGAGGAGAGAGAAAAAGAAAGTGTATATTCTATTTTTTTCCCTTGAGGAACGGGCAGCTATGTCCATGCATACTTGTTTCTGAAGATCTATCGTTTTTTTGACCACCTTTGTCTCTGGAGCAGAATGTTTTCCTTCACTTTCTTCTTGGTGGATAATGCCATAGTGTGTGCCCCCACTCCCAAGCCACTAGTGTAAATATTAAGACAACTAGTCATTCAAATTCCATCTACCTATAACAGAGCACTAGAAATTGTCATCAGATTGACTATACGACATGCATAGCAACTTTTTGATTCAAGAAACTTGCAAGTGTTAAAGCTCAGGGTTGCTGTGCTGGTGTATTTATAATGGCTAGTTTTTTTTTCTCCCCTCCCTTATCTGGATACCTAATAAGAATATGAACATCTCACCCAGAACTATGGGCAAAAAACCCAAGCCTGTGGTGTGTGAATGACTAAATATTTGGCTGAAACTTGATATCTGGTACATTGATAATGCTAATTGGCATTTGTAGATTTACTCATTTCTCCTCCTTATACTAAAAAGCAAAATAAATAAAAAAAGAGCAATGAAAATCCATTTTTCTTCATTTCCACACTGTTCAAGGAAACTATATAGTAAATACTCCAGGAAACTTAACTCAATTTTAAATTCTGTAAATAAATGTGAAAAGAAAAAGAAAACCCATGTTTGATTGATTTCTTCCACTCTGCATCCATCTCCTTTACAAACAAACTGGAAACAATGACAGGATTCTGTTTCATTGATTTCTCTCTTGGTTGGGATGATGAAGGAGTTCATCAGTCATTTCTTTAAAATTGTGTATTTGAGATATTTGTGGTGTTCATGGTGTACTTAAGAGTTTAGTTCTTGAACTGATTGCCAAGCAGGGACTCATTTACAGACTTCAGTAGAAATATGTAACCTACACGTCCTTGAGTTTGGCAGGACTTACTGAAAAAGTGCTCATACGTTATGTACAATATATTTTCTCATAAGGCACCTTAGTGCCATGTCCTAGATCAAAATGGGCAAGGTGATTCTGGCCAAGAACATACAGATGGTTAAAGCTAGCCAGGGATGGAGGAATTTGGTTTAGGTTTAATTTGAAAGAGTCACCAAAGGGTGGTTTGTCTCAATTTTCTTTGTGTAATTGCAAAGACTTGTGGTGAGCAAAAGTTGGGGGGAAAATCCTTATATTTTTTGAGAGCTGACTTTAGGCTAGCCCTTGTGCTAAATGCAGTGGTATACTGGTAAATGTTAAACAATCATTTAACAAAAATTTTAAAAAGCCCAAACTGTTTTCATTTTTGGTATCTGCCAATTCTCTGTGGTGTAAATATTCCCACTATGGCTAACTGCAAGCCATGAATGTGATGTTATTGAAAGGGTTGAAAGGGAAGTTGGGAAGAGATGCTACCAGTTGACTCTTGTGAACTAATAGGAGTGAACTTCAGCATACCACTGGCTGAGTGTTTTATATGTACTGAACTTTCATAACAACTCTATGATTTAGGTGTTGTAACAGCCTCATTTCAAAGATGAGAACGCTGAAGCACCGAGAGGTAAATTAACTTACCCATGTTACATGGCTGGTAAGTAGGATAGCTAGGATGTGCTCACAGTAATCTAGCTCCAGAGCCTGTGCTCTTAACCACAATTCCATATTAACTGCAGCCCATGTAGTAGTTTCATCTGCAGTTTGGAAATTTGGTGGGAGTATTGTTTAGAATATGAGGTTGTTGAGTGTGAAAATTGTAAAGTGGAAAATACTGGATTAATCTCTAAATTTATATCTATGTAAGCTCATCTCTGTAAATTACTTAAGATAATGGCTATGAGGGACCATCAGTTGGGGGCTAAAGTAGTGCCCACATGTGGAAATATCTTTAAGACTAAGTGAAAAACATCTCAAGGCAGGGTGTTTGAATAGAAATATGGGGAGACCCTGTGGATGGATGGTGATGATGGGCTAAGACTCTATCAGCAGGGACTGATAGTGTCTGACCCACTGGTTGGGCAAAGGATGTTTAGAGATTAGGTTATAATCACAGTGTTGATTATATTATTATACTGTTTTCACATACGTGTGGGAGAGTGTCTCAGTCTTCTATTTTGAATATATCTAATTTCACCAATGGTAATCCATTTCTAGCATCTGTTATGCCAATTAAAAGCCACTAATTTCACCAATGAAAACCACTGTCAACATTTATTAAGCCAATTGTGAAAACCTCTGGTGTTGATCAGAGATAAGGATAGCTGAAGGCTTGTAGTAGTTGCCTCTGATTAAATAATTGGTGGCTGACAACCCCTGGAGAATGAATTTCCACTTAGGGCAACTGTAGTTACCATGTGGTTTAAACAAACAACATATAATACCATGGTGAAACCAAATACGAGTTGTGAGGGGCATATCCTTTGTCCCAAGATATTTAAGTATTTTGAATGTTCTTTCTAATCATAGGGCATCATTATTCCTCTCCTCTAAGGACTGTCTCCAAGACTGCAGAGACAAAACCATAGCTTTCTTTTCTCTGTGGTACAAGATTGCAAACAAGGGCAGAATGCAATGTTGTAAATAGACATGAATGGAGACAGTCTGGTTTGATAGAAATATACTTTCAGTTATTGTGATGAGTTAAACTATAGAACTTCCTAAAAGGATAGATATCCATTTTTCTGTCATGTAAACTTTGTTTCCCTAAAAAATGAACTGAAAGAAATGCTAGAAAAATGTAGAAAATAAATCCCTGGCATCCTCTATGTAGTTTCTTGTTTTTCATTTCTTTGAAATTCAGTGTGGTAAATATTGCTCATGACTTGAAGACCAAATGATATGTGTAGTAACTTGAAACTCTGCCTACCATTAAGTCTGTTTTTTTTTTTTTTTTTCTGGTAATTTTGTGTGTCAATTCAGACAGATTGATGGCTTGTCCCATTAAGGTGAAAAAGACAAATAAAGAGAATAGACAATTAACCTTCCTAACCAACCTGCAAAATGAAATATTCATGGAAACTAGGGTTCTTAATTAGCCAGGGGCCATGGAAAAATGAGTTTATGAAAGGCCACTTGAAAATTAGGATTGCAAATACATCTGGATTTTTACATTGTTTGGGGTAGATCCTAATTGGGATCTCCAATAACTCAATGATAAAAATCTTATGTCAAGTTCCTTAAGAGGGTCTAGGTATGAAGTGATGATTTTTGTTGATATTTGTGTCCTAGAGAAGAGGGTTCAAAATTTGATGTGCAATATTTTAAAGAAGGATTTGAATGAATGGGTTACTATCTTTCATTGTGGAGTGCTTATGCCTGGAATAATTCTACACTTTCTGGCTTCCACATCTTTGAGTATATTTCCACCTGTCTGTATTGTCTTATCCTTGCTCTCTCCCTGACTTCTCCATTCTGAACTATATTGTTTCTTTTGTTTGTTTTTGTTTGTTTGTTGTTTTTTTTTTTCCCTTTGGTGCTAAATCTGGCATTTCTTCAACTATAGGTAAGTGAAGCCAGGGAGGAGACTTGGATTTGGATCTGGATCCATTCTGGGTCTTTGTGGTGGGTTTAGAAAGATAGGTCCAAGTGCAAGTGCTGGGAATTATGTGTGACAAGTTAAACATGGTACCTGATGAGGAGGGCCCATGAAACAGGGATAAGAAGGCCCTTGTACCCACCAGGCCTACTCTTCCATGTCTGATACTGATAGGTATCAGTAATTGATCATGACATCCTTTCCTCTAGAAACTGGATGTGGCCTTGGACTTCTTTTCAACAAAGTGTTCTAGGCAACTAGTACACTTAAATGAATGCTATGTGTGATCTAATTGGGTCACTCATCTGGTGGATAACAAATCAGATAAGGCAGTATCTAGAATAGCAGTCAAACAGGCCATAGGCATTGTTGGAGCAAGCTGTTAGCTACTAACTGGCCTGGAACTCCAGTCTTTTGAAGAGTGACAAGTAAAGCATGAACCACTCAGTTGTGAAGGGACTGAGATGGGGAACAGGACAGAATCCTAGAACTAGACTATCAAGTGGGGACTTGTGCTCAAGAAGGAAGAAAAGTCATTTTATCAGGACTGGGGAACAAGGTTGGAGCTGAGTTAACTGCCAAGAGAGCTTGATGTTGTTCCCCGGAATAATGGGACAGAAAGGAGAGACAGAAAAACAATCTTTATTGGGCACCTGCTGTGTGCCAGGGACAGTTTGATGCTTTACTGACCTGATCTTATTTCAGAGGCAGCTTCTATAATCATCCCTTTTGCCTAGGTTTATTCCTGGGCTGGATCCAGGCTGAGCTGCTGGATCAGGCCAGAGCCTTCACTTGCCCCCTACTCTGATTACTTGTCTTTTAAAATCCCCAACTAGATTTTAAGCTCTTGAGGGAAGACATGGGACCTATTGTTGCTTTGTATTCTCTCCAGGGTGCTACTTGCCGTAGGTAGGACTCAGTAAATATTTGTTAATTGATTGCTATATCCTGGTACACGCAGAACCTACTTTAGAGGAAACATATTTCTGGGGACTGTGTCTCAAAGCAGATCTCTGTGAGACCAATCTCAATTGTCCTTGCACTGTGGTCTTGTGGTCACTGAGTGAGCAGGTAACAACAGTAAGAAATGAAGTCTGGATCTAAATGTTATAAGTGATTGGTCAGAATTCACTCAGTGGATTGCTTTCCACATCAAACCTCTATGTGAGGAAGAGTCTGGGCTAACAGCTATGAAAGCCAGAAAGGAAACACAGTGCTGAATTCTTCCAGCCTCTCTAGGCTGGGACTTTACGAGTCCCAGAATATGCCTCCCATACTCTCTGTTCACCTCAGCTTGCCTTTTGTGCTGTCTGACATTCCCATAGCACTTACTTGTGTCTCTAAGTCAAGCCCAAGAGAGTGTGTGTTAAAATACAGCCAGTGTCTGGAAGATTCAAATTAAGCCAGTATCCTCTGTTTTGCAAAATCAAGATTATGGCGCTCTATTAGGGCTGTCAGGTTAAGCTTGGAATGGCAAAATAATTTGAGAGGAAACTTGTGTCCAAGTAAAAAGCAACCCTAAAAGACAGGCCCAATTAACCTTTCTCAACATGGACCACCTCCCTTTAGGTATTTGTGGTGGATGCTGAGACATGCAGGTAAAGTAACATGGGCTTTGTTGGGGGGGGGGGGTAGTGTTTTTATTTTGTCACTTACTTGTTTGGGCAAGATAACAAAATTCTCTGACTCATGGTTTCTACATCTCTAAGATAAGGGTAACAATGCCTGAATGTACAATTTTTTATAAAAATTTTGGAGAATGCTCACAAACTGTGCAGCATGTAGTAGATACCCAATAAAGTGTGGATGTTACTACTAAACTTTTGGTTGGTTTTTGGAAAATAGGGGATGAACCCATTCTTATCTGTTTTTATTCTTTTCTGACTTCTCCTTTATCCAATAACAAGCCAATAAACAAGCCAACCATCCAATAAAATGTAAAGTCATTGTGATGCATCACTTTTTTTTTTCTTTTAGTATCTTTTACTCATTGGATATGGAAGTATTTATCATTTATTATTTTGTCACTCAGGTCACATACCAGAATGCATGTGCAAGTGCAAAAACATGAAGTACCTGCTTATAGTTACAGCATTTAATCCAGACTGTTAGGAAATTCACAACAGAGAGACAAGGGCAAGGTGAATCTTTGATGTACAGATGCTATCGAAAGAAGCAAACATGAATTCCAAAATGCAAATATTGAGGATGTCTCCCTACTTCAGCCCCATGTC
Organism: Felis catus; assembly: GCF_018350175.1. Classification (NCBI taxonomy): domain Eukaryota; kingdom Metazoa; phylum Chordata; class Mammalia; order Carnivora; family Felidae; genus Felis; species Felis catus. The sequence goes on from NC_058371.1 coordinate 138,109,757, forward strand.
TGTCAGGTTCTTTCTTCAAAATTGTAGTTCTGGGATTGTTCTAGCTTTCATTCATCTTTGGATCCTAAGTGATATTCTTATTTAGGAGCTGTTTTTTACATATCTTAGGCACTCGTGGCAGATCAGTGAGATGTACTAAGGCAGTTATAACCCATTAACATCTTGGTACACATTTTTAAGTTAAGGAAACATAAACTCATGATAAAATGGAACTTGCTATGTTGTATGTATGTGTGTGTGGCCCTATTCACTATAGAACTGTTTAATATTCTGCAAAAATATTTTTACAAGCTCAGTTCCAGTTACTATAATCATGACAATAATTTTTCACACCCCAGCACCTATTAAATTAGCAAGCCAGTTCTTTTCTTGAGCCATTATTCAAATGGATTCTGTCTGCATTCAAATTAATTTCAAGATCATAGAAATTAACAATGGGAAAGGTACATTAAATCACCTACTCCATTTATTTGCTACGGGACAGGAGAATTGATCTTTACATCATAATCTCTAGTGCTTTGTCCAGTCTGTTTTAAATGTCTTGAATAAGTATTATTCTGATTCTGGGTGGTCATCTAATAAAATTCCAGGCGAAATTCTTTTTCACAGTCTACTGGAATATCTATGGATTTTCTGGTGCTTTGCAATTTGCCAGTGCTCAGAGCTGCCAGGAATCAGGCAATGAATTTTCTAGAAGAGTATGAGTGTGTGTGTGCATGCGTGCACTCATTGAAGAGGGTTGGGTAGATCGTGTGGGGGGAAGAGAGAGGCAAAAAGAAGGCAACTTGAGAAGGATGATATATTTGATTACATTTGAGATCTGACAGTTGTTTGCCCTGACTAAATGCCCTTCAGGAATTGAAGGGAGCAGTAGGCATAGTCACTAACCAGGGGAGGCAATGAGGATGTGGGTAGGTCTGATGACAATTTGAGTGGTAGTTAATGAAATTTTGTGAGGTCAGTCATCTAAAAGCCAACTAAAACATCCTTTAATTTAAGGTTGTACTTTATCAATCTTACACGTGGATAGTTTAACTTATAGGCTCTAAAGTAGAAAGTAAGAGTCCAGGCATTCTAATGTTAGCTATTTTTCTTTCTTTACAAATTTAGTTGCAGCATTCTAATTAGATAGATAAATGGATAGATACATCTATATTCACCATCCAACTCAAGAAACAGAACATTATTAGCACAACAAATCCTTGATTGTTGTTTTAGTTAACTCAAATGAGATAGAGAGAAGGCATGAATCAAACACTTTGTAAATATTAGGGCACAAGGCTAGACCAAACTTTAAGGTCTTATTACAACTTATTCACTATTCAAATTAAACATGCTTCATAGAAGCCAGAGAAGGAATTGGTGCCCTAGAACTGACATGAAAAGCATGAGGATCCCTTCAGAATCTCATGGAATATAAACATCTTTACAATCATTCACCCTCTGTTGTGCTGCTCAAATTCTCACTTGAACATCCAGGACAAGTATTTGTTCAACTCTTGCTTGAATACCTCTTGTGGTGAAGAAAATCATTAGCATGCACGGCTTCAGTAATAATGGTATGAAGGTTCTTATTTCCTTTGAGACCCAACCCTACAATTTTGAAGAAAGAACCTGACAGACATGGGGCTGAAGTAGGGAGACATCCTCAATATTTGCATTTTGGAATTCATGTTTGCTTCTTTCGATAGCATCTGTACATCAAAGATTCACCTTGCCCGTGTCTCTCTGTTGTGAACCCTGTGTCCTCAACATGTCTGCCCAAGGGTCTTACACTTAAGGGCTGTACAGAGCTAATCTAATCTCTTGGAACAGCTCCTCACACGTTTGAACACAGTTGCCATTCCTCTTTTCTCAACCCTCTAGTGCTCCCCTTCTAGTTTCCTTTTTTTTTTTTTAAGTTTAGATATTTATTTTGAGAGAGAGAAAGAGAGAGCAAGCAGGAAAGCGTCAGAGAGAGAGAATTACAAGCAGATTCCACACTGTTAGTGCAGAGCCTGATGCTGGCTCAATCCCATGTACTGTAAAATCATGACCTGAGCCAAAATCAAGAGTCAGACACTCAACTGACTAAGCCACCCAGGTGCCCCACCTCCCAGTTTCTTAAGCTAATTCACTCTTTCCAAACACGGTCACTTCCTTTGCTTGGTTTGCACCTGACTGTCTTCAGTGGTGGCTCCAGGCAAACCCATTCTTCACAATGTTCCTGAAATATATTCCTTCAGTGCTGGGGACATAATGAGGGCTTACTATATACTTGCTAAGTGGGTAAGCGTAGCCTAATCAATCCTGCAGCGTATTTATCTAGTATTGTAAGCCTTAGCCTACAAAAACAAATTTTCTTCATTATCTCCCATATTCTCTTCTTGAATCTCAGTTCTCATTAGAATAAAAGGTGAAAACACAACCTTTTGTTTCCAAATCCTTCAGTCTCTCAGGAACTGGTCCATCTTTTTTGATAAGCCAAAAACACAGCAAGAATTACTTCAAGCCTTCCTCTCTTCCACCTACTCTTCAAAAAAAGGAAACCAACTTGTGTTTAACATATATAGAATTCTCTCAATGCCAGCTAAAACATATTGAATCTGCACAAGGCACAAACTACAGAGCCCTCTCCCAGAACCTTCAGAGGACATGGCATAGATGTGACAGCAGTTGTATGGTGGTTCTACTCAGGCTGCTACTGGTGTAAGAGAAGTCCTTGTGCAAAGTAGGAAAAGGGGCCCTGGCTGGCAGGCTTTTAGACCCTCCCCGTTTCTGTCCTCTTGGTAGCCCTATTCCCTTCTCCACCTGGCACTGTTGTGGGCTCACACTCAGACAAGCCAGAAAATCAGATGGCTGATAATAGGAAAAACTCTTGGAAACTCTGGCTGGTTAAAGGATGATGTTATGAAAAGAAACAAACCAAATGCTAAGAATTATTTTAAGGGGAGCGAGCCAAATGAATTTGTTTAAATTTGGTCATTCCTGCCAACCAAATACACTTTTGCTCAGACATGGGCAATTTTACATAGAAAAATATTAACAGAGCCCTTCAAGGGTGAGGAAAGCTTGCAATTTGGAAGTGGACTGGCTGTGAGTCCAGGACTGGCTGATGCTGTTGAGTCCACCAGTATGGGACCACCAGCCTTGCCTGGTAAATGGTGCTGCCCAAGACAGAAGGTGGAGGAGCCACCACAGCAGGTTGCCTGGGGCTTGATGGTCACAGCTCTCAAGCCCAGATATTTGTCTGGAGATGAAAAGCTGAGCTCATAAGGAAGTGGAGAGTGCTGGAAGAAAGAATTAGCACATCCCTCCTAGGGAGGCCAAATGTTAGATCAATCACTTCCAGCCACTGCAGAGACTTCAGGGAATGAGATGTTAATTTATGCGCATTGCCATCAGGAGGCTGGGAAGCAAGTTTTGTAATCTGCCTGATTCTCAAACCGACAGAGCTGCCTCTCTGTAATCTTTGGGTTCCAGTCAAGTGCAGACCGTTCCATGGCAGTGGCCACCTATGACATGAGCAGACCAGTTCCCTACCCTCACTCCCCACTATTTCTTTCTTCCTTCTCCCTGTACAAGCCTGAGAAGCTCTGGTGGTAGTACAATAAGGAAAACTTTGCATCCACATAGAACAATTGGTGACTGACTGAAAATGCTTTTCTGCAACCTGCAAGGAAACAGTGAGTGTGTGAAAAAGAAATAGGTTCATTTCATGTGGTTTTGAAGAGGCCATTTGGAACCATAGAAAATAACACCCAGCTTTGCAGAAATGGAAAGTTGACCTTGCAGTTTGTGTATGGCTTTTTTATCCCTCTCACCAAAAGCATACAATCTGTCTTTTTGGGGGAGGGGGTTGGAGAAGAGGTAATGGAACCATCAGCAAGAAAACCAGAATTCACCCCCCAGCAATATGAATAATTGGAAGTTCTTAAATGGAAATTGGCATGGTTACAGATGACATAACATTTGTTGATGTAAAATGGGATGTCCCCAGAGGCATAGATAGCTTTAATTGTTCCTGTCCCAGAGCTTTTATGAACCTGGGAATAATCTGTATTTTGTAGTATCTTTGTGGCAGGTGCCCTGGATAGCAACAAAGACATGTTTAATAAAGTTCTCTTTCCAGACAGAGCCGGAAGGCTTACAGAGCAGTGCTTTGTACTGCATGGCAAGTGTGATATGCCAAAGTTAATTTCCATTTCTTTTTGTGTTCTGTCACATATAGGACACCCTGTAGGGTTTAGCCATGTTCTTGACCTTGATGAAACTCTCTCTTCATTTTCTGATTTATTTCCTCATCTCTGTGTGTTTCTCACTCAGGGTGCTGGGAGGGAAGATTACATGGCTGGACTTTTGAAGAGGAGGATGGGAGGTGTTCTTGGTCCAGTGTGTGGAAAGGTTAGACTGAACAGTCCAAGTGAGGGGACTCCTGGTGGACCTCTTATGCTGATGGCTCTTGCCAACATCTAAGAGCTTGGAAAAATGTTATGACTCTGGGTCATGGAGGAGAGGTTTGTGTCATTATTTCTGAGGCTGGTTGGTCCTTAATGTCAGTGTGCCATGGTTCACTGATTATTCACAGAATCACAGGTGAAAAAGCCTAACCTCAAGGGCTGTCTTTACACTGTGTCCAAATTCACATCCACTAAGTTCTAAGTCTTCTACAGACCATGTTTCAGTAGAAATCATCTTTGTATTGTATCCATTTTTTTATTAAAATTTTTTTTGATGTTTATTTTTTTTAAGAGATCGAGAGAGAGAGAATCAGAGCACGAGTCGGGGAGGGATGGAGAGAGAAGGAGACACAGAATTTGAAGCAGGCTCCAGGCTCTGAGCTGTCAGCACAGAGCCCGACGCGGGGCTCAAACTCATGAACCGCAAGATCATGACCTGAGCTGAAGTCAGACACTCAACTGACTGAGCCACCCAGGTTGCCCCGTATTGTATCCATTTTTAATGTGCACTTCTTTTCTCAGTAAGATGTTTTACACAGTGCTCTGCACAGCAGTGAAAACATTCTTGGATTTTGAGACATGCAACTTACTTCTATGGCTTGACCCTTGGCACAGGCTTCGGCAAGGACTTGTCTGTCTGTGGGGTCCAGATACTGTGCCTTTCACTCTTACCCACTCTCTTTGCATTGCTGCAGATATCACTATGTTGAGATCTTTTATCTCACTGAGATGGCATTGCTCTGGGCTTTCTGCCACTCTGGTCTCCACTGCTTCATCTACCCAAGCTACATTTCATGGCCTATCTCTTCACTCAACACTCTGCTAAAAACAGGCTAAGGAATCTCTGTCCTTATTGAACTTATATTCTAGTTAGGAGGGAGAGAGTTAAAAAAAAATAAGTAAAAAAGAAAAACAACATCAGCATATCTACATGTAAGTGTATATGGGAGTGTCAATGCAGGGTTAGATCTTGTGCTACAGTGCCATCCCCCTCCCCTTCGTAAGAGCTCTGCTAGGAAACTACCATCTTTTTTCTGGGTAGCCATGGCCCTGGACTTCCTTATCCTTCTGGAGTTCTATTACAAACCCCCATAAAAATTGAGCACAGAGGGAAATTGTGCTGAAGGTGGAGAGCTGTTTCAGTAATGGCACAGAAACAGAACCCAGTATGGTAATATGAAAATCTGAGGCTTTGACTTCATCCAGATCCTTGCATTCAATTTGGGCTGATTTAAAAAAAATTTTTTTTAATGTTTATTTATTTTTGAGAGAGAGAGAGAGAGAGAGAGAGAGCATGAGTAGGGGAGGGACAGAGAAAGAGGGAGACACAGAATCCGAAGCAGGCTCCAGGCTCTGAGCTGTCAGCACAGAGCCTGACATGGGGCTCGAACTCACAGACTGTGAGATCATGACCTGAGCTGAAGTCAGACGCTTAACCCACTGAGTCACCCAGGTGCCCTTTGATTTGGGTTGATTCACCTAATTAATTGTAGCACTGAAATATTGTGCTCATTACCACTCACTTCTAAAAGAAAGGGATGCACATATAAGAAGTGATGTGGTACTTTGCCATTTAAATAAGATATTCATGAACACAATCTCATTTTAGCCTCACCTGGGTCTTAGATGGCAGGCACAGCAGACAGCATCTTCCCCATGATAATATCATACCTATGAATTCCAGTCTTACTGTGTTTCCCTGAGTAAGTTACTTAAATCCTCAAAGCCTGTTTGTTCATCTCTAAAATGGGGATAACACTACTTAGCTTGCACAGTTCTGGTGAGGTTTTAATGAAAAAATGTAGTTAAGGTACCTAAATAATGCCTGACACATCATAGGAATGCCAAATGACAGCTATTGTTGTAATCATTAGTATCTACAGTTGAGGAAACTGAGGTTTAGAGAGCATACTGCATAACAAAAATTTGTCAACCTGAGTCACAGGCACAGCATCCTTTTAATAAGAATATACTGTTTTTGAGAAATCTCTTTATGATTTAAAAATATTCTTTTTTAATGTTTATTTTTTGAGAGAGAGAGAGCAAGCACATGAGCGGCGGAAGGGCAGAGAGAGAGGGAGACAGAGCATCCAGAGTCAGCTCTGCACTGACAGCAGAGAGCCTTACACAGTGCTTGAACCCACGAACTGTAAGATCATGACCTGAGCTGAAGGCAGCCACTTAACTGAGTCACCCAGGTGCTCCAAGAAATCTGTTTATGATTTAAAAGGTAAAGGCTGGGCACCTTTTTCAGGGCCCCCGGCTGGCTCCCCAAGCACTGGGAAGGCTGGCATCTGAAAGTCAGGAATCTCCAGCAGTAGGAGAAGGCTTAGGTAACAGGAGTGGAGGGGTGGCCCTGAGAGGGGCATGTTTCTCATTTTGGTAGGAAATGTGATGAGAGGTATAATGGATATATGTCCTCTGGTTAATTTGCATATCATCCATATCTTTTTCTTCCTGATCAAATTTTCCACTTTGCTTTTTAAATGAGTGAATAAATACACAAATATGGTTCCATCACTTACTTGCTGTAATTATGGCTGTGGCCTAGTCTCACAATGGCTGTTGCCCCACTGTAATGATAGATCACGTCATGCATAGTGTGAGGGGGTTGCCTGATTGGCTCAGTCAGTAGAGAATGCAACTCTTGATCTTGGGTTGTGAGTCCAAGCCCCATGCTGGCATAGAGCTTACTTAAAATTAAAAAAAGGAGGGGCACTTGGGTGGTTCAGTCAGTTAAGCATCTGACTCTTGATTTCAGCTCAGGTCATAATCTCATGGTCCATGAGATCGAGCCCTGCATAGAGCTCATGCTGATAGTGTGGAGTCTGCTTGGGATTCTCTCTTTCTCCTCTCTCTCTGCCCCACTCCCCACTCATGCTCTCTCTCTCTTTCAAAGTAAATAAATAAACTTAAAAGAAAAAGGAATAATGTGAGGAATAAATGAGTGTATGCCAAGCATTTAGCATAGTTCCTTACATGTCTGTTACAAAGGCTCAAAAAGTGTTAGCTTTCATTATCATCGTTGTTTTAAAAAGCGATGGTAAGATCTTTTGGCTGGTATATATCAAAATATATAAATGAAACATTTATTGAGCCTTTCTGTACATCAGACCATCTGCTAGGAGTTTACCTACTCATCACTGACTTGATCCTGGTGTGAGGCCCATGTACTGCTAGGGCAGAAACTAATATTATTCCCATTTGTTGTATGTGGAAACTAAGGCTCAGAGAAAATAAGTGATTTTCAAAGTCATTCAGCTAATAAAAGGCAAATCAGACTGAAATCCAGGTTTTTTTACTTAAAACATAATGCTTTCTCTATAATCGCATGGTGTTGCTCTCCCCTGTTCTGCTTTTGCCCATCTCTGCTGATTACCATGCTTTCCCTGAATTCTAGTTTGGCATCGTGGCAACCCAAATTCCTTTGCTTGGAGTCTTCAGGGCTGGCTTTCACTTTCTTGCATTACAAAGACTTTTAATGCTTAAAAAAGTTTTTTTTTTTTTTTGCATTTAAAATTTCCTGTTCTCCAGTTTCCCAAATCCACAAATTCAGTGTTCTACCTCCTATATCTCATTAAAGAATTGAATGATGGCTACATTGAGTAATCTTCAGGATTTATGCTGAGCAACTTGAACATGGTCATATTAAGAGGAAGATAAATTCAGAAGTGGTGGCCGTACCTACCATCTGTGAGAGAGACTCAGAGCATCATAGTGCTTATATGTGTGTTTCAATCAGTGAATGAAAATTTGCCAAGTTGGCCAATTGGTTGTAAAAGAGTGAATTATATAATGTTTCTTTACAAAATGAAAGCTTAGTTTTGTTTGATTTTTGGCCTGGTTTCAGTTTCATTCTTGCCTTTTCCCCTTCGCCAGGGCACTGCTTCATCTGCTCTAATTGTTGCCTTGGGGTCTCCTATGATCTACTTGAATACTGCAGAGCCCCAAACAGCTCCAGCAACAGTCAAAGCTTGTGTGCACTAGGCTGCATGCTGTATGATTACACTGGCTATGGAAATGCAGCAGCCTGAAGGGGGCTCCATGAGAGGGATGGGCTTAATCCCTCATATCCCCTTGCCATAGGCTGAAATCAGACAACTATTTAGTAATCTGGACATTTCTAGTCGGTTCTCGTGGAGAAAAAATGCTAAGGGTCAGATCTATAAGTGAGTCATTCCTATATTCACCTGTTTATCAAAAAGTTATTGGGGTTCTTGGGTGGTTCAGTCCATTGAGACTCTTGATTTCGGCTTAGGTCATGATCTCATGGTTGTGAGTTCGAGCCCTGCATTGGGCTCTGCGCTGACAGTGCAGAGCCTGCCTGGGATTCTCTGTCTCTCTCTCTACCCCTGTCCCCACCCTCTCTTAAACATAAAAAAAGTTATTAAGGCCTCCTATGTATTCCTCTCTAGAAGGTAAGCTCCCAATATCAACATGGTGCCTTACATGATAATTTTCTGTTGAATGAATGAATGAATGAATGAGTGGAGGAAAAGCACTATGCTATGGGAGCATGTAAGAGGCAGACTTAATTCCTCAGAGATGACTCTGGGAGGAAGAGATACATTAGAAGAGATGAAGGGCAAGTAGACATTAGGCATGAAGTAAGAAATATGTTTTTGTGGATCTGAATCCAGCAGTGCAGTTTTCTCCAGAGCCCTCATCATAAGAGTGGACAGAAGGGGGCAAGGATGGGCACATCCAAGCACAGAGAGACACTTCAGAATAAGAGAGATTGGCAGCACAAGAATAGCAGCGGACATGGGGAAACAGATAGCTTGATCCATTTTTTGTTTGCTTATTCAACAAATACGTACTAGCATTAACTATGTGCTGGCACTTAAAAAAATTTTTTTTTACATTTATTTGTTTTTGAGACACAGAGAGAGATAGAGCACAAGTGGGGGATGGGCAGAGAGAGAAGGAGACACAGAATCTGAAACAGGCTCCAGGCTCTGAGCTGTTAGCACAGAGCCCGATGTGGGGCTCGAACTCACAAACAGTGAGATCATGACCTTAGCCGATGTTGGACGCTCAACCTACTGAGGCACCCAGGCACCCCTGTGCTGTCACTTGTTAACACTATTCTGTATGCTTTATAAATTCATCTTTGTAACAAAAGTATTGTTCCCATCTTACACATGGGAAACTGAAGCACAAAGAAGTTTAATAACTTACCCAAGGTCATATGGTAAGTGGTAGATAGAGCCAGGATCCAAACCCAGGCAGCCCATTTTCTTCCTTCCTTCCTTCCTCCCTCCCTCCCTCCCTCCCTCCCTCCCTCCCTCCCTTTCTTTCTTTCTTTCTTTCTTTCTTTTCTTTCTTTCTTTCTTTCTTTCTTTCTTTCTTTCTTTCTTCCTTTCTTCTTCCCTCTATTTATTGTCAAGTTAGCTAAATACAGTGTAATCTTGGCTTCAGGAGTAGATTCCCATGATTCATCTCTTACATACAACACCCATTGCTCATCCCAATGACTGCCTTCCTCAATGCCCATCTCCCGTTGTCCCTACCCCCTGAACCCCCCCAGCTTCATCAAACCTCTGTTTTCTGTGTTTAAGAGTCTCTTATGGTTTGCCTCCTTCTCTGTATCTTATTTTTTCTTCCCTTCCCCAATGGTTATCTGTGAGGTTTCTCAAAGTCCACTTATGAGTGAAATCATATGATATCTGTCTTTCCCTGACTGACTTATTTTGCTTAGCACAATACCCTCCAGTTCTATCTATGTTGTTGAAAATGGCAAAGTTTCATCCTTTTTCATCACTCAGTGGTATTTCCCATCAGGGCTCATTTTCCTAACCCCATCACCATGCTAACTCTTGCTGATGAGCAAAAAAAGTTGATCAGACACATGGTCTTTCAAGACAGGACAGGCACCTAGAGGCTATCTTTATACAAGGGGAAGGAGGCTTTCTGTATCAACACAGACAACTTTGCGATAACACAGGAATCTACATTTCTGTTGCCTTTAAAAAGTTCTTAACCTTTCTGACCTTTGCTATTGTATGTGAAGAGGAGGCATGGGGGGCTGGGAGGGGGAAAGACAGAGAGAGAATAAGTGGGGGGAATTCTAGTTCAGCGTTTTGGGTATTTAGACTCTGTTCATTTCTAGAAGGTGATCACTGCCAAAGCTTCCTCCTGTGTGCTCAAATCTGTTATTTATGAAGTCTGACTGTTACTTTTGTTTTTCATTGCTCCAGACACAATCAGAATCTCCAAATACATTTGTAAAAAACTGTATTGTGGTAAGAACACTTAGCATGAGATCTGCCGTCTTAAATCTTTAAGTGTATGGTGCAGTATTGTTAACCACAGGTCCAGTGTTGTGCCGCACATCCCTAGAACTTGTTCATCTTGTGTAACTGACACTTCATGCCCATTGAACAGCATCTCCCTCTTGCTCCCTCCTCCAGCCCCTGACAGCCACTACCCAAATAATTTTAAGGTGTCTGGAATGGTAATGAGCAGAGTCTGGTGCAGAGATAGTATGAGGTTTCCTTCTCCAAATTACCTAGACAAAACTTTGATGCAAAGATTTAGCAGACATAGTTGTAATGATTACCCCAAAGAACACATTTGTGTATTTCTAGTAAGATATTAAAACAATGTCTATGTTTACATTTAAAAAACTGATGGCAGATTTCTCTTATAAACTTTCCCACATGGAGCTCTTCTGGTGTCCTATGTTTGCTAGTGAATATAATGCCTATAATGGGGTCCAGAAGAATTCTGTGAAAGGCCAGTATCGATAAGATTCATGATATGAGACAGTTGACAGGGTGCTGGTAATTCAGATTTGCTGGGCTGGATTGACAGAAATGACTTGGTGAAAACAGCACGTAGCTATTGTTTCCAATAGATTTTGCTTCTAACCTGTATTTAGTGAGTAGTGCCCACAGCCAATTGTATATTGGTTTCTGGACTAGGAGCCCAAGCTCATTTTTCTCTCCCTAAAAGCACTATCATTTCCAGAGGGCAGTGCATGTTAGAAACCTGTTCTTGGGGCTGCTTTGTCAGGAGAGGGAGATATAGTAAGAGGCTGTCGGGAACAAACAAAGACATCCTTGACAATGGCGATTTATCTTGCTACCTGCAACATGCCCTTTGGTGTGATAGCTGCCTGGGCTGGCTGGGATTATTTATCTTGAGCACACACTGATATATGGAAGTGTGCTCCTGGCAGGCTTCCTTGCTTTCTTCCTTTCCTGCCTGGCTGGTCTCCTCCGTTCATCCTTCCATATCAGAGGGCTGTCAGCCAGTGTGGTCCTGGGGAATTAGAGGGGAGGGCAAGTGCCCGGAAATATCTTAGGAGAAATGATCTTCTTTGCAAGCAGAACTTGATCTAGTTTCTTTTTTTTCCTGTCAGGCCTTGGGAAATCAGATGCCTCAGAGCTCAAGCTCCTAGCAGGTGCAAGGAGTGTGGGACTATGCTTCTCTCTGGCAGTGATCTCATTCAAGCAGCCCCTCTCTCATCTTCTGCCTTCAGAAAGGCCTCCTTCCTTTCTTTCTGCTGCTTGGGCTTGTTCCTGGTGATGCTAACACATGAAAGTTGCAGGAGAACCTCTGGCAGCCACTCTCCTCCATTTGTGCTTCAGAAAATGCTGCTCCCTCTGTTAAGAATCTTGCCCCCCCCCCTTTACTCTTGACTAACTTCTGGTTATTCACACACTCAGTTCAGGCATGACCTTTTCTCAGCACCGCTTGCCCAGTTACCCATCTTAGACTGTGCAGTGAGATTTTCAGGCACTGGGAAGCTGGAGAAAGAGCTGTTGTTCGGGGTGCTTGGGCATTGGCTCAGGTATCTTCCCCCACTCCCAGCACAAGTCCACAGTGTGCATGTGTGTGCGCGCGCGCACACACACACACACACACACACACACACACACACACACACTTTCTCTTTTTCTCTATCTTTCTCTGCCCCCCAAAGAGAATGTGCTCATATCTTTGCTGGTTTAGTTCATAAATCAGGCAAGCCCAGTGTCTGTGAGTGGAATTAGGCTTGCAGAACATGGAAGTCCTCAAAAGGCTTTTAGCTGAGAAGAGTTTAATGAAGGAACTATTTCCAGTAGGGTGGGCGAGTTAAAGAACCAGCAAGGGGTAAAATACTGAAGAACGAGTGACAGCAGGAAGGGACAAGGCTCAGGAATAAAGCTAGTGGGGCCTTGAGCGAGATGGTACTGCACAACAGGGCTGACCCACGGGCGCTGTGGCCGCAGAGGAACGCAGCCTCTACTTGAAGCCTAGTGAGGCAGGGAGGGGGTAGGGGAAAGTCGTCTATCCTCCAAGATGAAAGAGGCAGAAGGAAGCCTGGAAGTCGGAGTCCATAGAGGGCACACTTCTGGGGCACAGAGCAAGGCAGAGAAGCTGTGGAGAGTACAGGATCTGTGGGCAGGAATGTAGGGGAGGTTGCAGTAGGGAGTAAGTCAAAAATAGCCAGCATATGAACATTCCGTTTGTTCTGTGAACCCCTCTGGCAGTCTGGAAAGCTAACAGGCCCTTTTTCAAAATAATGTTTCTAAATACAAAACACAGAATGCATAGGATGACAAAGGAAACCAATTATATTGAAATACAGCTATCAAAATACTAAAAATAAGTTGTGATACAATAATATATATGCTGATTAATTAACACATGAGACTAAAAATATCTGGTGGTAGATCTAACAATTGCCAAGCTTTCTAAATAATGATAAATGTGAATGATATTTCAAGACAACTGCAACTGCTGCAATGAATACGGAAATATCTGTGATGTTTTTATTGATGCTAAAATCTTAGGTTCTTCTAATACTACCATACTTGGTTGTCTACATTCATAGTTGAGGAAAGTGCTAAATTTCAGTTGAGTAGAGTTTAGTAATACAGATCAATATATAATTTTCTCCATCTAAGTTCACAGACATCTGAATTCTATCCAAGGGTTTCTTAGGGGTCTGGAGACTCAGGGTCAAGAATACTTGCCTTAAATATAAGTGCGAGGGTGTTAAGATCTAGTGGAGTGGTGTTGTAAGCCTGACTATGAGAAGGCAGCAGTATAGCCAGGATCCAGGTTCTTATCAGTAGTGAGATCGTCCCCATGCAGTGTCCCAGGGCCCTAAAAATACATGCCAAGAATGATGTATTTGCTCATTTCTCTGGTCAGCGTCTACTTCTGTAAGTAGTATATCCTTGGCTATGCTAGAATGTAAACTTCATGAGGACCTGAATTCTTAGTAGCTTTTTATTGAAGTATTATATATATATTATATATATTATATATATTTTATATATATATATATAATATACCTATATACACATACCTAAATATATATATATATTTAGGTATGTGTGGGCATATAGTCATGTCCAGTCCACTCTCTCAAGGTCCCAAGAAATTTGAAAGGAAACATTTTGGTCCAGGTTTCCTGAAGATGGAGGTACACATCTGTGTGTCTCTTGGAGCTTTGTTATACAAAAAAAAAAAAAAAAGGCACTTGTCTCTTGGTGAATTTTATGTTGCATTTATCCAAGGTAATTCACTTGTGATCTAGGAGAAGCAACAGATCTCTGGTTGTTTTAAAATTGTTATTATTGATAACAATACTGATAATGTCTTTTTAAAAATTTATCACTTTTTAAAAAATGTTTATTTGAGAGATAGCACGAGTGGGGGAGGGGCAGAGAGAGAGAGAGAGAGAGAGAGAGAGAGAGAGAGGGAGACAGAGAATCTGAAGCAGGCTCAGTGCTGTTAGTGCAGAGCCTGACACGGGGCTCAAACTCACAAATGGTGAGATCATGACCTGAGCTGAAGTAGGATGCTTAACCAACTGAGCCACCCAGGCACTCCTCAATACTGACAAATGTCTTAATTTGCATAATGTACTATTAAATCCATGTTCTTATTTGCTCTCCAGTCTAACTCTTGAGGAGGATAGCTCCGTTATAGATGGAATAACTAAGTGTCAGAGGGGCTAAGGGAAATGTGGGAGCCAGGACTAACAGCTAATTTAGTACTGGAAAAAACCTAAACAACAATCCACATGGTGACTGTTATGCATGCCTGTGACAAGGTATAAGGGTTGAGATGAGGAGGAACACTGATGAGATGTTTGAATGGAGAATAATGACTGGAGAATAATGAGAATAATGAATGGAGATGTTTGAGGTGGAGAGTTCAGCGGCTGCCATCACCAGGGGGATGGTTGTGGTGTTCTGTCATGTGGTGTTCCTCTAGATTATCTCAGTTCTGAGCTTTGATGATGTTCCAGAACGATGGCTTTGAACATTCAATTTAGTGACTTTTCACGTGGTTCTACTTTGTTTAGATGATATAAGTCTAGATATTTGGATTTACCTCGACTTATTGAATAGACCTGGGAAACAGCTTCAATGTCACCTCCTTATAACTTTATAAGAATTACCTCCTTATAACTTTATAAATGAGGAAACTAAGACCCAGAGAGGCAAAGTGACTTGTCCATATCACAGAGGTGGCTAGTGTGGAGGACTGCATGAAATAAACTCAGGAGAGTAAGAGGGCAGAGTTGACTTTCAACAGGGAAAATTTTCTATATAAGTTGATTGTTGAGTTTTAATGGAGGTGAAAGTTCTAGTAGGTCTATGGAAAGAGAAGGATTGCTATGGAAAGAGAAGGACCAACAAAAATTTTAACTATCTAGCTGCTGGATAATAATGGCAGATAGGGGGCGCCTGGGTGGCGCGGTCGGTTAAGCGTCCGACTTCAGCCAGGTCATGATCTCGCGGTCCGTGAGTTCGAGCCCCGCGTCGGGCTCTGGGCTGATGGCTCAGAGCCTGGAGCCTGTTTCCGATTCTGTGTCTCCCTCTCTCTCTGCCCCTCCCCCGTTCATGCTCTGTCTCTCTCTGTCCCCCCCCCCCCCCCCAAAATAATGGCAGATAGTAGCCAGGGGGTTATTGTAGCTATGGACCCATAAGATCTTTAGACATAGCACTCACTCATACACCTTCAACTCCACACCCTAATTCTGAACCAGTGCAGAAAATAGAAACTCATTCTGAAAGGACATGGTGTAGGTAGTAGGCAGAATACTAAGATGGCCCCCAAGATTCCCAACCCCCCTTTATATACTCTTTATAATCTCCTCTCCCTTGAGTATGGACAGGTCTGTGAATGTGATGGAATTCACTCCTATGATTAGGTTACATTACATGACAAAGATGAAAGAATTTTGCAGATGTAACCTCAAATCAGCTGATTTTGAGTGAGTCAGAGGGATATTATCCTGGATAGTCCTGACTTACTCAGTGAGAGTTATTCAGAAAACGCAGAGAGTCATAGTAACAGAGATTGTCCTGCTGGCTTTGAAGTAAGCCTCTGTGCTGTGAGAGACCAACATGGCTAGAACTTGGGACAGCTCCTTTAGGAGCTGAGAGCGACCTCTGGCTGCAGCCAGCAAGAAAACAGGGACTTTAGTCCTATAAGTCAAGGAAGTGAATTTTGCTCACCACCTGAATGAGCTTGGAAGAAGACCCCAAGCTCCTGATAAAACCACAAGCCCAGCTGACACCCCAAGACCTGATGAGAACCCAGTTAGGCTCTGCCTAGACTTGTAACATAAACTATGAGGTAATACATTTTTGTTAAAAAAAATTCCCTATCTAGGTAGGTGCCACTTTCCTGGAGTGTCTCCAAGTCCAGGAGCATAAATTCAGGCAAGAACAGCCCCTTGGGAGATACATTATTTACTCTTGGATGTCAGGACTGATGTGTTTTTTCATAGTATAACCTATTAATTATACAGGCCAGTAGCAGCAGATTTTCAGAGAATTGCCTCATAATTTTGTGAATCATTCTGCAGAGAAATAGTTTTCTTGGGAGTCACATCCAGCTTTGTAAGAAGCCTTACTTTAGAGAAGATAATATTCCTGGAAACCTACCGGAATAGGTCCTACCCTCCTGGATATAGGATTTCTTTATTTTAAGCAAAATCTTTGCTTGCTTGAAGAAATGAGTCTTTCTGATATATGAGGGAGCACACCGGTGTTTTTCTTTTCTGTTGCTTTATTATCTAAGAGTACCTTTTAATTCTTTCTTGTACTGATAAAACAGAAAATACTGAAAAGCGTTCACTTCAATTTGGCAGAAGACTTCCTGGGAGAGGAGGACTTAGACCTTTGAATGGGACTGGCCTCTTTCATCCCATGAGACAGTGCTTTGTTGCATGGGACTCTCTTCATTACCTGCATTTCTCGTGGTTACCCTGCTGCTTGGCTTCCATTCTACAGTTTGAGGTTCATCTGTTCTGAGAGGAAAAAGTAAGGTTGGAAAAATTCTTGCTCAGGAAGAACCACTTGGTGGCATTTACTTATACACTTCTAGTATGCAAATTCTTTATTTCAACTCTCAATCATGGCTGAACGCTTGTCAAGAAAAGATTGTTCTGGTAATCTTCAGCTGTATCCTCCAGATCACTCTACATTTTGTGGCTTTTCAATCCAAATCAAAATGGCTCACAAAATTCTACTTTGTGGGTAGCACAGAAGGGGGCTTTAAGGAATCATGTCTATGATCAAGGAAGCCCTAAAATGTGGTGCTATTGGTTTCTACAACTCAGAGTGTCCAGGTTCCCCTGAGCAGCGACCAATGAGGGGCAAAGGGAGAAGTGAGAACATTGCCTCTGAGGAAGCATGCCAGATTAGTTCAACGGCCTTTGAAATTCAGAAACAAATCTCTGACTGGGAATCCTTATAAAGTGACTCAGGAAAGCGGAAAGAATACTGGACTAGGATTCCAATCTTTGCTGTTAATAACTGATTGGGTAACCTTGGCCAATTCATAGAACCGTTCTAAGCCTCAACATCATTAGGTATAAGAATGGGTCTTTCTGTTCGATTTCTTTGTCCTCAAGGAGCAGAAACTAGCTGTCACTACCTTAAGCAGAAGAGGATCGTTTGGAAGGTGCTGGGCTGCTCATGGAACATGCAAAGGCTTGAGACCCAGGCTGGAAAAGGACAGGAACAGAACAGGTGTGACTGAAGTCTGTGGAGCAGGAGTGCCTGCCACAGTAGTGAACGTGGTCAGCCTTGGTGGGTTCTTAGAGGCATAGTTCTTGCTCCCATTTCTACAGTAAATACTTGTCTCTGCTAAGTAGTTACCCAGCTGGGGCTAAGTTTCCCAGCCCTTCTTGCATATCGGTGTGGCCATGTAACCATTTCTAACTAATAGAACCTGAATGGAAATGATGTATGTTACTTCCTGGCCATAGTGTTTCAGAAGCAGGGATGCTCCCTCCATGTTTCTTTCCTCCTCTGCTGGCTGATGCAGATGACTACACCTGAGCATGGTGGTATCAAAGGATGAACCACTGGGAGGAGTTTCAGGAACATCCACCTTGTATTCTTACCTGGGTAGAAATAAAATTTTATTATGCTTGAATTTTGTACATATATAGATCTATTTGTTACATCAACCAGCATTATCTTATAGGAAATAGGTTCCTTTGGCTAATCTCTGATCTTATTATTCTATGTTTGTTATATCTTCAAAACCCATTGTCTGTCTGAACTTATAGTGGAAAGAGAAGACCAGTCTACATTTCCTGTACTTATCATACCTATAAGAGGACACAAATATATGATTAAAAAATTGACACCCTCAAGATTTATAAATCATCTTCCTAACTTCTTCTACCCCAATTTCCACCCTTTAGAGACAGTATGTCATAGTGGTTAAGTGTGTAGACTATGGAGCCAGAATGTTTGGATGTAAATATTGCTTCTGTTGCTTACTATTTCTGTGAACTTGGGCAAGTTACTTAACCTTTCTTGTCTCTGTCTCTGAATCTGAAAAATAGGGATAATAATACTACCTACCTCAGAGGGTTATGAGAATTCAATGAATTACAGTAATCCTCTTTTATATATACATCCTAAGATCCCTACTAGATGCCTGAAACTGCAGAGAGTACTGAGTCCTATATATGCTATATTTTTTCCTATATGTACAAATTTAATTTATAAATTTGGCACAATAAGAGATTAGCACTAATAACCAATAATAAAATAGAACAGTTATAACAATGTAGGGTAATAAAAGTTATGTGAATATGGTCTCTCTCCCTTTCTCTCAAAATATCTTATTGCACTGTACTTACCCCTCTTCTTGTGATGATGTGAGATGATAAAGTAACTATGTGATGAGATGAAGTGAGGCGAATGATGTAGATACTGTGACATAGCATTAAGCTACTATTGACCTTCTGACGGTAAGTCAAAAGGAGGATCATCTGCTTTCAGACCATGGTAGACTGTAGGTAACTGAAATTGCAGGTAAGGGAGCAGGGGGGACTACTGTGGTACAGCTAAGCACTTAGAGTATTTTCTGGCTTGTAGTAAGCACACAATAAATGTCATTTCTTATAATTTTCAGGACTTATTGTTGTGGTTTAGCCTAGGACTCCCAAGAACCTTTGCATTTGTGTTTAGTTCTTTCATGTTAACATCAGGAGAATCCAGGCAGCTTTTACATAAATGGATGATGCCACTGTTAATGGGACAGAGATAAATCTAACACTCAGTAAAATGACTGCAAGCACTTAGTGACCTTGTGCATTAGAAATCTAAAAACATGATGATGAGAGTTTTATACTTTATAGTGCTTACTATGTGTCAGGCATTGTTTTAACTTCACATATATTAGCTCATTTAATCATCACAGTGACCCTGTGAGGTAGGTATGATCATCTTCCCTATTTTACAGATGGGAAAGTTGAGGCACAGCAAGGTTAAATTGCTCACTGCAGGTCACACAACTAGTAAGTGGCAGAGTTGTTGCTTCAAATCCTGTTAGTCTGGCTGCAGAAGCCATGTGTGGGTCCTGCTCATATTTATCACCTAGTCAAGGGTTTTTAGCACTTCACTCTTTTGTGAAGTCTTTCCAGGTCTGTTCAGGGGGGTTGTTCACTGTTTTTTATGCCAGCCACCATAATATCTTGGACTGTTTTGGTTGCAGCGGGAACCATGCTGTGTTGTGGTTATTTGTTCATGCTTCTGTGAGACCCTTGTGCACGTTGACTAGACTAGTGCTTCTCAAACTTCAAAGTGCCAATGAATTGCCAGGGGCTCTTGTTAAAATGCAGATTCCAATACAGTAGGTATGATAGGTAATTTTATGTGTCAACTTGACTGGGCCATTGGATGCACGGATATGTGGTCAAGCACTATTTGTGGGTATGTCTGTGAGGGTGTGATTAACATTTAAATCGGTAGACTGTGTGTAACAGAATGCCCTCCCTAATGCAGGTGGGCCTCATCCAATCAGTTGAAGGCCTAAATAGAATGAAAAGGCTGACCCTTCCTTAAGCAAGAGAGAATTCTTCCTGCCTAACTGCCTTTAAACTTGGCCTCCTCCTGCCTTTAGACTAGAACTGAAACATCAGCTCTTCTTGGACCTCGAAACTGCCACCCTTGGACTAGAACTAAACCATTGGCTCTCCAGTTTGCCAGCTCATGCTGTAGGTATTGGAACTTGTCAATGTCCATAATTGTGTAAGCCAATTCCTTAAAATAAGTTCCTGTGTGTGTGTGTGTATCTATATCCATAGCCCCTTTATCTTTATCTCCTATTGTATCTGTTTATCTGAAGAGCCCTAACTAAGACAGTAGGTCTGGGGTGGGAACTGAGATTGTGCATTTCTAACAAGTTTCTAGATAATGCTGATGCTCCCAGGCAGTGGACCACGTTTTGAGAAGCAAAGACAAGACTGTCACACTCACCTTTCTATCCTGGGTCTCTAATATGGAGTAGGCACCCAGAACATTTCTTTTGACTATTTTGAATTAAGTTTTCTTACCAGGTGAAAGATTCTCTAAAAAGAAATTCAAGGAAATGGTGATAAGACGTGATTTTGAAAGCTGTAATTTCAACTTCAATGTAGTCCAAATTTGACCTAAATTAAGAGAAAAGAGAAAAGAAAATCGGAAAAATGACAAATTGTAAGAGCTAACATCTAGGAAATGGAAAGTAAGATTAATGAGACTGATTGGAACCAATGGAATCTATTAGTGGTTATGCATAGTAAAGATGAAATTAGTTTTAGCACTTGTGGTTTTAATAGCATAGATTTGAAACTACACACTGCCTGTGTATCTTAACATTATTTAAAATTTAGTTCCGCGCATTCATGCACCAAAAGTCATTATAATCATCTGCAAGGATGATAATGTATCCATGAAGTTTGAGCCTGATAACCCTGAATAGTTTCATGGGTCATTATTTTCTGCTGTGGACATCGTGTAGCCCATTGGTGGTGTTTCCCTCTTGGAACTTTGCTCCTGAAGTTTGGTGACAATATAGTCAGCTCAACAATTCAGAGTTTGATTTTTGTATGGTGAGTGTTGACAACATGTTTCATCATTGACTTTGTTTTTTCCTAGTAACTAAGGTATATCTACCAGATTCGTGAACCTGTGACTCCTTGGGTTAAAATAACCTCAGGAGGCACATACAAAAGAGAAGTGCTAAAACAACAGCAAAGGGAGACAGTAGGGGTAAGATATACAAATAGACATATACATACAGTCTAAGATGCTGTTGATTTATAAATATCGCTAATGTATGCACTGGAAAAATTAAAAAAATACACTAAAACATATTATTATGTTATAATAATGTGACATTATTAGATTTTAATATGCATACCAATATCAGAGGTGTCAACATGTGAAAAATGCATATTTTAGGATTTCTGAAATACACACATGTATACATGTGTGTATGTATGGATATATAAATAAATGCACATATTTATACACTTAGATATATAGGCAATATTAAAAGGTATGCCTCTGATATGTTGAAGACCAAACTCTAAATGGGAGGCTACAGATACTCTATATAAAATGTACGGAAAATGTGTTTCCTCTGAGCTAGAATATGAGACCACTAGTGATACTTTTAAGCCCGTTTGTTTGTTCGTTCATTCATTCATTCATTCATTCATTCATTTAAAGTAGGACCCATGTCCAATGTGGGGCTTGAACTCACAACCGTGAGATCAAGAATTTCATGTTCTACCAACTGAGCCAGCCAAGTGCCCCTTAAGCTTATTTTAAATGTTGGGAATGATTGAAATAGAGTCCCTCTGTAATGTTCCTAGGGCTTAAGCTATTGCAAGCTTTAAAAATAATGCTTATTTTGCCCTGTGAAATTAAGGATCTCTAGTTATAATTCAAATAAAAGCTATTTTGTTATTCATATGAAATATATACTCTATGATATGTCTTCATGCTATCTTGAATTTTTTTCCCCAGACATTTTGGTACAGATCTGCTGCTTTTTAAAATCTTATTTGATCTGAGGTCTTGCTCTGATTGACCCTGTTAATCAAACCAAATTGCCAAGGCTTTCACTGGTGTGACCTTGGTTAAAATTGCAGGGCAAGTTCAGAATTGCTTCATACATACAGAACTCCCAAAAGTTCAATAATGATCTTTAGGGTATGTGGACTTTGTGACAAGTGGAATGGACTTTATGTGAGAAACAATTAAAATTGCATCAATACTCACTAATGTCTTGCATCGAGGGATCAGAATTGTGAAAAAGCTATGAACCCCAGGAGCATGATGGATATTGTAGGGCAACCACAGTTGTCATGGAAAAGCTAATGATCATTATTTTTCATGGATGAACCTTTCACACTGCCAATAAAACCTTTCAAATGGGTGGACATGTGTCCCTCAGGGAACACATTTAGGCATTGCTAAAATCTGTTTTCTCTCTTCCCTCTCCCCAAAGTCCCTTTAAGAGATTGATTATTTAATCTTGAGCCTTGTTTTATTTCATGTTGATTTCTGTTGATATCTTACATTTGAATTAAGGCTAGCTTATTCACTGCTAAAGCAAGAGATAGAAGAGGATCATTAAGGAGCTACCAAGTTAGCAAGGCTACAGGTGTCAATAACTATAAAATCTCATTTCTTTTAGGACCATAGGCATTCTGCAAAATATTATTATGTAAAGTGAATTTTTTTTTGTCTTGAAAAAAGAACCAACACTATTTCAATAATGATAGAGATGGGAGTTAACGGTGCTTGCAGTTAACAGTAATTGAGTGTCTCCTGTGAGCAGGGCACTGGCAACAATCCTATAAGGTAGATTCTGTTACTAGACTGGTTATACAGATGCAGACACTGAAGCACAGAGGTGTTTGATAACTTTTCTGAGTATCAGTCAAGGTCCTGGCAAGAAATACATTCAAACTGAGTAACTGGAGGAGAGTTTATTAAAAGGGTTATTTACAAGAGTATTGGCAGGGTTTAGAGCAACCAACATAGGGTTAGCATTTCCACTCCTAGGACTGAGGGGATGGGGCCATGGAATAGTTCATGGATCCAAAGCTATATGAAGGGGATTTCCTGAAAGGATCTGTGGATTTGGGGAGAGAGGTGTTGTTAGGCTCAAAGACTCCGCAGGAAGGGAGCTGGAGAATAGATACCCAACCTCTTCTGGGGTAGACTTCTGGGGCACAGAGTTGGAAGGACTATCATCTAATTTCAACACCAGGGCTCCTACCTTTTGCCTCATGACTTCAGGTTGCCTTTCAGAATGAATCTAAGATTTTAAAAAAATCCATAGAAATGTCTTAGCAGCCCCAAACATCATTTACTCATTCTTTATTATTCACTTAAAATTTCATTAAACTCTCTAGTATTACATAGTTCTGGAAGAACATCTTTCTTTCCCTGGATTGCATGAAGTTCAGATTTATCTTTGGCTCTCAATGACTATGTGTTTTGTTATTTCACTAACCCTGTGTGGAGTGTTCTTTTATTTTTGGAAATGATTCTCTAATAATTATTTTAGCTGAGAAGAGTAAGTTCTTATCTTAAAGTGATCTTTAAGCCAGGTAGATTTGGACGTATTTTGCAGTGTCAAGAAAGTATCTGTTTCTAAAAAAGACAAGAAAATTGCCTTTTAGTGTATGTGTCAAAAAGCCAAATTGTCTGGAGAAAATAATCCTCCTTGTGAACAGGCAGGTAAATGAATAAATGTTATCTATTTTTAAACTGAAATGTGGTTATTTCCATAGATACCTGATTCATAAGGATTAATTATATAGTTGTGTTTTCCAAAGCCATTTGAATTATATATAGCAATGGTATGATAAATTTCTAACTTCTTATTCAAATATTTCACATTTTTCTTTCTAAACTCATTGATGTGCAGTGCCTTAAATAAAAGTTAATAGATTCAGTTTTCCATTTTTATATTCACCTGCCACAAGATATATTTTGGAAATGTATTAGACTTTATCAGTTACAATGCTTTTTATTTTTCTATGGTTGAAAAAAGTATAATGAATACTTTATATGTTAAGATGGGTTCATATCGTGATGGTGTTTTGACCAGAGCAAGGTATTCTTTGTAGGGAATAGGGAGCCTCAGGTTAATCAGGAGTCTACGTCTGGTCGTGGGACATGTGGTAGTCACATTAACCTGGTGGCAGCCAGTTCAATGAATATTCTGCTTAATAGCAGTAATAACTAATAGTAATAACTAACTAGTAATAACTAGTTTCATAGTTGCACACGATTGCATAGGTATCTTCAGCCTGAACTAAAGGATAGATCACTTATATCTGGGAGTGTGATCAATCTGGATCTTTACCAGTGTTTGAGATGTCACAATTGTATATCAAGTATCAGGGAGTTGTTGTTTCTACCTCAGTAAATATCAAGTTTTCCTACTCTTTTTGCTCGATGATCATTTGTTAAAACATTTGATGGGACAGCAGCACTTATAACTCTGAAGACCACATATTTGCATACCTTGACACAAATACTAAGAGAAGGACTATGATCAGACTTTGTAGTCTGCTTCTCAACCAGAAGTCCAGAATGCCCAGATTAAACCAAGAGATTAGGTCCCATACCAAATATGAAGAGCCCACAGAACTGGGTGGGGTTATTAGCCACATTACCTATTTTCTTTGTTTGCTTCCTGGATTTTTTAGTGCTATTAAAGATTCAAGAGAGGTCTGTGGCCATGTAAATACAAAATTCTTACTCTAGAATGGCACAAGTCCCCCTCCAGAGGCCAATATTATATTTCAGGTGGCTCTCTTCTGAACCACTCTGTACATTTTGTTCTATACTCTTGGTACTATTGTCTAACTTTCCTGCAAATCTCTGACCCATGGCATCTAGGCTTCTTATTTTCATAGCTTCTTTTAAAGCATGATATGAAGACGGTTGAGAATAGAAGAAAGCAATCAAGCATAGGGGCACTTGTACCCCAATGTTTATAGCAGCACTCTCAACAATAGCCAAATTGTGGAAGGAGCCTAAATGTCCATCAACTGATGAATGGATAAGGAAATTGTGGTTGGGGAGCCTGGGTGGCTCAGTCAGTTGAGCGTCCAACTTCAGCTCAGGTCACGATCTCGCGGTCCGTGAGTTCGAGCCCCTCATCAGGCTCTGGGCTGATGGCTCAGAGCCTGGAGCCTGCTTCCAATTTTGTGTCTCCCCCTCTCTCTGCCCCTCCCCTGTTCATGCTCTGTCTCTCTCTGTCTCAAAAATAAATAAATATTAAAAAAAAAAGAAATTGTGGTTTATATACACAATGGAGTACTACGTGGCAATGAGAAAGAATGAAATATGGCCCTTTGTAGCAATGTGGATGGAACTGGAGAGTGTGATGCTAAGTGAAATAAGCCATACAGAGAAAGACAGATACCACATGTTTTCACTTTTATGTGGATCCTGACAAACTTAACAGAAACCCATGGGGGAGGGGAAGGAAAAAAAAAAAGAGGTTAGAGTGGGAGAGAGCCAAAGCATAAGAGACTGTTAAAAACTGAGAACAAACTGAGGGTTGATGGGGGGTGGGAGGGAGGGGAGGGGAGGTGATGGGTATTGAGGAGGGCACCTTTTGGGATGAGCACTGGGTGTTGTATGGAAACCAATTTGACAATAAATTTCATATATTGAAAAAAAGTTAAAAAAAAAGAAAGCAATCAAGAATTTCCCTGAGCAGTTATGATTTTAGTTCTTATATTAGGGCTCACTTTTTCTCCTTAGGGCACAGTTTCTCCTAGAGCACAAACTGATGGGTCAGAATGGGCCTTGGGTGATGTTAGGGACAATCCTGAAAGCAAGCATTAGTTCATAAAAGTAAGATGTTCCTGTTGAGTTATGGGAAGTAGTCAGTAGGCTTTTCTTCCACAAATACAATACTAGTCTTTGGGGGCTGCACAATGATCTACTTTTGGCCAAGGTACTCCTAAAGAGTTACCAAATAGTATTGTAACATTTAAGTGCCATCCATAAGGTAGAGTTAAGCATCACACAGTGAAATTTGTAGTATCAAGGGAATTAGATAGGTCTGAAGCAAAATTAAAAAAAAAAAAAAAAGCTAACATGTCATATGTGTAAAATCTGTGAAAGGGAGACAGCTTCCAAATACACACCAACTTAATAAACCACAACTATCTGTCTAAGCAGTGAATACATTCCCAGAAAATAAAATATTTTTTTCCCTTGAGAATTCATTTATTCTTTCAATTAATTTGGGGCTTTTTGAAATATGTCAGGCATTGCATATGTTGCAAAATAATTGTCTAAGACCTTGTTTTTCCTTTTTTTATCATACTGGAAATAATTAGTATAGCCAGTGAACCCTACACCTAATGCAAGATCCCTCATGAGTATTTCTACTGCTTTGTGACTCTGATACATGTTCCTTTCCCAATCCCCTTTGTGAACATCTGGTTGCCCAAGTAGTTCAGAATCTTGGAGAATACTTGTGTGGGTCTGCGCCCTGTGAAGCTGTATGGGTATTCATATACATGTTGCTCATTATTTGGGAAATGGAATTGATAGTAGGGGAGGTGTTACAAGGTGGAGGAGGGACACTAAAAGGACCGCCCCTCCCCCCCCCCCCCCCCCCCCCCCGACTGAGAAGGCACTTTGAGACAGAAGACTGAAACAGCTGCTCTATACTGTTTACACAGTTTGTTCAGGGTAACTTACTGAGGGGCGGGGGGTGGATCGGCTGACAATGATCTAGGCGCTATGCAGCTATTCTCTTCCCTGAAAAGTTCAGACCTTAATCCATAGCTTTTATAGAGTGAGGGACAATGTGGTGAAGTCAAGGGTACTTTCCTAAAGTGGCACCATCTTTGTGCCAGAGGGAAGAAACTGCGTTATCTCTACCAGTCATATAAAGTGGTGCCGTCCTTGTGCCAGAGGGAAGCTCAGAGCAACTTCTCCATTTCCCAGTTAGCGTATACATTAACCTCCAAGGGGCTTGGAGCACATAGCCCTGAGTAAGGTTATTGCGCAGACATGAACACGATGGAGGGCCAAAGATGGAGTGGGTGTTATCAGCTCTCCTACATTCCACCCCTGGCATCCTATGGCTCGTATAATCTTTACATGCCATTCTTCTGCAGGGACCCTTGAGCCAGATATCAGGAGATGACTTGTATCCCTATGCCACGAGCAGCAATATAAACAGCAGCATGAGATTAACATACTTATAAAGCAAGCAGCAATGTGTAGAACTATGGTTTCTCAGTGACCCAGTAAAGAGGTCCTTTCTGTAGACCCAGCAGTCAGAACGATTGTTAATTTCAGGGTAAGACGTGGCCTATGACAGGAAGATGTTTTCTGACACAACAGGAAGGGACATCAGCAATGTGAGGCTAGGGGCAATAAGAGATGTTTTACAGGCAATAAATATGACAAAGATGAGGGTGCCTGGGTGGTTCAGTTGGTTAAGCGTCCGACTTCGGTTCAGGTCATGATCTCATGGTTTGTGAGTTCGAGCCCCACATCAGGCACTCTGCTGTCAGCATAGAGCCTGCATCAGATTCTCTCTCTCTCTGTCTCTCTCTCTCTGCCCCTCTTCTGCTCACACACACTCTCTCTCTCAAAAATAAACAAACATTAAAAAAGTAATAAACTGAATCTATTGATTACCCACCACACACAAAAAATGTGACAAATATTCATTTAGCAACAACACGGTAGTGGTTTGGTCCCCATGAGCTAATACCACCCCTGGCTGTTCACCATTCCTCATTCTTGGATGATGGGGGCAATGGCCACTCTAGCTACTTCTTGCTGAAAAGGGCCACAGATCAGGATTTGAGGAACGAAACTGCCTTGCATCCAACCGCAGTTATTCCCTAGTACCAAGCTGAGACCCCATCCTTCTAGTGCCGGTGTTTTTAGAACTCTCATGTATAGTCTTCCCAGCTTATTCCACATTTCATAATGAGGGGAATTACATCAGTTCAGTTGAACAGTTGTCTCATTTCAGGAGGCGGTCTTGCAGGAGGGTGCTCAGAGTCGGGTCTATGGTGTGCAAGCCATTAGGTAGAAAATTCAGGATCCTGCCTGGGTTTGTAGGTAAACAACATTCAACGACAGTTAATCAGAACTGGAATCTAATACCCGTAATAGTATGTCACCAAAACAAATTTTTTTTTCCTGTCTAAAGCCACTTTCATTTCCATCAAAAGTAGCCAAATTAAGACTAAGTTGGTTGTAAAACAAGTCCAATTTTAACAAGCTTGGCATAATTATTTACATAAGTGAAGCAAGAACAGTGACTGGCTGTTTAGGGTTTTTTAAGTCTGCCTTGCTGGAACTTTTCATAACAAAGTTCAAATTGAGCTTTTAAGAGCCTTTGAAGGCTAGGTGCTAAGCCAAACACTTATCATCAGAGTCACTTAGAATACCTACAGATTTGGGTTACTTCCTCTCTTCTCAAGGTCCTCCACATATCCTGAGGTTCCTGAGCCTGGCAGGAAGTGACCTTTGCTCCCCTGGTAAGCCTTCTGGGAAGCCTGTAAGCAAGATACCAGGGTGATTTTTTCCAAGGGGCTTCACTGGCCTCATAAAGTAAATCTGGGTTCCTTAAATCTGTCTTGTCATATCTGAGCCTATGTACATATGTCTCAAATGTAACATTCCAGTCAAAGCCTTGGTAATATAACCAGTGTTTTTAATGGTATCATGTTACAAGAGGAAGAGATTCTTATTGAACTTATGCAAATAACTATAACTGATTTCTCTTATGATGGAGTCTTTTGGTTTCATTTAAGTCAGCCATGACAGCAGCTACTGTAGCAATGGGCTGATTAATCATAGGTGCAAGGATAGATACTTAAGTCCCATACCAGGCTGCCTATGAGAAAGGGTCTTTCATCCTCTGGTATCCCAAGCTGTAACACCCAAGCTGCTAAACTTTCTCAGTTCTTTTGTTTCCCCCACAGTTTTGGACAGGATATCTAGCAATTCCTTAGGCATTTAGGTGGCATCCTTACACTCAGACGCTGGTCCAAAATGCTCAAAAAACCTGGTCAAATCTCCCCACATGGAGGTGGCTGACCAGCTGGGGATTTCCTCCATAGACCATGGGCTTCCCTCTACGGACAATGGGATTTCTCCTGAGGATGGTGAGCTTTCCCCTAACACGGTTCTTTTACCCATGCTTGTTTCATTTTTGGTCTCCTGGCTGGCTCACCGGTTGTTAGAAGGTGGAGGAGGGACAGTAAAGTATCCTCTAGATTAAGAAGGCACTTTAAAACTGAAAAACAAAGCAAGCTACTCCATACCATTTACACAGAGTGTTATTCAGGGTAACTCACTGACGAGAGGGATCAGGCAGATAATGATCCAGGGACTATACAGCGGTGTCTCTGCAAAGTCTGGGCTTTCAGCCTCAGCTTTTATAGATCTAGGGGCATTATGGTGATGTCAAAAGGTAGTTATCTGAAATGATGCCTTCTGTGTGTTGGAGGGAAGCTCACAACAATCCTTCCTGCATTCTGGTTAGGGCATACACTAACCTCCAAGGGTCCTGGAACACATAGCCCTGAGGGAGGTCATTGCATGGACACAAACAAGGTGGGGGGCCAAAGATGGAGTCAGTGTTGTCAGCACTCCTACAGGAGGGAAAAGAGAGATCAAGTGAAGAACATGGGAAGATATAAGATGTTTTCACAATGCAGCATTGAATCGTAGAAAGGAAACTAAGGCCTTGGGACAGCAATTCTGTTTTTTAGGACATAGCTCACATAAAGCAATCTTTGACCTACCTAAGAGTATTTGGCTATATTTTGATGTGGTCTTAGATGAAAGTATCTTGGGTTGAGTTATAGCTAGAGAACCTTGTGGACTTAAGAGTTGGCTGAAGGAATATCATGAGGACATATGAAGATTACCTCTTAGCCAACAGTGGTCATTTCTTGTCTACTTGCTCTATGCCGGGAAATGTGCTAAGTGATTATGGCATTTCTCCTTTAACCCTTATAACAATCCTATGAAATGGCTCTTAATAGTACCCTTATTTTACAGATGAAGAAATTAAGCCTGAAAACTTATAAGCTGAGCTTGGAAAGCTTAGGTAGCATGTTCAAAGATGTACAAACAGAAATACAGTAATACTCATGTTTGAAGACAGGTTTCTCTGACTCAGTAAGGTATTTTAATACAATAACAATTTAAGCGTGTAAGTAATTGCGGGAGAAGCCTCTATGAGACCTGAAAGTGAATGTCAGTAGTTTTGCATGGTAGGGGTGCCTGGGTGGCTCAGTCAGTTAAGTGTCCAACTCGTAATTTCAGCTCAGGTCATGATCTCATGGTTCTTGAGATCAAGCCCCACATTGGGATCTGTGCTGACAGCATGGAACCTGCTTGGGATTCTCTCTCACCCCCCCCCCCCCTTTCTTTTTGCCCCTTCCCTACTCATTCTCTCTCTTTCTCTCTCACTCTCAGAATGAACAAATAAACCCTAAAAGGTAATCTGGCAATGTTCAATAGGATCCCTAAGCTCCTAGCATGTTTTCAGTGGTGTTGGAGAAGTACCAAGTGGGTCTTCTGGGAAAGGGGAGGTTTTAAATATATAATTGGGGAATTTTCATTTAGTGGCTAAAATTCCTCTGGGAGTCCTTTGAAGAGCTGATGTCTAAATGGAGAACAATGAAGGACAGTTGTGACCCCAAAGCCAAGTGAAAGTGTTTTTAATCTAGGAAAAGTAGAATCATCTCTTAGACCTTTGGAATAGATCAACAAGCAGAATTTGTAGGAAGTGAGAGACATTTATCAGTCCTCAGAAACTGCAGGTAGGTGGGAGTGGAGGTCTCCTGATAC
Source organism: Felis catus (assembly GCF_018350175.1). Classification (NCBI taxonomy): domain Eukaryota; kingdom Metazoa; phylum Chordata; class Mammalia; order Carnivora; family Felidae; genus Felis; species Felis catus. The sequence goes on from NC_058371.1 coordinate 138,140,319, forward strand.
TGAGGCTTATGGTTGGAGAAACCCAAATTGAAGTTTTATAAGAGTAGGTAGCAGAGCAGGGTTTGTATTTCAGACCATCAGGAATTTATTATACTTTGGGGGTCTCCCAGCCCTTCTTCTGAAGTATATAGGGATGACTCTGACTTAGGGAAAGACCCTCTTGTGAAGAACATGGGGTTGTTGTTACTAGAAACTTTGGGAGTCTACACTTCCTGTATATTTCTATCATCTTGAGAGTTAGGAGGGGAAATCAAAGCAATGGGAGTGCTACTTGTCATAGCATTTCATGTCATCTGTCATTTTAAGGAAACATAGGTTTTATCATTTGGGATTCATCTTATATTCTCCAACTAATTAAACAGGAAAATTAGAAGATCAGTATCTACATTCCAAAGAATCCTGTAATTTAAAGAAAAAATTCACAGTACAATTTTTTTACATAGAGTTACTCCCTGGGCATTAAAATACACATTTATATGGCATTAATTAATTCAAAATGACTAGGGAGAAAGGAACATAGATGTGAAGAGTTCGGAGCCACTATCAATTGGAGATCAGTCAGAAATAAAGATACATATCTCTAAGGCAAAACATGAGTCAAGAGGAAAGCTGGATTTTATTTACAGACATTCTATTCACAGGCATAGCTTCTTAAGCATACTTGTGCTGGTTTTGTATAATGCTGTTGCTGACCACCTCTATTCATCTTGGTGTTTCTATATGGCTGATTCCACAAACTGTTGTTGTCAAGAATAGGAAGTCAGCTTTCAGTGACCATACTATAAGGATCCCTTTCTTGAATGGAAAGGCTTGCCCCTAAGATAGTCATAGATCAGTTATATTTTTTTATAATTTCAAATCAGCATTCAGGATTGACAACCTGTGTCGTAGAAAAATAATGGTGCCCTGCTTATATATAATCTCTGTTTGTGAAATCTCTGCATAGGATTCTGTATAGACAAGTGCAGTGTTGTATCTGGAACTTTGTATTTCTTGTATTTTATTCATTTATAAATAATACAAAGGCTATCCAGGATCTTATTTCTTTTTATCACAACCATCCTTCTTTAGACCAGTATAATATATGACTGTGGAATGAGAGATGGAATTAGTCCCCACATTTTTGAACCCCCTTTGCTTATTAAGTGTCACAGAAGAAGACATGAAAAACGAAACATGAGGGTGGAAATATTTTTAACTGAAAAATAGGTGAAATAACTAAACATTAAGGTAAGTACTCATTGATTTACCAAATATTACATTCAAAAGGCAATCTGCCTGCTTGACTTCTCTCCTGAGATGCCTCACAAACTTTTCAAAAGTCTATATTCTAAATGGAGCTCTACATTTTCTTCTCTGAACCTGTCCCCCTCCCCCCCATCTCCAGTTTCCCCAATTTCCACAAGTGTTCAGGCTGGAACTCTATGAATTGCTCCTGTATTGATACACCTCACACTCATTTTACAAGCAAGTTCTGTTGACACATACGTACAAGCAAGTCCTACTGATTCTGAAATGTCTTTAGTCCATCCGCTTTATCCACAGACATGGCCATTTTCTTTCTTTCTTTTTTAATGTTTATTTATTTTGGAGAGACAGAGCACAAGTAGGGGAGGGGCAGAGAGAAAGAGAGGGAGACACAGAATCTGAAGCAGGCTCCAGGCTCCTTGCTGTCAGTGCAGAGCCTGATGCAGGGTTCAAACCCATGAACCATGAGATCATGACGTGGGCCAAAGTCAGACACTTAAGCACTTGAGCCACCCAGGTGCCCCCATTGCCATTTTCTTAGTACAAGACATTTTTTGTTCACCTGAACTACTGTATTAGTATGCTAACTGGCCTCTTGTCTTTAACTTGTGTATCCTCCTATCTATTATCCACCCAGAGATAGGAAGGATTTAAAAAAAACCATCAGACCATTTTTGCTCCCTGGTTATAATTCATCAATACCTTCCCATTGTACTTGGAGCAAAATCTAAAATCCATATAAAGTCTACACAAAGGGCTAAAATCCATATAAAGTCTACATAAAGGGCTACAAAGTCTTGTGTGATATGCCTTCTGCCTCCTTCTTCAACCACTCGGTTTCTGTTCTTTAGCCAGCACTGATCTGTTTGTTGAACACATTGTGTACTCTCTGCCATAGGGCTCTGCTGCACCTCTGAGTGCCCAGTATTCACATAGCTCTCCCATTTTCCATCCTGTAGGTCTTGGCTCAAATGTCACTTCTTCATAGGGTCCTTGCCTCATAGGTTTCTCTTGTTATTTTCTTTCTCAGTTTCTTATTTCATTTATAATACATAATACAAATTTGTAATTATTGTTTATCTGTTTGCTTATGTATTTCTTTCTTTCCATTCCATATGTAAACTCCATAGAACAGAGACAATTACTTGTAAACAAGTTCCTTGCCCAGGTCTCGCACACAGTAGGTAACCAGTAAGTACTTGTTGAGAGAATCATCTTAGAATTCACTGCCCCACAGAAAATTTGAAAATAATAGTTGATTTCCCAGGCACCCCATAAAAGCTTACTTATTTCAAGGATGTAATTTATCCATGGCTCTGGGATTAGCAGCCTGAGTTATGGGTTCTATGGATTCATAGCAGGGGCTATGCAGTGGGATTCAGGAAAAGGAGAAGGAATGATTTGCCCTCACTTTCTTACATACAGATTTAGCTGTAAGCTCAGTTATGAAACTGAGAAAGTTTGTCTTCAGCATCTTTATACTTCCTTTCCTGAAGACTTTATTTCAGCTGCTGTAAGGGGCAGAAATCCATTCAGGAAAGGCCAAGAAAGAGGAGATTAGATAATGGGTAACCGAGGATAGGAACTCGATCTCACAGAAATAGGAACTGGGAAGCTAGTGAGACATACAAGATATCCCCAAGTGGCATGATTGACAAAGTAAGAAGAGAACAAGGGGAGAGTAGAGGTAGAGGCCAAGGGAAGAGATTCAGGAGAACAGAGGTGTTAGTGTCAGGAGCTGCAGAATGGTCAGGTAAATGAGGACTGCAATTTGGCGTTTAAGAAGATCATGATGACTGGGGTATAGAGCAAGGTGGCAGTTGCGGGGGGGTCTGAGATACAGAGTAGTAGGCAGTTACCTCCCAATTTCACCTAGAGCTGATCCTGCACAAAGGAGTCTCATTTAGGTCTGTTTGAATACTTTGTTAACAGCTCTTGGAAAGGGTTTGTTGAAGAAGGAGGTTGAAGCTCTTGGCTTAAATGAAGGTTCTGGATTATTTATGGATTTAATTTATCCCTGTGATCCATGTCCCCAGTTGACACAGACTATTAAGAGTTAGCTGCATTCTTTTCTCCTTGAAAAAGTAGGAAGAATATTTAATCATAACTGCGTTGCACTAATACAGATTTTAATAAAACTGGGCTGAGCTAGGACTGGGAAATTGCATAAGTGATTGGAGAGCGAACGTTCCTCTGGGTGCACTCTGTGCACTGGCATAATTCTTAGGATTGAAATACAGTATTTAATCCAAAGAGAACACAGCGTTTTCATAAATGCAGTTTAAAGTCCATGTGAACACATGCAGCACATAAACAGAATATTCTGGGAATTTTAAGCCTCCCTATAACTTGGGTAAAACTTAAAAGCACATCTGTGATGAATTTGATAGCATGTTCATTTAAATTAGTTTACTTTCTGTGGAAATCAAGGTAACGACTATTGACTGAACCCCTCCACCCCTTGTACATACTCAGTCTTTCTTTGAGCGTAAGAGAGAGGGCCTGAAGAATTATTGCCATCTGGAGCTTAGAGATCATCTTGTACAGCTTCTCCATTTTGCAGTGAAGCAACCAGGAGGATGGCTAACAGAGGAGAAATGACTTGTCCAAGGTGCCTAACTGTTTTAATGCCAGAGCTAGGAAAAGAACTGAGTTTAGGGTACTTGCTATAGGGCAGAAACCACATTACTACTAATGTTAGCAATAAAAAAGCACAATCCTACCAACTCTTCTAACTCCTCTCTAGATAAATATCTCTAACCCTGCCAGAGTTTTCTTTCCAAAAAGAAATCCAATTATGCAATTCCTACTTATGTAAAAGTCTTCAATGGCTCCCCACTGCCTATGGGGCAAGGTCCAGACTCTTGAATAATAGCCAGAACCCTACCTATTTCTATGGTCCAATGTAACTACCTCCTGCCCTTCAAGCTCTGCCTTTCAGACTTAGCATCCATGTGCGGTCACAGAATCATAGCCTCATACTTTTTCACAGTCACTGCCTGAGATTTTTAACCTTCTTCCAGTGCTTCACATTGCCCGTTTATCTTCCAGACTCAGCCTAAGCACCACTACCTCCCAGGAGCCTTCCCACACCTTCTCCCTTTGTGTTCCCTTTCTAGGATTTTGCATTTCTGTTAGAATACATGCCACATGGACCATTATTTACTTGTATGTATGACCATTGCACTAGGGAATCCTTGAGTTCAGACAGAATATCTTACCATGTTTACATTCTGAGTGCCCAATGCCTGGAATGTCTAGGTACTCAGTAAATGCTTATGGAATTGAATCAAACAACAGCAACAACACATTCAGATAGTTGTGACCCCCTAGTAGAAAATTTAGGTAAGATTATCTGTGAGCCCTTACATTTGAAACTGCCCTACTTTGTCCACCTCTTCCATCTATGGTCTATAACCTTACAGAGAGTTTGGTTGAGTTGCTGTTCCCCAGGGATACTGTCTGCGTTTATTGCTTCCCCATGCCCTGGTAAGTGGCATTGACCCTGCTTGGCAAGCCCATCCTCCTTGCTTATTTAGAAGTTACTGATTACCTGTATGTCTGATATTGTACTGGTCTTTTTACCTGTCCAAGTAGGACTCTACTATTCAGGCTATCCAAGTCTTACACTTGTGTCTTCTGACCAATGGTCTCAGCCCTCTTTACTATGTTAGCACTTCCTATAGGTACTGCGTATTTGACGTGATAATATGTACTACCTTCTTTGGTTTTTTCATTCCGGGCATATTGACCTACCCAACTAAAATATGACTCTTGAAGGTAAGAACTGTATCTTCAGCTCCTAATTTTATGAATCACCTTGGTAGTTGTTGGCCAATGGTTGAGAGGACTAAGGGAACTATTTTCTAGTGAAACTCTGTAATTTTTTTTCAATGTAGCTTTTATTTTATATTTTGAGTATTTTGCTTGAATGTTTCTTTTGCTACATAGATTCCAGCAAAGGATAGTCTAGTATCAGTCAGTATTTTTTCATCGAGTACCCAGCACTATCTAAGATCTATTTTTATTGAGATGTAATTGATAAATTACATTGTATTTGTTTCAGGTGTACAACAATGATTTGATATTTGTATATATTATGAAATAATCACTGCAGTAAGTCTAGTTAATATATATCACCATACATGGTTATGAAATTTTTTTCTTATGATGAAAACTTTCAGTGAATAAGTGCCTACTATGTGTCTTCTACTCTCTAAGCAACTTTCAAATCTGCAATATAGTATTATTAACTATAGGCATTATACTGTCCACTACATCCCCATGAATTATTTATTTTATAGTTGGAAGTTTATACTTCTTTTTTTTCTTTCTTCTTTTTTAAAAGTTTATTTATTTTGAGAGAGAATGTGAGTGTGCACAGGGGAGGCGCAGAGAGAGAGGGAGAGAGAATCCTGAGCAAGCTCTATGCCATCAGCACAGAGCCTGACATGGGGTTTGAACTCATGAACCCTGAGGTCATGACCTGAGCCGAAATCAAGAGTCAGACGCTTGGGGTGCCTGGGTGGCTCAGTCTGTTAAGTGTCTGATTTCAGCTCAGGTCATGATCTCACGGTCCGTGAGTTTGAGCCCTGTGTCAAGCTCTGTGCTGACAACTCAGAGCCTAGAGCCTGCTTCAGATTCTGTCTCCCCTGCTCTCTCTGCTCCTCCCCTGCTTGCATGCTTGCACTCTCTCTCTCTCAAAAACAGACATTAAAATAATAATAATAATAATAATAATAATAATAATAATAATAAAAAGCCAGACGCTTAACCAACTGAGCCACCCAGGTACCCTGGAAGTTTGTACTTTTGAACCACCTTCACCCGTTCCCCCCACAGACTGCGGCAACCACTAATCTATTCTCTGTATCTGTGAGCTCGGGCTTTTATTTTGTTTTGTTTCCTTTTGTTTAGTTTCCACATATACTAGTGAGAATATTTAGTGAGGCAAATAGTATTTGTCTTTCTGTGTATGGCTTCTTTCACTTAGCATTATACCCCCAAGGTCCATCCCTGTTGTTGCAAATGTCAGGGTTTCCTTCTTTTTTATGGCTGAATCACATTACGTGTGTGTGTGTGTGTGTGTGTGTGTGTGTGTGTGTGTGTGTGTGTATATATATATATATATACACACACACACACACACACACACGTATGTATGCGTAACACACGCACACCACATTTTCTTTATTCATTTAGACCCTATGATTTTGCTACTGGAATCACCTGAGTGTGTTTGTGATGATGCTATGCAAGAAGGCAGGTCTGGATGGCTGTGGTCAGGGATTCTGGAATTGAAGAGTGACTTTTGGAAGCATAATTGTCTGAGTTCATTAAAAGTAAATCTCCCAGATGGGAAGACTAGATCATGTAAAGATTTCCTCAAAGTACAGTGATTTATAGAATTAATACAATAGCAATTAAAATCTGGGATAGAGAGAAGAGTTTATCTGAGAGAATAAATAAAATTTACAAAGGAGTTTCTTTTTTTTTATTAAAAAAATTTTTTTTAACGTTTATTTATTTTTGAGGCAGAAAGAGACAGAGCATGAATGGGGGAGGGTCAGAGAGAGAGGGAGACACAGAATCTGAAACAGGCTCCAGGCTCTGAGCTGTCAGTACAGAGCCCGACGCGGGGCTCAAACTCACGGACAGTGAGATCGCGACCTGAGCCAAAGTCGGACGCTTAACTGACTGAGCCACCCAGGCGCCCATGGAGTTTTCAATAAAAGTGTATTTGAGAGGCTATTTCTATCAGATTTTAAAGCAAAAAAAGTTGTAATAATTAAAATATTTTAGTACTCATCCACAGATTGGAAAATAAATTACTCTTTTGTTGATTTGATGTCTGTGTGCATGTTTCATATAATGTATATGTAAAAAATGCCTATAACCAGTACCACTCTGCTCCTAGTCTTTCTTGGAGCTAGCAGTGGAAAAAGCCTTGCATATGCCTTTCCTTCTCCCCTTCCCAGAGGCAGTAGGAAAAGAAACTGGATTATCCCGAAGTAAAGGCATTGGGAAGTGTGTCACAAAACCATGGCCCTTTCACATAAAAAAAATTTTAACTATATGATTCCAGAGATAACATAAAAACAGTGGAAAAGGCCAGATTTTTTTCCCCTGTAAATATTGTTGAAAAGACCAAGTAGCAATTTGGAGGGAAAATCAGTGCAAACCATCTAATAAGATAAATACCAAATGAAACACATAAAAATCGAACCATAGTCCAGCATGAAGAAAGTGATTTCAAGAGTTATCAAACTCTAGAAGGGATATATATTTTACAAGCTTGGGGTTTAGGCAGGGGCTTAATGGTGACTTCATAGCACATAGAGGCCTGTAGTAATTGTACTGACTCTGTCCAGCACCGTGTCCCTAACAGCATCTGGCACATAGTAGGTTCAGTAAAAGCTTGCAGAATGTGGGTGTGCATGGATGTTTGAGGCAATGTGTAGACCCTTCCATCTGATAAAGTGTGAGAGTTCTCTGTGTGCTTGTTCTCATCTTGGCTCTCTGAACCCTGAAGAGAGGAGATGAAAAGACCCCACAGGGCCATCAGGCACCACTTCTGCTGCTTGAGGGCTGTGCTGTTCTTGTTCAGTGGGATGAAGGTGCAGACAAGGAGGAGATCCTGGAACCATAGAGAAAAAATAAAGCTCTCTCAAGGATATAGGATAGGGAGTGGGTTGAGGGGGAGATGTAGTGAATTTCTAAATGCTCTTTAAGTGATCTCAATCCTCTTCCTCTTTTGTGGCGGCAAATAAAATGATTGCCTCTCCTGCATCATGTCTTTCTCTATGTACAAAATAGCTAATAGAGGGCTGCAAACTGAAAAAAGAATTCCTTCTTCTGGATTTTTGTTGGTTTTATAACTGCTTGAATACAGGGATCAATAAATAGACTCGTTGCACTATAGTAACGCCTTGTTTACTCGTCTGAGTTCCTTCCAGAAGGCAGGCCTTTGTCTGTTTGATTCACCAGTGTATCCTCTGCACTAAGCTTATGCCTATTTTAGAGTAGAAACTTGAAAACGTGTGTCAGATGAATGAATAAGGGCCTACTGTGTGCCTTCAGAGAGCTGTAAGTGAAGACCTGTAAGACACAGCCTTTGCCTTGGAATTTATCATGTAAAAATATCTGGTCTTTATTAGTGTTTTCCTTGGGGCGCTGTGTTTTCAAGGAATGCTCAGTGTGTGAATTCTACACCTTAATTAGCTTTGGAGACATACGGATCCAGAATACATTATAATCATTTGTCTCGGCCTTATTCGTGCACTGGGTTCATCATTGTTTTATTTTGAGCACAGCTCCTTCTTCCCCTCTCTACTGTAGAGTTATTAATAGTAATCGGAGCTTCCCGGCATCAGTCAGCGGCATGCTGAAAGGGATGTTCAAAAGAGATAGGAAGGATTCATCTCCCAAGTAATTTGTATGCCAGGGAGTACCACTCCTTAGAAATCCTGTTCTCTGTAGCTGACACGGTTCACGAGAGGGCTGGCGTGGAGCAGTGAGCCACGGCAACCAGAGTAGACAGGGAAAAACTGGAGCCTAGAGCTAAAGCCCTCCCCTATCCCGGGGCTGAACAGGTGCTAAGGGGGGTTGCCTGGTAGAGGCACCAGCTGGCTGTGGGAAGAAAGAACAAGGCAGATCGGCGGACCAGGGAACCCAGGTGATCACAGGGCAGTCCTAGCAGAGGCTCTGAATGTAGAAAGCAGATAGCAAAGCATATGGGAGATGATTAAATGTAGTGGTTGAGAAGGGCAGCTTTTGAAAGCAATCCAAGTGTCTCTCAGTGGATGAATGGATAAGCAAAATGTGGTGCGTACATACCGTGGACTATTATTCGACCTTAGAGAGGGAGAAAATCCTCATATGTGCCACAGCATAGATGAACCTCGAGGACATCATGGTAATGAAATAAGGTGGTAACAAAAAGACAAATACTGTATGATTCCACTTACATGAAGTTCCTCAACTAGTCAAATTTGGAGACAGAAAGTAAAATTGTGGCTGCCAGTGGCTAGGGGAGTTGGGGAATGGGGAACTGTTTGATGGGTGCAGAGTTTCAGATTTGCAAGATGACAAAGTTCTGGAGATTGGTTGAACAATATTGTGAATGCAGTTAACATTATTGAACTGTACACTTAAAAATGGGTGGTACAGGGGCGCCTGGGTGGCGCAGTCGGTTGAGCGTCCGACTTCAGCCAGGTCACGATCTCGCGGTCCGTGAGTTCGAGCCCCGCGTCAGGCTCTGGGCTGATGGCTCGGAGCCTGGAGCCTGTTTCCGATTCTGTGTCTCCCTCTCTCTCTGCCCCTCCCCCGTTCATGCTCTGTCTCTCTCTGTCCCAAAAATAAATAAACGTTGAAAAAAAAATTAAAAAAAATGGGTGGTATGGTAAATTTTATGTTATGTGTATTTTACCATAACTGAAAACTTTCAAAAAATCAGAGATAAAGTAAAGAAAACAAGAAAGGTGTCTTTGAACACAAACTTAGTCCAAATCCTGGCACAGACACTGACTAGATGAGTGCCTTTGGGAAAATCAGATAACTTCTTTGGGCTTTGGTTTTCTTTTTAATATAGGGGTGACAGTTATAGTACCTATTCTTTCGGCTTCTTGCGAGGATTAAATGAGATACCGTATGTAAAGTCCATGGCACTTAAAAGAGTGCAACGGTGTTAGTTTTCACCATGATTATCAGGAGAATGTGTAACAGTTCAAGTATACAAGCAGGTGGTTTGCTTTAGGATGTCTGTGAGCATTCTATGGGCATGAAGTTCCAGATTCAGATTGAGGGACATGACTTCAGTTTGTAGTGTGACCTATAAAAAGCAAGGTGTAGCCCCATGCCAGGGTCAACAAATACTTATGGAGTACATACTAGCGGCCAGGTGCTGCTTGAAGGGTAGGGAGACAATAATGTGATCTCACTCACAGTATGGTGGGTATGTTGTCAAGTTTTTAAGGTGAAAATCCAGTTATTTTATCTGGATACATGATAGGCACTTAGTATTAGGTATATTACAGAAGCCTGGTCAGTTATTAGAATTATGGCACCGCAAGACAAGGATTGGATTTACAACTAGAGTAACTTTACGTATTGAGATTTTTCCATTTGCCACGGACAGAAATCGCAAGTCAACACAGCTTGAGCACAAATTTTAACGTACTGCTTTACAAATGGAAAATCTGGTAGTATACCTGACTTCAGGCGTGGCTGGACCCAGGTGTTCAAATGATGTTGGAAATCTATCTCTTAGCGAGTCTTCACTCTGCTTTTCCCTGTATTGGCATCATCCTTAGGCAGTTCATCATGATGGTGGTAACACAGCCAGTAATGCTGCTTGGTCTCTATTCTGTCAACTTAACCCTCCTGTTCTTCCTCTTTCTTTTCCTTTTCTTTTTCCCTTTTTTTCTTCTCTCTTCTGAACTATTCCATCCAAAAAGCCATTAAGTGGGACTGAGCAAGCTAAGAGTCTTTGCTGGGGGGGAGGGGTGGGAAGCTGTGGTGGCACAGAGCAGGGTGTTCGAGCCCAGCAGGGGTGAGAAGGGTGCCCACGTGGGAGTGATGAAGCCCATGTTGGGTAAGGAGAGCATTCCAGCAGAGGGTGATCTTGGCAGCGCGTCCTGGGAGAAGGGCTGTTCAGTGTTTTGTGTCAAAGCCCGTGTGAGGTGAGGATAGTAGTCAGTGCAAGTTGTTGGAGATCAGGAAGGACGAGGAGCGTGCTCACAATGGAAGGCCTGGCATGGAGCCCATGTGGGGTGAGGAGGGTGCCTGTGAAAGGGGATATCCCAGAACAAGGTGTCAGAGCCTGAGAAGGGTGAGGGGGCTCTCCCTGTAGGGTGGAGTGGCTTGGGAAGAGGTGTGCAAGTCCAGGCATAGTGTGAAGGGCTTTCACAGGGGAGCCAGGTTCTCACTGTGAGAGAAACGTGTTTCAGATATGAAAGGGAGAAAAATAAATGCAACCCTGTTAGATTGGATTGAAATTTTATTTTTCACTCTCTGATCAGTAGGTAGATATAGATAAATAGATAGATGTAGAAACAAATATAAATGTAAATGTGTATGTATATGCGGTAGTGGTGTGTGTGTATCCATGTACCTATGTTTCTAGATACTATTATTCACTAAAAGAAGCCAGGGATTCCTGGGGAAATAGTTGAGTGAAGGGCTGGGGCAGGGAAGACCCAAGTTGAGCCTGGAACATTTTGTGCATGAAAGCAAGGAAGGGCTAAAGAATGCGAGGCATACGTTAAAATGACTCAGGAGCAGTGTAAAGGGCTCCCACTGGCCACACATGGGACAACTTGAGCTTCAAAGTAAATAATGATAGCAACAGGTTAATGCCCACTGAGTAAAATCAGGGAAGCCTGAGTTGAAATTGACACAAATTGAAAGTTGATGGCTGTGAAAAACGGATATGTATGTACTATCATCGCAAACTGTTTACTAATTACAATGGGAAAGGGATGTGGAGGTGACGTCTCCTAACAAGACTGAAGTGCTGGTATTGGAGGTGTCCCACAGTCCCTCCAGGTCCACTTGTGACATCTTCTTTCTGCTCCTCCCAGGGAGGCTGGCCTCTACTGACCTTTACTCCCTTGTCCTCTGGTTTCTACTTGGGTTTGGCCGATGGACAGTGGCACCAGGTGATGAGAGGGTAAAGGGCTAAGTTGTCTGGCTCCTTGCTGGCTGGGCTGCAGTCTGGCAGTCCTGAGCTTCAGCAATGAGCCTTCTCTGACATCTTCAGCTCTCACTCCTGGCACAAAACCCTCCCCTGGGCCCTGTGGGGCCAGCAGTGATAATCATTTGCCACTGTTGTTAGCTGGAGTGAGGCCCCATTCTTTACCGATTTCCCTTAATCCTGTCTTCACCTCTGTATAACATCCCTTCGTTAAACCCTCTTCAGGGCGCTCCCTGTTTCCTGCTGGGAGCCTGACTAATACAGCGTTATAGTATTATTAGCAGAAGAAAGGGCAAACGGTAACAGCAGATGTCCACGGCAACTGATGCTGACCCACCATTGCTCCTAGATTAGAACGTCCAGTCATCTCCCCTATAGATAGGATTGGGCCCCCAGATGTCAAGTGACCCGGGGTGTGGAAAGAGAACAACATCAGAGCAGCAGCTCAGTGACCAGAGAGGAATTTTGTCCCAGTCATGCATACAGATAGTCCTCTAAAAGGAAAGACTCCTTAAATTTATGTGGGAGAGTCAGATACTTGCCCCTTGCCTTCAGTCAAGGAGGTGGTATCCCTCCTTACCTTATGAAAGAATCACAGTTCACAATGTCCTGGGCCTTTTGAATGAAACTGTCCTTGTGATTTCTTCCAAAGACGATCAAATAATAAAACAACCCAAAGGTCACGGCATTATCGTCTTTCAAGACTGTGCAGTCTTGACTATACCATTAACACTGGACAAATCATAAGTGGCAGACGTTCTTATTTCTGGAAACTTTCCGTTTCAGCCACTCCCTCTTGTGTTGTTCTGGGAAGCAAGCACAGACAAGGACATGGAGTAGGCTTTCTTAATGTCAGATCAGCTCAGAGGTGTCCTTTGTTCCAGCCTCTGAACATGGGGTGACACTTCGGAGTACAGCCTGCTAAGAGAGCAGGCAAAGCACTCCCATGAGTTATTGGGTTGCTAAGCACCCCATTTGCAGAGTGATCCCATTAAATTACCCTGTAGCTCCAATTAAGGGAACTCAGACCAGAGTCCATATTTAAGAGTGCTCCCTTGTCAGTTTTATCCTGGGGTTTAAATGGAATTCTTAATGTGGGTAGGGCAAACCGAAACATTTCCTAATTCTGCTAGATGTAGCAGAGGAATCATGCACAGGAGCCCCCTTTCCAATGTGGGCGGGGAAAATGGGTCATATCTGCTGGGAGAGATCACTTAAATTCCCTTTTGTTTTCCATTAAAGTCCTGCACACAATGTACTCAGTCACAACAGCGAACTTAGATGTCAGAATACTCATTTTCATAAATGGGTCTGGAAAACAGTCACATTCACCCCTTGCTGTTTTCAACTTTGGAGTAACTTTATAGAACACACTATTTTAATTCCCACTGACTTACACGAGTTAAGGTCAGAAGTCCAGGATAGGCTGGTATAATTGGATGGTAGAAGAAAATCCTGGATTTCTTTTATAAAGTTTTTTTTTTCCTGTTGGTGCCTCGTGTGTGTGTGTGTGTGTGTGTGTGTGTGTGTGTGTGTGTGTGTGTATGTGGGGGTGGAGGGTAAGCCTCAGTACGTAGACTATTTTCACTTAAATGTCTTGCAGTTTACAATAAAATACCATGCAGATGGTCCCCAAGGTAGGCACACCCAATTTGTGAATGTGTCTTGTATCTGTGGTACCAGTTACATAATCACCCTCCCCCAACCTTCCTCACCACAAAGCTGCTCTTCTCTCCCTCCCTTCTTGTCATTTGCTGGCTCCAAAACACAATCTTGGGGTCGTTGGCCACTGATACCAACTCAAGTCTGACTTGGGTCAATTTCTGATCCACTACCTCTTTTCCATAATATCCTTTCGTCTTCTTGAAGTAATTATGCATGCCATACAGTTTCTGTGTATTTTGTGATTTTCATTACTCTGAACTCTGCTCATTCTTCCTTGGGCAATTCTCTCATATAAATGGTAGTGTTTAAGACCATGAATCAGACAGACAGGTTCAAGTCTTGGTTCTACCACTTACTAGCATTATGACTTTGGGCAAATTATTTTGCTTTCTGTGCCTCAGTCTTCCGATTGATAAAATTGAGATAATAACATAATTATACTCATTTCTTAGCCATGTTATGAATATCATGCAAAACAATGTAAGTTGGATGGTGTGGCAGGAACACATTGTAAGTGCTTAAAAACATGATTTGCTGATGTCTGCTATTATCTTTATTTTGTTTCTTCTTTTTCTTCCTTGCTCTATCCTCTCTTTTCTAATTTTCCTCAAGTGTTTGAGAAAATTTTTTTCCTTTTTTCCTTTCTTTTTTTTTAATGCTTATTTATTTTTGAGAGAGAGAGAGAGAGACAAATGGAGCATGAGCAGGGGAGGGACAGAGAGAGAGGGAGACACAGAAACTGAAGCGGGCTCCAGGCTCTGAGCTGTCAGCACAGAGCCCGACATGGGGCTCGAACTCACGACCGTGAGATCATGGCCTGAGTTGAAGTCAGATGCTTAACTGACTGAGCTACCAAGGTGTCCCAATTTTTTCCCTCTTTTGATGATCTTCCCCCATTTCTGTGTTCTTCAAGCTGAGGTACAGGTGACAATAGGCAGTAGCCATTCCCTAATGAGGGCTGGCCTGGGCTCAGTGTCGTCTGCTACAGGGAGCTACCTGACACCCTACTTTGTTTTTCTGCTAGTCTTCGCCAGTTTTTAGTCCTGAGTGACCCTATGGCTCCTAAAGATCAGAGTAGTGCTGGGGATGCACTTGCATCAAGAAAAGCAAAACTATCTGCTTGGGAGGGGAGGGTGAGGGCATCAGACGTATTAGTAGTAAATAACATTTCTTGACATTTCTAACAAGGTCTCTTCAGAATTCCAGAATTTCTACCTTAGTCTCTATCCTCTTCAAATTAAATATGCTTTTTGATTCATTCAGTTTTTGAAGATACTGTTAGTGGGAAAAACAAAATGGTTTCTTAATTGACTTGATCATTTCTGCTTTGTATGACTGTTACAAAATAGTATACTATTTTTTATTGAAATTGTGTAGCATCTTAGTTATATTCAACATTAAATAGGCCTTTGTGTTGTAGCCTGTAGAATTATTTCTATGGGGAAAATAAGCTCTAAGTCCTTAATACCTAACTAATGAAAGAAATCTTTAGAAGGCTACAGGTTTGTAAATGGGGGACTGAATGTATAGTATGATATGTACAATGCAGGTCAACTTTTACAAGGTCCAACCTCCATTCTGTCTAGATAAGACATTGACCAGGAGAG
Organism: Felis catus; assembly: GCF_018350175.1. Classification (NCBI taxonomy): domain Eukaryota; kingdom Metazoa; phylum Chordata; class Mammalia; order Carnivora; family Felidae; genus Felis; species Felis catus. The sequence continues at coordinate 138,155,532 of NC_058371.1, forward strand.
ACCCAAGAACTCATTTAATATCAAATGAAAATGTTATTTCTCTGGAATTGGATTGGATTTTGTATTAGTCAAGGTTCTCCAGAGAAACAGAATTAGTAGGACACACACACACACACACACACACACACACAGAGAGAGAGAGAGAGAGAGAGAGAGAGAGCGAGAGCGAGAGAGAGAGAAAGAAAGAAAGAAAGAAAGAAAGAAAGAAAGAAAGAAAGAAAGAAAGAAAGAAATTTATTAAAAGACTCGGCTCATGCAGTTTTGGAGGCCAAAAAGTCCCACAGTTTGCTATCTGTGAGCTGGAAAACAAAGAAAGTTGGTGATATAATTCAGTTCGAGTCTGAAGGCCTGAGAACTAGGGGGTCAGTGGTATAAGTTCTGGAGTCCAAAGGTTTGAGAACCATGGCGCCTGTGTCTGAAGACAGGAAAAGCTGGATATCCCAGCAGAAGAAAAGAGAGAGATCATTTGTCCTTCCTTCTCCTTTGTGCTCCATTCAGAAGCCCAAGGGGTTGGAAGATGTGCCCCCAGCTACCGTCCCCCCCCTACTACACCCTCACTGGTGAGGGTGGATCTCTTTACTCAGTCAACTGAATGAAATGCTAATCTCTTTCAGAAACACCACACAGATACACCCAGAAATAATATTTTACCAGCTATCTGGGTGTCCTTTAGCCCTGTCAAATTGACACATAAAATTAACCATCACTTTTAATCCCCTTTATAAATGGAAGCCTGTCTTTAGCTCAGGTTTATTCTCATGGCTAAATGGAGTACAAAGTCTGAACCCATGGATGATGGATAGAATATGATGTAAAAACCCAATTTCTAAATTTCTAAAAATATAAACAAACTCAGAATTTGTTTGCTTATGTTTTTAAGTTGGAAAGGTTGAAAAACTGTTGCAAAGCTACTTTTGGACTTGTTTGAGTAATTTACCAACATTCAGCCCGTTTCAATTATCCTTGCCCACCCACTGGTTCAACCAAATTAAGAATTTTAACACCAGGCATTTAAAAGGGAAAGGAAAAAGAGATTCATGTATTTGGATTCTTCAAAGAGAAAGTGAGAGGGAATTTGTGCCAGTTTCTGTATTTTCTTACTTCTCATCCCAAGTTACTGCTGTCCTTGGCAGGCAAGTCTTCCTCAAATTGTAGTTTGTGTACCATGTATCTATTTGAATTCCCTGGGGTGCTCATTAACATGCACATTCCTGGGGACCACCCAGAATTTCTGATTTGGAATTTCTGGAGTTGGGGTTTGGCAAATTGCATGGCTAACAGCCCCCCAAATGATCTTTATGAACTCTGAAGTTTGAGGACCGCTGATGCAGACATTCTGCCTTAGGATGTTAAGTGGTTGACAATGAATGTGGTGTTAATGGCCCCTTTTTACTCAGGATTTGGTTTTGCTGGACCTCCACATTTTAGATTCTTGACTTTTTGAGGAGGATTTGTCAGGGTCTATGTAATATTAGTTTGTTGGGCTGCCATAATAAAATACCATAAACAGAGTGGCTTAAAGAACACAAATTTATTTTCTCAGAGTCCTGGAGGCTAGGAGTTCCAGATCAGGGTGTTAGCAAGGGCTGGTTTCTGGTGAGATCTCTCTCCTTGGCTTGCAGATGGCCGTCTTCCTTGTCTTTGCATGGTTTCCTCTGTTGGTGCATGTTGTCTGTGTCTTAATCTCATATTCTTACAAGTACATCAATCATATAGGATTAGGGCCCACCCACTGAACCTCATTTTATCTGACTTACCTCTTTAAAGGCTCTATCTCCAAATACAGTCACATTCTAAGGCATTGAGAGTTAGGACTTCCACAAATGAATTTGGGGGGAAGCAACTCACCCCATAATAGTCTAGATTTCAAACCGCTGTGTAAGTAAGTGCAAGATGAACACTGCAGATTTATGATCGGGTTCCCTCCCCATTCTGGCTTCTGTCTATTGAAGGGATGCTTACTCCTGGTTGGTCTCTTTTTCTCTCTCCTCTAAGACAGCAGGAAGGAGGAAGGGACAATGAGACCTTGATTTTCATTGGCTCTGTTCTTCCTAAGCTCCATTTCTTTGAGTGTGGGAGAGTCTAATTACTTAGACTCAACTGCTTAAATGACTAAGAATGGTGGTTCTCAAAGGAAATCTGAGAAGCCAAACTCTCCTCATAAGTAATATTAAGATCTTTCCTTTTTTTTTTTTTTTTTTTGTTAAACTGGATGACATCTGCACTGATTGTGCAAGAGCAGGGCTGACCAGAACTGCTGGTGCTTCCACATGAATTGAGGCAGTAGCACCAAAGCTGTACTAGTAGTCGTAGTCATTATATAATTTCACCACAATGCATTTGCATTGCAGGAAATAAAATGTCAGTTTCACTTAAAAATGCCCTTGTTGAAATAGTAAAAATTATTAGGTTTGCTATATTTCAGCCTTTGAGTCTACCTGTTTTTAGGATGATAGGTGACAAAATGGGAGGTATGCATAAAAGTACTCTGCTGCATACAACTTTCAGTGGCTGTTTTGAAGAAAAGCATTGGTATGATTGAATTGTGAGCCAAAGTAGCCTCTTTTTTTCATGAAACACCATTTTAACTTCAAAGAACGAGTGATGAACTCTGGTTATATTCAGACTCGTGTGGCTGGCAGACGTGTTCACAGAAATGAATGAAGTGAGCCTGTCACTTCATGAAAAGCGACTGACAGTGTTTGTTGCCCATGATAGAATTCAAGCTTTCAAGTGAAAATTGGAATTTTGGAACACTTGTATCTGTTACTGTGAGCTTGATAGCTTACCAACATTTGAAGATTTTCTACTGAGGTTGGTGATTAACAAATGTGATTTCTTTCATATTACGTAATGAAATGTGTCAATATTTGGGAAACCTACATAATTCATGGAACCACTCTTTTCCAAATGAAATAATACATGATGCTACAAAATCATGTGTGGGTGAAAGATCTATGTGTGGGTTCAAGATAGGGGCACATGGGTGGCTCAGGCGGTTAAGCATCCTCCTTTGGCTCAGGTCGTGATCTCGGGGTTCGTGGGTTTGAGCTCTCCGTCGGACTCTGCTGTCAACTCGGAGCTTGGCGCCTGCTTTGGATTCTGTGTCTCCCTCTCTCTCTGCCCCTCCCCCGCTTGCACTCTGTCTCTCTCTATCAAAAATAAATAAACATTAAAAAAAAAAGTGCAAGATAGACCAGCAAATTCTTATGTAGCAGTTCGTTATATGATTTCAGATTCTCATTGCAACCAACCTTTAAGAAACTATAATTGTTAAGTTTTTGCATATTATCAGAGAAGAATATTCACTACTATCTGAATGGATTATTATAAATGCTCTTTCCTTTTTCAACCACATATCTGAGTGAGGCTGAAGTTTCTTTATTTAATGCAACCAAAAATATATTCTTATCAAAGTAGATTAAATGCAGAAGCAAATATGAGGATCTAGCTGTCTTCTATTTAAGCTAAACATTACAGATTTGCAAAAATATAAAGACATGCCATTTTCTGACTAATTGTTTTTGTATTTAGGGATAGACACAAAATACATAAATAAATTTTATTTATTTAACATGTAATGGGTTTTTCATTGCTGTTTTAAAACAAACTGATAAATACATATTTAAAAAAAATTCTCAGTTCCAATTTCTAATACAGTGACTACCTATGCATATAACCCAATAAACAAAGGCTCTTTGGGAGCCCCAATAATTTTTAAGAATGTGAAGGGATCCTGAGATCCAACAGTGTGAGGACTACCAAATTAGACATTTTTCTAGCTATATTGTGGTAATTGGTTTAGAGTTAACTTTGATTCATGGTGCACTTAGAGCCAAATATATTCACTATCTGAATGCTAAACATAGTAAGGTTGACTTTTGCTTTTTTCTCATTGGGAGAAAAATCCTATTGGTATTCCATACCAAAGTATTCTCATGCATAGATTAATGCTTGTTTTACCTTTCCTAATTCCAAATAAGATTAGATAATCATGAACCAACTGGAAAACAAAAAGTCTTCTCTAAGAACTAATGTTTGTGAGAGTTTTGTTTCAATGTAATGAAAATGTGTTTAAATTAGCAGAGAGTAAATTCTGCCCTATAGAAATGCACTTGGAAATCTTGGCATCAATGTACTATTTTCCTCATTCTGCTCCTGTTTTGTCCTTTTCCATTTTACAGAGCATTTGTGCCCTTCCCCTCCTCATCTTTCTTTCACACCTCTTCTTTTATTCATCCCCCCCCCCCCACCGCCTTTTTCCTTTTGCCTTATTACAGCTGGGGTTATTTCCTCACATGCTGCACTTTGTGGTTTCTGCAGCGTCCTCTAGGAAAGATGCTGAATCAGTCGCTATGAGCAAGGCACTGACAAAGCGTAGGTACACCTTCACATTCTCAGCTCCAGACCTTCCACAGTCTTCTGTTCAACATGGGACTAAAATTCAACATGGGACTCTATGCTGTGCTTCCGTTCTTAGATTTCTAGAGTCTATGAGGGAAGGATAGGGAAGAGGATTTTAACTTAAAACTTATACCTTCTAAAAGAAATGACTTCAGAATAAGTCCTGCTGTTTCACTGTGTGCTTCATAGATTTCTTTCTCATTTTTCCTCTAGTCCAAAAGTCACTCCCGAGTCGGCCTGAAATCAAGCACGAAGCAAAAGGTATGTTTTTTTCCCCCTCTGCATCATTCTGTAAAAAATAATTATTTTGGTGGATGCTTTTATTTATTTTTTTTAAAAGAGAATGATTTCTTTTTTGAAGGTAAGGATACTCCCAGAAACAAGGTATTTTGGAATTTTCACTTACTTTGCTTCTACAATAGCAAACCTGAAATGGGAGAAGAAATCCTTGAAATGAAATGGAACAAGAGAGATTCTGGAAACCCAGTGACAGAAGCTGAGAATTTCTCATGGCTTACAAGCAATTCTGAAAGCAAGGTCAGAAGATAATGTGCCAGATTCAGTTCTCGTGTTTTTTAAGCCCTTGGCAGTGAAGGAATTTGTTTCTATCTCAGTTCATGTGTCCACTAAACTTTATTCTCTCAGGATCTACTATGGAGAATGACCCTCACCTATGACCTGTGGCGAATTGGCTAAAACATGAGCTCTGAGTTAGAAAGAATTGCTTTCAATCCCTGGTTCTGTTACTTTATTAGCTATGTGACCTTGGACACATTTGTACAAAGAAGACGATTGTACCTACTAGTGTAGTATATTCTAAGGATAAAATGAGATAACATATGTGAAAACCTTATATCCTAGTGCCTAGCACAAAATAGGCATTTAATTTTAAAAATCCTGGGGCGCCTGGGTGGCGCAGTCGGTTAAGCGTCCGACTTCAGCCAGGTCATGATCTCGCGGTCCGTGAGTTCAAGCCCCGCGTCAGGCTCTGGGCTGATGGCTCAGAGCCTGGAGCCTGTTTCCGATTCTGTGTCTCCCTCTCTCTCTGCCCCTCCCCTGTTCATGCTCTGTCTCTCTCTGTCCCAAAAATAAATAAACGTTGAAAAAAAAATAAAAATCCTAATATTCTTTCATTGATACTTTAGATCAAAACAATAGAAAATTTGAAATTCCTAAATCTTAATCCTCAGACACACAGACATACACATTTACATATATTTAAATTATGTTAATTCCTGGTGATACATAGGGCGATGATATAAATAGATTTATTAGAATTTGGAGAAGTCCATGTTAAAAAATTATTATTCTAATGTCGATGTTTGAACTTGTTGGAGTACTTGCTGAACCTTTGAGGATAATGGATGAGTTAACTCAGAATACCTTTCTTGATGTTAATTGTTAGAGAAAAAACACTTCAAGAATGCAAAGCATCTAAGAGGTGCTTAAGGAGATTAAAAGAGGTAACATCTGTGAAAGCACTAAACCCCGTGCCTAAGTACATAGTAACTGTTTTTATTAGCAGAACATCATGTTGCTTGGGAAGAAGACAGGCAGACAGGGGTTCCAGCCCAGCCTCAACACTTACCTGCTAATAACAGCTAACACTGATGGAGCAAACACTGTGCTCCAGGTACAGTTCTGAGCACTTTCCAATGATCAACTTATTTAATACTCTCTACAGCCCTCTGACATAGGTGTTCTTGTATCCCCAGGGTCTGTTGGCAGAATGAAATTACACCAGTAATTTGAACAGAGAAAATTTAATATGAAGAACTGTTACCCGGTTGTAAAGTTGTTAACTAGGTAATGGAAGAGTACAAAACATAGGGGAAGGAAAGAAAAATAAGAGAAAAACAGAAAGGGAGACAAATCATAGGAGACTCTTAAATATAGAGAACAGACTGAGGGTTGCTGGAGGGGAGGTGGGTGGGGAGATGGGCTAAATGGGTGATGGGCGTTAAGGAGGGCACTTGTTGGGAGGGGCACTGGGTGTTATATGTAAGTGATGAATCACTGGGTTCTACTCCTGAAACCATTACTACATGGCATAGAGCATTTTTGCCCTTGACTTGAATTTAAATAAATTAACAAAGGAGTGTCTGGGTGGCTCAGTTGGTTAAGTGTCTGACTTTGGTTCAGGTCATGATCTCACAGTTTGTGAGTTTGAGCCCTGCGTCGGGCTCTGGGCTGACAGCTCAGAGCCCGGAGCCTGCTTCGGATTCTGTGTCTCCCAATCTCTCTGCCCCACCCTGCTCGTGCTCTGTCTTTCTCCCTCTCTCTAAAAAATGAATACACATTAAAAAAGTTTAAATAAACAAAAAGACGACTATAGGGGTGGGGGTGGTGAGCAATTCCAGGAAGCCGGTATCATACCCAGGGTGGAGCGAATAAGGCGAAGAGATGGGATTATGAAAACTTCTTAGATCTTTAGAGGAAGGGCCCCACAGAGTTGAGGTTCAGACCTCTGAGGAGCGGGTGCTGGCCAGCATGCTGTGAGTCTGCACATGTGGCCAGACTGGACTCAGTGGCTGTGCAGGAAGCACAGAAGGATAATGCTGCTGGTGTGAGGCCCAGAGGAAGCACAGCTGAGGGAGCAAGTTCCTTCTCGCTTCTCCCCCTCTGCACCCCCTCTAGTGCTTCTCACTGGCAGAACTAACAAGAAGCCAGCTGACTGTGCAGGAATGTGTTTCTCAGAGCCCCAGGCCTAGATCACAAACCAGGTTACAGAAAGAAGGGTTTGGAGATGAGAGATAATAATTTAGCAACTGGTACCATTATTAGTTCCTTTTCGTAGATGAGGAAACAGAGGCAGAGATGTGTTAAGCTCTGTTTGCCCGGTGTTATGCTCTGAGTATTTGTGCCCCCCTCAGATTCAAATCGGAATTTGATGATATTAGGTGATGATATTAGGATGGGGACCTTTGGGAAGTGCATGGGTCATGAGGGCTCTGCCCTCATGAGTAGGATTAATGCTCTTATAGAAGAGACCCCATAGAGCTTCCTTAGCCCCTCCTCACAGCGAGATGTGTGCAACACAGTGAGATGTGAGCACACGGGCACCTTGATGTCAAGCTTCCAGCCTCCAGAACCATGAGAAATAAATTTCTGTTGTTCATAAGCTACCCAGCCTGTGATATTTTGTTATAGCCACCTGAATGTACTAAGACACCCATCTAGAATGAGGCCAGTCAGAAATTAAACCTAGCCAACCTGGCTCCAAAATTTATGCTTTTTAAGTTCTTGTACAAGTACCCATGGGCAAAAACACTCCAAGTCTTATTTTTAAAATCTACAAAATGAGGGGCGCCTGGGTGGCTCAGTCAGTTAAACGTCCAACTTCAGCTCAGGTCACGATCTCATGGTTCATGGGTCTGAGCCCCATGTCAGGCTCTGCACAGAGAGTGCGGACGGAGCCTGCTTGGGATTCTGTCTCTCCCTCTCGCTCTCTGCCCCTCCCCTGCTTGCACTCTGTCTCTTTCTCAAAAATAAATAAATGTTTGAAAAAAAAATCTACAAAATGAGAATTATAATTCCCAACTTCTGGGGTTGTTCTAGGGGATTAAATAATATAAATGATGTGCTTATTGTATTTTTAGTACATAGTAGGTTCCTAATATTAGCTCTTGCTAAATATGGCATTTCTCTTGTTTTGAGTAGAGGGACCTCATTTTGCCTCAGTGACTCTATGTGCAGTTTTGAAAGGATTGCTCTTGGCCTTGGGGCGATCCCATCTACAGTGAGTTGTTCATTTAGTTGATTATCGCTCCAGGTTAGCATGTCTAAGTGTTTATGCCAGAAATTGAACAGCAGAGAGAATTTAATACTGGAGCTTGATCAATGGAGGCTTTATTGATGATGTCCTTAAAAATCAGAATTTATTAGGGGTGCAACAAGGCACTGAATTAGTCTTTCAATTCAGATTTTAAGAGGTGGGGGAAATCACTGAATTTATTTATTCATTCTTTGACACAACAGTTATTCATTGGGTACCTAATTGCACCAAACATTATCTAGGAGTGGTATCCAGGAGTGATATAAACAGAGAACAGACCCTGCCCTAGAGACTGTTTCTTCCAATCTGGGGCGGGCGGGGGGGGGCGGCGGGGGCATGTGATGCATCAACCCAGATGCTTATTCTCACTCCTTGTTTTTGACAGGTGTATATGGGTGTATCTTTCTTGCTATCATGCTATCATGTGGGTAAAATATCTATTGGGCCTACTACAGAGTTGACTAGTACCCAGTGGAGATTGTGTGGTGGTAGAGAGGTGTTAGGGAGAGCAACTGCCTCTTCCAAAGGACAGTCGTTCAATAACTGGGGAAGAGGTGAGTCTCAGAGCAGACTCAGGGGCTGAGTGGGAGAGGCTGGGAGGCAGCAGCACTGGAAAGCTCTTGGGCTTCTGGTGGGAGGTCATACGATGTTTGTGTGCAGGGATAGGAGAGTTAAGGGCTCCAGGCCTGGTGCTGTGATGCTGTATGGGCCCTTTTGTCCTTGCATGATCGATAGACTGGGAGACAGGACCTGGGAACAGGCAAGGCCTCAGAGCCCTGGAAGCAGCTGAGATAGTATCAGGAACCTCTCCCATAAAAATTGGGTTGTTTTTATGCTTTATTTCCTCTCTGTGTTTACTTTCTGTCTGCCTAAAAGTGCCATATATCCTGGTATCCCTAAGGAACTAAGGGAAGGGCTTTATATATGAGCTTTGGCCAGAATTTTAAGGCGAAGCTGTCGTGGAGGCTAGCATGGTAGCCATTCATTCGGCAAGTAAATACTCTGTTACCCCAGTGTGGAACGTCAGTGAGCGAGGCTGAAATAAATAGAAGACTCTTCTGTCTCTTTCCCACAAAACTTACTTACCTACTCCCCAATTATCTTTTCAAGATTAATAACAATATTAGTAATAGAAATAGCATACAATCAATGTTCTGGTTGCTTTGCAAACATTCCGTGGTTGCACTGTTTTCATTCGATTTTAATCAGAAAGAAAATTGAACTGCCAAAGCCTAAGGTTAACAGAGTGTTTTAAATATTTTGTCTCCTGCCCAAACATTTCTCTGGTGTTCAGGGATCTTGAGTGTACTACATATATCCTTTTTTCTATTAAAACCATATCTGCAGATCTGATAAATAAATTCACAGTAAGTTACACTTGAATTATGTGGTTTAAAGTCTAATCTCTCCTAAGAGTATTTGCATTTTAATAGGTGATAGAACTAATGAAATGGAGTTGAAGGGGTAGAATTTTCTGGCATTAGCAAGGAGGGAACAATTTTGGGTTGGTAGAAAGATCTTATCCTTGCTTCTAAAATTACATTGTTTACCTGTAAGATGGATTCTGGAGGATATATTAACTGATTAGATGACCTAGGGTCACAAATGTATACAGTGGGTGGTGAGTCAGTACTCTAATTTGGAGCATCGAGGTTGGCAGTTTGTTACTCAGCCCATGATCATCTCTTCCTCCCACCCCATTCCCCACCCGCCTCCTTATTTATGAGCATAAAGTCCATCCTTCCCACAGAACTATTACTTTCCTCCAAACAAAAATTGTGTTTTGTTAGTATTTGCACCTTTCCTCTACCTCCTTCTCTATGGTGTCTAGTGTCTGAGAGTTTTCTAAATGTTTATATCTGAGTAAACCTGAGTATATTTAAGTAAACCATGTTATGGACAATAATGGAGCCCTGTGTTAGTCTCGGGTCCCTGGAGAAGTAGCTTTTAGGTTTTCCTGGAAAAGACTAAAAAAGACTCTTGAACATTTCCTGTGGTATTATTTTCATTTTCTAATTCTATCTTTATGCTCCATCAGCAGTGTTCTTTTGCCCTTCTGTGCCCTCCATTCAATCCCCACCCCTCACACACAGCATGGTACATTTGTTATGATGGATGACCCCACAGTGATGCTTCATTATCACCCAATGCCCATAGTGTACATTAGGGTTCACTCTTGGTGTTGTACATTCTATGCATTTCAAAAAGTGTATGACGTGTATCTGCCATTATAGCGTTCTACAGAATAGTTTCCCTGCCCTAAAAGTCCTCTGTGCTTCACCTGTTCTGGTCTCCATCCCCAGCCTCTGGCAGCCGCTGATCTTTTTAGTCTCCACTGTTTTGCCCTTTCCAGAATATCATATTGTTGGAATCATACAATACGTAGCCTTTTCAGGCTGGCTTCTTTCACTTTATAATACGCATTTAATGTTCTTCCATGTCTTTTCACAGCTTGGTAGCTTATTTCATTCTAGTGCTGAACAGTAGTCTATTGTCTGGATGTACCACAGTTCGTTTATCCACTCACCTACTGAAGGACATCTTGGTTGCTTCCAAGGTTTGGCAATTATGAATAAAGCGTCTATAAATATTCATGTGTGGGTTTTTACGTGAACATACGTCTTTCATTCATTTGGGTAAATACCAAGGCGTGTGATTGCTGGATCAATTTTTCTTTTTTCTTTTCTTCCCCAAAATGACTCACAGCCTTTGCTCAATTGTCTTTGAGTACCTGCTTCAACTTGTGTATTTTCTCAAGTGTCCTTCCTGTTCCTGGCTGTGTATTTCATGCATGGAGCCTCTAGAGTCCCTGAGAATGATTTACGCCCCACTTGGGAGAATATAAGGAAAGAGAGACACACTATGTAACAACAGTACAGAGAAATTTTTAATGAAGCAGCTAGATTTGGGCAAGTTAAGTAAAAACCAGAAGATGAGCACCCAAGAGTTAAAATTCTGTCTGCTCATGTGTTCCCACAGGCATCAGAGAGTCATTTGGGCCTTTTACGTAGCCGCGAGGATCTGAACACTGAATCTAGCTTAAGGGAAATTGAAAGTCACCGCTTTCTGGTAGTGGCAATTCCCCTTGAAGGTCCTGACAGGAGATGGGAAGGAAATCAGAATCCCTGAAGTGGAGCCCATATTATCTTTCATCTGTGTTATCTTTCCATGGCCTATGAAAAATACCAAGTGGCTTTCTGGAAGATGCAGCCCAAATAAAAAATGACAAAACAAGCAAGATGAATTTATCAACGTTTATTTATTTTTGGGACAGAGAGAGACAAAGTATGAACGGGGGAGGGGCAGAGAGAGAGGGAGACACAGAATCGGAAACAGGCTCCAGGCTCTGAGCCATCAGCCCAGAGCCCAACGCGGGGCTCGAACTCACAGACCGCGAGATCGTGACCTGGCTGAAGTCGGACGCTTAACCGACTGTGCCACCCAGGCGCCCCATAAGCAAGATAAATTTAAAAGAGATGGAGATAATCTCTACAGACTCACAACAATGGGGGACTCTAGGAGAGCCTACTATTTTTTCCAGAAAAACAAAATTAAAAATAAAAGACACCTGAATTCGCATTTCTATGTTTTGGTTTTTAAAAATGCTATTTTACTTTTCTAGAAAGAGGGAAGTTTTTCAGTTGAATATTGTTCAAAGGATCAGTAACTGTGTGTCAGACACACTGACAGTAACCTTTACAGTTATCTCATTTGTGAATTGTATCCTTAAAAAACCCGGAAGGACAAACCAGGCATTTCAGCAATGTAGGTCAAATTCTATTGCCATGAGCTCCAGGGGACGGGCTGTCCAGTGCTTTCTTTCCCCCCTCCTGAACTTGGGTTATACTGAATGGTATTTGGAAAATAGGAGCCTTAGGCTGAGGCTCGGGAAGAGTGTCGTGGGTTTTTAATGTGATGGCATTTATTAAATGGGTATTGGAGTCATTTCACTTTTCATTTTGTTCCTATTCTTTTCCCTTGCCTTGGTGAAGAGCAATCTAAGTCTAACCAAAGCTTGTAGTCCCTCTGTGTCTCATTGTCCTGTGACTCAGGTCAAAGGTCTCCTTCATTCCTGTCTTCTCTTCCTTAATTTTCCAATACCCTGAGACATTCCAAAGACACAATGTATACTCAGACTTACTTAAGTTTAAGCCTCGTATCTCCAACTCAAAAGAGTTGGCTTCAAGGGTGGTGTAGGCCAGCAGTTCTAAGAATCCCTTTTATCGAAGAGCAAATGATATTTGTATAAATTCTGTGGGAGTGAGGCCTGAGCTGGATTGCTCAAAGCATCTGCCATATATATCTGGAGCAAATGAAAAATAATAATGCCTCTGAGTACAGCTCTCCTTATTAAATATTATATATGGTCACTACCCAATCCTCCTGTGGTATTTCTTCAAGCTGGTCCTTTAATGGGCTTTTCTAACCTGAATTCAATCCAGTGTTTCAGAATGACAGTCTGTCTACAAGGAGAGCTAATGAGCTTAAACTTGGTAGTAGGAGGAGACTAGGTGAGGTTATACCAGGAAATGTCACAAAGGGTCCATAAGGCAATCCAAGTGCAATGCAATTTCTTCTCTCTCTCTCTCTCTCCTTTTAATGTTTATTCATTTTGAGAGAGATAGAGGAGGGAGCAGGGGCGGAGAAGGGGGAGAGAGAGAATCCCAAGCAGGCTCCACGCTGTTAACGTGAAGCCCAATATGGGACTCGATCTCATGACCGGGAGATCATGACCTGGGCTGAAATCAAGAGTCGGACACTTAACTGACTGAGCCGCTGAGGTGCCCCAATGCAATTTCTTCTTGTAATTGAAGGGAATATGAGCTCTGAAAAATTCATGGCACTTCAACTCAGAATTGATCTAGATACCCTTGTGTCAGACAGTTCTGAAGTCAAAACTTTGATTTTGTGTCCATAGCTTTCTCTAAGTGGCCTTTTATTTTAGGTTAACAAAAAGAAGGTATTTAAATTTACATAAATTAAAATCTTCCATCTTTCAGAAATGCTTTAGGTAGGATTTCAGAAGGAAAAATTAAAATATATAAATTTCATTCATAGACAATCTCTATGCAGAGATTTGGCATTAACAGCTTAGTATGTTTTGCCCATTTGAGTGATTTTTTTTAAATTTGAGCATAGTTGACACACTATGTTATATTAGTTTCAGGTGTACAATTTAGTGATTTGATAAGTTTATACATTATGCTGTGCTCACCACAAATATAGCTACCATCTGTCCCATTACATTGCTACTACACTATTATTGACTATATTCCTTATGCTCTGCTTTTTATTCCCATGACTTACTCATTCCATAACTGGATGCCTATACCTCCCTCTCTCTTTAACCAATTTTGTCCAACCCTCACCTCTGGTAACCATTAGTTCTCTGTATTTTTAGTTCTGATTTTGCTTTTTGTTTGTTTATTCATGTTTTAAGATTCCATTTATGAATGGAATCATATGGTATTTGTCATTCTCAGTCTGACTTATTTCACTTAGCATTATACCCTCTAGGTCCATTCATGTTGTTGCAAATAGTACAATCTCATCCTTTTTTTTATGGCTCAGTAATATTCTATCGTGTATATACACCACATCTTCTTTATCCATTCATCTGTTGATGGACACTTAGGATGCTTCCATGTCTTGGCTACTATAAATAACACTGAAATAAACATAAGGGTGCATGTATCTTTTTGAATTAGTGTTTTGATTTTCCCTGGGCAAATACCCAATTGTGGAATTATTGGATGATATGGTATTTCTATTTTTAAATTTTTGAGGTACCTTCATACCATGTTCCATAGTGGCTGCACCAGCTTCCATTCCCACCAACAGTATACCAGGGTTTCTTCATGTCCACATCCTAACATTTGTTATTTTTTTCTTATTTTGATTGTAGCTATCCTAACAGGTATGAGGTGATATTTCATTGTGGTTTTGACTTGCATTTCCCTGATGATTCGTGATGTTGAGCATCTTTTCAGGTTGTTTGTTGGCCATCTGTGTGTCTTCTTTGGAAAAAATGTCTATTCACATCCTCTGCCCATTTTCAAATCAAGTTGTTTGCTTTTTTGGTGTTGAGTTGTAGAAGTCCTTTATATATTTTGGATATTAACCCCTTATCAGATATATCGTTTATCACTTGCAAATATCTTCTCTCATGCAGTAGGTTGCCTTTGTGTTTTATTGATAGTTTTCTTTGCTGTGCAAAAGCTTTGTGTGTGTGTATATATGTATGTCTGTGTGTGTATATATCTATCTACATCTATATCTATATCTCTATATCTATATCTATATCTATATCTATATCTATATCTATATCTATATCTATATCTATATCTATATCTAGAGAGACAGAGAGACAGAGACACCCAATAGTTTATTTTTGCTTTTGTTTCCCTTGCTTCAGGAAATATATCTAGAAAAATACTGCTATGACTGATGTCAGAGAAATTACTGCCTCTGTTTTCTTCTAGGGTTTTTATGGTTTCATGTCTCACATTTAGGTCTTTTATCAATTTTGAGTTTATTTTTGTGTATGGTGTTAACAAGTAGTTCAGTTTCATTCCTTTACAGTGAGCTGCCCAGTTTTCTCAGCACCATTTACTAAAGAGACTGTCTTCTCCCCATTGTATATTCTTGCCTCCTTTGTCATAGATTAATTGACCATGTAAATGTGGGGTTATTTCTGGGGTCTCTGGTTTGTTCTATTGATCGGTGTCTATTTTTGTGCCAGTACAATTCCGTTTTGATTACAACAGCTTTGTAGTGTATCTTCAAATCTGGAATTGTGGTATCTTCAGCTTTGTTCTTCTTTCTTAGGATTGCTTTGGCTATGCAAGGTTTTCCAATTTTGTTCTTGTGATTTATTTATAGTTTAATACCATTGTGTTCAGAAAAAAAATGGCATAGTATTATTTTAGTCTTCTTAAATTTATTGAGGCTTGTTTTATGGCCTAATACATGATCTATTCTGGAGACTTTTCCAGGTACTCTTGGAAAGAATGTGTATTCTGTTGTTTTGGATAGAATGTTCTGTATATATCATTATGTCCATCTGGTCCAATGGGTCATTCAAATACATTGTTTCCTTACTGATTTTCTCTCTGGATAATCTATCCATTGATGTAAGTGGACTGTTAAAGTCCCCTATTGTATTATTATTGCCATCATTTTCTCTCTTTATGTCTGTTAATATCTGCTTTTTGTATTTAGTTGCTCCAATGTTTGGTGCATAGATATTTACAATTGTTATATCCTCTTGTTGGATTGATACCTTTATCATTATGTGATGCTCATTTTTGTCTCTTGTTACAGCATTTATTTTAAAGTCTATTTTGTCTGATATAACTTTTACTACCCTGGCTTTTTTTTTTTTTTCCACTTCCATTTGTGTAGTGAATGTTTTTCTATCCTTTTACTTTCTGTCTGTGCCTTTTAGGTCTGAGGTGAGTCTCTTGTAGGCATCATATGGATGGGTCTTGTTTTTTAATCCATTTTACTTCTATGTCTTTTGATTGGAGCAATTAGGCCGTTTACAGTCAAAGTAATTATGTATAGGTATGTACATATTGCCATTTAAAAATTTGTTTTCTGGTTTGTTTTTTTAGTCCATCTTTCTTCCTTTCTTCTTCTCTTGGTCTCTTTCTTTGTGATTGACAAGTATCTATACTATTTTGTTTTACTTCCTTTCTATTTATTTATTTATTTTTTAAAAATGTTTATTCTTGAGAAAGGGAGAGAGACAGAGTGTGAGTGGAGGAGCAGCAGAGAGAGAGGGAGACATAGAATCTGAAGCAGGCTCTAGGCCCTACGCTGTCAGCACAGAGCCTGACATGGGGCTTGAACCCACAAAGCACAGGATCATGACCTGGGCTGGAGTCAGCTGCCCAACCGAGTGAGCCACCCAGGTGCCCCCTTTCTCTTTATTTTTTTGTGTGCTGTCATAGGTTTTGGGTTTGTGGTTACCATGAAGTTCATATATAATATCCTAAGTAGCAGTGCATATTAATTTGATGACTGTTCAAGTACAAATACATTCTTAAAAAAACAGAAATAGGGAAAAAAATCTTCTTTCTTTTTACTTTTTTTAATTCCTTTTTACTCCCTTCTTCACGCTTTATGTGTATCTTGTCATATTTTATACCTTTTAATTCATATTTATGTTTAATTATGGCCATTTCTTTTCCCCTTAAGTGCCTTTAACATTCTTGTAATGCTGGTTTAGTGGTGATAAACTCCTTTATCTTTTGTTTATCTGGGAAACTCTTTACCTTTACTTCAAATCTGAATGATAACCTTGCTAGATAGAGTATTTTTGGTTGTAGGTGTTTTTGTTTCAGCACCTTGACTATATCATGCCACTCCCTTCTGGCTTGCAAAGTTTCTGCTGAGAAATCAGCTGATAGCCTTATAGGTGTTTCCATCTAGGTAACTTTTTGTTTGTCTTTTGTTGCTTCTAAGATTCTCTTTTTATCTGAACCTTTGACACTTATTTTGTGCCATGGTGTATCTCCTTGGGTTCATCTTGTTGGGAACTCTCTGTGCTTCTTGGACTTGGATGTCTGTTTTCCTGTCTAGGTTAGGAAGTTTTCAGTTATTTTTTTCTTCAAAAAAGTTTCCTACACATTTTACTCTCTCTCTTCTTCTTCTGGGACCCCTATAACGTGAATGTTTGTTTGTTTAGTATTGTCCAAGAGATCTCTTAATCTATCCTCCTTAAAAAAATTTCTTTATTCTTTTTGTTTTTCAGCTTATGTGCTTTCCATTACCCTGTTTTCCAGATGATTGATATGTTCTTCTGCATCCTCTAATCTATTGTTGATTCCCTCTGGTGTTGTTTTTTTATTTCAGTTATTGTATTTTTCAACTCTCATTGGTTCTTTTTAATATTTTCTATCTCTTTATTAAAGGTCTCATTGAGTTTTTTTCATTGTTTTGTCTAGCCAAGTGAGTATCTTTATAATTATTACTTTAAATTCTTTATCAGGTATATTGCATATCTCTGTTTCATTTAGTTCTTTTTCTGAGGTTTTTTTAAATTCTTTCCTTTGCAGCATATTTCTCTGTTTCCCTATTTCGTTTGACTTCATGTGTTTGTTTCAATGGAGTAAGCGAAACGGCTACTTCTCTTAAAGTTGAAGGAGTGGTGTCATGTATGGTCCCCTATGCAGACTGTGTGTGCTTGGTGACTTTTGCTGGCTGGTTGGAGCTGTGGCTTATAGGCTAGTTACTGTTTTAAACAGTGGCTTTTTATAGAAAGAATAAAGAAAAAAAATAATAAAATTAAAAAGATAATAAAAGAAAAGAACAAGAAAAGCACAAAACCAAAAAGAAAAAAAATTAAAAATTAAAAAAAATTAAAAACTAAAAACTAAAAAAAACCCACAAAAAAGTCCCATAAAACCATGGCTTGTTTTCTGTGTCCCAGCACCACAGTACAGCTGATGTGGGCTTGTGGACTCTGGGCTTTCTGAGGTCACAAACTTTCTGTGACAATCTGACCCACCAGTTATGGCCTCAGGACCCTGAAATTATGGCACCTGTAACCTTCCCCTTATGGTGGCCAGATCCTGCTCCAGTCTGGGCTTTTGAGGTATAAGGGGAGAGAATGTTCTCGGTTCCTTGACCCTTTTAAGCCATGGCCTTTTTTCTGTGCCTCAGCATGTTTAGGGCTGGTATGGGCTTGTGGACCCCAGGCTCGCTGAAGTTGTAAGCTCACTGAGAGGACTGGACCCACCTGTTATGGTGTCAGGACCCTGCTCTGGTCTAGGCTTTTAAGGCAGGGGTGGGAACATAACCATGTTGTTCTCCAGTCCTTTTGACCTGGAAAACTTTCCCGCGGCTCCTCCGTTCCTTGTCAGAGTTTGTGTTGTCTCTTAGTGCTAGTTGCTCTTTCAAATCATGGGGTTTTTTTTTTTTCCTGTGCCTGAGGACAGAGGGGTCTATTCCTGGTCCCTCAGTTCTGTCTCTCCTCATTGCCATTGGTAGTAGGGGTGGGGTTCCCTTTGTTATCGTGTCTCAGTCCCTCTTGCTATTCTCTTGCCATTCTCTTTGTCTCTGGGTTGTTCCGTAGCTGTTCAGTCAGCCCTCTGTTCTTCTTCAGAAGGAATTGTTCTATTAATAGGTGTAATTTGTTGTGTTCCACGGAAGAGGCGAGTTTAGAATCTTCCTATGTTTCTATCTTGAACTGGAACTCCATTTGAGTGACTTTTAAAAATACTGAGCCAATATATTTAAATGTGAGTGTTTTTACATAAATACCTAGATTTGGAGCTTGTCCTGAAATATTGGAATATCTGGAAAGTTAGCATGATTTCCAAATGACAATAATCAACCCTAGCTGAGCAGCCACTCTCCTGTGAACAGGGCAAGGCACCTCCAGTTCACCACATTCCTCCTCACTTTGTCCCATTGTCGTCCTGATACCCTCCAACTTATGCTCTTTATATTTTCATGACCCTGAGAGATATTTGAGTTTTTGACCTCTAGTCTATTGGATATCATGCTTCTTCTATTTTTGAGGCATTTTAAGTTCTCATATAGATATTTCAGTTGAGATCAACTCCAGATGTCTTCTTGCAAACACATTCTATTGGCAATTAATTAGGGTTCAATTTGTTTTAGTAACATGCTAACCTTTAGTAAAGAATAATTTTAAACTTTTTTTTTTGGTTGAAACAGATTTTCTTATGTATTATGATATTTAAGGCTTTCTGATAAAAGATAATTTGGTTTCATAAGTCTTGCATTTCCCATCAGATCCTTGACTTACAGTAGTTCTGCATTCTGTTTAAACTAAGAATAATTATCCTTTAAAATGGAACCAAAGTTAGGAATCTGATACATGAATATCCTAGCTTCCTACATAATGATGGAAGTCCAAGTCCAGACATTATTCAAAACATGAATGCTGCAAACAAAAATATTCTCAAACATCAAAAATGTGATCACAAGACAAACCAACATAGGGATAAAACAGGAGGGAGAAATATGATAGGCCACAAAAGGAGGGGTGGCAAGGAAAATCTAGACATTAATATGCAAATTGTAGGGTTCCTGGGGGCTACTGCCAGAGCTGATGGTTCCAGGACCACAGCATCACTGCCATGACCAGGTCTAGATCTATGATGTGAGAAGTAAGGTAGATACAAAGTTTAAGAGGGTGCCAAAAAACTTAGCAATCATGATAAGTAATTTAATGCATGATTTAAAACATTTAATACAATATTTTGTAAATAAAATTAATGCAAAAAAATTGATGATGTATAAAATGGTCTTGTTGGCCAACAGGCTGAAATTTGGCCAGCACTTAGGAATACTTACCCTATGCCAGGTATGGAGCTAAGTACCTTTCATGCTTTTTAAAAAAGTTTAATATATAAAACAACTTTATGAGATAAATTCTATTATTTCCCATCCTTCTTCCCATTTTATAGGTGAGAAAACTGAGGCTTAAAGTTGAGTGACTTGTTCAAGTTAGAGCTATTAAAGGATAGAGCCAGGATCCAGGCACTTGTATCCAGAAACTGCTTGTGTTCATAGTACTATGGGATGGCTCAGCCTACAGTTAGATCATCAAGTTCTGTGGATGTTGAGATGACTCTACTATCCTGGTATTCCTACTGGGTAGGGATAGGTTCATGACCTCAGAGCAGCCATGTATAGACTGACTTGGGGGAGCTGTATTAATTTGATGGCAAGATATAGCTTATTGGTTTTCCTATGCTACATGGTTTCTGTCCCAGCCAGTGTTAGGAGGAGGGAGAGAAGAAGGAAGAGTGTAGGCAGGGGGGAGAGAGAGAGAGAATCAGGAAATATGTATGCATACAGGGAGAGGCAGAAACCTAAAGACTGTGAGACCAGGATAATGAACTATTGTAGAGGTAAGAGTAAAGAGGAAGAGACTGTTTCTGCATGAAGTTCAAGCTCAGAATGGAGAGCAACGGCTCCCTGCTGCTGAAGTGGACCCATGTATCTCAGTGCTAGAGCTGTAGTGAAATGCTGCTTCAGTCTCTGGGAGTTCATCTGAGGTCACTCCAGCCTGTTTTCTGCTTCCTTACTGTGTGTTCTTCCCCATAATTCTCTACACATCCGTAGCTTAACAGAGAGCCTCAGGTGTACCCCATAACCTGAAATAGACTGACAGGCCCTTATTCCCAGTTTCGTGGGTCTCTCTTCCCAGCCTCAGTTGCCCTGTCCTCCTGTCCTTTCTCTGTTTTTACCCTCTTCCTGGCCGTGTTGCCTCCTCTTGCTTTAATGGAAGGGTGCTCATCAGTGGAGCCATGTTTTTCCTTCTGTGATGTTTTATGAAACTGTAAAGACCCCAGTGGTCTGTGATCCTTCACTGACTCTGCAGTCAGTTTCTTCATGCCCCTGGGGCTGAGGGCAGAGGGTCAGGAGCCAAGAGGGTCGGCCAAGAAGTGTCCAGTGTCTGAGAGGTAAGAAAGAGAGGTAAGAATCGGTTAGATTTGCAGTACACTCTAAGCACATCTGCTTACTTTAGTGGCCTAATTCTGATGGAATATTACCTTCAGCTGCAGACTTGCTGCTAATGCTGCAACCAGACTTGTAATACAGCTGGTAGATTTTCCAGGAGCACTCAGTGCACTAAAAATAATGATCAACCCTCTAACTCAGGGGCCCTCAGTCCTACCAAATCCAATAACCCCCTCTGGCAGTAAATATTTAACATTTTGTAACGACTCCTTTACTATTTGTATGGACAATATGACCTACTTACACACACTTTAAATAAAATTCTCTAATTGTATAAGAAGAAATAAAAGGAAAGTGAATTAATAAATGAAGCAAATGTAAATTCTTGGGCAGGACCACACCAGACACATAAAAAGCTGTTGGATATGTTTACCTCTTTTTAGAATCATTGAGAATGGGATGGCGAATAGTGCAGTCTGATACAGAGCTTTTATATTAGCCACTCAAAACCCATGAAGAATGTTATTGTCAGTGACATGATTTCCCAAAATGGAAACTATGGTAAGCAGAGTAATGGCTTTTCCAAGGATGCTTATATCCCAATTTCTGGAAACTGAATATGTTACCTTACATGGCATAAAGATTTTGTGGATATGATTAAGTGAAGGATCTTGAGATGGAGAGGTTACACTATATTATCCTGGTGGGCCCAATGTGATCACCAAGGTCCTTATAAGAGAGAGACAGCAGTGTCAGAGTCTGAGAAGATGTGACAATGGAAGAGGAGGTTGGAACGGTGCAGGGCCATGAGCCAGGGAATGCGGGCAGCCTCTGGAAGTCACAAAAGTCAAGGAAAGGGATTCTCTCCAAAACCTTCAGAAAGTACGTAAGCTTGATGACCCATTTCAGACTTCTGATCCCTAAAATTGTCAGATAATAAACTGTATGGTTTTAAGCCACTAAGTTTGTGGTGATTTCTTACAGCAGCAAAAGAAAACTAACCTAGTGACTGACTCTTGCAACATTCCAAATTATCGAAGTTCAGTCTTTATAAGATTTATATGATAGCTTTCTTCCTGGGAAATTTATTGAATAGTCAAAGTGGGTGACAGTATTTTGTGGTTATATGTAAAATGGAGCTCGCTTGTAGACTGAACTAATTATAAACAGGGTTTTCACTGTGTTGCCAGGTTTTCTGTTTTCTCACTCTTTAGGTCTCTGCTCTCACCCACTTGCAGTTTTGCTTCACCTTTTGTTCAGCTTCCACCTTGTTTTGAGTTTCCTTGCCTTGTGATTTCACCTTCCCTTTGCAGAGTAGCCTTTCAAGATGTTTCTGCAAACATGGTTCCCTCTCTTAGGCTGCCAGCTGTTAAAATTCTTATGTCAGGAACATACTCTTCCTTCAACCTAAAATGACCTTCAGCCTGCAGTTCCTGGGTTTGACTGATGCCTGGTGATCCTTCAGAATTTGGTACCATCATTTCTAAGCAGCTTCTTTATCCTGCACTGTCATGGGTAGGTCCTTCTCTTGGGTTTTCATTGGTCCCTGAACTTAGTTATCTTTTATCTATCATCTATTTTTAAATTTTAATATGTAGACACTGTGCTAAATACTTTAGAATATATTTTGTCATTTAAATCATGTATCAATCCCATGGGTTATTTTTTAATCCCTATTTTACAGGTGGGGAAACAGACTCAGTGAGTAAATATTTAAAACCTAAAGATTAAAAAATGATTCTTTTTCTTAGAGTTCTTTATATTTACAAAACATTAAATTTCAGTGGATTATATTTAAAAAGATTAAAAGTTTACAGCTTTTTACTCATTGGTTATCATTTGTTAGGCTTGTATGTATATACAGAAGTTTCTAGACTATGCCCCAAGCTCTTCAGGATGCTTCCCTTTAGAGTGGATGAATGGTTTACTTTATACATTTGTGGTATTTGGGCTTTTTACAGTGGTCAGTTAATGGAGTCAAATTTATTTGGCTTTCATGTATAAAGCCTAAATAAAAATTAAAAAAATAAAAGTTTGTATTATAGTTAAACCTTTGCGAAGCCAATTATATATATTTGTGTGTATGTGTGTGTATAGGTACAAATTTAATTCATTCACAAATTGTTCCATACTTACTGAGTGTCACTATGAACCAGGTTGTGTTCTAGGCCCTGAGGATAAGACAGTGAGTATTAAGAAAGACAGTGGAGCTCTCACTATAGTGGGGAGTATATTCAACACTGCATCAGGCAGTCACAGTACTAAGAAGAGAAAGAAATCAGGATAAGGTGATAGAAAGTGGTAGGAAGTTCTCTATTACGTAGTCAATGAAGGCTTCTCGGAGGGGCTGTTATATGCACATGAGGCTGAATGAAATAAGGGAGAAAGCTGTGTGAATATCTGGTGAAATGTCTTCCAGAATGTAATTTGCAATTATTATCTAATAGTTTGGGTTTTATTTTGAAATCAGACTTAAATATATGAATATTACTTTTTTTTTAAATGGTGAAATACTTTAGATTTAGCCACCTGGACTCAGTTTAGATGATCCCAATTTTGTTGGCAACATCCAAAGCATCATAGTCAGGAGCTGATCAAACATATGCCTTCTTCTTTCCATTGGGCCTGATCAGTGTGTTGACCTTGGCCACGTCAACATCTTAGGGCTTCTTCACAAACTGTTTGATCTGGTGTTTGATGGCCTTGACATCTACAATGAACACAAGAGTGTTTTCGTCTTTTATTTTCTTCATGGCTGACTTGGTAGTCAAGGGGAACCGGATGATGGCATAGTGGTCAAGTTTGTTTCACCTGGGGGTGCTCTTTTGAAGATATTTGGACTGCCTTTGGAGATTCATTGTCTTGGGCCTTCAGAATGTAGATGATATATGGATTTCTCTTTTTTTTTTGGTGACTGTGGACACTTTTCAGCACTGCTTTCTTGGCTTTCAAAACCTTTGCTTTGGCTTCAGCTTTGAGAGGGTCAAGGGCTTCCTTCCTCACTGTTGGTGCCATCATTATGAAAGGGCTGTATGAAAAGTACTTATTGAGCATGTGCTAGGTGCTTGGTGGGTGAGGTGGGTTGTTGGATAGCAGGGAAATGTGAGATCTGATGGTGGCTACCTAGTTTACAATCTTGATGGAAACTGAGAACAACACATATAAAAGTATCAAATGGAAACAGTATACAGTTACCTGGTGCTGAATTGTGTGGTACAGATTCTAGATTTGAGGGGACCCTGTTGGGTCTTACAGTTTCAGCAGTAAGAGTTTAATTTTGCTACATTTGAATATTTAAAAAAATGCTTATTATTTTTTTTTTGAGAGGGAGTGTATGTGAGTGGGGGAGGGGCGGGGGGGGGGGGCAGAAGGTACAAAGAGGACTCTGTGCTGACAGCAGAAAGCCTGATGTGGGACTCAAACTCATGAATTGTGAGATCATGACCTGAACCAAAGTCTGACCCTAGATTAAACATTTTTAAGGACAAGTCTGTAGACTGAAGAAAGGTGAGAAAAATGTTCTTTAATGGAACTTTAGTTTTCATTCTTTTGGAATTTCCTTCTCTTAAGGAGCTATTTATGGTGTCTGTGAAATGTGATTCTAACTGGGGATAGGAAATGATTGGGAATCCAGAAAATCAGTTTGCATTCTGTGATATTTTGAGTAGGGGTAGCTTTCCACGGACCCAGACTCCTGAGTCACTGAATATGGTGGGAAGGGTAACAAATGCATTCTTTTTCCTACTTCTCTTCCCCATCACTTCTCTGTGCTATGAACAAGTGAAAGTTGTGATCTTGATTTAGACTTGTAATCAAATGGATATCATCCATTGTCTAGCACAGAGCTCTTGATAATGCCTCCCATTTGGAGCTCTCAATAAATGATTCATGACTCAGATAGGAATATGCTAACAGTATTTGTGCTGGTGGGATTATGACATTTTTGGTATTTTCCAAGTTTTCTGCTTTCCGCAAATCCCACTCACTCATATGTACGGCTTCTGATTATACTTTGGTTTCTGATTATATTACCTTTGAAATAAAAAAAAATGAAAAAATAATTCAAAGAAATCATTGGATTTATTACATTATTGAGTGCTTGTTCAGTTTGCACAATAGATTTTCTTTGTTAAATTTAATTTTTTGCTTCAAAGATTTTATGCTTGAATCAACTTTTTCTTTTATTTAATGATGAGTATTATTGCAAGCTTTAATTATAATACCTAGTTTGCACATTATAATTCTCATCCTAAAATGTATAAACATATTTTTTAAATTCAGTAATCCCTTAAGTTCAAGCCTGCATAGAAGATAGGCTTCAAGTATTTACATTTTATAGAAGGGCTTGAAGGCTAGGTGACTAAAACAACAACAACAAACCAGTTACATTTGCAAAGCTGCCTGGTCTGTTCCTAACGCTACTCCACAGGATGCTAGTGAGAACGTTTCTGAAATATATGTAAGGGCTGCTACAAAACTGAATTGGAAGGTTTTCCCTGTGGTTTTGATGAATAATTTGATTAGCTGAAAAATCAAAGACTATATTCCCCCTTGTTTTGTTCTCTGGTGTTAGAATTCCAGGCAATGATCTTGACGAGCTGCTTCTCACACGGGGGCCTTTGATTGTTGTGGAAGAGCTTTGTTGCGATGTGTGCATGTCAATGTCCTGGCCCTGAAACTGTTGTCTGTGTGTACCTTCCTTGCTCATCTTCTGCTTTGCTCCCTGTGACAGGGGATCGGACCTGCCACGCTGGATTGATTCCCAGACTCCTCCTTGTCTGTTGGTCTTTGGCAAGGGTCAACTTATGGGGGACATTAGGGTTAGAGGGTGGTAGAAGCCAGGACCCCAGATCCTGCAGGAGACCCCAAGTCCTGCCTTCTTTTGTGATTCCTCCAGCTTTAGGGCCGGTGGTGGCTTTCTGCTATTGCCAGTCTCTGGGCTATCTTGCTTTTCTCTTGGGTTTCTCAGCCTCTCTTCCATTAACTGTGCCATCAATTCTCTGTTACTAAAGTCTCTGATGTAGATATATAGGTGGTTTCTGATTTCCAGTTAGACCTTGAGTTATACAGTTACCAGTTCTCAGGGATGATTGCCAACAGAACGAACCATTGTCTTTGTGAGAATTTTCAGACAGTTAAAGTCCATGAAATGTACCTCATTTTAGACCTTAAAGAAGAGAATAAAGTGGGAAAATGGAGATAATAGTCTTACCATTTTCTAGGCAGTTCCTTCGGAGCTGATGGTTTATTTTATATACTGCTATAAAATGAGACGTGTTAATTATGTTGACCTGTGAGGTTCTTTATTGTCCACCTTAGATTAGTAACATTTCATAATTAGCAAATGATATAATGTGGTATAAAATGAAACTGCTGTAATATAGCGATTTATTTCAAAGTTTATCCCTAAAAATACAATATCTTTGTCGTTATGTGAGAAAGACATTCTCCTTATTAGCATGCTACAAAGATAGGCTGGGATATGAGTTTATGTGATTTTTCTAAGACAGAGGGAAAATATCTATCCAGCATTAACAAGTATGTAGTGATAAGTAAGGAGCTATCATTTCTTTATATATTTTTAAATGTTTATTTACTTTTGAGAGACAGAGACAGAGCACGAGTGGGGAAGGAGCAGAGAGAGAGGGAGACACAGAATCCGAAGCAGGCCCAGGCTCTGAGCTGTCAGCACAGAGCCCATTTCGGGTTCGAACCCACAAACTGCGAAATCACGACCTGTGCTGCAGGTGGTGCTTAACGCTTAACCGACTGAGCCACCCAGGTGCCCCTAGAGGCTATCATTTCTTTAACCGTGTGGAGTTCTGCAATGGGGAATACACTGGACTAGCAATTATAAAACACAAATCTTGCCCTAGGTGAGGGTCACTAGAGACAAGAATGGGCAAGTGATGTATTGAGCAAGGGCTCTATAAGAAGTGAGGGCACAGGACAGGGCAGAGGGAGAAGATAAGCATAGATGTGTTTTAGCTCACCTCTAGCCATGACCTGATTGCCTGGGGAACTCTGGAGCATGAATGACACCACAGAGAAGCCCCATGTTGAGACAGGGTGGCTGAACTTTGGTTCATTCAGTCATTGACTGTGGTGGCCCCTGCATGGGGTATAAGTATGTAACCTCCACAGAGGGCATTCTCTGGAGAAAGGTTGCAGCTGTGAGCTCCTAGCAGCAACACTGCAGCCTCTGAGGGATGGGTAAACTGACCTATAAAGGAGCTTTGTATGGACACCCACAATAGCTACTATGGGTATCAATACACAGCACCCTGTCTCCACCACTTATAAACCCTTCGGCAGTGGGCAAGACATATAATCTCTCCAAGTCTCCTGCATTTGTTTAAAAAATGAAAAATACAGGGAATAATAACCACTCTATCACTTTTCCTATTACTCATAAATGTGCTTTGAAAGAAATGAAGTACTCTGGAATATTTATTTTTTAAGTGTTTTTTTGACAGAGAGAGAGAGAAAGAGGGAAAGAAAGAAGATCACAAGCAGGCTCCATGCTGTCAGCATAGAGCCTGATGCAGGGCTTGAACTCATGAACCATGAGATCATGACCTGAGCCAAAGTTGGAGCCTTAACTGACTGAGCTGCTCAGGCGCCTCTGGAATATTTTCCTAAGTAGCTAGTCTATTGGGGAGACAATGCAGGGTTATAAAGCTAGTTTGAAAATGCCAGTTTTAAACATGATCAGGGTATTCCCTTGGATTCCTCTGAAAACATAGCCCCAAACGAGGACTTGGGTGAAGGTAGTTTATTCTGGAGATGATGCTAGCAGGGAGCAGTGAGGGAGTGGGGGTTGTGAGGCAGAGACGGAGGGTAATCCAATATACAGCTGTGCTACTGAGGTCCCTGCAGTGGTGTGGGCAGGCTCAGTCATGCACACTGGGGGCAAGCTGTTAGCAGACAGGGAGTGAAGGCACGAGTGGCACTGTTCACCCCAGTGCCCAAAGTCTTCTGTCTGCTACTACCACGCTCTTGGTGTTGCTCAGATCCACAAATCCGCTTCATGAATTCTATTCTGTCACTGATTCTTCAAAGACTAGGCTGTCCCTGTCTCTAAGAAAAGATTTATCAATGCAACCAGCTACAGGCCCTTTTGCTGCAGCTGATTTTGAGGCTGCAATGGATAGCCATCATCTCTCTCCTCCACTATCCATTCTTGACTTCCCTCATCCACAACCAACACTTCTGAGGATGCTTGCTCAGTGGGTGACCCAGACCCTCACCCCTGGTGGGGAGGTCGAAGCCTGGGTTGACTGGCTTCCTACAATTGCTTGTTCTCTGTGATCAGTTGGTGTAGAAACACCCCAGTGTATCCCAAGATATCCAGACTTACTCCTCCTTTTTTTTTTTTGAATTTTTTTTTTTAACGTTTATTTATTTTTGGGACAGAGAGAGACAGAGCATGAATGGGGGAGGGGCAGAGAGAGAGGGAGACACAGAATCAGAAGCAGGCTCCAGGCTCTGAGCCATCAGCCCAGAGCCTGACGTGGGGCTTGAACTCACGGACCGTGAGATCGTGACCTGAGCTGAAGTCGGATGCTTAACTGACTGAGCCACCCAGGCTCCCCACTTACTCCTCCTTTTTGCCCATTGTGTAGCAGCGACTCTGTCTCCTTAGGATTGTCACAGCCAGTTTCTCTGCTAGTATGGGAACTCCATTCTTTACCTGTGATCCAGTGGCATGAAGAGCCTGAGTGACCAGCGGGTTTATAGCTTTAAGCTCAGCGTCTCATGGAGAAGTATTGGCTTCCAAGAACCAGAGCCTCTATTTTAGCAAAGGTTAAAGTTGTAGAAACGAGAAATCCCAGTTAAACAGTTGTGTCACTGGGAATGATGACAAGAGTCAACCTTGCACTCCTTGGTGGCCAGACCTTTGTTTTCCAGCTTTGAGATACAGAGCACCAACTTTGGGGTGCACAGTATTGTTTCAGTGCATATAATGAATCCTGGGGAATGGCATCCCAACCCTGCCAGTTGTAGACATGGACTGATGCCATATTTGAGCCAAAATGAGGCCATTCTCAATCCTAACAGACAGGGTCCTTCTAGGTGATGCAAAATACAATAGGACCCGTGGACTCGGGGGTCAAGTATCCACTGTTGCATCTTCTCTAGGAGAGAGGTGGTCACCATAAAGCGAATCTAACTCACGTAACCAACTAACTCTGAGATCAGAGGCAAGCCCAAAATAAGGTCAGTCAGGGCACCAGGTATGTTTGCTACAGTTACTATCACAGATCTTTTGTGAGGTTCCTCCTTGCATGAGATGCTAGGCTAGCGACTATACCCAGGAAGTGCACTAACACTAGCTATCTCTTATCTTCTATCCTGTTCACACAGTCACTCAGGAAATACTGGGTAACTTTTCCAGAACTGTGCCAGGTTCTATGTTAGAGATAGAAATATGAGTAATTTTCTGTCCTTTGGAAACTCACCACCTAGTACAGGAAATCGATATATAAATAGTGAACTATATTTTGTAATTGATGCTTTTTAATATAGTGAATACAAGAGAGTAATTTTGCTTGAAGAAGTTTGGAAAGACTTCTTAGAGGAGGTGATACTTATGTTGATCATTATAAGATGAATATGAGTTTTCAAGAGACATTGGTAGACAGAAGGAATGCTGGGTAGAGAAACAAGCATGAACAAAGGCACTGAGACATGAGGGAACATGGCACGACATGGGAATGACAGGAGCTTTAGGTACTAAAGAAAAGGGTATGTGTTATTGGGATGGGAAGGGGGTAGTCAGTGAGGGGCAGAATGTGAGGAGAAAGGAAAGGTTTAACCAGATCAAATGGAAAGGCCCTGTATTGTATTCGAAGGAATTTGGACCTGACATCTCCAATGTAGACATGTGTGTCTAGGCCATACAGTCAGCACAGTGGAAACATTAAACTGGGATGTGAATGGGTAGATAAGACAGTGTTGTAGTGAAGTTCTCAGAGCCTATGCCATAGCATTACCAGAAGGCTGGAGCTGGAAGGAACCTTTCCTGCCATTTTCGAAATTGTTTCAAATGAAATCCTACAATGGACATCAACATAGTCTAGTACGGTCAGAGCTACTCTGAAGCAATGAAGATGATGGGGTCAGAGGAGTCTGAAGGGAAGGGGCCCTCAGACCTAACTAAATGCCCCCTTGCTCTTTTTGTTTATCAGGTAAAGCAATGAATAGTTGTATGAAATCATGTGTGATTTACCCCGGGCTAGAACAAGAATCTTTGAGAGTCTGAAGCCCTTTCTCCTTATCGTTATTTTCTTCAGATATCAAAATGTTATGGACACAGAATCTCAAATGACATGTGCGAGCATTTTTTTTTTTCATAAAATATTGAGTGTTAATAAGAGTCTAGTCAATGTTGGCTAGTCTTACTATTTCAATTAACCAAAGCACACAAACAAGTATGTTTTGGAAGCAGGTTAGGGGAAATGTGAGGGAGAAATGGGGTAAGAATGTGTTGAGTCCCTGCTTGGATGGTGACTGGGGAAGGGAAATATGGGCATCCCTAGTGATGGGAAGTTTGTTAGAAGTTGTCTCTGACACGCCCTGTTCCCTTTTTCTGAAATTATTCCAGTCTCAACATTAAGCTTGGAAAATCAAAAAAGACTTGGAAAAGGGGAGGTCTGAGTGGTGTTGGAAGCAAGTTATAAATACTCTATCTCCTTGTTGCTTGGAGGTCTTATCTTTTGCCTTATGGTGACATCTATCTTCTTTTTAATTTGATCCCTAAACTAGATATCTCCATTGGATGAAAGGAGCAAAGTGGGGAGGAGAAAGAGAGAAGAGGAAACATGCCCATGAGTGGGGATAGCAGGACACAGGGCCCTGCTAGAATTACTTAGGGGGCATTTTTCAAACTACCCATGGCTCTTCTTCCACTAGTATAAATGTTAATAATACTTCCCTGTGGGAGAGGTGAGGTCACTAGTGAGCCACAATAGAATATGTCCTATCCCTTAAGCGTGCTAGGGAGAAAAGGGGCTCAGAACTCCCGATTTAACTGTTGTTTTCGCCTTACCCTTCTGATAAATTCTGGGAGAATCCTTTCTAATTTCATATTCTTCATGACATTAGAAAATTGATAGCTCCTGGTGTTTGTTTATTTATGACAGCCCTCAGTTTATAATTAGTCCTAATTAATGATAGCATGATAAAAATCATAAATATCACTGCTAAGAGTCTTAGGCTCATATGCTAGATAGTTCAGGACAAATGTCTGCATTTGTTTCATGTTTTAGCAATGGAAAATGGAATAAGAGGGAGGATGTTTCCTATGTGTTTATTGTGATACTGTGTCATAAAAACATTCCCAGTGTTCTAAGTTGGTTTTAAACACCTACAAGTATGAGTGAGTAATAACGATGTGAAAAAAAAGATCACAAAGAGCTTTGTATTTTGGTAATTTGTGGGCCGTAAGGACGGATGAGGGGGAAGATGTAATACTTTATAACCACATCTTTTAAATAAAATAAGTTTAGTACAATTGCGTTGCTTGCTTCCATGAATGGAAAAGGTTTTTTATTTCTCCAGTGTATTTTAGAAATATTTAAGTCGTGAAAAGAAAGGGCACAGGGTTAACTGTATTGTAATTTTATCCTTTTTTTTTGCTTTAAAAAATTCATCACAGAAATACACGCACATGGTTTTAAAAGTCAAATAATGCTAAAAGGCTTACATGTAAAAAAATAGCAGTCATCTGTGCCCTCCCTCAATGCCATTCTCCAGAGGCAGTTAACGGTTTGCAACTCTTTTCATGTACTCTGACTTCCTATTTTATGAAGCCAGAATTTTCAGTCTCATACCCTGTCTTCTTACCTTCTGTATCTTTTCAAGACTGCTATTTCACAAATTTGGGTTAACTTCGTGTTCCTGGTTTTTTATTATTTTTACTAAGTAAATATTATTTTTTACTGAGCCAAATAGGCTATGATTCCATTTGCTTTACTTTATAACTTTTTTTTTTTTTAATTTAAGTTTATTTATTTTTGAGAGACAGAGAGCACAAGCAGGGGAGAGGCAGAGAGAGAGGGAGACACAGATTCTGAAGCAGGCTCCAGGCTCTGCACTGTCAGCACAGAGCCTGATGCAGGGCTCGAACTCACAGACCGTGTGATCATGACCTGAGCGAAAGTCGGACGCTCCATTGACTGAGCCACCCAGATGCCCCACCTTTTCTCCTTTTTTAAAAAAAGTGAACTATAATTAACATGCAGTATTATATTAGTTTCAGGTGTACAATATCATGATTCAGCAATTCTCTACACAGTGCTCAACAAGATAAGTGTTCTCTTACTCCTCTTCACCTATTTATTTTATAACCTGTTATTTTTCCTGAAATTAGTAACTGCCTCATTCATTATTTTTATCTGTTTCACTGCCTTCGGATCTTTGGTTCAACTCTTCCGATACCCTCCAGCAGCTTTGTAAAATGTCTTTCCTGAGATTTTTCTCAGAGTCAAACCTATCTAACAATCTGTTATATTCTATCCTCTTTAAAAAAATTTTGTTTTTAATGTTTATTTATTTTTGAGAGAGAGAGAGAGAGAGAGAGAGAGAGAGAGAGAGTGAGAGCGAGCGAGCTGGGGAGGGGCAGAGCGAGAGGGAGACACAGAATCCAAAGCAGGCTCCAGGCTCTGAGCTGTCAGTACAGAGCCCACCGCTGGGCTGGAACTCACGAACCAGGAGATCATGACCTGAGCCTAAGTCGGAAGCTTAACCAACTGAGCCACACACACGTCCCCTGTCCTCTGTTTTTAAAGAGGTCCGTTACTCTCCTCCGCCCTGGAGTGGTTGCTCCCTGGACCTGCTGTAGGACTGCTGTCCTTTGCCTAATTCACTTTGCTTCTCTCTCCTGTGACCAGGATGTATGTCATTTTTCTTTCTTAGTTTGTTTTTTAATCCTCGTTGGCTTCCTGAAAAGCTATCGGAGGTCAATTTTCTGAGACTTTAATATTTGACAATATTTGCTGGACTTTGACACTTGATAGTTTGGCTAAATCTAGAATCCTTGGTTTCAGATTATTTTCTTTTGAAACTTTGAAGCTATTACTATGCTGACTTCTAGTTTATAATGTTGCTTTTGAGAAGATGGATGCTTTTCTTATTTCTGATCCTTTTCCTGTGACAACTTTTTCCTTGCTACAAACCTTTAAGATCTCTTTATCTCTGGTATTCTCAAATTTTACAATGCTATCTTCAGTATGGGTTTGAAGTTGACTCATTTTGCTGTGTCTTTTAAGCAAGAAACCCATGTCCTTCAGTTCTGGCAAATTTCCTTGAATTGTTTCTTTGAGAACTTCTTCATTAATGGTTTCTCTGTTCTCTCTTTTTAGAATTCCTAGTGGCTAGATTAAACCTCTACCTTCTGAAGTTTTTTTGTCCTATTTACCATCTTTTTGTCCTTTTGTCCTATTTTCTGGGTGAATTCCTTGACCTAATGTTACTGTTCTTTCACTGTTTTTTATTTGTAAACTTTAGCAATATTTTCAATATCTAGAAGAATTTTCTTTTTTATGTTTATTTTTACAGTATGTTTTCATTGCATGGCTCTAGTCTCTCCCTCCACCGGTAGAGATGCTAATATGCACCCTTGGAGGAGAGGAAGGCGCTTTTGAACCTCTTTGCCATGAATATGTCATATCCCTTGGGCATGTTGGGAGAAGAGTTTCAGAACCCCTGAGAATATTGAAAAAGTGTCTTTGTAGTTTTGATTTTCTTCCTGCATTGTTTTAGTTTCTTCTGAGTTTTTTTTTTTTTTTTTCCCTCATTATTTGTTTGCTTGTTTCACTTAGTGTTACAGACTTTCCACAGATGCCTGGAGTCTGTGGCTGTCCATTCATGTTTATGAGTGAGTCTTTAGAAAGCTGATTGGAAGTTGTGTCTGTTCTTTGGACTTTTCAGATGATGGGCTTTGTTGCAGGGTCATTACGATGACACGGGTTTTTCACTGGGGACCTTCAAATGTCAGAATCTGTAGTGTTTCGTCTGGGGGTGGTTAAGATTTTCTAGAGAAGTTTTCTCCAGTCTTCTGGATGTTGCCTCTGTTTAGTCTGCAGACTTTCACTTAATCTCCCTGTTTTAATATGCACACCTCACCTCCACTCTCCCTTTTGCCTCTTGTCTCTGAGTGTGGACCCTCACTTTCTTCCTGCAGCAGTGGTAGAGGGGTGGTCAGACGCAGCTTTATCCTACCTTCTGTGCTAGCCTGTCTGGATCCAGTAGGTATTTGTAATTTGCTTCTCTTCATTATCTTCCTTTGTAAGCATTTAGATGTGTTCTTCCTTCTTTCTGGCAAGTCATTTACTTCTCTATTGCTTTCTGCTGTCTTATAATTTAGTTCAGAATTAAAATTGTCTCAGAGTCTGATCAGAGATTCAATTCCTGTTTCTGATTTTTACTTCCTTGACTATTAGGGTGATTTTTAAAATGGGAGAGGTTGGACCATCTTGAAACTGAAAATCCAGCAGTAATCACTTTAATTATAACGGAAAATAATTGGGGATGGCTAAATAAGTTGCTGAATGGAACGACTTTTTTTTTCTCTTAAATTTCCCTTTTGCTAAAAGCTGAAACACTGATCTTATGAAGACATTTTTCTTAAATTTGTGAAAGTGGATGGGGAGACCATGAAAGTGATTGATTATGGCTGAAAAATCATATTGCAGCTTTTCCCCCATCATTGATAGTGTGAGAATTTCTTCCTTTCTTTTCATACAAATTCATATTTTCAGATCACACCAAGATTTGAATACAATGGAAGGAAATTGTGAATTGTCCAGGCTGTCCGTAGTGCTCTGCATCTTTGCACAGAAATCCCAAGTACAATCTTAACCTATGGGAAAAGTGCTCAGTATTCTGGTGTCATAGAACTGACGTATCATGTTTAAAGTAATGGAGAGAATTAGATGAAGAGTCTAATGGCTGGGTTAGTTTGGGAGAAGGATGCAAAATTGTCTCCTGAGAGAGTGGTTTTGTGGGAGTGATATAAACAGGAACTAGGTTATAGGTGGTCAGAGAAGGTGGTTGATGATAATTGCTATTGAACATTCACTTTGTGGCGGGGACTGTGCTTGGAAATGCTTTCCGTTCCATTCCATTTCCATCCTTATAATAACCCTATGTGGAAAATACCATTACCTTTATTTCACAGGTTGAGAAGCAGAGGATGAAGTGACTTGACTGAATTTACACAGACCCAGTATTCAATCCCCGGAAGCCTGCCCCTGGAGCCTCTGCTACTAATGTAGTCTGCAGTGGCAGAGAGGCCATGGAGACGATATATAAAAAAGGGATGCAGTGGGTATAGACAAAGGAGGCCTCTGGTATGGGCAAGGGAGGCAGCCTGTATTGACAACGTTCAAGAAAACCGTGCCCCAGGGTCTTGCGAATATTGCTGGAATGAGGGCGTGAGGAAAGGAATTGGGTAAACATTTGCTTCTGTTTGAGTGCGTACCTCCCAGCGCCCCTCCACCAATTAGGAGAGCTGTCTTCAAGGATGCTGCCTCAGATTCTGAAAAGAAGACCCCAGGACACTCATTAATGAGAGGAGGGGAGTCACAGCTGACAGAAAAATAAAGCTCTCAGTGGGAGACCTGAGGCCCTGGTAAGGCCTGGAGCTTGTTGACTGAGCAGCAAGAGACCCCCTCTCCCCAGTACTGGGCTCCCCTCACTCGATAGCCTCCCTGCTGCATGTTCGAAGAGCCCTCTCCCCCTATGACTCGCCTTATATGGGACAATTAATGAGCAGCGTGATGACAGGAGACACCTCTCCATATTGCTCAAGCTTGGGCTTGTGACCAGACAGTCTGCCATTGCCCTCCTGGTTCCATTAGAGAAGAAGTGCCTTTTCAGCAGTTTGCAAAATTAGGTTGTGAAAGCAAAGGGCACGGAGTTAACTGCATCACATCTTTCATTTATTTAGTCGATTGCTTATGGGAGAAGCATGGATTTAGAAGGGAGGGCTGTTTTGTTCTAAGATGTAATCCCTCTTTAATCAATATTAAGATACTTATTAGACTTACTTGGGACAAGAATGGCTGGATTTTGTTACCCACTAATTTAATACAAAAGGAAATCCCTTAGAGTTTTCAAAAGGTTTTCTTCTATGTAACCGTTTTTGTTTCTAAGAGGAAGGTGTTATTTTTCCCTTTCTAAGATCTGGAGACTGAGGCTCAGAGATGTCTATGTAAGTGCTATGCCCAAGGCTATGCAGGGTTGAAACAGACATGGAACTAAGATTGACTTGCTCATAATCCTGGGTCTTTCCTCAGTGTCCTATTGAGTTGCGTGTTGTGTAACATTTGCTAAAGCCAATAGCTCTTCGAGGCTTTAAAATCATTCCTGTCACAAGGTCCCAGGAGATCATCCAGGAAGAGTCAGTCAGTTGCTCGTTAGACATTTCTTTTTTGATCACATGAGTCCTCACTACATTTCTAGGCACATGGAAAAAAAAAATCAGGTCATGTTTTAGGTCTTTAAGACATTTCAGTCACGTTGGAAGGTA
Organism: Felis catus; assembly: GCF_018350175.1. Classification (NCBI taxonomy): domain Eukaryota; kingdom Metazoa; phylum Chordata; class Mammalia; order Carnivora; family Felidae; genus Felis; species Felis catus. The sequence continues at coordinate 138,191,690 of NC_058371.1, forward strand.
AGTAAACAAAACACTTAGGGAACAATTAAGTTCTTAATTGCTACTAAATGGTAAATGTGGAGCTGCTCATAAAAAGGGAAAGAGATGGCAGAGGCTGAACTACCTGGGGAATGGAGACAGTGGAGACATGTGAGTAGATGTGGAGGAATGGGTAAGGATGGAAAGATGGTTGAGGCCCAGAAGGGCAAGAAAAGGTTTTTCCTACCAAAGGAAATAGAATTAGAATATGCAAGGGAATGTCTTGGGCCAGCTTCAGAGTTTGAGGAATGTGTGAACGTGCAGATATACATCTCTTTGGTCTCTTCTACTTGGTTTTCTTTCTCTCACAAGACTGCATAACTCATTGAGTATATTGTCTAACTTTAAATTCTAGCCACTTCCTTCCCCAGAATTGATTTGAAGGAGGTTTTTTTTTTTCTTCATAACACTTCTCTATGTTTATCAGAATATCCATATGGAGGGGCGCCTGGGTGGCTCAGTAGGTTAAGCGTCCGACTTCAGCTCAGGTCACGATCTCATGGTCCGTGGGTTCGAGCCCCGCGTCGGGCTCTGGGCTGATGGCCCAGAGCCTGGAGCCTGCTTCCGATTCTGTGTCTCCCTCTCTCTCTGCCCCTCCCCCGTTCATGCTCTGTCTCTCTCTGTCTCAAAAATAAATAAAAGTTAAAAAAATAATAAAAAAAAAGAATATCCATATGGAAACAATTTGTATTATTGTAATAAATTTAGAAAAGATAAATAAAAATAGGACCGTCATGCAAATGTCTCAGTGCCTACATAGGGGGAGAACCTCCATAAATGAGGCAGGCAGAACCAGTCATTTCCCTTCAGTATTTCCATAGTGTTGCAAATCATCTCTTTTCTTCACTACACCATGAGCCCCTAGAAGGAAGAGACTATGTCACATGCATCTTTATATCCCCAGACTCTAGTATATACCTAGCTGGGAGAGGTTATTTAAACTTTACCATTCATTTATTTGAATGAATAAATGCACATAAAGGGAAGTCTAGCTTTCGTCCTGTGTACTAATTAAGATAATGATAGCTGCTATAATAAGTAAGCCCCTAAACTTCAGTGACTTTGTACAACAGAACTCTAGTCATCACTCATAATAGTCTAATGTGGTGTCCATGACTGATGGGTGGCCTTCCTCTACTTGGTGATTCAGGAGCCTGGGCTCCTTCCAGCTCATCGCTCTGCTTTCCACTGGGGCTTCAGAGCCCACTGTAGCTGGTGGGCAGACCGGGAAGAGAGTATAAGGAGGGCACAAACAACACACATCACTGTGTTCACATTCATTTAACTAGAATTAGCCACATGACCTTACCTAGGAACAAGGGGGGCAGGACATGTCGTCTGTGGCTGGGCAGCTTTCTCAAAGAGACTCAACACCCATCATCATGGATGAGAAAAATATGGATTTTAGTGGATAGTTTGCCATCTCTACCTCATCTGATCTTTAGCACTACCTGCTCTGTGACCTCAGGCAAGTTCATAGCCTCTCTAGATCTCAGTTCCTTACTTGTAAATGGGGATAATATATTTATCCTGTGTGATTGTTGTAAATATTAAATGGTACATGTATTTGAAGTAGTTAGTAGTAGTACTTAATATATAAGAGATGTTATAATATTGTTACATTTTGGGGCACCTGGGGGACTCAGTTGGTGCCTGACTTTTGACTTCAGCTCAAGTCATGATCGTACAGTTCATGGGATCGAGCCCTTCATTGGACTTTGTGCTGACAGATCCCCTCTCTGCCCCTTCCCTGCTTGCACATGTGCACCCATGTACACATGCACTCTCTCTCTCAAAATAAATAAACATTAAAAAATGTTACTTTTTCATACTTCAATTCCAGTAAGATACTTACTGTGTTAACATTTTTCTTTAACCATGACCATAGCACATACAGAACTAGGAGGACAACCCAAGAGAATGTGTAGTCTCATATCTTAAGTTAGAGGAAAAGGTGGAGATTTTTAGATTAGTAACTCCTACTGGGGCCATGGCACACACTAAGGCTAGGGTAACATATGGTGCCTGTTTGGTACTGTGGACTTTAGATAAAAAGAGGATTTTTTTTTCCTTCAAAACTTACTACAGATGTGCTAAGAGAAGTTAGATATTGTCAGTGTGAAAAAATGATTCTTTTGTAGATTCTCACTCCTTTCTAGTGGAGCTAGATAGAATGGGATTATTACAAGTTTATCCCATAGACCAAGGAGAACAAAGGAGTGTAAGGACGCAGGGCCATGGGGAAAGAAGAGAGGGAAGGAGAGGAAAAAGTACAGAGAGTAAGAGAAGGGAAATAGAGCTGGGACGGGCCCCCTGGGTCTTCCTTTATTTCCTAGCTGTGGGAGTGTATTGGCTGCTGAAGGCTCATAGCCAGGTCCTCTCCCAGAGATTGCCCTTGGTTGTAGGGAGGTGCCTACTCCAAGGTCAAACCCCTCCTAGTCAAGGTGGCATTACCAAGACCCATTGCAGAGTCTCTGAAGAGCCATCCCAGATTTGCACTTCCCAGCGGAGTTGGCTGAGGCTTTGGTTGCAACTGAGTTCAGCTTCTCCTTCTGCTCAGTTCTGCCAGGTTCCTACACCCTTAACAGCTGTGGTTCCCAGCCCACTTCCAGGAAGTTTCCTGCAGAGGACTCCACATCTCAGAATCTGTTTCCTGGGAACTGTACCTATGAGAGAAGGGAAGGGAAGGGAAAGGAAGTGTTATGCCCAGAATTTGTGATCCCCAAAGACCACCAGGGAGCCGAGTCCGATGCAAAAGCAAAGAGCCTTTATTCAAGCTAGCTCGAGCTCAGTCTCCTACTTGCACCATCGCAGCGGTGAGATGCCGGAGAGAGAGAGAGACCGAGTTTCAAAAGCACAAAGGTTTTATAGGGATCTAGGGGCGGTTGGTGGGGTAATGGTCGTGGCCTTAGCCGATTGGCTGAGGAAGGGTCAGAGTCCCATTGCGCAGGTTGCCAGGCGTGGTTTGAACGGGAAGTTTGAACGGGTGAGCGGGAAGGTACTCAAGGGGAGGAGGCGTGGTCTGAGGTTTGAGCTGGAATTTCTTTCTGTGGTTTTCCTGGAAAGGGGGCCATGTCCGGGACATAGTCACTCAAGATGGAAGACACAGAACAAAATGGAGTCGGCCGGCCTGGGTCCGCTCTTTCAGAAGGAGAGCAAAGGAAGAGGAGAGGACCCACAGGAGAGGGAACTTTTGCTTTTGGATGGTCTTAGCACTTCCTGAAGGTGCCAGTATAAAAGGCCTCCTTCCTGTTTACCTCCGGGAAAACTCAAGGTTAAACAGTATGACTCCGGCTTCAAGTGGAGGGCTCTGTGCGTTCTTCTGGACACCCTTGATATGCTTGCCCAGCTATCAGTGAGTTTGTTTGATGATGGATTGCTCTGCTCACCTTCCACTATTAAGGGCCAGTGCTGGTGTTATATAGTAATTCTGCACGCAGAATGTGCCTTTTACAAAATCTGTTTTCTCCCTGCTTTTCTGCTTGCCACCAAACATAGTCTAACTTACCAAGTTCTGCTCTGAATGGAACAACCATGTACCTTCCATGTTCACGTGTTAGAAGAAAAGAGGAAAATTTTATTTATGGCTTCTATAGTGAAAGGCTTTCACCCAGAGGGCTTATGTTGCTTTTCACTCCTGCCAACAGGCTATGAAAGTACGTTTTATGGTCTTCTGTGCCAGGCACACAGTGGGCCTGTAAAATACATTAAAAAAAATTTTTTTTAATGTTTATTTATTTTTGAGACAGAGAAAGACAGAGCATGAACGGGGGAGGGTCAGATAGAGGGAGACACAGAATTTGAAGCAGGCTCCAGGCTCTGAGCTGTCAGCACAGAGCCTGACGTGGGGCTCGAACTCACAGACTGTGAGATCATTACCTGAGCTGAAGTCGGATGCTTAAGGGATTGAGCCACGCAGGCTCCCCAGCATTTTAAAATGAATTGCATGGAATCTGTAACCAGTGTGACCTCACTGGCTGCGGTGAAAAGGATTCCTGGGAAAGCTCAGGCCCTGAGGCTGCCATGCACCTTCAGGCATTCCCAGCCTTATCCATTTGCTGTCTTTTTTATGGACTTATTCCATAACAGAGCTCCCACTTCAAGGATACTGTGAATATTCTAAAATTTTCCTCTGTTTTAAAGGGTTTTGTTTTCTTCATGGGTGGGTTTGCCACCATGAGATTCAATTTCCCTGATAGAAGTGTGTGCTCTGCCTCTCATGTGTGATTAATTCAGAGGAAGCATTTATCCGTTGTGATCTAAATGTGTATTTGTTTTACCCTCAGCCAACAAGACAATTACAAATGTTGTCTTTCCTGCAACTATAGGCTTGGAAATGCGGTTGTCACGGTGAAAGCTACAAAGCGTATGAGTTCCAGGCTCTGTGCTGACACTTGACTAGCTGAATACATGTAGGAGCCAGAAAGTGAAGCATTTTTCACTTGGAGATGATGAATGCTTTTCTGCCCCACAGAATTTGGCAATGTGCTTTACTTGGGCCTTAATTTGACCCAGAGTTGTCCCTGGAAGCATGCAGACTGACATTGCTTCTTCCTCCTGCCTTAGGGTCCTTGTCGACTCCAAAATCTCTGATGGGTCCCAGAATCTGGGACAGACTCTGCCTACAACTTGAGCAAGTGGCTCATTCTGTATTCTCAAGGATGGAGCATCTCCATTGCTATCCTGGGGAAGGTAGAGCCCAATGGGACCATAAATCCACATCTCTCAGACCTATTTGCCTAAAACCAATTACTCCTCTGTTGTCACATGCTGAACATTCATTCATAATAAATACGTTTCTGCCCATAGTTCTATAGACAGAGATGATGGTGAAAATAAGCTGATAACTGTGCCATCTTTGTTATTAAAACTGGAAAAAAGGGGCGCCTGGGTGGCGCAGTCGGTTAAGCGTCCGGCTTCAGCCAGGTCACGATCTCGCGGTCCGTGAGTTCGAGCCCCGCGTCGGGCTCTGGGCTGATGGCTCAGAGCCTGGAGCCTGCTTCCGATTCTGTGTCTCCCTCTCTCTCTGCCCCTCCCCCGTTCATGCTCTGTCTCTCTCTGTCCCAAAAATAAATAAACATTGAAAAAAAATTTTTAAAAAAATTAAAAAAAAAAAACTGGAAAAAAATATGACTGAGGTGGTGCCCTTCCTACTGACAAGCCTGAATATCTGATGCTATCCTGTGATGGTTCCTTAGGGAGTACTTTTATGTCATTGTCTTATAACTGTCACTCTACTGTGCCAAAGGGAAACTTTATTGTCATTTGCATATTCTGAAAGTTTATTGAATTTTAAGAGATGTGTGCCTGAAAAATAACTTGTCTGGATATATTTAGGAATTTGCATTTTTTTTTTCCTGGTTAAAACTGCCAAGCCTGGCTCCTACTGTAATCATTTATTTAGTATAGCTTTATGTGGATTTAGTCCAAGTACTTGGGATTTAAAAAGGTATGAGCCATGATTCCTGTACATCGTAAAATGAGCAAGTAATACTTGTAAGCAAGTAGTTGGTGCCCTGAACCCTCAGTGGAGCTATGTACCAAGTGCTCTGAGAGTAGACAGGAAGGAGGAGAGAAGAGCCAACCAAATCAAGCTGGGATACTACGGTCACAGTGGAAATGGCATTTGAACTGGGTTGTAAAGAGTAAGGAGGAGTTTGGAAGAGTTTGGACGGTAGAGATAAAGGATAGGAAAATATAGCAAAGATCACCCCAGACAAAGGGCAGAGCATGAAAAGGCAAGGGGATACAACACAATGGGGCATGTTTGTGGATTTGAAAGGCATTCCGGGGGCAGAAAGGCACACAGAGATTGTCAAAAGCTCTGTATGATAGTTTGAGGGATTTGAAACTTAGGTGGAACCATGGAGGCTTTTAGGCAGGAGAATGAGGATAAGAGGGAACAGCAGTCAAATACTGCACAGAGGGTGAGTAAGATGAGAAGTAAGGTGAGGTGGTAAACAGATCAGCCAAGGGCCCTGGTAACCCTGGAGGGAGCAGCTTCAGCCAAGTGGTGCCGGTGGAAGCAGGCAGCAAGGAATTAGAGTAGCTTGCAGGTCAGGGATGTCAGCTATAAAGGGAAGGGGAGAGTGTGGGATGGTAGATAGAGGATAAAGGATGGTATGGGAAGATGTATTTTTTAGAATGCTAAAGATTTGTGAGGATGGTTCACCACCTTTATGAACTGTTTGCTATTTGTATGTTCTGCTGGACGTCTCTGATACGTTTGACTCTCCTGAAATCCCCAGGTAGAAATGGGTGTTGCTTGGACTTTCTTCTTGGCTTTTGAAATACTCAAGGAAACCTGGCTGCTTACATATTTGGTTTTCAAATCCCTCAAACTATCATACAGAGCTTTTGACAATCTCTGTGTGCCTTTCTGCCCCCAGAATGCCTTTCAAATCCACAAACATGCCCCATTGTGTTGTATCCCCTTGCCGTAAGTGGCTTGAAGACTGGGATTGTGTCTCATACCTGACACTTAGTAGGTGTTCAACTGGGGTTTGTTGCAGAGTGACTGAATGATGATGTAAATGTTGCAGGTTGAAGAGAAGGAAACCATGGACACAGAGAGGTTGAAGATAAAGAGAGAAAGGAGACATTGATAAGAGGAATTTTCAGAAGGTAGAAGGGGATAGATCCTCCAAAACGGTGGTCAGCAAACTTTTCTGTACAGGGCTGGATAGCAAGTATTTTAGGCTTTGGGGGCCAGGTACTGTTACTAAACTCTGCCATCACAGTGTGAAAGCAGCTGTACATGATAGATAAAAGAATGAGTGTAGCTGTGTTCCAGTAAAGGTTTGCTTCTAAAAACAGACCTTGACCCATGCGCTAGAAGAACTAGAAGTGGAAGAGAAATTGGCACTAGCTAGGAAGGTGTAGGAAACTGAGCTAGAGAAAATGGGGGAGGGGAGGGAAGTTGAAGGAAGTAGTTTGCATAAGAAAGACTATGTTAAGAGAGGAATGGAGCAGAAGTGGGAACGGAGTTTTAAGAAGAATGGAGGGTGCTTGGGTGGCTCAGTTGGTTAAGCTTCTGACTTTGGCTCAGGTCATGATCTTGCGGTTCATGAGTTTGAGTCCCACATCAGGCTCTGTGCTGACAGCTCAGAGTCTGGAGCCTGCTTCAGATTCTGTCTCTGTTTCTCTCTGCCCCTCCGCTGCTCACACACTGTCTGTCTCTCTCTCTCTCTCTCAAATATAAATAAACATTAAAAAAAAATAGACTATTAAGATGAATGAAAGCATTCCAAAAGAACTCTCTAAAGAATCTTATCAGAAATATACTGGGAAAATTTTAGGACAGCGGTGGAACCAGGTAGAGTTGATACCATGGTCTCAGTAAGCAGAGTTATGTGAATTTCATCACTTTCATAGGAGTATCAGCTTAGTGTACACCTGAGTGCTATGCCCTAGTGAGGGGATAGACATTTTTCCGGATCTTGGGACATCCACAATGATCCCCATCTCATGAAGGCCAGGAGAATTAATGAATGGCCTTTCCTGCTGTGGGCAGGATGGCGAGTGCTGACATCAAGGTAGTAGCTTGCAGGGGCTTGTCATTTCTTACATTAGGGTTAGGAATCTACCATTTTATGAACCCAGAGTTCCCCTTCTTTCCCAGGCCCCTGGTACCTCCAATTTTTGGACCCTTAGACATAAGGGTTTTCTGTATCCCATCTCAGGGAATAGAACATTTCACTTGCCCAATTTATCAAGGGAAGCTACTAGGATAGTCTTCAAGTGGTCCTGTACCTTCTCTTAGTTGACCAATAAATGTCCATTACGTTTGCAATGCCAGGCATTAGTATTTTTCTACTGGTGATTACCTTGATTTTCTCTTCAGAGATACAAAGGTTCTCACCAAAACGACAACAACCACCAAAAACCAAAAACCAAAAACCAAAAACAAACAGTAATTATAATGAGAACCACAGAAATATAATCCCTGGCAGGGAACCTATAGCGTTTTCTGTGGACTGCTACTTTGGACCTCTATTCCATGCCCCCTTTACTATGCTCTCCACTACAGGAGAGGCCAGAAGGTTATAACTTTGGAGATTCTCTCCCAGGTATGATCTGGATTTCTCCTCTGGGATCACTAGTAAGTGACTTGATGCAGAAAAGGAACAAGAGGCAAGGTGTGAGGTCTCACCTTCCTGATTACGTTGGCTTCTGCAGCCGTTGGGCTCTCCCATGCTGATGGAGGAAGCTTGGTCCCATCAGCAGGTCTCTGATAGGCTGTGCTTCAGCACAGGTGACAGAAGTTTTTAGATCATAACAGAGGCTATGTGATTATGGGAGCTGTTCTTGGAAGCTTAACTTAGTCTATCTCTCCATTGCTTCTACTGAATTTGCTAAGCACCTAATACCTGGCAATGAAATATGTTTTTGTTTAAACAAGCTATAGCAGTATCTATTGTCTGCAATAAGACCTAACCTGATGCAGTGTCCCATCAGGCCTGCAGGCTGAGCTAGGAAGTCAAGAAAGAGATGGCTGCATTTTGCAGGCATGATGGTGAGGGACTAGATTGAGAGGAAAGCAGAAGCCAGGACCCACATGCAGACTGAGATGGTGAAGCCAGGTGGAAACTGAGAGTTTGGGAGGGTGGGGAAGCCTCCCAGCACAGGGGGTCTTCATTGAGGTAAGGGCTGCTTTCACTGGGTGTAAACAGGTGAGGTACATCTTCATATCCATGAGGAAAACACTAATACTTACATAAATCTCCCAATGTGCTGTTAATGGAGTGACATTTAAATTTGATCACAGAGCGCAATAAAGTATGACTGAAAAATTAAATGAACCTCTTTTAGACGCTTAGTAAAGATTTTTTTGTGTGTGATTATGATGCAGTAAACTGCAGTGAGATGCCCATGCTAGGCCATTGCTGGGTCCACTCACCATGTTCATTGTCAATGAGCTGATGGATCTCTGCATGCCATGGCCCTTTAGGAGTTATTTGCAAATAGCGAAACCACAAATACTTATATGTTTTATATGTTAGTTGTAAGCTTGTTTCTTAGTCAGACCATCAGATTAGATAGTAAGTAGGCCAGCCACATCTTTATTTTGCTTTTTAAGTGCTTCATATGTTAATCAGAATCTGGTGATTATTTAACGAATACCTGATAACTGAATTATTAGTCATTCAAATGTGATTGAGACCTTAAGAGTCTGTGGATAAAAATGAAATCATTTTCTCACTAATGTCTCATTTATAAATCCCTTACTTGCTATCTCACGCGAGACTCTCAGATTTCCCTCAAAGTTTCCCTCACTTAAAACTAACAAAGACCTGAGTTTGTGTTGACAGCAAATATTTTTATGGAATTTGGTCAGATGGCTGGAAAGTAGATATATTATATCTGTTCTTCCAGTTGTTTTTAATATTTGAATAATTCATCAGAGATCACACACTGAAGCCTGCAACTGTGTTTTGTGTGCATGGCTTTTATAAAATGTATGAATTCATTGCCAACAATAAATATCAAGAAATGCTCCCGGAAAATCCAGGTCTCCCAACAACACAGGTGCTCACCTTGGCTAAAACAGAGTAGCTGCTGTCCCATCAGGAGGCACGTGGCAGGCCATCTCCAGGAAGTCCCAGCCAGACTTCCTCCTTTACACTGGGTGCCTGACTCCTGTGAGCATTTAAATTTACGACCACATAATAGCTTATGATTGAATAAATAAAAGTTGTCGCTTAGAACTGGAACATGGGGTCCTCTGAAAAGAATCAATGATGTTAAGAATATTTAGCCATCAGTCATGAAAATTGTATTTGTAGTGTAATCGTCCTTGTGAAAATATTTGGATTTCCGTTTTGGGCTATATAGATTATGAAGATTGACCAAGTAATTCCTATCCTACGCTATCACTAGCCTCTTCATCTAACATCCACTGAGCACTTCCTCTTGCTAAGTTATTATTTATGCAACTTGGAAAACATTTTTGCAACCATGGTATCTGTTTGTCTTGTCCCTCTTGGTGATCCTCTTAGGTTGCTTATTTAGTCTATTGTTTCGGATTATCTATCTTGGCCACATTCCTGGGGGAACTGGTTCTGCTCTATTTCCTTCTCTTTCTTCCAGTGTGTTGTTTTGTGCACTAATATCTGTATCATCTTTTTTTCTCTTTTAGTTTGAAAAACGTATCACTCAATAAAGGAAGCGTATGCTTGGAGAGTGAACATAGACCTGCAGTCACTATTTTGATAAAACATACACAGAAATCCAGTGTGGTGTATATCAAGGAATTAAATTTATTCATTTATTCATTCAGTTGTTCACTCATCAGATACTTCTTGGACAACAAATGTGTGTCTGGTGTTTGTAGATCCTAAGGATGTTCTAGAACCAACATCCAGCCACATTCTATGGGGGAGTCAGGCACTAAACAAATATCTGGTAATATCTTATGCCAGTGGCATGAGGAACAATGTAGGAGGGGGGTGATGGAGTCATGTGGGTTCTATCCTAGATAGCAAGGCAAGTATGGCCTCTCTGAAGAGGTGACATTTGAACATGGAGCAAGGGAATGAGCCCTGTGGATGTTTGTTGGAAGCTTGGCTGGCTGTTGGAACAGCTCTTGCAAAAGTCCTGAGGAAGGAATGTTCTTGGTTTGCTCCTAGAAAAGCCTGAGGCTAGTGTGACTGGAATGAAGTACCTGAGGGAAAAGGTGGGAAAGGTCCAGGTTCATGTCAGGTAGGCTTCTGAGGCTATGGAAAGGAATTTGGGTTTTATTTTAATTGTGATGGGAAACCAAGTAAAGAAGATTTTTTTTTTTTAAGATGGGAGACCCTTGAGCATCTGTCTATACATAGATGAGATAATGCCTGATCAGTGGTGGGCATCAAGTTCAAGTTCCACACAACTAAAGTGGTACACAGAACTTGGCTGTAACTATGGTCACCCTTTGCTCTTGTCCTGCCATTGCCCTGGGCTTCTTCTCTTCTCTTCTCTTCTCTTCTCTTCTCTTCTCTTCTCTTCTCTTCTCTTCTCTTCTCTTCTCTTCTCTTCTCTTCTCTTCTCTTCTCTTCCCTTCTCCCCTCCCCTCCCCTCCCCTCCTCTCTCCTCTCTCCTCTCTCCCCTCTCTCCTCTCTCCTCTCTCCTCTCTCCTCTCTCCTCTCTCCTCTCTCCTCTCTCCTCTCTCCTCTCTCCTCTCTCCCCTCTCCCCTCTCCCCTCTCCCCTCTCTCCTCTCTCCTCTCTCCTCTCTCCTCTCTCCTCTCTCCTCTCTCCTCTCTCCTCTCCTCTCTTCTCCCTGACCCCCTCCTGTTGGTGCAGGCTGTTCCCTGGAGAGTGTAGCACAGTGCAGAAATGGTGTGTGCAGGCTTGTCATACATTTGTGATTTGTGGTATATCCACATTGGTATTCATTTGAGTCTTCTGGGAGAACGTGGATTCCAGGAACAGTGGTCCACATACTTTTTGAATATGCGATCTCACCAATATGAATATCTGAATGTTCACTCAGGGACACATCTGTGCTTATTGGAACTGACGGCGGAAGCTCTGGCTGCATAGCAAGCTTTCTGTTCACAATTCTCCAGGTGCACATTTGGATGGATATGCATTTAGTCAGGTGCATCCATTAGAAGGGATAATTTTGATAGACAAACTAATTTGTAATACCCCATTGACCAAATGACAAAAGCACTCACTTTCCCACACTCCAAAGTACCTCAGTAATTACCTAACCGTTTGGAATTATTCTCATGTTAAAGACCTTATTACTTTTCCTCTTGTAACCACTGTTGGGAGGGCACTGGTTTATCTGTTTTTCTAGTAGAGAGGGTGATCTACCATTGGGTTCTAACTAAAACCCACTGATAATAAGTGTTCTCCTTGTCAAAAGTTAATTTTCATCATATGTTAGAAAAATTATTATAGTATTGTTTTGTTCCTGTTTTCACTTTGGTGTGATTTTAACTCAAAGTAATACGCAACACAACTCAAAACATTACGTCATCTACTACTCTGCCCATTGTTTCTAATTCCCAGGACCTGACTCTTTTATTGCCAGCTTCAATTTTTGAACTTGCTGTTCCTGCCTTTTATGCTCTTCCCCAACATACCCACATAGTTCCATCACTCATTTCCTTAAGGTGTCTGTACAAATGCCAACTTACTATTGAGGCCTTTTCTGACTATCTTGTGTTAAATACATACCCTGCTATGGCAGTCATCTCTTTTGCTCCGTATTATTTTTCTCTATAGCATCATCACTCCCTGGCATGCTGTTTATTTACTTGGCTCCTTGTTTATTGCCTCCCTCACTAGAGTGCAAGTTCTGTGAGAGTAAGACCCTTGTTTTGAATATGGCTTCTTTCCTGAATTCCTGGAACAGCGTTGCACACAAAAGAATCACTCAGTCAATATTTTAGAAAGTGGACTATAATGAGTAATGGCTGATGAAGTCAAGTTCAAGCCCTAGAGCCCCATTAGCAGTATATTCTCACCAAGTGAGCAACATTCCATACAGATATTGAAAGCCCAAAGTAAGCAATCTTTCTAGCCAAAGATTTGTACAGGACAGTTTTCTATGGGTATTGGTTGTTTTCTCTTAGGAAAGAAACTTGCAGGTGTGACTAACAGACTATATTGGAGTGGGCCTTTAAATCTGTTCTTCTCAAAATTTGCTCTGCTGCCCAGCAGCATTGGTATCACCCCAAGCTTGTTAGAAATGCAGGATCTTAAGGTCTACCCAATCTGCTTAATCACAATCTATGTTTAATGCAGTAGAATCCCATGTAAAATTAAGGTTTCAGAAGTAGATCTTCTAGACCTTGGTCACTTAGTTTTGGAAATCGTCATTAGTAAAGGGGCCATTTTAAGTACTTCATATTTTTTTTCTCATTAAATTGAAACAAATAGGGAATTTGGGTTGGTCACTTAATCTCTCTGCTTTCTCTCTAGGAGGAGGTATTTGGTCTAAATGTTATTTGTGTGTGTGTGTGTGTGTGTGTGTGTGAGAGAGAGAGAGAGAGAGAGAGAGAGAGAGAGAGAGAGAGATTGGGATATGCCTTTCAGTCAGAGAAGATCTGTGAATATCTTCAGTTTCACTTTCCACTCCCTGCTTCCTATTTCTATCCTCCTAGTGATCTGTAGGGCATCAGATGGAGACATTGACTTTCTGAGAAAGATGATGTCCATATTCTGTTTGAGGAAAACAGCCCAATGTTCTGGTCCCCAGAAAGAATACTACCCAATGTGTTAGTTAGATTGAAAACAGTAGTATTTGCACTCGTACTTTGGGTCAGGCCATTTGTGATTTACATCATAAACTCACATAATCCAACAACTTGATAAGGTGAAAATACTGCAGTTGTCTCCATTTACAGTCGTGAAAACCAAGGTCAGAAAGGGGTCAAATCTTTGTCAAGTTCACACACTTCACAGAGCGGAGAAGCCCAGATTCCAACCCAGGAAGTCTGGCCTTCGGGCCTGAGCACTTCACTTTTCCTGAAGAGGAATCTTGCAAATTAGTAATATCTATTAGAGAGAAATATGGATTAAATGTTGGTGAAAGGCAGTTGGACACTTCATTGGGACTTGTTTGAAAGGCAAAAGTATGACATACTGTATTTTGAGCTGAGTGATCAACCTTTTTTTGGAGGCTCCTATGTAAACCGTTTGTTATGCAAAGCTGCTAATGGGATTTTCCAATGCGAAAGCCTTCTGGATGCTGAACAAGTTGTATGTATTATTCACTGTAACTCCTAACAAGTAGAATAACTTGAGGTTGTTAAAACTGCTCTCAAGCCACCTTCAGGCCGTCATTAGTATGCAGCTCAAGTGCAGGTCCACGACTTGGTGAGGGGAAGGGAAGGAGGCAGTGAGAAGCGACCCACATGTGTGTTTAACACCTTCTATGTGAGGCCTGCGCTGGATGTCTTACATACGTTCTCCTACTCAATCTTCACAACATACCAATGAGATAGTATCATTCCCTCCCCTTGTACAAGAGGGAATACCAAGGTTTTTGGCCTTATAAGTACTTGCTTGCTCTGAATCTCACCACTAACTGCTAACTGATGGAGGCAGGATTCAAACCTGGTTTAGTTGATCTCAAAGCTCATCCCCATTTAGCACTTTGGAGAATAACTGGGAGATGCATACGGTGATATGTTTAAAATATTAGAAGTATGGATTTCAGATCTGTTTATTTATTTAAAAGACTTTATTTATTTTGAGAGAGCGAGAGAGAGCGTGCGAGTGAGCAGGGGAGGGGCAGAGAGAGAAGGAGAGAGAGAGAGAATCCCAAGCAGGCTTCATGCTGTCAGTGCAGAGCCTGATGCGGGGCCCCATCTCATGAACTGTGAGATCATGACCTGAGCCAAAGTCAAGAGTCGGCCGCTCAACCGACTGAGCCACCCAGGTGCCCCGAGGTCAACATATTTATTTAAAGAATAGATATTTCCCCATCTTAGTAAAATGGTGCTATTCCCACTGCCTTCCAGCATAGATTAAGTGACAACAGTAATATCAGTAAATTAAAAAAAAAAAGATAAGTGGTTTCTGAAGACATCACTGAGTCTCTGACTAAAAACAAGAGTAGTGAACAACTGGTTTTTGTGTAGTCAGACACATTATCTACTGCATCTCAGTCCTGCTAAATTATCCATTCGTTTACTTTATTTGGGGGGAGAGGTTGACTTTCCTCGGAGGTAGCTGAAGTTATAAATACGTACATATGTCTCCAGCCATCTTAACATGCCACTCCACAGTTGGTGTGCATTGATCTGTGCTGTAAACACACTTGGCAGGAAATCCACCCTAGTCTTCATTCTAGTGATTTGATTCACTGGATGCAGTTACCCTAATGCTGGCAGAGTCTCCAAATTAAAAACCCATGCTGATTTTACCTATCCTTGTTCTTAGCTCCTACTAAGATATGAGAGACTTTGATTCAAACAGGTCAGCCCAGCCATCCCTGTGAGGTGGAAATTTCTTGACATATTTCTAGACATGTTGAAGGCAAAGTCTGCAAAGGAGAGGTGAATCTCTTTTTGCTAAAAATGCAGAGTATTTTTCACATTGCAAAAGGAATGCAGCCGAACCTCTCAGTCACCATGGAAGCATGTGGCTTTCTGCATTTTGCAAAGTGGCTTTCGTAGCCTTTAATGAGGCAGCAGCCCCAGAAATTGCTAGGGAATCAGCAGATTTCCCCCATTCCCAATTTAAGTGGTTTCTCTCTTTTAAAATTAAGGGCTTTCTGGAAATCCTCAAAACAACCCATTGTTATGCTGCATCTTCTGGTGGCCTTCCTTAAATAGGGAGTCTTAAGTTTAGTAATTTGGGAAATCATTTTTGAATGTAGAGTTACCAAAGCTTACGGGGTGATCATTCTAATTTGAATAACCCTTGCAGTGTCTGGTGCAGAATGAAAAGGAAGGCCAGTCGCATCTCCCACATCTTTCCTTAGCTGGGGCTTCTTAAAATCCTGCAGTTATTCTCTGGTGACAGAATTTTTTCAGCTTCCTGAGGCAGCCAGCAAAACTCCAATGTAAAAGGATTTGTCATTTTGATTCTAGTCGAAATGAAGCATTTTGTACAGTACACGAAAAAATATAGAAGTCTTTTCAGTGGATGAACAGCCTATTATCCATAGCGAAACTACTGTGTTTTATGTCTGTCTGAGAATTACTGATTACAGCGACAGCCCAGGCAGGAAGCAGCTAAGCCACTGCTGAATCGTCGTGGCCTGAAAATGGATGGGAGCTTTATTTTTTTTTAAGTACTTTCACTTGGTGCCATAGTCTCCCTTTTCTAAAGTACAAATGTGCTCTTTGGTTAGAAATCCTGAGGGTAAAAGGCAGCTACATAAATGGAGGAGACATTCTCTGACTGCCCGGTCAGTTTTGCAGTTGGACGGGAATGATGGATAACCGATTCATTCCACTGGTGACAAAGCCTACCTCTTTGAAACCTGTTTACTCCTGTTGGATGATCCATCACCATTTCCCCACTGCGTCTGTGATGACCGATTGAAGAGGAAGATCAGTACCTTCTATGACTAAGGTGTCTCAATTTTAGCAAGCACACAAAACAGTCTTTTGTGGAGCTTTACGGCAGCTTCAGTATTTAGACACCATGACCACTAAGGTTTGAACTCACCTTTTCTGCTTTTTGGGTATAAAAACCCTCCAGGAGGGGTAGACAGGAAAAAGAATGTGGCCACAGAAAGGGCTGTTGGATTAGTTGAGGAACTCGTAGTCATCCTAATCAAATCGAGCACTTTTTGTTCTTGGACTCTGTGCCCACGGCGTGGGTGTGCGACTTGTGTGGTCACACAGTATGGGGTCTCAGAAGAGCCCGGTGCTTGCTTCAGAGCCCTGCTGTCACCTTCTTGAAGTTCTTAGTAATGTTTGAGCAAGGAATACTTTTTGTTTATTTTGCACCAAGCTCTGCGAATTATGTAGCCAGTCCTGCTCATAGTTTAATCTTAAAAAGTGGTAGAGCAGGGACTCTGCCCAAATATTTCTGTCTCTTGTTTGTTACCAATTGGGATTGCTTTCCTTTTTGATTTTTTTTTTTTTTGTTCTGTTTTTCTCCTTCTGTTTCTTCTACACAGAAAGGAAATTTCTATGATGTACAGTTAAGAGAAGGCCTGAGCTGGGGTCCTTCTTCATTTACTTGCTATGTGACCTTGGGCAAGTAACTTTATTTCTTTACGACTTAGTTTAATTACTAGTAAAATGAAATTGATAACGGCATCTAACTTACAGGATTAGATGATGCTTATAAAGCTTTTAGCATAGCACTTGGCCGTGGCAAACACTCAGTAAATAAGAACTGTAAATTTTATCTTTTACTGATTTTCTCCAATATTTTATTATAAAAATTTTCAAACACATAGAACGGTTAAAGAATTTTATAGTGAACACCCATACCCATGTTTTAGATTCTCCCATTAACATTTCATTATATTTCTTTATTATATTTCTACCCATCTCTCTATCCCTCTAACCTCTATATCTGTCCACTGATCTTATTCTTACGATGAATTTCAAAGTTAGTTGCAGGCGTGACTTCCCCTAAACATTTCAGCAAGTAAATCATAAAATTCATTATTTGTTTACATATTTTTCTTTTGAGATAATGGACGTAGAGTGAAATGCCCAAATCTTAAGTATATAGTCACTGAGTTTTGACAAAGGCTTGTACTTGTTTAACCCAAATCCTTATTAAATTATGGAACATTATCATGACCCAAAAAGTACCCTCATGCTCCTTCCTAGTCAGTTCTTGCCCACACCCCCACCCCCACCCCCACCCCACCTCTGTTTTTTTTTTTTTTTCAAACCTTAGATAAGTGTGCCTGTAATGTAACTTTATATAAAGGTAATCATACAGCATATACTCTTGTATAAGACTTGAGGCACTCAACATAATGTTTTTGAGATTCATTCATGTTAGTATTCTTTTGTCTTGTTGAGAACTAGTCTATGTATGACTATACCATAGTTTGTCCATTCTCCTATTAAGGGACACCTGGACTATTTGTAGGTTTTAGCTATTATGAATAAAGCTGCTATGAACATTCCTGTAGAGATTTTATTTTTATTTTGCTGCAATTGTTAGGTCAGAGAGGAGTTATAGATTTAGTTTTATAGGAAACTGCCATAAATCATCCCCAAATGGCTGTATCTAGTAGTGTGCTTTATCAACTGGCTCTCCAAAAAAGAAAAATGAGAAAGAGGAGGAGGGGGAGAAGAAGGAGAAAGAGAAGACGAAGAAGAGGAACAAGAAGAAAAAAGAGGAAGAGGAGGGAGAGGGAGAGGAGGAGGAGGGGGAAGGGGGGGGAGAAAGGATCACTCATAACACTAAGTGCAAAACTGCCAATTCCATGATGAATACTTCCACCGTGGCCAATTGTAAGCTGCCAATGTGAAGTTGTTGAGGGATAAGATGGGAAGAGTGTACACGATTGATTCTTGGGGCCAGTGCAAGCTCGCTCCTGCACACCGCTGGAAGTACTATTTTATATTCCCACCGGCACTGTAGAAGAGTTTTGGTTGTTTCGTATCCAGGTCAACATTTGGTGTTTTCAGTCTTTTTAGTTTCAGTCGTCTTGATGGATGTAAAATGGCATCTCATTGGGATTTTAAATTTGTATTTCTCTAATGAGAATGCAGACGTGTTTACTGGCCTTTCATAAAACTGCTTTCATAATGGATCTGTTGAAATCTTACCCATTTTTTATTGGAAAGATTTGCCTAAGAAACCTCGAGTTACCTCCAAGTGTTGAAGATATTTCCTACCTTTTGTTGTAAAAGCTTTATTATTTAACTTTTATGATGAGCATGCAATCCGTTTCAAATTAGTTTTTGTATTTGGTGTGAAGTAGAGGTCAAAGTGCACTTTTTTTGCATATGGATATCCAGTTATTATAGCAACATTTGCTCTGACATTTCTTTCCCTATTAGATTGTCTTTATCAAAAATTAAGGGAGGGGCGCCTGGGTGGCTTAGTCAGTTAAGCGTCCAACTCGGCTCAGGTCATGATCTCACGGTTTGTGAGTTCGAGCCCTGCGTCGGGCCCTGTGCTGACAGCTCAGAGCCTGGAGCCTGCTTTGGATTCTGTGTCTCCCTCTCTCTGCTCTTTCCCCACTCATGCTCTCTCTCTCTCTCCTTCAAAAATAAATAAACATTAAAAAAAATTAAAGGAATGTTTCTGTTTCTTTTCTCTATTCTGTTCCAGTGATTAATTGGTTGATTACCATGCCAGTTAGGTATTGTCTTGATTGCCGTAGCTTAATAGTCTTGAAGTCAGGTACTGTAAATCCTCCTAATTTATTCTTCTTTTTAAGATTACTTTGGATAGTCTAGATCCGTTGCATGCATCATATTTTCCCCGAATTTAGTCTGAGAACATAGCAAATCATTTTTTAATAATAACCTGTCCACTTTTAGAAGTTAAAAATTCCTATTAAGCATTTAACATATTATGAATATTTTATAAATACTAAGCACCCAATCAGCAATTCTCCAACACTGTAGTAAAACATTGTCATTATTACTTTATTTCATGCAAAGGGTAAGTAGAGCACAGGGTTACTTGATAACTGTCGTATGGCTGTTAGGTAAGGTAGGAATCAGGTTTTCTGCGTTCAGAGACAGTGAATTCCATTAAATCATGCTGCCTGCAGCAAATAGTGTCAGTTCTTAATAAAAGAAGGATGCTAGATTTTCTAGTGGTCTGTCATCAGGTAGAAGTCTTAGACTATTTTTGAGTAATAAATATGTGCCAATAATGTTGGTTATTTCAGTGACCTTTCTTGACTTCTATAAGAGTAGAAGGAATTCTACTGATGTCAAACAACATCCCCCTTCCAAAACCGTTCCTAGTCCATGTTGGAATCCCTTCTGAGAAATGTTAGAATTTAAGGGAGCCAATTAATCACATTCCCCTTCCTTTGGTTTTTAATTTAACTTAAAAATTTTAAGGTTTATTTATTTATTTTGAGAGAGAGAGTGAGAGAACGAATGGGGGAGGGGCAGAGAGAGAAGGGGGGAGAGAATCCTAAGCAGGCTTCATGCTGTCAGCATGGAGCCTAATGTGGGGCTTGATTTCATGAACTATGAGATCACAACCTGAGCCCAAATCACGAGTTAGATACTTAACTGACTGAACCATCCAGGAGCCCCACATTCCTCTTCCTTTTAAATTCTGAAACACTTGAGAAAGATATATAGAAGTCAGGGAAGAATCAAACTCTAATACTGGCAAAGTTGGTTCAGAATCATGTGATCAAAGTGGGCTTCCTGTTTCTTATCTCCTGGATTGAGCTTACTTCCCAGATGCAGTCTATGTAATCAGATAACTGGACGACTTCTCACCCCATAGGGTCAGCATCTATCCTGGGAGCACTCCCACAGAGAAGCAGGAGTAGGGAGAAGAATGCATGCCATCCGTGTATAGCCAGTTCTGAAAGAGAGTCTAGAGACAGCCTTGGCTAAACATGAGCATTGAATCTGTCCTCTGTCCGTGGGGAAGAACATACAAGGGTGAGAAGAGAAGGCAGAGCAGAAGATTTCCCTCTAAGACGAGAGAGATGGGGTCAAGGCCCTTGGAGGAAGCATCTCTGCTTGGCCCTTTCAGCATGGGAAACCCACTTCTCAGGGCAGCCTACTTATTTTTAAACATCTCTTGTGATAAATTTCTTCCTTATTTTAAGTTGAAGCTGCCTCTTTAAAGTGCTACCTTTTGGCCCTAGTTCTGTTCTCCTGACACTCATGGGATAAATCTACATGTTGTTTCAGCAGACTTGAAGTACCTGAGGTGCTTGTTGTTATTTCCTTGTTCCTTGGCCCATGTTTAGCAGTTCTTAACTTTCTCAGATTGTGAAATGTACACTGTGTGTTTTCACCTGCCCAGCATCCTTTCATCCATTCTCTCTTCTGGTAACAGCCCTCTAATTTTTCTTTAGGAAACCCCCTTTTTCCTGCCTGAGCTATTTAATGGGATGGGTTTGAACACTGCCTCTCTCTAGTCCCCTTGTCCTTAGCTCTAGGAGTGGGTAAGTGATCCCATGACCAGTTAGTGGGTTTGAAATCACCAAAGTCAAGAACCCATAAGAACTTTCACTTCAGGAGTATAACTACATGCCTAGAATATTATCTTCTGGTATACTGTATCACCAAAGCAATATGGATACTTACAAATATTTTATTTATTTGTCAAATTTAACATCCCATCCATTTTCAGGAAGAATTAAGCACTAGCTAGATATTTCTTTAGCTCCATTGACTTGCTATCATTGGAGTGACCTCCAGAATGGCTGGAGAGAGTTGTTGGCAGATTATGTCTGGATCCTCTGCCCCTTGATTGCACACAGATTTTAATGAATATGCAGACAGGGCCCTTTCTGCTGGGTGAGATTGCCTCTGTGAAACTGACTGTTCTGTTCCATAAAATAAAATGAAGTAATCTATACTTCCCTTTGGATTCCTATAATGTACAATGAATGATGGAGTTTTTATTTTACCCTTCTTATTTTCCATAATTAAGAATGAAATTTATTTAGTGAACTGTACTGGCTACTTAGTGTTCTTGCATTACCCGAGGTAATTGTTACTCAGAACCAGTTCTTTATTGCCGGCATTTAAAGGTCTATTTTTCTTTTGTTGTGGTTTCTTGGCTTTGCTCCTGGCAGGGATGACAAATTAATAGGCATCAGGTACTAAAAGTATTTGCAATTAGAGCAAAGTGGTAATAAAGGTCACCTGTTCCAAGAAAGGTTTTCTTTCAAAAAAAACCAAAAAACAAAAAACAACACAACTGCTTAAATCAATGCACATTGTATATAGATTGTTGTCTTTGCTGCAACCCCTTTTCCACAAATCAGGTCTTAAATATTTTTTCTGCTAATTTAAAATGGACAAGAATTGCAAATGTTAATCTTTAGCTTGATCGTTGTCATTTGTATTTTGAACTAGATCTCTCTGTTATAGTCAAAAAGAAATAATGACACCTGTTTTAGCCTCATCCCATTTATTTATTCAAGAAATATTAACTGAACACTTCTTATGTGCTTGCATCTGGGGATGTAAAGACTCAAGGCTACAGGCTGTCCCCTTGAGGCATCACAGTCCATAAGAGAGAGAGATGGAGAGAGGGTAATTGCTAAGCAATGCGATTAATTTAACAACACAGAATGTTGGAAGTACAAGGGAGGCTGTGATTAATTCCATCTTGAAAGGTTAGAATGGATAGTCTTTAGGAAAGAGATGTGTTTTAAGGGATGAGTGGAAGCTCTTTCTGAAAGCTTCAGAGAAGTGAGAGAAGTGGGAGAAGAGCATGTCAGGTGGGGGAGGGGCCTGTGCAAAGCAAGGCAGTGTCAAACAATCTTTCTCATTTTGAGAATACAAGCAATTTGATGTCTTTGAAATATAAAGTCTAAGGTAGGAGAGCTGGAAGTCTAGGCTTGGGGGTTATGCATGAAAGAACCTGTGTTTGTCCTGTGTTAAATTTTCTTTTTTTGGAGATAAGAGGATTTTTAAAGCAGGGGAATAGCATGATTAGCATTATGTTTGGTAAGATGTCTCTGGAAACCATCTATGAGTAGATATTACTTGCTAATTTTGATGAAATATGCAGTTAGCAGCCAACTGTTTATGATAATATGAGTCTAGGAAAAGTGAATAATTGAAGCCCTTGGATGAAATTTTTTTGGCATAAGTAAAAAAATAGGTATTAGTCCCTTCCACTGTTACTAAATAACTATGTGACTTTGAGAAAGTCATTTAACTTCTCTTGGTCTTGGTTTCCTTCTATTTCTTGATATAGCCAATGAGGTAGCTGAATAGATTCTCTGAAGTATCCTCCAGTGCTAGTATTTTATGGGTATCACCCAGTGGATTTAGTTTCCTTCCTTACCAGGCCAAGTAAGAGAGCTTACGTGGCAAAGGAAACCAGATATCTCTTGCCCTGCTCTACCAACAAAGGACAGGGCGTGCTATATTTTCTGGGGAGAGGAGAGCTTACTTTGATTAATAGACAATTGCCAGGTGTCTTTTAGGATGGTTTGCACTTTGATAAATAGGAAACTTCATTTCCAGATAAAAGTTTAAAAATCTGTGAAGATTGAAGGCAGAAATCATGTTTTATTTATGTTTGTATCTCTGCTATCCTGTAGTAAATTTTCTTTCTAAAGCACTAACTGGAAGAAATTTCCAGGGGCCCTTTTAATTGGCTTTCTCTTTGCTCATTATATTTTCTATGCATCTACTTTTCTATTCTTAGTTTGAAGCATTCTTTTTCATTTATCTCAAGGCATGTAGATTCAACAGAAAATGCAGGAAAATAGCTGTTTCGTGTCACCAGAATACGTTGAAGAGTAGGCTTTTCATTATAATATTCTTCATTCAAATTCAGAATAATATGGTGGCAAAATAGTTGTTCCTAAGTAAAGGAATTATCCAGTGCAAAGGACCTCAGAGAACTAAATCTTAGAAATATTTTATCCTGTGTTTTAGAGTTTGTAATAATTCAGTTATTGGCATTTCGATTAGAATATATTCATGGTCAGATTGAGTCTTTTCACCTTTATGATACCAATTCCGATGTAACATACTTGACTTTTGATGTAAGTGATACTTGTACCTTTCAGTACCAGTGCAAAAGGAAGATGATATACTGTATGAAGGCAGACGTCTGGAAATCAAGAGTTCTAGAAAGTACTTATTTTTAAAAATAGAATTTATTGTCAAATTGGCTTATGTACAACACCCAGTGCTCATCCCAATGAGTGCCCTCCTCAATGCCCATCACCCATTTTACCCTCTCCACCACCCCCCATCCACCCTCAGCTTGTTATCTGTATTTAAGAGTCTCTTGTGGTTTGCCTCCCTCCTTCCCTCTTTGTAACTATTGTTTCCCCTTCCCTTCCCCGATGGTATTCTGTTAAGTTTCTTAAGATCCACATATGAGTGAAAACATACGATGTCTGTCCTTCTCTGACTGACTTATTTCACTCAGCAGAATACCTTCCAGTTCCATCCACATTACTGCAAATAGCATGATTTCATTCTTTCTCCTTGCCAAGTAGTATTCCATTGTGTATATAAACCACATCTTCTTTATCCATTTATCAGTTGATGGACATTTAGTCTCTTTCCATAATTTGGCTATTGTTGAAAGTGCTGCTGTAAACATTGGGGTACATGTGCTCCTATGCATCAGCACTCCTATATCTCTTGGGTAAATTCCTAGTAATGCTATTGCAGGGCCATAGGGTAGATCTATTGTTAATTTTGGGGGGAACCTCCACACTGTTTTCCAGAGAGATTGCACCAGTTTGCATTCCCACCAGCAGTACAAGAGGGTTCCTGTTTCTCCACATCCTCACCAGCTTCTATAGTTTCCTGATTTGTTCATTTTAGCCACTCTGACCGGTGTGAGGTGGTGTCTCAGTGTGGCTTTGATTTGTATTTCCCTGATGAGGAGTGACGTTGAGCATCTTTTCATGGGTCTGTTGGCCATCTGGATGTCTTCTTTGGAGAAGTGTCTATTCATGTCTTTTGCCCATTCCTTCACTGGATTATTTGTTTTTTGGGAGTGGAGTTTGGTGAGTTCTTTATAGATTTTGGATAGTAGGCCTTTGTCTGATATGTCATTTGCAAATATCTTTTCCCATTCTGTCAATTGCCTTTTAGTTTTGTTGATTGTTTCCTTTGCAGTGCAGAAGCTTTTTATCTTGATGAGGTCCCAACAGTTCATTTTTGCTTTTAATTCCCTTGCCTTTGGAGATGTGCCAAGTAAGAAATTTCAGTGGCTGAGGTCAAAGAGATTGTTGCCTGCTTTTTCCTCTAGGGTTTTGATGGTTTCCTGTCTCATGTTTAGGTCTTTCATCCATTTTGAGTTTATTTTTGTGTGTGATGTAAGAAAGTGGTCTAGTTTTATTCTCCTGCATGTTGCTGTCCAGTTCTCCTAGCACCATTTGCTAAAGAGACTGTCTTTTTTTTCCATTGGATATTCTTTCCTGCTTTGTCAAAGATCAGTTGGCTATACATTTGTGGGTCCAATTCTGGGTTCTCTATTCTATTCCATTGGTCTGTGTGTCTGTTTTTGTGCCAATACCATACTGCCTTGATTACAGCTTTGTAGCAGAGGTTAAAGTCTGGGATTGTGATGCCTCTGCTGTGGTTTTCTTCTTCAATATTACTTCGGCTATTCAGGATCTTTTGTGGTTCCATACAAATCTTAGGATTGTTTGTTCTAGCTTTGAGAAGAATGCTGGTGCAATGTTTATTGGGATTGCATTGAATGTGTAGATTTCTTTGGGTAGTATTGGTATTTTAACAATATTTATTCTTCCAATCCATGAGCATGGAATATTTTTCCATTTCTTTGTGTCTTCTTCAATTTCCTCATAAGCTTTCTATAGTTTCCAGCATACATATCTTTTACATCTTTAGTTAGATTTATTCCTAGATATTTTATGGTTCTTGGTGAAACTGTAAATGGGATCAATTCCTTGTTTTCTCCTTATGTTGCTTCATTATTGGTATATAAAAATGCAACCGATTTTTGTACATTGATTTTGTACCCAGCGACTTTGGTGAAATCATGTATCAGTTCTAGGAGTCTTTTGGTGGAGTCTCAGGTTTTCCATGTAGAGTATTATGTCGTCTGTGAAGAGTGAAAGTATGACTTCTTCTTTGCCAATTTTGATGCCTTTTATTTCATTTTGTTGTCTCATTGCTGATGCTAGGACTTCCAACACTGTGTTAAACAACAGTGGTGAGAGTGGGCATCCCTGTCATGTTCCTGATCCCAGGGGGAAAGCTCTCAGTTTTTCCCCATTGAGGATGATATTAGCTGTGGGCTTTTCACATATGGCTTTTATGATGTTTATGTTCCTTCTAACCTGACTTTCTTGAGAGTTTTTATTAAGAAAGAATGTTGTATTTTGTCAAATGCTTTTTCTGCATCTATTGAGAGGATCATGTGGTTCTTGTCCTTTCTTTTATTAATGTGATGTATCACATTGAGTGATTTGTGAATATTGAACCAGCCCTGTAGCCCAGGAAGGAATCCCATTTGATCATGTTGAATAATTCTTTTTAAATGCTGTTGGGTTTGATTTGCTAGTATCTTGTTGAGAATTTTTACATCCATGTTCATCAGGGATATTGGTCTGTAGCTCTCCTTTTTTTGGGAGGGGGGTCTCTGTCTGGTTTGGGAATCAAGGTAATACTGGCTTCATAGAGTGAGTCGAAAGTTTTCCTTCCATTTCTATTTTTTGGAACAGCTTGAGAAGGATAGGTATTAACTCTGCTTTAAATATCTGGTAGAATTCCCAAGGGAAGCCATTTGGTCCAGGACTCTTACTTGTTGGGAGATTTTTGATAACTGATTCAATTTCTAGTTATGGGTCTGTTCAAATTTTCTATTCTTCCCATTTGAGTTTTGGTAGTGTGGGGGTGTTTAGGAATTTGTCCACTTCTTCCAGGTTGTCCAATTTATTGGCATATGATTTTTCATAGTATTCTCTGATAATTGTTTGTATTTCTGAGGGAATGGTTATGATAAATCCATTTTCATTCATGAATTTATCTCTTTGGGTTCTCTCTCTTTTCTTTTGAGAAGTCTGGCTAGATGTTTATCAATTTTTTTTTTTTTCAAAAACCAACTCTTAGTTTCATTGATCTGTTCTACTGTTTTTTTTTTTTTTAAATTCTATATTTTTTATTTCTGCTCTGATCTTTATTATTTCTCTTCTTCTGCTGGGTTTGGGGTTTCTTTGTTGTTCTGCTTCTAGTTCCTTTAGGTGTGCTGTTAGATTTTGTAGTTGGGATTTTTCTTGTTTCTTCTTCTGTTTTTTAATTTTTAACGTTTATTTATTATTGAGAGACAGAGAGAAACAGAGCATGAGCATGGGAGGGGCAGAGAGAGGAGACGGGGAATCTGAAGCAAGCTCCAGGCTCTGAACTGTTAGCACAGAGCCCGATGCGGAGCTCAAACTCACAAACCATGAGATCATGACCTGAGCCAAAGTCGGATGCTTAACTGACTAAGCCACCCAGGGGCCCCTCTTGTTTCTTGAGATAGGCCTGGACTGCAACGTATTTTCCTCTTAGGACTGCCTTTGCTGCATCCCAAGGGGTTCGATTGTTGTGTTTTCGTTTTCATTTGTTTCCATATATTTTAAAATTTCTTCTTTAATTGCCTGGTTGACCCATTCATTATTTAGTAGGATGTTCTTTAACCTCCATGCATTTGGAGGTTTTCCTAAGATTGATTTCAAGGTTCATAGCATGGTAATCTGAAAGTGTGCATCGTATGATCTCAGTTCTTTTTTATATTTATTGAGGGCTATTTTGTGACCCAGTATATGATCTATCTTGGAGAATGTTCCATGGGCACTTGAGAAGAATGTATATTCTGCTGCTTTAGGATGAAAAATTCTAAATATATCTGTCAAGTCTATCTGATCCAGGGAATCATTCAAGGCCATTGTTTTCTTTGTTTTTAAAAAATAATTTATTTAAGTTTACATCCAAGTTAGTTAGCATGTAGTGCAACAATGATTTCAGGAGTAGATTCTTAGTGACCCTTACCCATTTAGCCCTTCTGCCTTCCAGCAACCCTCTGTTTGTTCTCCATATTTAAGACTTTCTTATGTTTTGTCCCCTCTCTGTTTTTATATTAGTTTTTCTTCCTTTCCCTTATGTTCATCTGTTTTGTATCTTAGAGTCCTCAGTGAGTGAGGTCATATGATATTTGTCTTTTCTGACTGACTAATTTCTCTTAGCATAATATCCTCTAGTTCCATTCATGTAATTGCAAATGGCAAGATTTCATTCTTCTTGATTGCCGAGTAATACTCCATTGTATATATATACCACCTGTTCTTTATTCATTCATCCATTGATGGACATTTGGGCTCTTTCCATACTTGGGCTATTGTAAATAGTGCTGCTATAAACATTGGGCCGCATGTGCCCCTTTGAAACAGCATACCTGTACCCCTTGGATGAATATCTTGCAGTGCATTTGCTGGGTATTAGGTTAGTTCTGTTTTTATTTTTTTTGAGGAACCTCCATACTGTGTTCCAGAGTAGCTGCACCAGTTTGCATTCCCACCAGCAGTGCATAAGAAATCTTCCTTCACATCCTTGCCAACATCTGTGTTTGCTTGAGTTGTTAATTTTAGCCATTCTGACAGGTATGAGGTGGTATCTCTTTGTGGTTTTGATTTGTATTTCCCTGATGATGAGTGATATTGAGCATTTTTTCATGTGTCAGTTGGCCATCTGGATGTCTTCTTTGGAGAAGTGTCTATTCATGTCTTCTGCCTATTTCTTCACTGGATTATTTGTTTTTTGGTGTTGAGTTTGATAAGTTCTTTATAGATTTTGGAGACTAACCCTTTATCTGATATGTCATTTGCAAATATCTTCTCCAATTCTGTTGGTTGCCTTTTAGTTTTGCTGATGGTTTCCTTCGCTGTGCAGAAGCTTTTTATTTCGATGAGGTCCCAGTAGTTAATTTTTGCTTTGTTTTCCCTTGCCTCTGGAGACATTTTGAGTAAGAAGTTGCTGCAGCCAAAGCCAAAGAGGTTTTTGCCTGCTTTCTCCTCGAGGATTTTGATGGTTTCCTCTCTTACGTTTGGGTCTTACATCCATTTTGAGTTTATTTTTGTGTATGGTGTAAGAAAGTGGTCCAGGTTCATTTTTCTGCATGTTGCTGTCCAGTTTTCCCAGCACCACTTTCTGAAGAGACTATCTTCATTCCATTGGATATTCTTTCCTGCGTGGTCAAAGATTAGTTGGCCATACATTTGTGGGTCCATTTCTGGGTTCTCTATTCTGTTCCATACATATGAGTGTCTGTTTTTGTGCCAGTACCATACTGTCTTTATCATTACAGCTTTGTAGTACAACTTAAAGTCCGGGATTGTGATGTGTCCTGCTTTGGTTTTCTTTTTCAAGATTGCTTTGGCTATTCGGTGTCTTTTCTGGTTCCACACAAATTTTAGGATTGTTTGTTCTAGCTCTGTGAAGAATGCTGGTGTTATTTTGATAGGGATTGCATTGAATATGTAGATTGCTTTGGGTAGTATTGACATTTTAACAATATACGTTCTTCCTATGCAACAGCATGAAATCTTTTTCCATTTTTTTTGTGTCTTCTTCAATTTCCTTCATAAGCTTTCAATAGTTTTCAGTGCATAGATTTTTCACCTCTTTGGTTAGATTTATTCCTAGGTATCTTATGTTTTTTTTTCTTTTTTAATGTTTATTTATTTTTGAGAAACAGAGACATGGCATGAGTGGGGTAGGGGCAGAGAGAGAGGGAGACACAGAATCCGAAGCAGGCTTCAGGCTCTCAGCTGTCAGCACACAGCCGTCACAGGGCTCGAACTCACGAGCTGTGAGATCATGACCTGAACCAAAGTTGGATGCTCAGCCAACTGAGCCACCCAAGCGCCCCAGTATCTTATGGTTTTTGATGCAATTGTAAATGGGATCGATTCCTTGATTTCTCTTTCTGTTGCTTCATTGTTGGTGTATAGGAATGCAACCAATTTCTGTGCATTGATTTTATATCCTGAAACTTTGCTGAATTCGTGAATCAATTCTTGCAGTTTTTTGGTGGAATCTCTTGGGTTTTCCATATAGAGTATCATGTCATCTGCAAAGAGTGAAAGTTTGACCTCCTCCTGGCCGATTTAGATGCCTTTTCTTTCTTTGTCTTGCCTGAGTGCTGAGGCTATGACATCCAATACTATGTTGAATAACAGTGGTGAGTGTGGACATCATTGTGTTGTTCCTGACCTTTTGAGGAAAGCTCTCAATTTTTCCCCATTGAAGATGATATTAGTGGTGGGTCATTCATATATGGCTTTTTTAATCTTGAGGTATGCTCCTTGTATCCCTACTTTCTTGAGGGTTTTATCAAGAAAGGATGCTGTATTTTGTCAAATGCTTTCTCTGCATCTATTGAGAGGATCATGTGGCTCTTGCCCTTTCTTTTATTGATGTGATGAATCACATTGAGTGTTTTGTGGATATTGATCCAGCCCTGCATCCCAGGTATAAATCCCACTTGGTCATGGTGAATAATAGTTTTAATGGCTTTTTGGATCCAGTTGGCTAATATCTTGCTAGGATTTTTGCATCCATGTTCATCAGGGAAATTGGTCTATAGTTCTCCTTTTTAGTGGGGTCTTTGTCTGGTTTTGGAATCAAGGTAATACTGGCTTCATAGAAAGAGTTTGGAAGTTTTCCTTCCATTTCTATTTTTAGGAACAGCTTCAAGAGAATAGGTGTTAACTCTCCCTTAAATATTTGGTAGAATTCCTCTGGAAGATCATCTGGCCCTGGACTCTTGCATTTTGGGAGATTTTTTTTATTACTAATTTGATTTCTTTAGTGGTTATGGGTCTATTCAAATTTTCTATTTCTTCCTGTTTCAGTTTTAGGAGTTTATATGTTTGCAGGAATTTGTCCATTTCTTCCAGATTGCCCATTTTATTGGTGTATAATTGCTGGTAATATTCTCTTATTATTGTTTGTATTTCTGCTGTTAGTTGTGATCTCTCCTCTTTCAGTCCTGATTTTATTTATTTGGGTCATTTCCTTTTTCTTTTTGATCAAACTGGCTAGGGGTTTATCAATTTTGTTAATTCTTTCAAAGAACCAGCTTCTGGTTTCATTGATCTGTTTTACTTTTTTTTTGGTTGCAGTAGCATTGATTTCTGCTCAATGCAGAAAGGTTAGGTTGTGTATCTGAGACCTTTCATCCTTCTTTAGGAGGGCCTGAATTGCTATATACTTCCCTCTTAAGACCGCCTTTGCTGCATCCCAGAGGCTTTGAGTTGTGGTGTTATTTTCATTGGGTTCCATGTACTTTTTAATTTCCTCTTTAACTTCCTCGTTGGCCAATTCATTCTTCATCGGGTGATCTTTAGTCTCCAAGTATTTCTTGTCTTTCCAATTTTTTCTTGTGGTTGATTTTGAGTTTCATAGTGTTGTGTTCTGAAAATATGCACGGTATGATCTCAATCTTGTACTTGTTGAGCACAGATTTGTGTCCCAGTAGGTGATATATTCTAAAGAACGTTCAATGTGCATTGGAGAAGAATGTGTATTCTTCTGCTTTGGGATAAAATGTTCTGATAATATCTGTTAAGTCTATCTGGTCCAGTATGTCATTTAAAGTCATTGTTTCCTTGTTGATTTTCTGATTAGATGATTGTTCCTTTGCTCTAAGTGGGGTGTCGAAGTCCCCTACTGTTATGTTATTATTATCAATGAGGTTCTTTGTTTGTGATTAATTGATTTATATATTTGGGTGCTCTCACATTTGGAGCATAAATGTTTACTATTGTTAGGTCTTCTGGGTGGATAGATCCCTTAATTATGTTATAATGCCCTCCTTCATCTCTTGTTACAGTCTTTATTTTAAAGTCTAGATTGTCTGATATAAGTATGACTACTCCGGTTTTCTTTCGTCGATCATTAGCATGACAGATGGTTCTCCATCCCTTTACTTTCAATCTGAAGGTGTCTTTAGGTCTAATGTGGGTCTCTTGAAAACAGCATACAGATAAATCCTGTTTACTTATCCATTCTGTTACCCTATGTCTTTTGGTTGGAGCATTTAGTCCATTGACATTTAGAGTGAGTACTGAAAGATAGGAATTTATTGCCATTATGTTTCTTGTAGAGTTGGAGTGTCTGGTGGTGTTCTCTTGTCTTTTCTATTCTTTGTTGCTGTATGTATGTATGTATGTATTATCTATCATCTTTTCTCCCCTCAGAGAGTCCCCCTTAAAATTTCTTGCAGGGATGGTTTAGTGGTCATGAACTCCTTTAATTTTTGTTTGTCTGGGAAACTTTTAATTTCTCCTTCTATTTTGAATGACCGCCTTGCTCAATAAAGAATTCTCGGCTGCATATTTTTCTGATTGAACACATTGAATATATCCTGCCACTCCTTTCTGGCCTGCCAAACTTCTGTGGATGGGTCTGCAGGAAACCTGATCTGTCTTCCCTTGTAGGTTAAGGACTGTTTTACCCTTGCTGCTTTCATGATTCTTTCCTTGCCTGAGTGTTTTGTGAATTTGACTATGATATGCCTTGTTGATGGTCAGTTTTTGTTGAATCCAATGAGAGTTTTCTGTGCTTCCCGATTTTGATGTCTGTGTCTTTTCCCAGGTTAGGAAAGTTTTCCTGTATCATTTGCTCACATAAGCCTTCTACCCTTTTTTCTCTGTCTTCATCTTCTGGGACCCCTATAATTCTGCTGTTGTTCCTTTTTAATGAGCCACCGATTTCTCTAATTCTTAAATCATACTCTTTGACTTAGTCCCCCTCTTTTTTTCTGCTTCATTATTCTCCATAAGTTTGTCTTCTATATCACTGATTCGCTGCTCTGCCTCATCCATCCTTGCTGAGGTCGCATCCATTTGAGATCGCAACTCAGTTATAGCATTTTTTATTTCATCCCCACAAGCTTTTACTTCTTTTATCTCTGCAAAGAGGGATTCTGATCTATTTTTGACCCCAGCTTGTATTCTTATTATCATGATTCTAAATTCTGGTTCAGACATCTTGCTTTTATCTGTGTTGACTACGTCCCTGACTGTTATTTCTTCCTGCTCTTTCTTTTGGGGTGAATTCCTTTGTTTCATCACTTTGAAGGAGTAAAAAGAATTAGTAAGTAAAAAAAAAATTAAAGTTAAACAATTAAAAACAACACACACAGAGAAAAATCAAATAAATGATGCTAGATCCTAGGTGTGGTTTGGTCTGGTTGTTGAAAGGAGCTTGATAGATTAGGGAAAAAGGGAATGATAAGAAAAGAAAACAACAAAAAAAGGAAAACATTTGAAAATTTGAAAAAATGAATACAATGAAATAGAATAAAATGAAATGGTGAAAGTAAAATAGAATTTGAAAAATTTACAAAAAAGTAATAATATAATAGATAACATTAAAGAAAAATATTATGAATTGAAAATAAAAATATTTTTTTCTCTTTCTGTATTCAAGAATAAGAAAAGAAAAAGAAAAAAAATTGAATAGATGGACCAGTGAACATACTGAAATACGATTGAAATTACATCGGTTTCCCCTAGAAGTCAAACTATGAAGCACTTTATAGTCCGTGAACTAAGCAGGCTGAGAGAATACTGGTGTTCCTGAAGATTGAGGTTTGCCCAGTCGGGCAAGGCTTAGTGTAATGGCTCCATTCTCCACTAGATGGCGCTTCTAGGTGTGTTGTG
Organism: Felis catus; assembly: GCF_018350175.1. Classification (NCBI taxonomy): domain Eukaryota; kingdom Metazoa; phylum Chordata; class Mammalia; order Carnivora; family Felidae; genus Felis; species Felis catus. The sequence continues at coordinate 138,224,446 of NC_058371.1, forward strand.
CGTGAGTGGGAGGGGTGGAAATGGCATCACCCAGCTACCCAAGTCTCTAGTATTGGATCTCTGTTCTCCCTGACAAGCAGTTGCACACCTGTCCTTTGTCTCTGGCTTCTGCCCACTCCCCATTTTTACACTGTTCATGACCAATTCATCAGGTTGCCAGGCAGCACCTCCCTCCTGAGTTTTGTCTCAGATTTGGCTGTGTTTCCCAATCCCTCACTTCTGAGGAACTGTGGCTTTGACCCCCTCAGACCTTCTGGGCGAGGGTCTCACCTTCTGGCCAGGTGCTCGCCCACCCCCAGGAATGTTTGCAGGACCATGTTGCTGCTGATGCCCAGAGACTCTGCCTGGGTGCCAGCCCACCCCAGAAAAAGTTCATACGATCATGTAGCAGCAGTGTTTCAGGGATTATGGAAAATTACAACACATATCTGGCACCAGGCTTCCCACTTAACGTCCTTGTTCCAGCACCAGCAAATGTGGTTATTCTCTGGGGTCCGCTGGGATCTTTGCCTGTGGGGTGGCCACACAGTCTCTACCAAATGTCCTCCCAGCAGGAGAACTGCCTCTCCCCATTTGTCCTGAGGACCCCTCGGACCTCTCTCACTGCTCCTAGGGATTCACCTTTCCCACCAGAGCACTCCCAGGTATTGAGCTATGGAGTTTCAGACTCTGCGCTCCCCCTGTTTATAGAGTCTTAATAGAATTTAAACCCTCTCCTTTTTCCTTTCTCCCTTTTTTGTTCAGTCCCTGTGGCTGTCTTCACTTTTCCACTTTCTCTCCAGCTGCTTTTGGGCGGGTGCTTTTCTCATGCTCTCCCCCCCATCTCCTTCCTCTCTCTGCAAGCAAAAACAGCTCCCTGCCCTCCGCAGCTTCTCTCTCTCCCAGTTCACCTCTCTGCGCTACATACCTGCTGAGTTTCTGTGGTTCAGGTAGTGCAGATTGTTGTGTGAATCCTCAAAGCAGTTTTAGGTTTGCAGGATGGTTTAGTATTGATCTGGCTGCATTTCAGGGATGAGAGACGCAAAAAAACAAACAAACAAAAAAAACCCAAAAACTTCCATGCTGTACCGCCATCTTGGCCCCTCCCTCATGGCAGTTGTTTATTGATTTTCTGTCTAGATGATCTGTCCATTGTTGTAAGTGGAGTATTAAAGTCCCCTGCAATTACCACATTGTTAGCAATAAGGTTACTTAGGTTTGGGACTAATTGTTTTATATATTTCAGTGCTACCAAATTCGGTGCATAGACATTTATATTTGTTAGCTCTTCTTGATGGATAGACCCCGTAATTATTATATAATGACCTTCTTCATCTCTTGTTTAAAATCTAGTTTGGCTGATATAAGTATGGCTACTCCAGCTTTCTTTTGACTTTCAGTAGCATGATAAAGTTTTCCATCCCCTCACTTTTAATCTGAAGATGTCCTCCGTTCTAAAATGGGTGTGTTGTAGACAGCAAGTAGATGGGTCTTATTTTTTTTTTATCCATTCTGATACCCTATGTCTTTTGATTGGAGCATTTAGTCCATTTACATTCAGTGTTATTATTGAAAGATATGGATTTAGTTAGAGTCATTGTGTTATCTGTAGGTTTCATGCTTGTAGTGATGTCTCTGGTCCTTTGTGGTCCTTGCAACATTTCACTCACAGAGTCCGCCTTAGGATCTCTTGTAGGGCTGGTTTAGTGGTGATGAATTCTTGCAGTTTTTGTTTTTATGGGAAAACCTTTATCTCTCCTTCTATTCTGAATGACAGGCTTGCTAGATAAAGGATTCTTGGCTGCATATTTTTCCTGTTCATCATATTGAAAATTTCCTGTCACTCCTTTCTGGCCTGCCAAGTTGCAGTAGATAGGTCTGCTACTACCCTTATGTGTCTACCCTTGTAGTTTAAGGCCCCTTTATTCCTAGCTGATTTCAGAATTCTCTCTTTATCTTTGTATTTTGCCAATTTCACTATCATATGTCATGCAGAAGATCAATTCAAGTTACGTCTGAAGGAAGTTCTCTGTGCCTCCTGGATTTCAATGTCTGTTTCCTTCCCCAGACTGGAGAAGTTCTCAGCTATTATTTGTTCAAGCACACATTTGGCCCTTTCCTCTCTCTCTTCTTCTGGAACTCCTATGATACAGATATTGTTCTGTTTCATTGAATCACTTGGTTCTCTAATTATCCCCTCATGATCCAGAATTTTTTTTACCTCTCTTTTTCTCAGCTTCCTATTTTTCCATAATTTCATCTTCTTTTTCACCTATTCTCCCCTCTGCCTCTTCATTCCTTGCTGTTACCACCTCTATTTTATGTTGCACCTGATTTATAGCATTTTTTAATTCATGATTACTATTTTCTAGTTCCTTGCTCTCTGTAGCAATAGATTCTCTGCTGTCTTCTATGCTATCTTCAAGGCCAGCAATTAATCTTATGACTATTCTAAATTCTTGTTCAGTTGTATTGTTTATATCTGTTTTGAGCAATTCTTTGGCTGTCATTTCTTCTTGGAATTTCTTTGAGGAGATTTCTTCCTTTTCATCATTTTGGCTAGTTTTCTGTCCCTTATGTGTTTTAAAAGCTTGTTATGTGCCCTGCACTTGTGAGCACTACTATATTAAAGAGGAGTCATGCACCGTCCAGGGCCTGACCCTTCAGGAGGTGTTTATTGGAGAGTGTTACTTGCTCTCTGTTGTGACTTTGGTTACTTTACCTTCCTACTCATAGTGATGTTTTGGACCCTCCACCAGATGTGCTGTGATTTGTTCATTGAAGTAGCCCTATGGCCTGTCAGGTTGTCCTGGTGGGTCCCTTGAAGTGACTCTGTCTCTTTTCCTCCTGGACTCTTGGGGTTCAAAGTCCTTTGGCTTCAACACTTCTTTGAGAGATGAGGGAACTTTGATCCCCCTAGTTTCAGCCATGTTGGCTCCTCTTTCCCTAGAAGGTACTTAAATACCATTTTTAAATGACCATAATGATAAAAGAATCACAGCATTTTCTATCATATTTACTTTGTTTTTGAATATGTGGTTAATTCAGTTTTCTGAAAGTAGCTAGAAAATCATACTATTGTGAAATTCACATTCAGTACCCTCACTTTTATTTTCTGAAGGCGTTTACATAATGCTTAAAGAAAGAGAAAATAATCACAACTTCTCTCTCTCTGTCTTTATGCAGACCTACATAGTTTGCATATTTGCCAAATTTAATGTTAAAATGAAAAGCATCTTCAATCTTTCTCACCAGTGTCTTTAAGTCTTTACTTTTTCCTCTGAATTATTTAAACTGTGTTTCTTGACTCCATTTACTTGCTCTTTTGTTTCTTGGATAAAATACCTATAGTTGCAGGAAATTCAGTCCTCACTTTGTCTGATAGTATTCTTTTTATCTGTGGAAGTTTCAGTGATCAGTTGGCTTTGGAGTGACTAGTTTTCTCATTATCATAGGGTTTCAGGTATATATCTGCTAACGGAAGTATACTACATAAAGACATAGTGTGATTGGCTTCATTCATGTGGAAGAATAATGGGTTCCATTTAGGGAAAACATGTACTGTATCCTAACAGCATGAGTCAGCAGAATATGGCAGTTAACAACATGGGCACTGGATTCCAGCCGACTGGATATGAACCTCAGCTCTGCCACTCATTGGTTATGTGAGCTTAGGCAATTATTTAATCCTTCTTTGCCTCACTAGTGATAATAAACTGTATCTATTAAAATAAATATCTACTTGGATAATAAACAATATCAAATAGAGTGTGTTGTGAAAATGAAATAAATTAATTCATTTGGAAAACATAGATCAAAGAATTAAAAAAAAAATTAGCTATTATTTGAGGTCCTGCTCATTCCTTTTCAATTTGGTACCAGAAAGGGATGTAGGAAGAGGAATCTGAAAAGTCTTTATTTTTTAATGTTTAGAAGGGCTCAGGGCACCTGGGTGGCTCAGTCACTTGAGTATCTGACTTCCACCCAGGTCAGATCTTGCAGTTTGTGAGATGAGGCTCTGTCCTGACAGCTCAGAGCCTGGAGTCTGCTTTGGATTCTGTCTCTCTCTCTCTCTCTCTCTCTCTCTCTCTGCCCCTTCCCCACTCACTCTCTGTCTCACCCCCCCCTCAAAAATAAATAAACATTAAAAAATTAAAAAAAAAAAGAAGGCCTCTCCACAGTCAAATGTCTGAGCTGTTTTTAAGTCAATCTCTCCACTTTGTCACTTAAAAAACAAACAAACAAAAAACCCACAACAAACCCAACAAAGCAAAACCCCCAAAATACATGCACTGTAAAGGGCCAAAACAATTAAAAATTTTAAGTGTCTCAAAAATGCCTTAAAAATGCCCATAGCCTCCTTTATATGGTGCAAAGCAGGAAATAAATAAGAAGTTTGGTTATGTGAAGCATGGGGTTCAAGGAGAAGGCAGGGGTCATAGAGAAAAGTGATATTTAATTTAGACATGGTGAGTCTGTATTCTGTAAATCATTCAGGTGAAAAGATTTAAGAGGATTTTATATGAATTTGGAATAATAGTCTATGAATGGAAATATGTATTTGAGAGTTTTGGACAACTGAAAGAGCAGAAGTTGTTTGGAGAAATGGAATAATAATTAGTGGGCAGATGATTGTGGTCATAGAGCATGATATAACAGTTTAGGATTTTAGAAGTAGAGCAGTCCTGGCTTATGACAAACTGTAGGATGAGAAAATTGAAATTAAGAGGATGTAAAAGTGGGTAAATTTTCACTTTTATAATCATATTGGAAAACGACTTTGCTGTTTGCAGAATTCTTTTTAAATAAAATAATGAGGGGCATTAAGGGAACTGGATTAGAGGTCTGAATGTCTTCTTTTCTAGCTGCCCTGCCTAATTTCTCCTACAACTTAGTCCCCGGTAGAAAGTAGCTATTCTTAGACTCATGATAAGCTTTGGCTTTTTAAAAAGACCTCTTTAAAGGAAAGATTGAGGTTAAATAATTTGACACCTATAAAACCTATTTCTGTGCAAAATAAGTTGCCAACAGTGATGTAATGAAAATACTTGATATTAGCTGTCAATAGTGAATGTTAAGTCTCCCAATGTAGGGAAGGTAATTGACCAAGGCAGGTGTGAACATGGCTTAACTATAGATAAGATTGAGGTCTTCTGAAGAGTTCTCCTAAGTTCTGCTCCCACTCATAGTGAAGTTCACTTGGGTCATATAGATGACTTGGGTACCTTATTGTGAAGGAACTTTATGCTACTGGGCTTGTTCATAGACTATGTGCTGTTGTTTTGTTCTTAGGCCTCACACAGGGTCTGGCTTTCACCCTTTTCCCTACTTCACTCAGCACAGTTTTACAGTAATGCCCCATAGATGTTATATTGTATTCACCACTTTGAAGTGTTTTGGAGCAGTAATGGTTTAATCCTATTTTTCAAAGCAATTCTTGATGATCTGTAAATTTATGTGTTGATTATATCAAGATGATTTTGACAATGATCACCACTTTAAATCCTTAACCAGCCATTTATAAAAAATTAAAGAGCTGTAAAGATACATATGTACATATAAATGCATTCTCCAGACAAATGCATTCTCCTTGTTATTCCCTGAGGTTTTAGGTCACAAACCATCTTGTAATCTCCAGGTCTACTGGATGGGAGTATGTCTGACACCTTTTCCCAAAGTAGATCTGACTGAAAACATGGTCTACTACTTCCCCAGCTTCCTTTTTGAGTTTTACTATGTACTATTGCATCCCTCCTGATGGTCAGGGGAAGCAAGGAAAAAGGAGGGCATGCCTGTGGCTGGTAAGCACAGAAGAACTAAGGCAGCTTTTATAGAACTCATTTATCCTGGACTTAACACTACTTTATGCTTGTTTTTCTGAAGAGGAGATGTAAAGGTGATGGAGGAAGAGAAGTAAACGAAGGAGGAGAAGAATGGTACCCCTGCTGTGAGACAAGCCTTGGGAATCTAACAGGAAGAAGGCAGGAGAGAGAATCCTAAAAGAAATTAGGATTCCAAATTACCATATCACCTTGAAGGCAGACCTTTAACCTTTGTCATACACAAAACTTCACCTTGTATGACCCAATACTATCGTTGTCTCCACCATCGCCATCACATGCTCTTCTTGGAGTGGAAGTAAGAAAATGGAAGAGAGACTTGGGCTCCTTCTGGGAGATCAACATTTGTTTATTTGTTCATTCAACACATTTTGATGTTCATTGAGTACTTATTTATATAGTCATTGTTCTACACACTGTATGGCTAGTGGGAAAGAGATTTAGAGAAATTGGAATTTTGATTGTTTCTGGATTTATATGGAATAAAAAATAATCTCAATCACTCTTATAATCTCCCTGATGAACAAATGTTATGTACATATGGATTGGTAGTTTCTACCACCAACCTATGAAATGTTAGAGTCTTTTACTCCTTTTCTTCTATATATTTTAAAATAATTTATTAATATATTTAATTACTAAAGATTGGGAAATTATCCAGGTCTGTTTTCATTCCAAGGTAAGAAGTTGTTTGGAGACATACCAATTTATTGTCTTGGCAGTTTGCTTAAACTGGCTGTATGGGTTTTAGTCTTCTGAAAGCCAGGGTGAAGAGTGCCAGGTTATTTGGCAAGATTTCTGTTCCACTGTGAAGTCAGACAGACATATGCTGAGCTGTGGAATAAACCCAAACCTTTTCTTAGACTAGGGACTTATGAGGCCTCTGAGGATGTAGGTCATGGTCACTGCCATATACTGAAGAACTTTATATTGAAGATCTGCCAGTGCATAGCTGAGGTGGTAGACTTGTGGCTTTCTGTTGAGAGCAGACATGAGCCATTCTGACTGAATGTGGAGTTTCTGGACTGCTGGTAAATTGGCTAGAGATTACCAACACAGGGATGTCCCCATGCTGACATTTGGCCAGAGAATTTGGCACCAAAGAAGCCCTTCTTGGCCAGCTCCTGTGAACAAACTGGCCTAGAGTCTGACAATGAGAGTTGATAGTAATCCAAGGCTAAGGTGCGTCTTTGGAGAACATCTAAATTTCCGTTTTTACTTATCTTGTTTTTGTATCTTTTCATAATTATAATTGAATAATTTATATATTTCTCTATTAATAATTGCATTTGAATTCAGCTCATCTGATCTGCTTTTCTATTGTACTAAGTGAAATTATCAGTTATTTCTAAAGAGAGAATTGGTATTGTGTTCTTTTTGTTTTCAGTTAAGTTTAAGAAGTTAAACTGTATCTTTGGGCAGTTTAGGACATTACATACACTTCTGATGGTGGGGTTTGGAAACCTCTTCCTAAGTTACTAGGAGTAAAGAATCTGGTAGGAGTAACTGGATGTGAAAATGTGAAATTAATGACCAAATGTACCATCTTATAACAAGTTTCTTGCCCCCGTGGTGAACTTCTCTGTACAAGTGGAAAACTGGAACAGCAACAGGTTGGTCCCTTTACTTAAGTAATTAATTAAAAAGTCTTGATCCTTCCTTGGTGAAATGGAGGAGATTTCCAACAAGAGAATAAAGTTTGCAGTGTTGGCGTGGAATGTTGGAAGCTGGACAGCTCCATCACCGGGATCAACCTGGTCCAATCTTTTTGCTACTTGTTCCATGTTTTAATGGGTTAGTGTCTCTCTTGAGTGCATATTTATTTAATCTTTTGCTCACATTTGGCTTTCTCTCTTTAAGTCTTCATTTTTGTCTTGTTTATTTCAGGTTTTCATGTAGTTGCAATATATGGAGACATGACTCTCGTGTCTTATTTAATTTTTTCTCTAGTTATAAATTCTGTTCTCTCAAGCAGAGATCAATGAATTTTGCTCTACATTTCAAATAACAGTAGCTTTTATTTTTAAATAACTAGCCATGAGCTTTATGACATAGGTGTATTCTTTTAAATTATGCCCTCATTTGAATATCTGCCTGTACTGCTATGTTGAAATACAGTTATCTCTGATTTAGTATGATTGCCTATTTTCAGACAATGCATTCTTGAAAATGTGCATGAAAGATGATCAATGGACTTCAAAATTTTAAGATGCCATGGGGTGGGATGGAGAGCTAGTGCTAGAGAGCTGAAATATATTCCAAAATCCTGATTACTCCTACCCTTTTAGATACTATCTTCATTGATCTATTTATCTTATTTCATGTTACATTCTTTAATTATTTTCTTTCCTATAGACCATACAATTGACAAGCTTAAGTCTCATCATTTCCTGACTGAAGTTGAGGTTTGTCATATTTGATAAAGCTAAAGTTTGCTTTTTTTTTAAAATCCAAAAGCATAATCTTTATCTCTATTGATTCTTCTTTTATGAATTTCATTGAAGTTTAGTAGTATTATTTATATAGGTTGGACACATTTCTTGTTAAGCTTATTGTTAGGAATTTATTCATTTAATTTCTGGGCTATAAAGAATCTATTGACTTTCTTACTTTGATTTTTCTAAGCAGACAATCATGTGATCTGCAAACAATGACATTTTTGTCTTTGTTTCTAATATTTATTGTTCTGATTTCTTTTCATATTGCATTGGCTTTTAATGTAACATTTTTTGGGCTTTTAATATAACATTAAACAGTAGTTGCAGTGGGCACTTTGTCTTTGTCTTTTGTATCATGATTTTGATGAGATCTTTATTACTTGTTACTAATTTTAGCATATGAATGAATTGACTTTTGTTGCATTTTGGTTCAAAATGGGGTAAAAAATAGAACATAATTGCACATAGAACATAATGGCAAATAATTGCACATAAAAGATACTATGACAGAGGTAAAGATGGTGTCATTTCTGGAATTGAACTAGTGGTCAGCTAAAAGCATTGCCATACAATGGCCTGAAATGGTCCCTAGGCAGTTTATGTTCAAAAGTCTACTTTAGGATAGAAACAATTTTTTGGATATATTTATGGAAATGTGAGGTGTATCAAGGTTCAAAGTTATAAATATGACATCTTCATATAAGAAATGTGGCTGTGACTATTAAAAACATGGTCTGAAATAAAAAAAAAACAACACAACATTATTTTCTGAGATTAGACCACTAGTGATCAGAAACTGTAGAGGGTACGACCCTCTTCCTCATTACCTCATAAACAAAAATTGGAACATGGATTTCTGATTGTCTATGAATTTAGACCAAAGTAAGTAGAATTATAAAATGAGAAGAGCACCTAATAAGAAGCATATGCATACCTAGAGTTAAACTGCTTTTGTGCAGTTAAATTGTGGGTATCTTTAAATTAGTCTTAATTACTTGGAAATACAGATAAACAAGCATCAAAGTACTCTCTATTAAAAAAAATCATTTCATGATAGCAAAAAACCAAAGTCTAGAAATACTAAAAGATAACTTTGTAAAACTTTAGTTGAAGAAGTTTAAAACATTTTTCTCCCTGAAGAAGCTATAGGTTTTGTTTTGTTTTTATTTTTTGGTAAATTATAGTGCAATAGTATATTAAAAGTAACTCTTTGGAAGAGGTTTGACTGAGAATCCCTATGGGATGTCTTTAGTGGATCAATGGAAAAACAAATGCATCTGTAGTAGCTCAAGGCTTCATGGCTACTTAGTTGGCCTGGAGCCCAAAGGGCAGTCACCAGCATTCTTTATGACATCTCCAAAGATGTGTGATGATCTCTGGTGTGGTTAAAGCCACTTTTCTTCTCTTGTCTGAATTGGAGGGTGTGACAGAATAAGAAGATATGTTTACAGGTAGGTTCCCCCTCCAACATGGACTTCATTAATTCTTTTTGTACATCCAGTGCTCCAGTCAAACTAGATTGGTAGCTGTATCCCAACACTGCCACCATTCTTTGCACCTCTGAGCCTTTACTCTTGTCTGTTACATCTGTCCAAAATTCCTTTTCTAACTTTTTCATCTGTTCTACTCCAACCCACTGTTGAAAGGCTAGCTGATCTTGAGTAGGTAAAAAAGAAAATTGTAACACTGCCTCATTTGTCTCCTCTTCTCTCTTGTCACTCCTCTGCCACCAACCAAACACAAAACCAACAAAATCAAATTCTCTCTGAGCTTCCATAGCACTGTTTACTTGTTTGTTACATTCTAGTTTGTACAGCAATTATTGTACATTTTGATCTCTACCAAATTATCAACTCATAAAGGAAGAAAAAAGTATTTTATTCATTCGCCTCTTCGTTATGTATTCTCTGCTTTCTCTCTCCTCACTTTTCACTGTACTTTGCATATAGTGAATATTATAACAAATACTAAAGTATCTTAAAGATAAATTCTGTCATTACAATGAGATAAGATCAATGTACATCGCATGCACCATCTAAAACTCTCTGAAAAGGGCAGTTAAATAAAAAGGTAAAAGAGTCAAGGGAATTTTTCTTTTTTTTTTTAATTAAGTTTAAAATTTTAATTCTAGTATAGTTAACATACAGTGTTATATTAGTTTCAGGTGTACAATATAATGAGTGATTCAACTATTCTATACATTACTCAGTGCTCATCATAACTGTACTCTTATTAAAATTTTTTTTAATGTTTTATTTATTTTTGAGAAAGAGAGCATGAGTGGGGGAGGGGCAGAGAGAGAGAGAGAATGAGACACAGAATCTGAAGCAGGCTCCAGGCTCTGAGCTGTCAGCACAGAGCCCAGTGCGGGGCTCGAACTCACAAACCGCGAGATCATGACCTGAGCCGAAGTTGGATGCTTAACCGACTGAGCCACCCAGGTGCCCTATCTTTTTTTTAAATTTTAAATTTATTTTGAGAGAGAGAGAGAGAGAGAGAAAGAGAGAGAAAATAGTGGGGGAGAGGCAGAGAGAGAGAGAGAGAGAGAGAGAGAGAGAGAGAGAGAGAGAGAGAATCCCAGCAGGCTCCATGCTGTCAGCACAGAGCCTGACCCAGGGCTTGATCCCACGAACTCTGAGATCATGATCTGAGCTAAAATCAAGAGTCTGATGCTTAACCAACTGAGCCACCTAGGTGGCTAGGGTACCATTCCTCCACTCACCACCCCTCTGGTAGCCACCAGTTTGTTCTCTATAGTTAAGAGTCTGTTTCCTGATTTGTCTTTCTTTTTCCCCTTTGCTCATTTGTATTGTTTCTTAAGTTCCACATATGAGTGAAATCATATGATATTTGTCTTTTTCTGACTGACTTATTTTGCTTAGCATTTTACTCTCTAGCTTCATCCATGTTGTTGCAAAAGGCAAGATTAAAAAAATTTGTTTAGTGTTTATTTATTTTAGAGAGAGCATGAGTGGGGGGAAGGGCAGAGAGAGAGGGAGACACAGAATCTGAAGCAGCTCCAGGCTCTGAGCTGTTAGCACAGAGCCCGATGTGGGGCTTGAACTCATGGACTTTGAGATCATGACCTGAGCTGAAGTCAGATGCTTAACTGACTGAGCTACCCAGGCACCCTGCAAATGGCAAGATTTTTTGTTTTGGCTAAATAATATTCTTGTGTGTGAGTGTGTGTGTGTGTATACATATACATATATACACATACATACATACATACATACATACCACACCTTCTTTGTCCCTTCATATGGACAATTGGGCTGTTCCTGTAACTTGGCTTTTGTAAATAATGATATAATAAGCAGGGTTGCATATATTTTTTTGAATTAGTGTTTTTGTATTCTTTGGGTAAATATCCAGTAGTGGAATTACTGGATCATATGGTAATTCAGCCTTTTAATTGTATGATGATCCTCCATACTGTTTTCCACGGTGGCTGCACTAGTTTGCACCCCCACCAACAGTGAATGAGGGTTCCTTTTTCTTTACATCCTTGCCAACACTGTTGTTTCTTGTGTTTTTGATTTTAGCCATTCTGACAGGTATAAGGTGATATCTCATTGAAGTTTTGGTTTGCATTTCCCTGATGATTAGTGCTGTTGAGCATCTTGTCATATGTCTTTTGGCTATCTGTATGTCCTTTTTGGAGAAATGTCTGTTCATGTCTTCTGCCCATTTTTTAATTGGATTCTTTGTTTTTTGGGTGTTGATAAGGGACTTTTTCTTGAAAGTATTTTAAGTCAAATTATGATGGTAATGTACCTAGAGCAAGATGGCTCTCATTTAGCTAGATCATGTCACATTCCCTAGAGACACACTCTGACGTGGAGATTTGTGTAGAGGGAATTTACTGGGGAGTGTGGGATGGGACCAGAACCTGTGGAAAGGAGGCAGGATGGAAGCAGGACTGGGCAGTTCCAACATAGGCCTCAGCTGGTCTCCTGGAGAGCTCTGGAGTGAGCTCAAAGTTGTTCCATCTTGATTTTGAGTCAAAAAGGTCAAGTCTTTATACCACCATGTTGACCTTTATTGGAAAAGGTGACCTTGGGCTAGATGACACTTTTTTTTGCTGAAGGCAGTGACTAGATGGTGACTTGGCTGAGAGCTATCAGCTGCCAGCATTCCCAGAAGCTGGGGGAGTGAATGCCTCAGTTCTAAAGAGGGGATCCGAATGACATATCTTGGCACTATTTCTATACTAACAGGGTTAGGACACTGGTTGGTTAATTTAAGAACTCAGCTAAAGAGGAGAATCATAAAAACAATACATATATATCCACAAATACTTTATTTCAATTTAAAGCATATCAATGTATATTTACTTGCCAATCTTTTAATTATAGGAATAAGGCCTTTATTTGAGTAGACTGTCTGGTTGATGTTATATATCTTTTACAAGTGACATAAAATCATTGTGTAAAAAATTTAGAGATACTTGTGAAACATATTTTTATACATATTTTGAAAGCAGTATTTTTACTGATTTGCCTTTATTATGTCTTTGTTTTAAAATTTGCTTTATATTTTATCATTGCATAAATGCACATCTATTTTAAAATATCACATAGTTCTATAAACCTTATAATTAAAACAGCAATGCTCTATCCCACCCCTTCTCACCTCTGAGCCTACTCTCCATAGGCAACTATTTCAACTTTTTTGGTCTGGATTTACCTCCATACACATATCTCTATTTTATATTGTTGTTATTGTCTTGATTTTTCAGTTTAGGTAGTTTGTGTTGATGTCTGCTATAGAAACTAATTATTTAGTTTTCTTATATCTCCTATATTTGTCTCCCTGGCCCCTTTCTTCAACACACACTCTCCCCTTGGCTTCCAAGTGTGTTTATGTTCTAAAGTTGTGGTTGATATTATTGAGCCTATGTTACTATCATTTACAGCTAAACCATGTAGTATGTTATGATTGCATTTACTTTTCTATGTAACTTTTATGTGGTTTTTTTTTTAAGAGTTAGTGATTATCAGAAACTCTGTTTCAATCTCTTCAACTGTAAAATGGGAATAATAACTGTACCCACTTCTTTGGGTAGTCAGAGCCATATAAGTGTTAATTACTAATTTTCATTGACTTTTTAAAAGTTTATTTGAGAGATACAAAGACAGTGTGAGTAAGGGTGGAGCAGAGGGAGAGAGAGAGAGAGCGAGCGAGAGAGAGAATACCAAGCAGGTTCTACACTGTCAGTGCAGAGCCTGATGTGGGGCTCGAACTCATAAAACTGTGAGTTCATGACCTGAGGTGAAACCTAGAGTAGGATGCTTAACCGACTGAGCCACCCATGTGCCCCTATTGACTTTGTTTTTTATCTTTCAGTCCCTAACTCATCTCACACTTTCTGACCATTGTAAATCTCCTTTTAATACACTTCACCACATATTAAGTGCTCAATGAATAACTGTTGAAAGATATGCACAACCAATACTTTAATTGTACTTTATGAACAGCAGAGTAATTTAATTGAGAGGACAATGCATTCAGAATTGGGAGGCCTGGTTTAGGGCCTGGATCTGCCTCTACCTAACTGTATGACCTTGGGCTGGCATATTTGATCACAGCTTTATAATCTGCAAATGAGAGAATTGAATTAGGTAATCCCTAGGGTATCGTTTAGCTCTGTAATTCTATTAATGAAATGAAGGATATGCAGAGAATACCAAAGTGTATACAATATAAGATTGTAATGATATTAACGGCCACCACTTCTAGCAGAAGACCTCCCGAAGACCTCTTAATAACCTGTCAGGCAAGATTATGAAGACATCACTCACACTGAGATAAAGGAGAATTTTGCTTAGTCATTCTGTGCCAGCAATTGTCCTGCCCCTTTGGGACACCTGGTTGTAATTTGAGGGAGCCACCGCTAAATGTCGCTATAGGTTACTTAACAGTGGTCAGGAGAGCTCTAAGTGTCAGCCTACAAGCCAAAGAGCTACCATGTAGTTTCCTTATAGATTTGGAACTATGTACTTGAAATACTTAAATTCAAACATAAGGAAACACTAAGGTGGAAATTATGATTTTAAAAAGCAGATGGTAAAACCATCTAAAATGCCCTTTACTTCTTCCATTTGCCTTTTCCCTCAAAGGCTGTTTCTGCGTAAACTGGGTAAACTGGTATTTAAAGGAACTCCCAACTGAGGAATTGCTTGACACTTTGGCCTATATGTTCATGATTTCTTTCTTCTCAAGATAAAGACAGTAAGCTACAGAAGGAAATATGGAATTTTCTGTTTCCTGGTTCTCGCTTCTGTTATATCTCCAAGCTTATCTGCAATCCTAGGCACTTTATTTCATTTATGAAAATATGTCCTATTTTAACATTAATATTTACTTATTTTAACATTTCTCAAATTGTAATGCTTTATATAATCAATGGGAACATATAATTAGTATTTTTTCTTTTTTAGTGATGTCTTATAATCAATGATGTCTTATGTGATAAAATACCATATCTGCTATTATGGGATACCCATTTTAATTTATTAGAATTTAGTGCTATGTCAAAAGTTGTTTGATAGATAAACTTCCTTTTCTAGTCTGATTTTTTTAAAACAGTCTCAGGATGGAAGAGAGCACAATATTTATTGAATGTCCACCATTCAATAAAGTGCATATATGATTATATTTAATCTTCATCATGCTGTGAAGTGGGGTTTTTTGTTTGCTTTCACTATATAGTCAAGTAAACTTTATAGTCAAAGAGGCCCAGGAAGTTCAGTAACTTGTACAAAGTCATACTGCTACAATGGGTCACTAATCAAAGCAGTGCATTTTAATGTATTTTGGCTACAAATCTTATACTTTTTTAACAATATTAATTACACTGATATTTTGTGGTGCACAGCTTCTCTTTAACAGCCCATACAACTCAGCCCTCTTTGGACAACATACAGCTGTCTTCTGAGAGCCCTTTAAAAATGTTGAGGTGTCCAATTAAACAATATAGGAATGTTTTTTCTGAACTTTAGCCTCAATCTTTGTGATCAGAAGTATGCAGTGAGACTTGATGTCCCTGAGATATGAATTGTTTGTTGTTCCATGGGCTTCCCAGAGTAAACAGTGTCCCTGCAACATGGGGCACAAGACAGCTCAGCTCGTTCAGGGCATTTGGATTTCCTTCGTCTTCTGGCAGACCATTCTAGGAAACCATTTTCATTATACCTTGAATTAAAAAAAAAGTTTCTAACTTATAGAAAGCTGGTTTATCTACTTTAGGATATGGTTTCAATCGGAGTTTACAAGCCTCACAGAGAGCCAGTCTGTATGTTGTTAATGGGAAGGATTTAGTTGTTCTTCCTTAAGTGCCCAAGGGGCAAGGCTGAGAAACTGAGCAAATTTCTTTCAAAGGTCTTTGTTGTGACCATCCCTTGTATGCAAATGGCACTTACGGGTAAAGTCAAAAAGGATGAGAGAACAGAAGGCAGTTTCCTGGCCATCATTGTGTTTGCGTAGGCCTGGGGTAGCTAAATTTTCAATTCCCTGCAACTCTCAGAAATTGCTGGAAAACATTCTCTTCTAATTACTCACCTCATGTCCTGAAGGCCATTTGTTGTCTACAGCCTGTACTTATGTTTTCTGTTTATAATCCTCTTTATTTCAAATTCTCTTATTTCTAAATCTAAAAACAAAACATTAGCAATCTGTTGGAGGTACTGTTCCATTCATCTGTCTAGGGATTTATCGTCAAAATACTTCTTTTATATCAGCAACTTGAGGTCTTACGATGATAAATAATCTTCTGTCCTGTTTTACAATGATTTCCCAAATAGAGGGCCCAAGATAGCATGTATAGTGTATAATAGCCAAAAATTCAAGATTGCTAAGAAATGAGTTGATCACAATTGCTTAAAATTCCCTTGACTTAAAGAGAATACTGTTTGTATGGGGCACCTGAGTGGCTCAGTCGGTTAAGTGTCGGACTTCAGTTCCGGTTATGATCTCATGGTTCATGAGTTTGAGTCCTGCATCGGGCTCTGCATTGATGGTGTGGAGCCTGCTGGAGATTCTTTCTCTGCCCACTCCCACATGCTTGTGCATGCACATGCTTTCTCTCAAAATAAATAAACCTTAAAAAAAAAGAAACGAGAAAACCATTTGCTGACGCAATTTTGAAATGATGTATTTAACTTTCCATCTCTCAAAGGAAGTAATGACTCTATTATATGTTATCTGGGTAACATTGGATAAAACCTGTTTTCACCTATTCAGAGCCATCTGTCCGTGTTTGCAGTGATTGCTCTGGGAAGGAAGGCCAAGTGATAGCTATGAGGCTTTTCATTTTATCTCAGATTCTTGAATCTTCCCATGTGAAATTGATGAGTTATATGATATATGTGGCAAAACGCAAGGAATTCAACAAATACTTATTGAGCACCAGCTATGTGTCATGCATGGTACCATATGCTGTCACTGACATAGTTCCTGCCTTTGGGGGAACTAATATTCTATGAGGGGTGCAGACAAGTAGACAGTTACAGTGCACTGTGATAAGCAGTCTGACAGGGATTAGTGTGGTATGAGGTGAGAGCACATAGCATGGTTCTGATTTGGAAGATCAGGGAGAATTTCTTTGAGGAAGTGCTATTTCCTAGGTTTCCTCTAGGAAGTGCTTTTCTGTGACATTCTGGTGTTTCTACTCTTCTGACTGTTTTTTGTTAATTTCTTTAGCTGGTTCTTTCTCTTCATCTTAATAAATATTAGTGCTCCCTAGTGGTTTGTCCCAGTTCCTTATTTCTTATAATCACACATTTTCCTAGGCACTCTCAATTATAACTGTGGCTTCAACTACCCTTATACACAGTTGGTGCCTAACTATAGCAAGTCTTAGGCTATTAAAAAGAGCTTTACGACTTGAGAGTTTTCTGTAGTTGAATCAATAGGTTGTGATGAGTAAGGGAGAGAGAAGAATCAAAAAAGACATTGAGATTTGTGGTCGAAAGAGGGAATACAATGGTCTCACCATTAAATAAGATGTGAACAATTGGAGGCAGTTTTTCAGTAGGGGAATGCAATGTGTTCAGTTTTGGACAAGTTGGAGATGCCTATGGGACATTCCAGTGCAGATATTTAATAGACAAAGATATTTAATAAAATAATGAATCTGAAGCTTGGGAGGGAGGTCGGGGATGAACATCCATATTTAGAATGATCATCATATACTAGTAGTTGAAGCCATAGAATAGATGGATTATGTTCATATTCAATAAATTAAAAGAAAATCTATGTACCAGCCATTGTGACATTTAGAACAGAAATATGAATCTGGCTTGGCCTCTGCTTCCAAAGACTGCTCTGGGGTAAGGGGCATAATCAAATAAATGGAATATAGTGTGGCAAAGGTTATTGTAGAAATATTTACAAAGCACAGAAGTGGCACAAAGTAAAAAGAGATCACACAGGAAGGATGGAAGACATGTAAGAGAAGCAAACTAGTATCGAAACAACTCCTAGAACTTCTCCAAAGAATATGGGAAGCTCCACAGATTTGCTTGTCGTCTCCCAAGGCACATGTCACATCTCATTCATCAATATCCTCCCAGCAGAACCCAGCCTAATGCTTGCAACATAAGTGCTCTGTAATGTTTGTTGAATAAATGGGCCCAGGGCAGTTGGAAATAAATGAAAAAAAAAAAAAAGCATGGGATTTCCTCAAGCCCTAGGGAACACTTTAATCATCTCTTATTAGCCTTTCACTTTGGGGGAACTTGTGCAGGTGCAATTCAAACTCTCTGAAGAAATGAAGATGTAGCAATTTACAATGAGGACAAGGGCTGCGTCTGGCAGTGGTCTAATTATGAAATGTGCTTATGGCAAGCTAGATCTTTTCTTTTTGTTTCTGGTGCACAGTAAAGTTGTGGAGCCATTGTTTTTTTGTTGTTGTTGTCAAACTGTCACTTACAGTGTCTGAGATAATATGGTGCATCACCATTCATTTAAATTTTTTTTTTTAACATTTATTCATTCTTGAGAGTGAGAGAGACAGAGCATGAGCGGGGCAGGGGCAGAGAGAGAGGGAGACACAGAATCTGAAGCAGGCTCCAGGTTCTGAGCTGTCAGCACAGAGACTGATGCGGGGCTCGAACTCACAGACCGCGAGATTGTGACCTGAATCGAAGTCAGACACTCAACCGACTGAGCCACCCAGGCGCCCCATCACCATTCATTTATTAATGACAGCGTCAGGCTTTTAAACAGGAACCATCACATTGGGCCTTGCAACCTCCATGCTTGTTGTGTGTCCATTTAAATGATTTGTAATCATCAGTAATTATGAAAATATCTTTCTTTCTTGACCTTCTCCCTCCCCTCCTACCCCACCCTCTAAGTTTACACGTTAGTATTTTATCAGCTTGGGTTACAAATTAACATGCTTGACTTTCTTTTTTTTTGTTTTTTCCTAAAGATATATTTAGGTATATCTTAGTAAACAAAATTACTATGAAAAAGAGAAAGACATTGTGTTAAAGCCTTATGATAGAAGATATTCCCACCACTTCATTAGTCAGATCCCCTCCAAGAGTTAAGCACCTGCAACGTCATTGTTCAAGGCTGGTACCAGTTTCAACCCCATCTTTCCTGTGAAGTTTGAAGGAAGGACTCGTATCATTAAGCACCTACAACTAAGCTTGAGATGAATATACTTCATACCATAAGTCATTATCCATGTAGTTTAGCCAAGAGCATGAAGATTTTCCAGTTTATAACAACCTGAAGATCATTCAAAGGAGGCCAATCCCTCCTCCCTGCTCCCAGCTACTTGCTCTTCTTGAGCCCAGGCTTCAAGTAAATTTGTAACTTTTTCCTTGCTTCCCCATTCACCATAATAGGCTTAGTGGCACAGATATAGCCCGTGGGTATTGGCGAAGTCCGTAGGGTAAGTGTGGCTGGAGACAGAGCTGGAGAAGAAGTCTAGAGTTCCCAGAAATAATAGTAATAGTTACTTTTTTAAAAAAATGTTTATTTTTGAGAGAGATAGACACAGATTGCAAGTGGGGGAAGGGCAGAGAGAGAGAGAGAGAGAGAGAGAGAGACAGAATCTGAAGAAGCTCCAGGCTCCCAGCTGTCAGCACAGAGCCTGACATGGGGCTCGAATTCACGAACTGAGAGATCATGAGCTGAGCCAAAGTCAGACGCTCAACCGACTGAGCCACCCAGGTGCCCCAAAGATAGTTACTTTTTATTGAGCACACATCCTCGTAAATTCTTGCAAAATAGTCTAAGGTGAATGGTCTTGTTCTGATTTTACAGATAAGGAATTGAAGCTCAGAGAATTTAAGTGATGAACCCCAGTCCACATAACGACGGGCAGAGCTGGGATTTTGGCCCATTCCCTTTCCATTAAGTTGCCCTGCCTCCTCGGAAGCACACTTTAGGCCTAGCCATGCTTTTATGTGAGTGTCTTTTAGAAAAAGGTGTCAGGTTGCTAAGAGATACATAACAACAGTGACTTTCTTCTCTGTTCTTGAGAAGGCAAGTGGTGATGTGCCAGGGCCGAGGTGGGAATGAGGAGGAATGCAACAGGGAGGATGAGAGTATAGATATTGGTAGCAGCCAGTAGTTGGTTGAGGATGTGGATTCTCTTCTGTTTAGTTCAAACATGAGTATGAGTAGGCAGGAAATGAGAATAAGTTCTCTCTACATTAAGGAAATGCAGTCTTAGAGATGAAGGATAATTGGAATAATTAATTTGGAGTAAAGATCCCGACTTTCTAAAGATTCATGACCATGGTGAGTTATGCTAGTAATTTGGAAGGACACACTCCCAGCTCCTCAAGGGCATAACAGTTCCAGGGAAGTCCACAGACCTATGCAGCATGAGCAAAATGGTATTTCCTTCTGTGAATTTCTTTGTTCCTTGGTGCTCTCTTTGGCTTTACCTAGTGGCAGATCTGGAAATCTGGAGCTGTCAGCTCAAGTCCAGTCCCTGCAGAGCACAGTGGCAATGTTCCAATTCCTTATGGTGGTGAATGTGAAGACGATTCTGCATGCAGGGTAATATTTATGGCTTGTCAGCTGTTGGCACTATAGAAATGGGCTCAAGATGGCTAGAGCAGCTTTAGTGGATGATGAATGTTTAGAATGATGATCTAGGGAACTGAGTTACAGCACAGCCTCTTAGCGTCAGAACATTCTAGTCCAGAACATTCCCTAGAAGAAGAAATTCTTGATTCAGCAGTAACCCAGGGTCAGATATGACCAGAGATGTTGAACATTTGCCTTGGACTTGCTGTTTACCTCAGAAAGTCCATTTGCTCATAGCTTTGTGTGTGGTATGTGTCTCGTAGTCCACTTCCCTGATACATCTGAAGATGTGGGTGATTGAAGGGGCTTATGTCTGTTTCCACCCTGCCCTTGTCCCATGACTCAGTCAGTTGATCATCACCCTGAGCTTAGTGTTAATATTTATTTCTGAAGAGTAAGACAGAATAAATCTATCCACGTATCAATGCCGTTATGTGTACAAAGTATTTTAAAGTATATGGTTTTCATTTCATCTGCGTAATAACCTTCTATGTGGGTAGAAAAAAGTCTATTATGTTCTCTTGAAGATGGGAGCCCATGATTTAATCAGTTACGAAAATAGTAATTAGTGGAATCAGGACTAAAGTCAGGTGTTTTTGATTCCTAGGTCCATACCCAGAGGCAGACAAACTATAGCTTAGGGGATGAACCTGGCCCACTGCCTGTTTTTGTACAGCCTGCAAGCTAAAAGTGGTTTTCACATTTTTAAATAGTTGGGAAAAAAAGTAAAAGAAGAATAATATTTTGTGACATATGAAAATTATACGTAATTCAAATTTCAGTGTCTGTAAAATAAAGTTGTGTTGGAATACAGCCACACTTATTGATTTATATATTGTCTATGACTTTTTCATGCCGAGTTGTGACAGAGACCTTATGGCTCACAAAGTCTAAAATATTTACTATCTGCCCTTCTATAGGAAAGGCTTGTCAACCATGGTGATAGATGATTAGTGAATAGAGATCCCGGTACATATTATGGTATTAGATTGCTAGGGTTACCATAAAAAGCATAAACTGGGTGACTTAAAACAACAGAATTTCATTGTCTCACAGTTCTGGAGGCTAGAAGTTCAAAATCAAGGTGGCAGCAGGACCATGATCTCTCTGAGACTGGGTAGAATCCTTCCTTGCCTCTCCCTGC
The DNA here is from genome assembly GCF_018350175.1 of Felis catus. Taxonomy (NCBI): domain Eukaryota; kingdom Metazoa; phylum Chordata; class Mammalia; order Carnivora; family Felidae; genus Felis; species Felis catus. The sequence continues at coordinate 138,245,904 of NC_058371.1, forward strand.
CTTCTGGTGGTGGCCACGAATCCTTGGTGTGCCTTTATTTGCATCTGCATCCATCCAGTCTCTGCCTCCATCATCACATGGCTGTCTTCACTTCGTCATCCTTCTGTGTGTGTCTGTGTCCAAATTTTCCCCTTTCTATAAGGATAGCAGTCATATTGGATTAAGACTCACCCTAATGGCTTTATCTTAACTGGATCATCTGTAAAGACCCTATTTCCAAGTAAATTCACATTCATAGATCCCAGGGGTTAGGACATTAGCATCTCTTTTTGGGGGACACAATTCAACTGATAACACTTTTTTCACTATAATGTATTGTCCCCACGTTAGCATTAGTCTTCTTCTTTCCCTACCTCAATCCCTTTGTTCCTCCTTCCCTGCTTCTTCCTTTTCCTCCCTCTTGCCTCCCTTACCTCAGTCACTATACATTCAGCAAACGTTTATGATGTCCCTACTGTGTCCTCATCCTTACATCCATCACTATGCTAAAGCATAGGGTACAAACTTGATGAAGAGTTGGCCTCTGATAAGCAGTGTGGGTCAACTTCTATCAAGGGGTTTGTATAAGGGACAGTAGATATTACAGTCAAGATTTGGAGGGATCTTAAGCATCTAAATTCCCCAATATTGAGTAATAATATTTCAAAATAATTGATTTAAAGTATTTAAATTTAAATAATTGATTTAAAATATTTAAAGTATCACAGCTTACTGACTCAAAAATTATAGATGCTAATAGACATAGAATTTTAACGTAGACTTCCCTTACTGTTCTTTTAAAATCAAAATGTACTGAAATATTCTGCTCCTCTCATTTGCTTCAGTTCCTTCTATCTCTCTTCCTTTCAGTAGGTATCAGGTCCGATTAGGATATTCTGCTCCGGGAAGAACAATGGAATGACCCTGAGTAGGGTCATTTGGCCTTGTTATATTAAGTTGATGGCTTTAGAGAGATTTGGTCTGCAGCCTTGAGAAATGAAGCTCGACATCACTCAGTGGGTGTCGTTTGCCCCAATATGTTGTATTTTGTTGTGTCTTCATTGAGGCTCTTTGTTGTTCTGCTCTCTCCTCCTGGCACTAATTGGCTATGTTCAAATACTGTCATGAAGTGCATGAAATGTGTTCTGACAGCTTCTCCTCCCTTTGCCCCAGAGCATACCATCTTGTTGGTCTCACAGGATCTTCCTGGCCAGGGTCAGGGGTGTGAGGGTGCAGCCAAGGGAGTCTGGCCTCTTCATGGTGATTCTAGTGGGGGCTATTTGTGGACAACAGCCTCGGGTGCCATCATTTTACCTCTATGTTATTTGTAAGCCATGGAATTCCTTCTGCTTGCTGTATATTCAGAGCTTCCTACTGGTTATCTACCTCAAAGATACTAACCTGGTGGAAATATCGAAGGTCCGCTCCCTGCAGGAAGGGGGGGAGCTGGTACTAAAAATGTAATACCTCTTCTCCCAACGGTATTCTCTTCCTAGAGTTCCTAGAGTTCCTAGAGTTCACAGTTGCTGTCAACCTTAACTTTATTTTTGGACTTTATATATACATTTCTCAGTTTATGTTCGACCTAGCCCTTTTAAGGGAGCTTAAAAAAATCTCGTATATAATTCACTATGAATGCAAAGGCTCATTAGCTTTTATAAATGATGCTGAGTAAGAAGAAATTAGTGTTAATCAGTAAAGAACCTTTGACATTGGTATTGTCAGACTGGAGCAACCTCACTTTGTTAGTTTTTAAATGAATTTCTTATTGTGCTCTGATGGTTACAGAGTACGATTCTCATAGCACAGTTCTGCCCTAGAAATACTTCTGAAGGTCAGTGACCTGAATCTCGATTTGACTACTTACTAGTTAAGAAAACCCGGGCAAGTCACTTAACCTTTCTGTTTCTTGGTGTCTTACAATGAGATTAATAACACTACTTTATAGTGTTGTTTGGAAGTTGAAGTGAAACGATGTGTGTCAAGGTGCTTTAGAGATTGGAATTTTTATGCAAATGTCAGAAGGCATTGGTATTGCCACTAATTAAAATTATGCTTATGGAAGTTCAAAGACACTTTTTCCTTTTTGTGAAGTCAAAAAAGGCATAGTTATCATTGTTGCTAACTTGCTGTGGGTATAGCTGAGACCACTGATTTTCAAGGAATGGTTCCCAGACCAGGAGCATCAATCTAACCTGAGAATGTGTTAGAAATCAACTTCTTGGGCCCTTTCCCATACCCTCTACATCAGAACCTCTGGGAGGTGCAACCTGTTTAACAAGACCTCTGGGTGATTCTCATGCCACTAACACTTGAGACCCACGGACTTAGATAAGTTATGCCCAATTGGGTATGTGTAGGTTCTGAATTTGCTGATTTTTTTCTTAATATGGCTTTCCTCTCAGACATGGAAGGGATCTGAAAAATACAAATGTGTGCACCTAAGATTGAGTTACCACCATTAGTTGACTTCCTGCAACATGCCTACTGGGTGTCCCATTTTCAGCATTGACATAGATCCTAGGATTGGAGGTCCTGGAAGCATTACCTTTGTTAAACACAAACTTGTCAGATTATGACGGGGACCCAGTGAGGGATTTAAGGTGGCATAGTAACAGTTGAATGAGAGGGCTGTAAACTATTCAGTGAGATTCAATAAAGCTGCACTGAGCTTGATTCCTGTTTTGGCTACCTCTGAATATCAAGTGTTGTCGTCCCTCAAACAGTCTTTAGTCTTCCTCACATGAACACTCACCTATTAATGAGTCTGGGCCCTACCCCTGAGATGCTCTGCCAGGTCTCAGAAAAAGCCAAGTGCCCTATTGTACACCCTGTATTTTCCCATCATGTCCCTGGATTGCGGCTATATCGTGGCGGTCATGACAGGTGGTCGGTAGTTACTTGGGTGAAGTGAAAAACAGAGCTATAAACTTAATTAAGCTGGAGGAGGGGAAGGTGGTGGGGAAAACATTAGGGAAATCATGGTGCTATTGTGTTGATCCATAAGGGCAGAGGCACATGGAAGGTGTTTAATAAGTATTGAATGAATGAATGAGGAATGAATTTCGTGTTTTGGGAGCTAACCTGCCTATTTAACTTAAGAGCATCTATCTTATCCCAAATGAACAGACATTATGCCTTGATTGAGTGAACTATTAGATATGTTTAGTTTTAAATGCAGACATAAATAGATTTGATCTTTCCATGGTTCGAATTTCCTCCCATCAGCTTTCCCTTAATTATCCACAAGTGTTCCAAACCTTCATTAGCTAAATAGGATGCAGATGATGGTCATTAGTCTGGGATATAAATCCTGCTGGCACATTCAATGGCTTTTCACTTGGTTAATTGAAATTTTCAGTATTCATGGACTACAAGAAAACACTGTAATTTTATCATTTATTCAGGGGTATAATTTTTTTTCCTTTAGCTGGTCGTGTTTTATAATTATGCACTTAAAAATATGAATGCCACACTTTGCCTGGGGGCATGCCACTATTTTCAGTGTACATGTATCAATACTAGTTTACTAAAGCATGAAGGCCAAATGGAAATTTATGCTTTGTCTAGAAATCCTAAAATTGGCCGACTGTAATGTCTAAGAAAGCATCCAAGTAGTGTGTACTTTGGGGACCCATCAATTCACGTGTAAATGACTTCCAAATTGTTAGCAATATGAGTAGGTCTAGTCCTGACATCTATCACTGAGTAAGAAGTCATCCAGTGTGCCTGTGTGGTACAAATGGCAGGTTTCAAATGGAGATGCTTTACGCAGGCGTCATTCCTTTAAATGGTGCTTAGCTTTCAACTGTTTTTGACCATTTATCAAAACTAGCTGGCCTGTTTTGTAGTGCCTGGCTGAGTGGGAAACACACATACACACACATACAGGAACAACTGGCGCTTGGAATAAAATTTTGTAACATTACCATCTATCTCAGAGATTCGGTTTCTGAATTCCTTAACTTTTATAATCCAATGCTTAAGCCATTCTCTTGCACCTGGCTTTGTGCCAGTTTAATCAAGTAAGCATCATATGTTTGCTGTTTTTAAAATATAAATCTTAGTTACAGACATTACATGGCAGAAATCAGCTCGGTAGAGTTACAGTGTATCTGTTTGTTTGTTTTTTCTAAACCTACTTTAGTGGGACTGAGACAACGTTGTAATAACTCTCAGAGGTAAACTCTCTCTTAAAAAAGAGTGTAGAACATATGGAGTCTCTTTTCAGTGCTCATTTTGCAAACGGGAGACTCCCATCAGTGAGAATGGGGTGAACAGCTGCCCTTCCCGCGTGTTTTTGTAGGCTGGACTGGATGAGCCATCAATCGCTGGTTCTCCGTTTGGGTTCTTGGACCAAGGCCTTACGAGGGCCAGTTTTTCATCACAAGTCACTCTTCCTTCTGCATTGCTTTTGCCTTTCTGCCCATTTGGAATATTTCTATAAATGGCTGTTAATGTTAATTTAAGGAAGATGTGTTTAGCCACCTCAGTCTTCTAAATTGACCATTTTATAAAATGTTGTGTTATGCTTTTGTGGATCACCTGTAAAACTCTCTCTACCTCTGTTAGGTAGTCAAGAACTGACCATGTTATTCAGTCAAATGTTCTTTCCTCAGAGGATGGAAGGAAGAAGTAGGCAGTATATTCATTGATTTCTAAATGATGTGCCTAATAAAATCAGGCCCATTTTCTTTAAATTAGCCAGGGTTCCCATGACCTAAAAGGACATGAATATGGGTTTCCTCATTTCAAAATGAAGAATTCAAGACCTTATGGTCAGCCATCCATCTTAAGCTCACAAGGAGGTCATTTAAGGAGGGACACTAGAATAAATGCCTAGATTCCTGAGCAATGGCCCATTGGTTTATCTGTCTAGCGATTCTATCATAAAAGGCCAGCAAACTTCTAAGTTCTAATAAGGGATCATGTTCAACTAGAGTAAGTCAGTCACAACCAGTATCTGCCCTTGGCAAAGTGTATCAAAGTAAAGTATATTATAGTAGACACCACAGGGCTCTGCACAGATGTCCCGGTTGCTAGGGGAGCAGCTGGCTGACTACTGTCAGCTGTCGGCCCTCTCAGGAAATTGCCCTTGGCTAAAAATAGTCATCTTGTCCAGGGTCATACCTCCTTTCCAGGGCAGCTCTTAGCTCCTCCCAAGATGGGGACCAGTCTACCCCAGTTCAGAGCTCCCCTTTTGGTGGGCTGAGACCTTTGTTGAGTTTGTACCGGGGCCTGACTCCCTCCTCTGCTTGGCCCCGCACCCTTCCCTTTCCTTCCACAAGTGGAGTTCCCGAGAGCATCCTCTTAAGTAAACCTCCTGTGTGCTAATCTCCATCTCGCAGCCTGCTTTTTAGAGAGCCTGATGTGACCTATGTTTTTTAGGTCTTTTCCCAACGCCATGAGTGTCCAGTGTCCTCATTATGTAAGTCTTCATTTCTCTCCTATCAAAATCTGCTTTTGAAATTTATAGGAAAATTAAAAAAAAACATCATCAAAAATCTGCTCATAGGAAAGAATCTGGTGAACTCATTCCCTCTAAGGTATAACAGACCAACAATTATAATACATGAAATTTTCAATTTGCCCCTTTGCATTGACACTTACACCCTAGCATCCCTTGAGAGTTTGTCTATGATGATCCAAAGCCTGATTGGAAAAACAGAGCTCTAATAAGTGAGATTTCAGGTATCAGTATATAAATGGATAACAAGTAGGCCCTCATCTTTCTAGATTCATTTGGCGAATTGCTACAACTTCTATGTATAATACTGTTCACCCCATGCTGGTCAGGGTTAGAAGCCAATGCTCTAAAAAGTCATTGTGTACCATTGTGCTTGTGCTCCTGGGACAAACGCAGCATCATGCACACGTTGGTGGAGGAGACTCATTAGGGGTTTCCTCTTTAGTACAAAAATATTGATGCAATAGTCAAGAAGGTCACAGTGTGGGTAAGTCACCATGTTTTGAGCCTTTCATTTCCAGTAATTAAAGTGAACATGTTATTGGAAGGTTTAGAAAGCCCACCCAAAGTCATTTACAATAGCTGTAATTAGGAAACTGGAATGCCAGTTCAAGTCTTTCGAGGGGAACAAAATGAGACCAACCGAGCGTGTAAGTAAAATCCCCTTAGAAAATGGCCAAATTAAGGATACAGACTCTCATTGACCCATGCCCTACCTCTTCCACACTCATTCCAGGTACTGAGATTTCACTGAACATTTGTCCTTTAGTTCAAGTGGTTCCTTTCTATAAATGTAGCATTTCTATAAATGTAGAGCTATTTGTATTTTTTTTTTTTTTTTTTTTTTTTAGTGAAGCCAATTTCACCCATCTCTGACTCTCATTTCTCCTCCAAACATGTTTCTCAGGTCACCTGAGACTATTCTCGAAGGTTGAATGGCATTGTTTAATTTCAAAGATCATTTCCCCTGGGGCTAGCGTACTAATGTCTGAGTTCTTAGACATGTTCCTTAATTTATTTTCCCCACTGGTATATCTTAAACTTACTTAAAAATGCAATTAGAGTGTCTCAAGTTGCCTCCACATGGAAGCTAGAGTTTGGGTTCTCCAGATTTTGACCATTAGACTGTTTCCTGGAAAAAAATAAGTTACCCCAGCCAGGGAATCAGGGTCATTTCAATGACTAGCTCCCTTTGAGTTTAGACCACTGCTTCTCAACTGGGGGTGAATTTCCTACCCCCCTCCCCCAGGGGACACCTGGAAATGTCGGGATACATGCTTTGGTTGTCACGACTGAGGTTGAGGGGATGTGCTGCTGAAATCTGGTGGGTAGAGGCCAGGGATGCTGCATAGCACAGCATGCCCCCACCTTCACAACAAAGAATTATCCAGCCCAAAATGTTCTAGAAAAATCAGTAGCCAAGCCAGTGGATAATAGACGATAGAAATATACAAAATAGAAAATGTATTTTACTACTATTTGGGAGTCTTTTATCTCTTTTTCTCCTTTCTCCCTCGGCTTCACTTTGTAATGTTTTTATATGTGAGGCTGCTTTTCCAGCACTGTGCTTCCAAAATAGTGTTTTGGGATAGGGACTGCAATTTTTTTTTTTTTTTGCATCCATTCAGTGCATATTATTGGATGCCTTTTTTTGTGGCAGGCACTGGGCTAGTGATTGGGCTATAGCAATGACCCAATTGGGTCTTTACCTTCCTGGATCAAGCATTTGAGAGTAAATATTGGGCCCTCTTTCATAACGTGGTGCTCATGTATACAAATACATAAAGATGAAGGAGGATCACTAGGAAAACATTTGATGGGAAGATTACAGGTGGAGTGGTTCAGTGTAGCATGTGGAGAGCTGTTTCTTTGGCTTTTCTCTCTGTCTCTTTACTGGCTCAATCTTTGAATGACAAGCAAGAATCTTTCCATCCAAAAAAGAATACTGAAACAAGAGAAACTAAAATACACCTGTCAGCAGCAAAGGACAAGATGGCATGGAACTTCCATAGTATATCCAGTCCTGTCAACATGGGCTGCTATTTGTCAGGGTTGTAATTAGGTCAGTGGGTTTAATTATGGTAAGAAGAATGAGTCACATGATCTTATTCTCTTTGAGCAAAGATGGCTGTTTCTTTTAGGGGAGCCATTATTTTTTTCATTTTCTGGATAATTCTGTTGTGTCTGTTTTTATAAACTTTTCATCTTGCCCTTCTTTTTTTGAAATTTGCTTTTCTTCTTTTCTTCTACCACTAAAATTCTTCCCTTCTTCTCTTTTTCCACTTTTAACTCAAACTTTCTAGATAACTTTTATACCTTCCCTCCCAAAAAAGCAAAAACACAAAAACTGCCAGCAAACCATGTATCAAGATCACACCAATCTAAACCTTGAACTTATTTTTTTCATTAAAGATGCTTTTTTTGTATATGTATCCACATCTGTGTTTTTGATCTTTTAATGCTGCATATTATTTTGGGCTAGAATATATGCTGGCTCAGATCTTACTTATCTTTAGGGCTTGTCCCAAAACAAAGCAAAATCATAGGTGAGGTGGGAGATATTTTTATGTTATGCAAGGAAAGAATGTGAGAAAGTTTATGTATATTAGATCTGTAAGCCATACCAAAGTCTTTATTTGTTTTACATTTCTTTTTTCTTTGACTCTCCAACCAAGATAAAATTATCGGCATAAATATGTATATGTGTGTATACATATGTATATACATTCATATTTATATCTATATGAATGTTTACTGTAACATAGTTTGTAACAGCAAACAGAAATAAGCAAAAAGCAACAACAAAAGGTCCAAAACCTGGAAGTTACCAAATATCCATCCGTAAAGGAAAGCATACATAAATATGGCATATCTCTATTATGGAATATGATGAGGCTATTGAGAAGAATGAGCCAATCTATATGAACTGACCTGGAAAGGTGCTGATACTATATCCATTCATTCATTCATTTATTTATAGAGGGGGAGAGAGTGTGAGTGGGAGAGGGGCAGAGGGAGAGAGAGAATCTTAAGCAGGCTTCATACTCAGCGTGGAGCCCAAATGGGGCTCAATCCCATGACCCTGGGATCATGACCTGAGCTGAAATCAAGAGTCAGCCATTCCACTGACTGAGCTACCCAGGTGCCCCACTGATACTGTGTTCTTAAGTAGGATGATATCTCTAGAAAGAAAGAAATTTCTGTACGTGTGTATATAACATAATACAGATAATTAATATGTAATTCATGTAATTACATATAATGTAATATGTATTTGGATAAATGGGGAAAGTGTGTAAGGATTTTGTGTTCACAATTTTTATTATTGAGTACCTCAAGAGAATAGATTTGAAAGGAGATGGACTCATTATGAATATATATTTTGTAATTAAAGAAAAAGTAGAAAGGTTTACTGAAAAATATTTCTGTACCATTTATGTGGTTGACCACAACATCTTTTAACTCTTCACAAAACAGTCCAAAAGGAGCAAGCTTGCATATAAATCCCAATTGGCCTTGCATGCTAAAGTGCTTTTTTAGTGGCTCATGAGGCCAGGAAAATAAAAACATATAGCTAGAAAGTAAATCACGGGGAGAACAAATGTGCTAAAGAAAGTAGAGATGAGATGGCAAGACCTGGTACTGCTGTTCAGATTCACAAATCTCTTCAATCGGGAGAAGCTCCACTTCATCACTCAGGCTCATAATAGGTTTCATCTGAAAGATTGGGCATTTGACATTTTGCACATCTTTAAGATAGAGTACCAAGGTGGGTTCTAGAGTCAGACTTCTTGGCTTTGATTCCTCACCTTTTTCCAAAGTATGTGATTTTTGACAATTAACCAAATTGTGCTGTAGCTACCTTGTTTGTGAAATAAAGGTATATAAGAGTCTTATCTCACCCTATCGTTGTTGGCCCATAATCAATGTTCCAACTTGGGTAAGGTGGCAGTGGGAACAGTGAAGGGCAGGCAGTTTTTAAAATCCAGAGAAGTCAATGGGGTCATAAGAAGTGGTGCCCACTATGGATTGCAAATGAACAGGGCAGGGTCATCATTACACTTTGATGGTTCTAATGTGTCACCCGCTTTCCTGTTTTGTAGACCTCCATTTTCAGCACATTGGCCAGCGAAAAGTCCTTATCTGACTGCAAAAAGGTAAGTTGGCCTCCAAGATTTTTAACCTGCTGTCAGAGTACTAAAAGGCTCCAGAGTTGATGACATTCAGTGGAAAAGCTATGGGATCAATGAGAATGTCCTGGTGACATGTTGTAGCTCCCTTTCTTTGGAGATGGCAATTTGAATGGTTCTCTTTAAGGATGTGGAAAACTCTGTTATCATTTGACAGCATTTTGTTATAAAGCAGCTCTGGTTGCATATATTTCTATCTTGCTATTATCTGACATTTCATTCTGCAAGATGAGCATCAAGGGAGTCCAGGACAAGCTGCATTGCAGGCATCTATATCTTTGTTTCCAAATTTAAATGTAATAAACATAAACTCAACACAGTATAAAAATGATTTTGCATTTTGAAAGCTGATCATATAGCATAAAAATCTGGTTTGGATTCACCACAGTCAAGTTTGAGAAGCTGTCATGCTTTGCAAAAGGATTAGCCTCGCTAGCATCTGATGGAAGACGTTCTGTAATGGATCATGTCTGGAGACTGCCTGCTATAGCAGTAGCAGCGTGTCTAATTCCTGGCCTTCGCAGTCCAGGGGGCACTTTTATCTGCCTCTTTAATCTCAGGTTTAACTAGATCTTCTCCTTCTTGAGGGGAAAGAAGCGATTTCACAGTCTGAACAACTCAAATAAATTCTTTGACACTATCTATTGATATGGAAAACCAGGTGCATAAAGAGTTGACCTGTGCCTCATATATTAGTAACTTGGCATTTCTTAGGGTTTTATATCATGACGTTGTTTTCCTGTGCTGGTTTTGCTTATGAATTTACTTGATATGGAAATAGCTGGGATCTTCATCTTTAAAGCTGATGTGAGAATCCACTATTCTGAATGCCATCCATTTCATTATCTTGATAGTTATTTATTGCCTATTAAATCTCCATCTTGATTGAGTTCTGCTGTGTTCGTCTTGGTCTGGCTGTCTGAGAGTAAGGTCCGTGTCATATTCTTAACATTATGGATCCTAGAGGATGAAGGGACTTCAGGGCTTCTCTGGTCTCCCCTTTCTCCCAGAGTGGGACTGCCATTGATATCATATAAAGATGGACTTAGCCTCTACCTTGATACTCTGTTGACAGGGAACCTAATGACTCTGTTCACTTGTGAGACAAATCAAACTATTAGAGGGTTCTTCATTTTACTGAACCATCATCTGTCTCCTTTTGATTTCTAAGTTTTAAAGTACGAAGGCAGTTAATATGCTTTCTTCTGAATCTTCTCTTCAGCTCACCTATGGGTTAATGATTTTCCTTCTTTATTTCTAGTAGAATATTGTTATAATTGATTTCCAAAATCATAGACTGCTGGGATCTGTCTATCTGGTTTCAAAACTTGGCTCTGCTACTTACCACTTACGTGACCATGGGTTAGTTACACAAGCTATCTGTGCCTCACTTTTATCATCTATAGAATAGGGATAATAATTATATCTACTTCACATGATAGATGAGTAATATACATAAAGTGTTTAGAACAGTGTTCAACACATAATCAATGCTCTATTAGGTATTATTATTATTATTATTATTATTATTATTTCTAGACCGGGTAATCCTTTTTTGTTTTGCATACTCTTTGTTACCAATGCCAAAAATTATGTATTGTTCTTCAGTTGTGGTCAGTTTGGCAAAAGCACTTTGAGACTTTTCACTCTTCATTCAGCAGCTTTGTTTACATACTTGGTGTATACCAGGTACATCATCAGACATGGGCTATGATGCAAGGACAATCTACAGGCTTTCTTTCGTGTAGCACTAATGGTCTAGTAACACGGCGTAAGATGGCATCAGTTTCTATTTATCGGTCATATCCCTCTGTGGGCCTTTTGAAGGGTGAAGTCCTTGCTCATGCTCTTAAGATATTTTCACATGAGCTACATTAAAACATGACTCTCTTATAAATTTATATAGATGAGTCTTTGAGTATGAATATAGGCCATTATGTTTATTTTATTCATTTTTATAATTTTGATCAATCCAGATAATTTTAAAACCCAGTTCTGTTATCCAACTTATTTACTACCTCTCTCAGTTCTGTGTCATGCACAAAGTAGCATAGTCTTTGTGACTGTGCTTTCATTCATCCAGCCAGTCAGTTACCGAGGGTTCACTGAGAACCTGCTATATGTTTAGAACTGGAATATCATGGTGAACAAGTTACGTATGATCTTTTCCCCCATAGAATATATACATAGTTGTTGGACAAGTAAAACTGTGATGGATGATATGATTCTCTTTTTCAGTTGGGAGGTTACAAGATCTTATACCAAGAGAACCTAACCTAATCTAGGAGTCAGGGAAAACTTTCTGGAAGAAGTGGACTTCTTGCAGATACCCAAAGTATAAGACCAAAAAAGATAAAAAAATAAAAAAAATAAATAAATAAAAGCCTGATAATGGAGGGACTTGTAAACCCAGAGTTTGGATTTATTGATTTATTAAATCTTGGATTTATTGATTTATTGATATACTGATTCAGGTAACAGAGCCCGGGAGGAAGTTGATGAGTTCAGATTGGTATATGTCAGGTTTGTAGCGTTTGTAAGATCTCCAAGCAAAGATGACCAGCAGGCATTTGGGTATGTTGGTTTATAATTCAGGAAAACATTCTAAGATAGCGATGTGAATATGGGAGGAATATGCATATATAGAACGATTGAGAGAGGAGGAAAGGACAAGATTGCCTAGGGAATGTGTGAAGAAGAATTGAAGAATGTTTATAAGAATCCAGGAGCATTGGTATATAAGGGCTGGGAGAGGACTATTTCCTGTGAAGTAAAGTGAGAAGATAGGGCCAGAGAAGCTGGAAGAAATCAGAAGAATGTGATGTCGCAGAAATCAAATCAATAAAAATAGAAAGTCGTTAAAAATGAGGTAGTCACTAGTGTAAAAACTGTTGCTGGGAGGTTAAGTAAAATAAGGACTGAAAAACATCCCCTAGGTTTATTGATATCCTAGGTCATTGTTGGTTTTAGTGAGATCCAAGTGATGGGTGTAGAAGCCAGGTTACAGTGAGTTTAGGAAGGAGATAGAAATGGTAGAATGGTCTTCTTTAAAGGAAAGTGTTGGAAAAGAAAGGAAAGAGGTGAGTAGTTAGTGGGGAGTTACTGGGTTGAGGAAGCGTCTCTTCAGATGGGGTAGATTTGAGCAAGCATGGTTAAGTGCTAGGAAGAAGATAATAGAAAGGCAAAGAGATACTAAAGCACAACATTAACCTTAGATACATGAAGGGATGCCTCTTGCTGTAAAGTAGCAGGGAAGGAAGAAAGGATAGAACTCATATGGATAGGAGTTATGAAAGCAGGGAGACAGAATCAGGCCATGTCATTAGACAACTCTGGTCGATTCATCTACTTTTTTGTTGAATTTTTTGGTGAGAAGGTGGTATTATTATCAACCAACTTTGAGTCTACACAACTATACTGCTTCAACAGTATTTATTTAACCTACAGATATTCCTCTACAATATTTTACATAGTACCTTGCACATGATCAGCAATCTCTGGCTGTCTTGCCTGTTCAGTTGGGGTCTGTTTTAATAAAATTACTCTCAAATCTTTGTCTCAAGTAATGAAATCTCTTCTGAACCCTAGATCTGTGTTGTTGATTAACTAGAGGTCTTTTTCACCATGGTGTCTCATAGACCATGTTTTAATGTAAACAAATTTTTTACACATATTCTCTCTCCTGCTGAACTTTTCTCTCTTCTACTCACCACTCCAGTTAATGGCTTTACCGTTCCAAGCTAGAAACCTCAGTGTCATCCTTGATTTCTCCTGTTCCTTTATTTTCCATATCCAGCTAGTTATCAAATTCTGTAAATTCCATTTTTAGATGCCCCTAGAATCTATCATCTCTTTCCTTTCCTTCTTATTCCTCCTTTGGAAGGTTGTAATAACTCCTTCTTTGCTCTTTTCTTACACCAAGTCTTCTCTTCTTCATTCCATTTTCCAAAACACTGCAGAGTTACTTTCTAGAAAACAAACAACAAACACAATTATTCATGTCAAACCTTATTTAAAAACATCTAAGGGCTTCAAATTTTATTCAAAATAGACCCCATACTCCTCTGTATAACTTGACAAGTCATTCCCATTATCTTCAGCCCCATCTCCTAGGTGTATTCTACTAGGTGCTGGGATCTAGAGGCCTTGAGCAGACTGCTTCTGAATACAAAACTTTTTGATAACCTTGTGTCTATGTACAAATTGTTTTCTCTTCTTGAATGCTGCCTTCCCTTTCTTGTTTGCTTAAAAACTTAGTCTTCTATGGAGAGACCCCTCACAGTATCATTTCCTTTTCAAAGACTTTCTTGGTTTCTCCAGGAAAGATGAGTGGTTTTACCTCCTGAGTTCATAACATTTTGTACTTACACCAAAGTATAACACCTAACAACAACCACAAATCTTGTCAAATGTTTACCATATTCTCGGCCCTGTGAGAAGCGCTTTACGTGGATTCTATCATTTGATTTTTATAACAGTCTTCTGAGGTAGGTAAAATTATTACTACCGTTTACAGATAAAGAAATTGAAGCTTAATGACATTAAAGACCTTGTGTGAGAATATTCCAGTAGTGGGTGTTGGAGCCAGGATGTGAATCCAGGCAGTTTGATGCCAGGACCATTGCTTTAGTGTTTTGCTACTTCCTTCTGCCATTGGATTCTAAATACTTATCTATGGGTTCAGCTTTCCTCTGAACTATCTTCTCTTAGAGGAGAGGAACAATGACTGATTCTGTTAGGATGAATAATACCCCGCTGGTAGTAAGAGCTAATAAAGTTTTATTGAGTGAATGGATTTGCTGGATACATGATTGTCCATTAGTGTAATCTTCTGGGACTATTTTGTTAAAAAAAACACAAAAATTTTTTCCCCCTTTTCCTAGGAGTTGAGAAAAGAATATTTACACTCAGAGTTTATTTTTGAAGGCAATTTCTGTACTAAAATAAGGTATTAATGGATAGCTGGGCAGCAGGATGTGATTGAAGTGTTTCGTGAAAGATAGCAAATACCCTACTTCCTAACCACTACCACTCTTTAATTTGGAAAACCTAAAAACATTTAGGGAATATATATGAATCCATTCATTCATTCATGATTATTTATTGAGTTCCTCCTGTTGCAAGGCTGTTGTTATTGTTAAACATGTTATAGAGGAAAAATGAATATGCCAAGATATGAAGAGACATAACTCTAGGACATGTATTAAATCAAAGTAGACTCTTATAAGATAGGTATAATTTATATCTTCTGATTTCTTTCTTCTATAACCTCTCTACCCCAAACTATTTAACTAAAGTAGACACATGGGGGGATGTGTACTGTGGAACAAGCAGCAGAGAATGATCCTCAAGCATGTTCCATGTCTCCTGCTACCTGTTTTATGTTCATTGATATTTATATCTTTGTGTCTTGATACTTTTAAATCTCTCAGTGCAAGATATTTGGACCCAGATATATCAACTCAGCTATTTTTGTATAGGGACATTCTGTCACTGGACTATTGAACTTCCAATACTTCAATTTGAAATAATGGAAAAAACATATTATCTTCACCCCTTCTCGGAGGCTTTTTGCTCTGACCCTGACTCCCACCCCGGTGTATAGGTCAGAGATAGGTTAGGGGTGATGGATGGGTGAGGGTGATGGATGGGGCGAGGAAGGGATAAAATGAATCCCAGGGATGAGTTAAAATATTAGAGATTTCCATTCACGGATTACTTGGAAATGAAAAATAGGGGTTTTCCGGTTTGGTGTCACAATGACCTGCTTTATCCTGTTGTAATGTTTACCTATATACGGTAACCTAGAATCCCAGCCACAATCCTTGTCTGTATTCGTACAATAGGTTCCTCTGGTTAGGGAGTTTATTTAAAAAAATCAGCTACCATTTTGATAGTTTGTTGTACCATGGGTGGGGTAAAGCTCCATTTCTCTCTCTGTATGTCCCTCTGTTCTCTCTCCCTGGACTTCTGATATCTTAACCCATATCAATGACAACTTTTAAAAAATAGTATGTTTCGGAAATGTATCCTTATCATATAGAAAATATTGTTTTTAGAATATGTGGGAACCTGAAGGAAACCTATCTGTTGGTGGCAGCAATTTGTGGGATTATATGTGGTTGTGTTGACTGTGCTAACTATGCACCCTTGGCTTTGACTTGGGCCCATCCACTATTACTAATGATATGTGAATGTGCAGAGCATGTACCCATATTGTCTCTTAGCCCACTGTGTGATATTTTTATTTTTAATAGACATAAGTGATGCTTCTCTCATATAGGCAAGGTAATTTTACTTCAGGAAGAGATAATTAAGAATATAGAATGTATGTTAGAAAATTCGAGTTTTTCATCAGTGTTGATGAATCGGTCTCTGGGTAAACACTGCCCAAGATAGTAATATCAGTAGTTAAGATATTTACTCGCAGTTGGTTCCTCAGCCTTGTGAAACTATACTGTATCTGGCTTCCTCTTTCAAAGACTAAGACTTAATATCTAGACAGTGTTCATTGACTTCTACAAAGCTGGCTGCCAAAGTCTCAGCTTTTTGGCAGAATTTCTGGGCTGGTGGGTCATGGTGGCTTTTCCCCATGCCCCTGAGAAAGGGCATAAGAGCAAATCAACCCTGTCAGCATAAAGGAAATTCCTCTGTCCTCCCCTCTCCACCCCCTGAAAGATAGAATCCCATGTTCTGGAGCGGTCACAATGAAGGGCATCATTTCAAATAAATTTAAATGCTGTTTACTTAAAAAAAAATTTTTTTTTAATGTTTAGTTTTGAGAGAGAGAGAGAGTGAGAGAGACAGAGTGTGAGTTGGGGGGGTGGGCAGAAAGAGAGGGTGGGCCAGAGAGGGAGACACAGACTCCGAAGCAGGCTCCAGGCTCTGAGCTGTCAGCACAGAGCCTGACACGGGGTATGAATCCATGAACTGTGAGATCACGACCTGAATTACAGTTGGACACTTAACTAAGTGAGCCACCCAGGCACCCCTGTTTACTTTTTAAATAGATTTTTTTGGGAAGCTAGGAAGGCTCATTTTTGGAAGAGTCTGTTTTTGCTGACTTGATGTAGTGCTCTCTGTTGGGTAAGGGATGATATATGTATATTTGCAAAGTTCTATCCCTTTTTCAATGTGCCAACACAGGCCACTAATTTATGGAAAGGACAGGTGTATCTCCATGAACAGAGGGAAGCACTTTACCCCTTCCTCCTTTCTTGCCTCCTTGCCTCTCCCCAGCCTTACTCTCCTAGCAAAGAAAGAGTTCTTAGCATTCATTTGCAATATTTGGGATATGATAGGTGATTCTGGATTCCATGCACTCTTCTTTCATCTCTTATTATCTGATTCTGGTTTTTATTGTTTCATTTTTCCAATCCCACTCTCCCGAGATGCAACATGGTGCAGGGGTTAAGAACACAGGATCTGGAGACCAATTTCTGTAACTGGAGTCCCAGCTCTATCATCCATCAGCTCTATAACTTTGCCCACAGTTACTCAGCCTCTCTGTACCTCACTTGTCTCATGTATAAAATGAGACAAATCATGGTATAAACCTATAGAACTGTTGTAAGGATTGAATAGGTAGATCCATGTAAAATTCTTAGAACAGTGTCTCAGTATGAGATGTTCATTATTCCACCCCTGTGCTTGCAGAGAATAATTTGAGCCTTGGTATTTTGAGTCTCTTTGTCTTTTTGCTCTAAAAGAGTAGCAGCATCAAAGAAAATACATCAATAGACTTGAGCTAAAATGCACATTTGCAAAATGTAAACTAGTTGCACTGGAGAAATACCCTTGTATGGGTCTCTAATTCTTAGTAATTCTAATTCTTAATAATGAGAATGCACTCAAGTTCAATATTATTATGGGTTTCAACTCTGTAGGAGCAAAGCATTTCTTAATAAATGAAACATAAAGCCTTTCTAATAGTACAGTGAGTACACTTTTCTGTATCTCTAGCATCTTTCACAACTTTGAGTCCATAGTAGACATTTAATAATGTTTGTAAATTCGTAAACTTGGCATAGTATCATTTCACCAAAAGCTTCCAACAGAAGGCTCAAGGTGGAAAAGGAAGGAATGGGGAGAACCCACTCTTTGTATGTCCTCTTATGCCAGCACCTAGAATATTCACAGGTAGGTAAAAATACCTTATCACTTGCTTGGAGGTACAGAATAAAATATAAAATATCCCTGTCCCTCAAATAAATATATATCCATTGCCTTTTCTAAATGTTGAGATATGAGTTCCTTTTGCCCATTAGCCTATACTTGTCTCCTTTTTGTAGGTATAACATACACCAGGCATTTTTGCAACCATAATTTCTAGCCTATGCATCTCAATAACTTTCACAAATTTCTTTTTCTTTTTTATTTATTCTTCTTTTTCATCTTCTTCATTTCTCTATTTAGCTTTCTCTACTCCCTCCCTCCTTACTTCCTTTTTTCTTCCCTTGACCTAATATATCAGGTAACAAGGTATAGGTTATAAGCTGTGTCCATCTCCCCATCCTACTCCCCATGGACACATCAAGTTTATTCAAATCTTCTTTAGGCCCTGACTGAGAGGGTAGTTTGGATTCACCTAATAAATTCCCCAATTTATTAATTAGTACATATTGAAAGTCTTTCATGATTATTTGGAGGATAAAAGACAAATGAGAGCGTCTGGGTAGCTCAGTCGATCAAGCATCCGATTTTGGTTCAGGTCATGATCTTGTGGTTTGTGAGTTCGAGCCCCACATTGGGCTCTGTGCTGACAGCTCAGAGCCTGGAGCCTTCTTTGGATTCTGTGTCTCCCCCTCTCTCTGCCCCTTCCATGCTCATGCTCTGTCTCTCTCTTTCTCAATAATAAATAAATGTTAAAAAATTAAAAAAAAAAAAAAAGACAAATGAGTCCCTGTCATGAACGAACTCATAGTTTAGGGGGGTGGGCAATACTATACTTGGATAAATCACAACAGGGTAAGTTCCATAATGACTGTATAAACAACTTTGCTAGCAGAGAAGAGGTTGTGATAACTTTCCCTGGGAGAGCCACTAATTTGGTCAGTCTCCCCCTCCTGTTCTTCTCTTACCAGGACAACATCTAAATGCCCTTCTGGGTTCTCTCTGCTTGGTGGCCAGGACTATTTATGTTTTGAGTCAGAGGCTGGAGGGTGGCCTTCTCAAAGACTTGCCTGCCCCATTGGAATTAGTGGGATAACTCCAGTGTTGCTAGCATTTTAAATATTGTTATAGGAGATCATGTACTCTGTCCTGCTTCTGGGGTTGAGCCTAAATTTAATGATCTTTAAAACCACAGACTGTGTGGGCTTGTGGACTGCCTACATACGTTGAAAAAAAATGATGCTGCTGGTATGGAATTGCAAGATAAGCAGAGAACCCGGTAAATGACTCAGTGGGAGTTTTCCCCAAGGGAAGGATAAAGAAAAGAGTGTACTGTTTTTTGGCAAAGGAAACTGGCACTTAACATGATTATTGCAACTCTGGGCACTTGGGTTTTCCCACCGGGGAGATCAAATGTGATAACAGCAGGGCTGCTCTTCCAAAGCAGAACCTTCGTGAGCTCCAGTCTCCAACTGAGATGTCAAATGGCCAATATCCCTGGCAAGAAGAGCAGTTTAATTAATTAGAGCCTTGAGCTGGCAGCTTGCCGCAAAAGCACCTGAACTTGGTTGCCTGTGAAGAGAACTGCAGAAGGCTCCTTCAAGGGACTCGCTGCTCCCCAGAAGCCTGCCTCAAGTGTCCACCTGTCTCCGTGGGAAAGACTCCTGATGAGGGATCTGTTTCCACTTGATTTTCTTTATAGAGAGGTTTCTGGCAAAGTCTTTTCCTCTCCTGAAGTCCTAGAGGTGGATGACAAAAAGGAAAGTGTTGTTTTCAGTTTCTGTTTGGAGAGCCACAAAGGCCGGCATCTGGAGTAAGCAGAAGGTGTTTAATGAAAGGTTGCACTCTGGTGAATCCGAGCTTGTGATCTTGCATTATGGAAAGCTGGAAATCCTAAGGTTATTCAAGCAGGAAGAGGCCTTGCGGCTGGTCTAGAGTCATCAAGGTAATCTGGCATTTTGAGAACCATCCCCCTGTTACCTCTTAAGGGACTTTGAGACTCAGGTGTCAAAAGCAATGCTACCAGGTGTCTCAGAGGAAGCATCCTGCAGCTTTGCAAATGTTTTGTGTGCCCTTGTTGTGCCTCCATGCAGCACCTTCTGCTCAGGGTTGCTATGGGGATGCCCTCTGGAAGACTGTCTTCAGTTTACTTCTAAAGGACAGAGATAGGCTGGAGGACAGAGCTATGCTCACCCTTCCTTGCAGAGATATGCTGAGGTGCAAATCACATGATTGCAATGAGGACCACTGACGGTGCAGCTTCCGGTCCTGCTCCAACCAGGGCATCTGGCTTTCTTCCTTTGGTTTCAGTCTTAATCATGACAGGGGAAATGCTCTGTGTGACCATTTCCTCAGTGCCCCTCGTAGCTCTCTAAAGTTTTCCAAAAATCTTGTAGGGCTCTAAAAGAATGTGGTAATGTACTTTTACTCATCAAGTGGAGTTATTTCATTTGTTGGTAAACATAAGCCATGTAATATGTAGAATATTTATAGCATCAAGTGATATAATCTGTAGTTGTATGTTAAGTACTAAACGACTCTGGAGCCAAACTGTCTGAATAAAATGCTGCCTCCAGCATTCATTAGCTCTGTGATGCTCAGCAAGTTACTAAGCCTCTCTGTGCCACCATTATTATTATTGTTTATTATTTCTTCTTCTTCTTCTTCTTCTTCTTCTTCTTCTTCTTCTTCTTTCTTCTTTCTTCTTCTTCCTCCTCCTTTTTCTTCTTCTCTTCCTCTTCCTCCTCCACTTCCTCCTCCTCTTCCTCCTCTCCTCCTTCCCTTCCTTCTTTCCTTCTTCTCCTCCCCCTCCTTTGTTTTCAAACGAGAAAATATAAAAACATAAATGTAAAATTAAGATATTGTGTTACGGAGTGCCTAAGTTAGCAAAGTATAGTATTACTTAAGAATGTGGGAATGACCAACTAAGGATATGGTGATCAAAGTCTGGAGACTAAATGGCCTTAGCCAGACTGAAAAGAGCAAGGTGAGAAACCAGGTGAAAGAAGTTTGGGGAACACTACTTTTTGGGGATGAAACTAAACAACAGACACAAAAGGAGACAAAGCTAATGAGCCAGGAGAGAGGGTCTGAGAGTTTGAAGATATTGAGAAAAGATGAATCAATTGGCACAGCAATGTTTTGGAGATAGAGAGGAAAGGATGCTGGCCATGGGAGCCAGAGCACAAGTATAGAAATTAACCTTGACTAGAAGGAGAAAAACCTCACCTGCACAGAGAGCATTTCAGGATGAATGGATCTAGGTGGGGATAATAAAGGTACCTACCTCAAGGAGTTACCCCTCGGTGATGACATCAAACTCAAATCTCATCAGAGTCTACTTCATTTCTGGAACTGGCTTCTCTTGATCTAGAGACAGATCTATCTACCCCCTCCATGGCAAATTATCTCCCTCCCTCCACAGGCAACAGACAGTGGTAAGACACAAATGAGATAAGGACATTACTTCCTATCACCAGAAAGGGGAGGCAGACTCAGGGCAGCTGCTGGGTGTGTAAGCTGGACATCTGTGCGTTACTTTGGGTAGCCTTCGCTTCTGTCTCTAGGGGAGACAGAGGCCCCTGGCTCTGCCTCTGAGAGGGTTTTTTTTTTTTTTTTTTTTTTTTTACTGTTACCCTCTTTGGCCACAAATGAAGGTGGCATTACAGAATATGCCCTCACCAAGCTGTGAGCACAGACATCAACACTGAATACTATACCTTGCCCACTTCTAGCACTCACCTGCTGATGTAGACAACTTCATTCTTTTTTTTAATTAATTAATTTTTAATTTACATCCAAGTTAGCTGGCATATAGTGCAATAATGATTTCAGGAGTAGATTTCAGTGATTCATCCCCTATGTATAATACCCAGTGCTCATCCCAACAAGTGTCTTCCTTTATTTTATTTTTTTAAATTAAATTAAATTAAATTAAATTTAATTTAATTTAATTCATTTATTAATATGAAATTAATGTCAAATTGTGTCTTCCTTAATGCCCCTTACCCATTTAGCCCATTCCCCCACCCACAGCCCCTCCAGCAACTCTCAGTTTGTTCTCTGTATCTAAGAGTCTCTTACGTTTTTCCCCTTCCCTGTTTTTATATTATTTTTGCTTCCCTCCTTTTATGTTCATCATGTGTTTTTGGAAGTTCCTAAGAGTTTTTCACATGGATTTCTCAGCCTTCCTTGTGGAAGTCTGCTAACTGGTTAGATGATGGAAGTTGGTCATTGCTTTGACTGCTAGCTTTCCATGAAAACACTGCTTACCTGTCAGCCAGGTGGGCGGGCAGGCACCACTGCTGTGTAGCTCTGCTTTAGCCCCTGACAGGGGGCTGCTATTCCTCAGTGATAAAACTGGAGAACGCCTCTCCCCCCCAGCTCTGCGAACAGCTTGGGCCCTCAGCACTGCTGTTCTCAGAGTTCCACAAAGTCTTGCATGAACACAGTGTCTTCAGCTTAGGGTCTTAACCACCTTCCCCACTGAAGCTCAGGACCCATTCCTGAATCTAGGAGGAAAGGTATATGCCACAGCATCCTCTCCACTATGCTCCTCATCCATATCTTTCCTTTCTCCTGAACACCCTTGTACTGAATTTTCTGCCTTCTCTTTTCTTTTATCCAAGCACAGCTCCTGTGTCTCAGTCCATTAACGTATGTGCTCAGATGGTCGCCAGCTCAGTTTCATAATAAACAGGTTTCTTAGAATCCCAATCTGGACAGGTAGGATGCTCTGATAATCTACTTCTTCAAGCTGTGAGTAGCTCAAAGTCTTTGCTCACAAGACTCCTAGTTCTAGAAAAGCATGGAGGTTAATTAACCAAAATGTTGGTCTTTTTGTTCCTTCAGACACCAGTCATTGCTAGAGGAAATCTGTGTTTATGTTTCTAATGCTCTCTATCTCTGTAATGTGCATTTCAGCACTGTCTGGATTTAAAGGATTGAGAGAGTCAGAGTGTCTGTAGATTCTTATCTTGACCTCCATTCATAAACAAAGGAAGCTAGATCATTTACTGAACCACCCATTCAACATCCTTAGAACCAAGCTTGCTACCTCAACATTTTAAAAGTTAAATCACTATGTTGTACACCTGAAACTAATGTAACTTCGTGTGTTTAGTATACTCAAACAAATAATAAATAAATAAATAAATAAATAAATAAATAAATAAATAAAAGTTGGCTTTTGTATGCAGGCAAGCTATTTCTAGTGGAATCAGAGAGTACCAGGTAAGGTCATAACCTAGTCAGGAAAACCTGCCAGTTTAGCTTTAACTTAATGTCATTTTATTGCCATTTGTAAAGTTTTTTAAAAAAAGATTTTATATTCTTTTTAAGTCAGTCTCCTCCCTCCCTTCCTTCCTTCCCTCCTTCTTTCCTTCCAATTCCAGTATGGTTAACATACAATGTTATATTAGTTTCAGGTGTGCAATATAGTGATTCAGCAATTTTATACATTAGTGCTCTTCATGATGAGTGTACTCTTAATCCCCTTCACCTATTTATCCATCATCCCCCTATCCACCTCCCCTCTAGTAATCATAAGTTTGTCTTCTAAAGTTAAGAGTCTAGGGGTTCCTGGGTGGCTCAGTTTGTTAAGTGTCCAACTCTTGAATTGAGCTCTGGTCATGATTCCAGGATCATGGGATCGAACCCCACCTTGGACTCTGCACTGAGCATGGAGACTGCTTGGGATTCTTCCTCTCTCTCTTTCTCTCTCCAGTGCTTGCACACTCTTTCTCTCTAAAAAAAAAAAAAAAAGTCTGTTTTTTGGTTTGTCTCTTTTTTCTTTATTTTTTAAAATTCTGCATATGAGTGAAATCATATGGTATCTGTCTTTCTCTGACTCATGTCATTTGACATTATATCCTCTAGATCCCATTCATGTTGTTGCAAATGGCAAGATTTCATTCTTTTTTTTATAGCTGAGTAATATTCCATGCCCCCCCCCCCAACATACATCTTTATCCATTCATCTATTGATAGACACTTGGGCTGCTTCCATAATTTGGCTATCATAATAATGCTGAAATAAACAGGGATGCATATATCTTTTCCAGTTAGTGTTTTTGTATTTTTTTGGTAAACACCCAGTAGTGTGATTCCTGGATCATAGGGTAGTTCTATTTTTAATTTTTGAGGAACATCCATATTGTTTTCTACAGTGGCTGCACCAGTTTGCATTCACACCAGCAGTGTAGGAAGGTTCCATTTTTTCTATATCCTCATCAACATTTGTTTTTTTTGTGTTTTTGATTTTAGCCATACTGACAGGTATGAAGTGGTATCTCATTGTGGCTTTGATTTGCATTTCCCTGATGATGAGTGAGGTTGAGCATCTTTTCATGTGTCTGATGAAAAGGTATAGCCTTTAGGGTTTTCTAGAGGCTAGAAAACCTAGTCTGTTTGCTATCTGTATGTCTAGTTTGGAGAGATGTCTGTTCATGTCTTCTGCTCATTTGAATTGGATTATTTGTGTTTTTTGTGGTGTTGAATTGTATCAGTTCTTTGTGTATTTTTATACTAATCCTTTATTGAATATGTCATTTGCAAATATCTTCCCCCATTCCATAGGGAGAAGTTTTGTTGATCGTTTCCTTTGTTGTATAGAAGCTTTTTATTTTGAGGAAGCCAATAGTTTATTTTTGCTTTTGTTTCCCTTGCCTCAGGAGACATATATAGAGAATGTTGCTGTGGCTGATATCAGAGAAATTACTGCCTATGCTCTCTTTTAGGATTTTTGTGGTTTCAGGTCTCATATTTAGGTCCTTAGTCCATTTTGAATTTATTTTTGTGTATGTTGTAAGAAAGTGGTCCGGTTTAATTGTTTTGCATGTTGCCATTAAGTTTCCCAGCACTGTTTGTTGAAGAGACTGTCTTTTTCCCATTGAGTGGTTTTGCCTCCTTTATTGAAGATTAATTGACCATTTAATCATGGATTTATTTCTGGGTTCTCTAATCTGTTCTAATGATTTATATGTCTAGTTCTGTACCTGTACTATACTGTCTTGATTACTATACCTTTGTAGTATATCTTGAAATCTGGGATTGTGATACCTCCAACTTGTTCTTCTCTTTCAGGATTGCTTTGGCTATTCAGAGTCTTTTGTGGTTCCATACAGATTTTAGGATTTTTTTTTTTAGTTCAGTGAGAAATGCTTTTGGTATTTTGATAGGGATTGCATGGAAGTATGGAAGTATAGACAATCTAATAATATTTGTTCTTCTAATCCATGAGCATGGAATATATTTCCATTTGTTTGTGTCATCACTTTCTTTCATCATGTTTTATAGTTTTTCAGAGTATGGTCTTGTACCTCTTGGCAAGTTTATTTCTAAGTATTTTATTATTTTTGGTGCAATTATGAATGGGATTGTTTTCTTAATTTCTCTTTCTGCTATTTTGTATTTAGTGTATAAAAATGCAACAAGTTTGGTATATTGATTTTTTTTTTTATCCTGTGACCTTACTGAATTCATTTATCAGTTCTAGTAGTTTTTTGGTATAGCCTTTAGGGTTTTCTAATATAGTATCATGTCATTTGCAAATAGTGGCTGTTTTATTTCTTCCTTACCAATTTGGATGCTTTTTATTTCTTTTTCATGTCTTTTTGCTGTGGCTAGGACTTCTGGTACTATGTTGAATAAAATTGGTGAGAGTGGACATCTTTCTCTTGTTCCTGATCTTAGAGGAAAAGCTCAGTTTTTCACCATTGAGGATGATATTAGCTGTGGGTTTTTCACATATGGCAAGCCTTGCCAGCAAGGTCCATGATGGTCTGCTGTGGGAGTGAACCTTTAGCTACCTGGGAAAATTCGTGTGGAGGCCAGCTGTGTTGGAGAAGTAAGATCCTGGGAAATGCATGGGGGCAGGGCAGGCTGTAAACAAGCTAGGTGGAGAGTGTTGGCATTGGTTCCTGCAGGTGTCCATGTATCAAGACTGGGGGACTGCCCTTTTGTTCACTGAGAAACCTCCCAAAGATCCCTGCCCTTGCACTGTGGTTAGTAAATAAATCTCCTTTCTGTATATACCAGGTGTTTTTTAAACTGCTTCATCTAT
The DNA here is from genome assembly GCF_018350175.1 of Felis catus. Lineage (NCBI taxonomy): Eukaryota > Metazoa > Chordata > Mammalia > Carnivora > Felidae > Felis > Felis catus. The sequence continues at coordinate 138,271,714 of NC_058371.1, forward strand.
GCTAGATCTCTGAGAGGCTGTTTGTTGTGCTATCTCTTTAAAGGCAGGATTCAGTTTCCTATCGCCCTCCTGCCTCTCCAGGAGCTGAGCCCATTGTTTTTAAAGTTCCAGGTATTAATCCCTGCTGATTATAAGAACTTGTGAAGTTTTCAAACTCTGGATTTCAAGGCTAAATGTTATGGGGATTTGTCTTTTGCATGCTGGGTGCCTGGGGTACTTGGTGTGGGAGTCTGTTCCTCTGCCCTCACCATGCCCACCAGATTCCTCCCTCCTGTGGACACTCTGGAGGGTCCATTTAGCACTCAACTTTGCCTCCACTCTTCCTACCCTCTTCGACATGGCCTCTTCTCTACACTTAGCGATGGAGAATCTGTTCTGCCAGTCTTTGGGTCATTTTCTGGGTTATTTACACTAATGCGGATGTTACCTAATTGTATCAGGAGGTGAGTTTAGGATCTTCCTACTCTGCCATCTTCCCCACACAAAAAAAGAAAAAATATTTTACTATTTTTTTAAAATATTTATTTTGAGAGGGAGAGAGTGCTCACTCACAAGTGGGGGGAGGGGCAAAAAGAAGAGAGAATCCCAAGTAGGCTCCATGCTGTCAGTATGTGGTGCCCAACATGGGGCTTGATCCCATGAACTGAGAGATCGTGGCCTGAGCTGAAATCAAGAGTCAGATCTTTAACCAACTGAGCCACCCAGGCACCCCCAAAAAACATTAGATGAAAGAATAGTCATAAGCCCAGGAATAAAGGAAACTGAAATAAGATTGATTCTACAAAAATTAGCGATATATACTCTTGGGAAATAATATTGATTGATTCAAGGGAGATTATTGGAGTTAGCACGATGTTATGATAAGACCTAGATCTTAGATTTGATTTCATTATGGATTTGTGTGGTTTGGGGGCAGTATCTTAATTTCAGCATCTATTTCCTCATTCACCAAATGGTTATAATAGCCTTTAGGCCCAGTATAAGAAGTGTTTTTGGGGATTAACTGTTCACCTGCTGCAGTGGCATGAACGTGGTTCCCTGGTGTGAGGGTGGAGAAGAGGAAAAGAGGGAGAGGTGAAGAAAGAAGACCATGTTTTGTAAAGTCCAGGGGAGGATAGGAGGGGAAGATTTTTTTTTTTTTTTTAATGTGCAGTTTTTATGAAGGGAAGAAGAGAGAGGAAAGGTCCGCTTGGGGGAAATTTATTGTGCTGTTTCATGCTTTACTAATGAGAGAAGCTGGGGGGAGGGTGCCCCTCTTCATGAATCAAACTGTGATGAACCCTATGTACTATTGGCTCTTCAAAGGCAGGAACAATAATGCTATTGTTTCTCCCAGCACATTCAGACTGAGCAATGAAACAGAGCTCGTTTTTAATAAATGCCTGTTGAATGATGAATAAATGAATGAATGGATCCAAGGTATAAATTAACCATATGAGGGTACAAAACAATCTTCAGATAAATGCTTTTTGCATGAATGAATACGCGACCACACAACTCATACTCGATTGTACAATTAAAGTATAAAAATAGGTGGGCACAAAACAGTTAAAGTGTAAAACCCCAGGGAAACAGCAGGTACACTGCTGCTGCTGCTGCTAAGGATGTTTAGGAATTTATTCATATGATAAAGGAAATGACCATGTAGATGTAGTTTGGGGACTTCCAAATAATAAAGGAGTCTCTTTTGTACTTTCAGTATGAAGATTTATCTTCCAAAAACTAGAGCAATTTTTAAAACCCCTATTGCCACAGTGGTACAGACAGTGTTTTCCAATTATGTATTGGGAAAGAGCAGTGGCCCCTGTAAAATCAGAGCTGTGTTAATAAGGTATTTAAGTCTGACCTGGAAGCATTTGCCAAACATTTAGACTTTAAGGAACTGTAAACCCACCAGGGCTGTGTTTGTTCACTGCTGATGCTCTGTTTACATTGGATGCATAAATGAGTGAATCAGGGGAAATTGGATAAGAATTTCTTGAACCTGTGGGGCACCTGGGTGGCTCAGTTGGTTAAGCGCCTGGCTTCGCTCGGGTCATGATCTCACAGTTTGTGAGTTCAAGCCCCGTGTTGGGCTCCGTGCTGATAGCTCAGAGCCTGGAGCTTGCTTTGGATTCTGTTTCTCCCTTCCTCTGCCCCTTACCTGCTCACGTTCTGTCTCTGTCTCTCAAAAAAAACAAAAACAAAAACAAAAACAAAAAAACATAAAAAAAAAATTTCTTGAACCTTCTATTCTTTTGTTAAGCTTGCTGAAACACTAACTCCTAGCGAGTATAGGACAAAGAGCAGATTGAGTAGATGGGAGATTGTGATATATAACAGCCCCATTCACAGGAATGTTTAGGACTTGGCACGGAAGAAATGGAAGAATGCAGTTATCTGCAGGCCTGGACAAGTTTTTTCTGATACTCTAAAGTTCGTGTTATGCCACTTTGCTTTTATGGAAGACCTACATTAGTGTCTTTTTATTTTTTTTTTAATTTTTAATTTTTTTTTTTTTTGCTAACCAAAGGAAATTAGAAGAGGATTTTTATTTTTGCAAAATGGTAATTGCTTCTCTTTATAACATTTAGGGTTTATGATAGGTTTTATAGTAACGTTCTACTTTTGGATAGTGGAGGAAAAGTATTTTTCATTTAAAAACAAAGAAGAATTTTAGCTGGCATAGGGAAGAACCAAAGATAAGCAGGGTATAGATATGACTCAGGAAATAATATCAATAAGAATATACAGTTATGAGATGTACTTTAGGGATAAAGAATGAGAATGTTTTTAATTTCTTGGATAACCTCTGGAGAAGGATTTTTTTTAAAATATAATTCATTGTCAAATTGGCTAACATACAGTGTGCTCTTGGTTTTGGGGGTAGATTCCCATGGTTGATCACTTATATACAACACCCAGTGCTTATCCCAACAAGTGGCCAGGCCCTCCTCAATGCCCATCACACATTTTCTCCTCTCCCTCACTGCCATCCATCCATCCTCAGTTTGTTCTCTGTATTTAAGAGTCTTTTATGGTTTGCCTCCCTTCCTCTTTGTTGTCCTCCCTATTTTTACCCTCTTCCTTTCCCCCATGGTCTTCTGTTAAGTTTCTCAAGTTCCGCATATATGTGAAAACTTATGATATCTGTCTTTCTCTGACTGACTTATTTCACTTAGCATAATACCTTCCAGTTCCATCCACATTGCTGCAAATGGCATGATTTCATTCTTTTTCATTGCCAAGTAGTATTCCATTGTATTTATAAACCACCTTCTTTATCCATTTATCAGAGACATTTAGTCTCTTTCCATAATTTGTCTATTATTGAAAACATTGCTGTAAGCATTGGGGTACATGTGCCCCTATGGATCAGCACTCCTGTATCCTTTGGATAAATTCCCAGTAGTGCTATTGTTGGGTCATAGGGTAGTTCTATGTTGAAGTTTTTGAGGAAACTCCACACTGTTTTCAGGAGTGGCTGCACCAGTTTGCATTCCCACCAACAGTGCAAGAGGGTTCCTGTTTCTCCACATCCTCACCAACATCTGTTGTTTCCTGAGTTGTTTATTTTAGCCACTCTGACTGATGTGAGGTAATACCTCAGTGTGGGTTTGATTTGTATTTCCTTGATGAGTAACATTGAGTATCTTTTTATGTGTCTGTTGGCCATCTGGATGTCTTCTTTGGAGAAGTGTCTATTCGTGTCTTCTGCCCATTTCTTCACTGGATTATTTGTTTTTTGGGTGTGGAGTTTGGTAGGTTCTTTATAGGTTTTGGATACTAACCTTTATCTGATATGTCATTTGCAAATATCTTTTCCCATTCTGTTGGTTGCCTTTTACTTTTGTTGATGGTTTCCTTTACAGTGCAGAAGCTTTTTTTTTTCTTTCCTTGATGAGGTGCCAATAGTTCATTTTTGCTTTTAATTCCCTTGCGTTTGGAGATGTGTCAAGTAAGAAATTGCTGCGGCTGAGGTCAAAGAAGTTGTTTCCTAGGGTTTTGATGGATTCCTGTCTCATACTTAGGTCTTTCATCCATTTTGAGCTTATTTTTGTGTGTGGTGTAAGAAAGTGGTCTAGTTTCAATCTTCTGCATGTTGCTGTCCAGTTCTCCCAGCACCATTTGCTAAAGAGACTGTCTTTTTTCCGTTGGAAAGTCTTTCCTGCTTTGTCAAAGATTAGTTGGCCATACATTTGTGGGTCCAATTCTGGGTTCTCTATTCTATTCCATTGGTCTATGTGTCTGTTTTTGTGCCAATACCATACTGCCTTGATGATTACAGCTTTGTAGTAGAGGCTAAAGTCTGGGATTGTGATGCCTCCCACTTTGGTTTTCTTTTTCTTTTTAATACAAATTGACAAGAGTTTGCCAACATAGGGTAGAGACAAATACCAAAAGTCTTGCTAGCTTTAGGGTCTTTAGAATAAGAGAGAAAGAGGAACAGTAACACTGGTAATGCCAAGCCACTTGAATTAGCTGAGCTTTCTTAACACTTCTGTATCCTTAGATATGCTGCTATTCCTCCTACTTTCCCTCTGACTCTACCAGGAAAGCACTTCATTAGGACCTTAATCACCTGTTACCTCTGTGTCAGAGCCTTCCGTGACTCTCCAGGCTGTTTCTGTTCTTCATTCCTAGCACACTGGACATTTGTTTTGTTTTTATAGCACTCATTCATATATGTTTATTGAGCACCTACAGTGTGCCAAGCACTGGAATGAACAAGATGAAATTGTTTGTCAGGGGTTCACAGTCCAGTGAAGGAAATAACATTCACATTAGACTAATAAGAAAAAGGCTAAGGAAGATGTCCCGTGGAAGGCAACTTGGTGGAGAGTGGGGTGTATTCAGACCATTTCAGAAAGCTTAGGTAAAGAGGGATAGGCTATAGGAACCTGTGGGTACATTTCTAGCATTGCCGGTAGTTCAGTGTGTAACTACCCCATGTCCAGTTCTTGGAATTAGACTGACTCGCCTGTAATGTAAACCACACACGACAGATGGCATTAAGGAAAACTGCATGGAACCCTGCCAGTTCCATCCCATTTGCTTCCATGTTTGATCCAGACATGTTTGCTTTACTGCTCACTCTCATTTTTCCAGATTCTAAATTCCTGACTCTATCTGAGATAGAGATCTACCTCTAGAGTGCTCCTCAGGTTCTTAACTCTTCCTGGTCCTCCTTTGTATACTGCTGCTGGTTTAGCTTTCTCACCCACCCCTGGTCTCTTCCAGGTGAATTCACTCCTCTTTAGGTCCTAGTACCACAGGGAGCCACCCCTACCTGGTTCCTCAGCTGGTGCCACAATCCTCCTGGGAGGCTGGGCTTTCCATCATCCATCTGGATAGAGTCACTGCTGCTACCTTTTGCCTCCTGCACCTGAGAAATAGGCCTGGGTGAGAAGACATAGACATGGCCATGAGGGGCAGCAGATGACTGGGCTGATGGGCAAGAGCCCAAAGAGGTAAATTAAGGAGGCAGAGTGGTGTCTGTTTCTGCTTTTGAGGTTGGGAGCTTAGGCAGAGGTTATACCTGCTCGCTATACCTTAGAAACACCCTAGGAGAATGAGCAAAACTAGAGATTCCTGAGTGCATCTCCCTTCCCTGAGATTCTGATTCAGTTGTTCTGGCAGGAGGCCTTGGAACTGACAAACTTTGAAGCTCTCTGGAGGATTCTACTGTGCAGTCATAGTTGAGAACCATTGAGCTAAGAGTGTGAGTAGTTTTCCATTCGAAGTCCTTTTTCTTATTAACTGGCCCTGGTTAAGTGGACTGAGTTTGCTATTTAACCTGATCTCCCCCATGCTGTGGACATTGTTCCCATGTGTCTACTAATGGGGGTCTGAAAAGCAGTGGCACTTCCCTCATTGATCTTTATTTTATACCACTCCTAATGTGGCCTCAGTGCTTTTACTTGATCTAGAACTAGAGCTTAAGCTAAATGTGGATGGCTTCCATATGTTCTAAGCTCAAGTCATAAGCTGTCTCTTGAAGACCATCCTCATATGGGTTTCAGAAATTGACAACTGGAAGTCCTCTGTCTAAATACTTGCACAGGTATTTTCCTGAGTAGGTGCTGCCATGTTCTTTGTGTGTGTGTGTGTGTGTGTGTGTGTGTGTGTGTGTGTGTTTTAATGTAGTGCTTCTCAACGGAGACACATGTCAGTCACCCTGGGGGAATTTGTCTAGATACACATACCCATCCTAACCAGCTCTCCCAGGAAGAATATTTGGTCTGTGAGTAGATCCATGATAGCATTTGTGCATACATGGTTAGGAAAGACTTCCCAGATAAGTCTAATAGTTCAGACCCTGACTGATCCTCTGCTAAAGGTGAGTAAGTTGGAACCAATGATTTGAAGATTACCTGGAGAACATCATTATATATTTGAACTCTCAGCCTGAAAAGTGCAGCCATTTGTGATGGAAACTGCTAGGCTAGCTGCCTACCAAATCCGTTCCATCCCTTCTTCCAAGGGGAGAATAGATATGCTTTTAATTCACAAGGACTGATAGACTGCTATTATGAAGGATTTCACAATGGACCTGCTCCCCTCCCGTGGCCACAATGAAGGTTGTTACCCTTACCAATATGGCAGAACACAGAGCACCTAACAGTTAGCTGTACTCTGTTCTTTAGGAGAATTCCTGCCCCTACAGTTAATATAAAGCTTGACCTCTAATTCCACGTATCAATTTATGTCATGAATCTAGAAGACACAGTTCAAAATCCTGCTTGTCCAGAACCATCTGTCCTCTGCTCCTTTCCTTATACTAATGGTCCAGTGGAATGTATTATGGCTCCTTCTACATAGAAACTGACATTCCATGTATCTCAACATTGCTGAATTTTTGTATAATGATTTACAGCTTTCTTCCATACAAAAAACACTACAGCTTCCCTCGCTATTTTTTTTTTTTTTTGCTTCACCTCAATTGTTACTACAACTTCTGGCAGTTACCTAGAAAAGTTACCAGTTACTTGAGATCTGTAAGACATCATTTTCTATGTCAAGAAGTAATTAATTGCTAATTCTTGTAGGCTCTGGGAATCAGAAAAACAATCTGGATGAAAGAAACCTTACATTCCCAGTACAAATACAGAGCCTGTCCCAGACAAAATATGGAGGACTACTTTCTGGAATTATTTAAAATCAACAGAAATAATGGAATTTCACTATCCTGTGCCTGTGGACCTAGCCTGGCTTTCAGTGTTTCCTGTCACATTTGCCCCTCAGAAACTGCTTCCTCCCGGACCCCCCTTCTTAGTGTAGCTCCTAGAGACTAAGGTAGGGAAGCAGAATATATGGGTGTGGACTTTCTACGACAGAGAGCAAGAATGCCTTACAATACCCGATTCCAGGGTATATGGGTATATGGGTATGGGCCTCAGCCCACCATTCATCTCAGCAATTCCTCAGTCATACCAGTGTGTGCGATGTGGCAAATCCAGGGTGGCCTGAAGACCTACTGCCTAGGGACAGGCCAGGGGAGAATGCATGTACCTTTCGCCTAGCCTTTAAAAATGGAGTCAGCTATGAACAAAAGCTGCAAAGACTAGCTGGTAGTGTTCATTACTACTGGCAGTCTCCCCTTTGTTTCTGACTGCTTGCCCTCACTCTTTTTCTAAAAATTCAGATTTCAACAACCACCTGCACCTCTTTCCATATTGGTCATGCTTTCTACCTCTCCCACCAGTATTTTGGACTTCTACTCTCCTCTAAGTCTTCTTGCTCAGCTTATCCCCACCCCACTTGTCTTAGTCCATCCAGGCTGGTATAATGAAAATATCATAGACTAGGTGGCTTCATAAACAAATATTTGTTTCTCACAGTTCTGGAGGCTGGAAAATTCAAAATCGAGGCACTGGCAGATTGGTATCTGGTGGAGGCTGCTTCCTGGTTCATAGACAGCCATCTTCATGTATATGTTTCTTAAAATATATATAAAATAGAAAAATTATTTAAGGGCCTACATCTTTCTGCATTGTAACAATAATTTGGCGGAAGAATTTAAGCTACATCTTGAGAAAAAATGGTGGGGCTCAAAGCAACCAATGTCTGATATATGAAGCTGACTACTTACAAATTGGCCAGAATATGGGATTGAAGCACAACATTCCAATGGAGTTTATAATTTGGACATAAAATGGGGAAGCTGATTAATGCGATCAATACTAGTAATATGCTGCAGCAAATAACGATAGATGTTAAAGGTAAAGTGAATACCTTTTGAAAATGTAGCCACAATAAAAACGGAATTATTTTTTTCCCAAAAGGCTAGGGAGAGTTGGCAGGTAACAATTTGAAGATATTCAAATTCCTATTAGAACAATGAAGAGAAGAGGAAATTTGCTTATAAAATGAAAGTGGACAAGTCAGGTGACACTGAGGAAAAACTGTGAAGCTATAAAGTTTCATTGTGGAGCTCTCTCATAGGCACAAAAAGTGATTAAAAATGGGAAAAGTGCAAACAGAGCTAAGGTGTCAAAAATGAAGAAACAAAACATTTAACAGCAAACATGGTAGCTCAGGAAGGGAAGAGCACAGTCAAGTGTTGAAGAGTGTGAGTGAACGTCTAGGGCTCACAGATTTGCTGTTGTGCTACGTAAAACTTTTTGAAGACTGTATGGGAGGAAAATCTTTGGCAAATAGGATGAAGGAGGGAAGAAAAGAATGTCAAAGGCTAAGAAAGATATTAGAAATTGGAGGCCACCACCATTTCTGAAAGTATATTATAGTAGATTTTAGCTGTAGGACTACCTGCAGTGGTCAGCTAGGTCCACGAAGGGCACATCACAGTGTGTTGTAATAGAGCATATGTGGTGGGGAAAACATGAAGGAAAATCACAGAACATTCCAAAGGAAAAGGTGAAGAGAAGGTATGTTATATTTGAATTAGTGATAGGATTTTGTTTGTTCCAACATACCATTATTATTTTTAAGACTATGCAAAAATATACAGTGCGAATGAGATGTGTTGAAAGATCTTTAAATTATTCCTAGGCCATGTGGCCAGTATATGTGACCATTTCTAAAATCATTGATTAGAAAGGATAGAAAATGAAAGCACTAGGTAAAATGGTAGCCAATACATGACTTTGTGCATAGTCTGTTGATAATCTATTAGTAAGGTTCACCCAGAGAAGCAGAACAAATAGAAGACCTATATCAAGAGATGTATTGCAAGAAATTGGTATACGGTTATGGGGCTAGCTAGGAAAGTCCAAAATTCCTAGAGCGAGCTCTCAGGAAAGAAAAGCTAGAACTCCCAGACAGGGGCTGAAGCTGCTGTCCATGGGTAGATTTTCTTCTTCTGAGAAGACTTTAGTCCTGCTCTTAAGGCAGTTCTGAATGATTCAGGTCCACCCAGATTATCCAGGATGGTCTCCTTTAAAGTCAACTGATTATGGATTTTAATCACATCTACAAAATACTTCCATGGTAATAGCTAGATTTGTGTTTGGTTGAATGATTGGAATTTTAGCTTGGCCAACTTGGCCCATCAGGAGACTATCAAACTATCAAATTTTCTTAAGAAAATTTGGTAAGAATGGGGTGTTAAATGAAAAAGGATAAAATTATAGGAACTCAGCCAGGGAATATCCTGGTCACTTATTCTGACAATAAGAGAAAGGGAGATTGCATTTAAAATATAAAAGTGGAATTGAGAAATCTGGATGGTGTAAGTCATTAATTCACTCACTTCGTCATTCACCTACCCATGTACACGCTCATTCATCAAACATTTGTTTCTAGTTAATGTAGAGATACTGAGATTATAACAACATGACACAGCTTCTTCCAGTAAGTATGTCCCAGGCTGGTGAGAGAGATACATATGTAGAAAGACATTTTCAAGGTGTATGTTTTAAAATACAATATTATAGCAGTGTATATATGCGGTGGTTACAGCAAGGCAGAGCAATGATGATAATAGACAAATCAAAATGGACTTGCACTGAATGTGTAAAATGGTGATAGACCAGTGAGAATTCTAGATATATATGAGGAGAGGATGAATAAAGAAAATGGGAATAAAATAAAGAGAATAGAAAAGTTACAAGCATGGGAGGGTAACACTTCTTATGCTAATTTTCCTCTTACATATTCATGATGGGTGGCACCCCGAAAGAGTATGTGTGATCCCACCAGCGGTAATGAAGCTCCTTTTATGGCCTGTGGAAAAGTAGCACAATCTCAGAGGGCAGCTGTGCATCTGCTAGACTAGAGGGAAAAAAACACACTGTATAGAATTTTTTCTCACCTCAGGGTTATGGAATTTCATCTTTAAGAAACCTTAAGATAAGAGTGATGGTTGAGTGTATGGGTAACTGAAATGCCAGATGTCTGCATTGGCTCAAAAGACTCCACTGGAAAGAAATGATTTTTAAGGAGAACATATCTATCCCAAAAGACACCAGTTTATGTTTCTTCCTTTTCCCTTCTGCCCTTGCAAGATAGATCCCCCCTGTATTAATTTGGACTGTTGGTTGCAAGTAACAGAAATCAATTCAAACAGGATGAACAAAAATTGATTATTTGTGAGAATGCAGGAATAGATCATAGAACCAAGGGGTGGGCAGGTAGCCAGATTTCAGAAAGGGGCTGGGCCTGGGATCTTCACCCTGTCTCTCCTCTCTTTTCTCCTTATTAATTTCATTCTCTCTGGGGAGCAGTAGTCTTTGGTCTCATCCACGGGGTGAAATACCTGCCACATCGTGGAATATTTGCTCCAGACTTAACAATTATAGATGCAACCATACATAGAGATTTTCCCAGTTCCAAATTGGATTGGCTTAGTTTGGATCAGGTATCTGCCCTGTTTAATCAGGTATAGCCCAGGGCTTTGCCTAGAGAGGCCATGAGGTCTGTTGTAGGAGGGATGGATCGTGCACTAGTTAAACCTCTCCAGGGAACCACAGGGAAGGAGAAAGGAAAAGTGAAGGACATTGTGGACCTTTAGTCTCACCTGTGAACTTGATTCCTCTCTTTATTCTTTTTCATCCTGACCTATGAGTGGGCCTTATTTTCATAGCCCTAGAAAATTATGATGTCCAAGATCCATAGTGAAATCTTGAGGAAACCAACGGCCAGTGTGCTTCATTTGTGTTTCCATTTTAGTAAGACTGTAGTAACTCAGTGAATTAAACAGCTACCCTTCCTTTTCTTCACTTCAATCTACCTATGCCAGGAATTAAGAAACAAAAATTCAGTAATTCAGTAGATCATTCTGTTTTCACCTAGCTCCTCTTATGTGCTTAGTTTTATGGATATCAGTATCAGAGATACAGAGGGAGCAGGAGACATGGATGTTGAAAGGAAGAAAGAAAGAAAGAAAGAAAGAAAGAAAGAAAGAAAGAAAGAAAGAAAGAAAGAAAAAGAGAGAGAGGGAGGGAGGAAGGAAGGAAGGAAGGAAGGAAGGAAGGAAGGAAGGAAGAAAAAGGACTTATCTATTGGAACAATAAAAGAGAAGATTGAGAATAAAGCTGCATTATATCAGTGTCTTCCAATAGAACACATTACTATGATATATATAATATCACAAAGAACTAGAGGAATAAAGTACCTGGGACACTGTCTTCCCTGTGACTCATGTTACCTGCCAGGCCAGTCTTCTAGGTTTAGAGTGGGGAAAGGCATCCTCTGCCCCTTGCACCCTGTCTCCTTCCTCAGGGAGAGAAGAGAAAGGCTACTGAGATTGGGGGTAGAAGCCCCAAGAAATGCCTGGACGGGGAGAAGGTGAATATGAATATTGAAATATTTCTGAACTTGACTAGTGGTTTTTGAAATCAAATTTATTAGACTTCTCTCTCCATTATGCCATACTGCCTCTCTCTAGATGTATAAGTGATGGTAATTACTCTATTTTTCTGAGCCTTAGTCCTAGTAATAGTATTATAATGATAATATATTTTACATGGTTAATACCCTAATAAGAATACTACATATAAGATTAGGTGAATTGTATTTGACAAACTTCATTTTAGAAAGCCAACAGGAAAAACCACATCCCAATGAGATTAAACGCCGACTTAAGTCCTCAAAGTGGGAAATTGCTAGGTTAATTTTGCCTTTATCACTGCTCCATCCCCTATTCCTAGAGGGCTTTGCAGCTGCTCTTGGAACCTGTACCCCAGAGCCTCTGAAGCACCTGTTGGCTCCTGGGTGAATGGTGGTGAACTTCAAAGTGAGTTTTTCCTAGTTAATGTTATTACCTATCTCTCAATGAACCCTATAAAGAGCAGTTAAGCAGATGAAATTTAAGTGAAAGAATTTAGAGATTTGTGAGGAAAGACTATCAATAGGTTTAAAAATAATTTAGTATCTCCTAGCCCTGGATAATTTTCTCCTTCTTTAATAAATAGTTCAACAGAGTAAAATATTTGTTTTTGGCAGAAAGAGGCTATGTAATTTCTCAGTGTATCAGTAGTTTCAGAAGCTTGGTTTTATAAAAATAAATGATCTCACAAGTACCAGAAATTACCCCTCCCTTCCTCCCTCCCTTCCTTCCTTCCTTCCTTCCTTCCTTCCTTCCTTCCTTCCTTCCTTTTCTTTCTTTCTTTCTTTCTTTCTTTCTTTCTTTCTTTCTTTCTTTCTTTCTTTCTTTCTTTCTTTCTTTCTTTCTTTCTTTCTCTTTCCTTCCTTTTCTTTCTTTCTCTTTCTCTCTCTCTCTCTCTTTCTCTCTCTCTGTCTCTCTTTTGAGCACAGGAAGGGCAGAGGGAGAGAGAGAATCCCAAGCAGGCTCTGCACCATCAATGCAGAGCCCAATGTGGGGTGCAATCCCATGAACCGTGAGATCATGGCCTGAAGCGAGATCAAGAGTCAGATGCTTAACTGACTGAACCACCAAGGTGTCCCTAAAATTCTTAAAGCTAAATTTGAATTTTAAAAACAAACCTGTCACATCATACTTTTAGGGAGATGCAATGGAATCTCGCTCAGAAATTATACCACAAAGGGAAATGCCTCTGATTGTGGTTGCTTCCTAAGGTGTGAGTAAGGACTCAGGAAAGCAGCCACAATTTTATTGTAACGAATATAAATAGGAAATATAATATTTCCCCTCTTGTCTATAGTTATACTTAGTGTAGTAGTACATAGGATATTCTTTCAAGGTTATAATGGTTAATTTTATGTGTCAACTTGGTTGGGCTGGTGCCCAGATATATGGTCAAACATTCTGGATGTCTCTGTGAGGGTGATTTTGGATGAGATTAACTTAAATTGGGGGACTGTGAGTAAAGCAGATTGCCCTCCACAATGTGGGTGGGCCTGATCCAATCATTTCAAGGCCTGACTAGAGAAAAAGACTAACCTGACCCTAGCAACAGGGAATTCTGACAGCAAATGGCCTTTGGACTTGAATTGCAATGTGGCTATTCCTCGGGTCTCTAGCCTGTAGGTACCACCTGCAGATTTTGGACTTGTCAGTCTCCATTATCGTATGTACCAAATCCTTAAAATAAATCTCTGTCTGTCTCAAGTGTGTGCATGTGTGTGCACACACCCTTCCTATTGAATACAGAGGTTGAGTTCCATTATTTAAAGAAAAAAATAAAATGAAAAAGAAAAGGGCAGCTCCCTTTAAGAGTAGCTCCCTTTAAGAAATTATTTAAATTTTTTTTAATGTTTATTTATTTTTGAGAGAGAGAGAGACAGACAAAGTGTGGCAGGAGAGGGGCAGAGCGAGAGGAGACACAGAATCCAAAGCAGGCTCCAGGCTCTGAGCTGTCAAGCACAGAGCCCGATTCGGGGCTCGAACTCACAGACTGTGAGATCATGACCTGAGCCAAAGTTGGATGCTTAACCGACTGCGCCACGCAGGTGCCCCAAGAATTTATTTAAATGGTGCAGACTCTATTAATTCCTTCAAAACACTCCCTCTTGAATGTATAAGTTTATTAATCATTTAAAAGGTGCTTTATTTAAGCAAGCACTTAATGAGTTGGAACAAAAGCTGTAATAAGTACATTATGTGGGACACATTTTAACAAGTATTAGAGTGTGAACTCATGGAAGACAGGGTCGTTTGCATCATATTGAGTTCAATCTCTGATCTATTGTATTGAACCTTATGAAATTGCCAATATTGGAGTGTGTCTGACTTATTAAAAGAGGTAATTGTATATGGTTCAATCTAATAAACGTGTATCACATATTTTCGTGGTTCAATCTAATAAAAGTATATCACATATTTTTATATGATAATGGCCAGAAAAGAATACTTCCAGGTTCTTTCTTCATATACATAGTTTCCTTCATTGAGAATCAGTCATTTATGTATTTATTTTTAGGGCCAGCAAGGTAAATATAAGTTGGAGGTAATCAAATACTGTATGTGAAGAATACAGAAACTTGGGCAGGATGATAGGTTCTTTTAAGTATTTTTCATCAACTCGAGATTTCAGCTCTTTTGTGAGTATACTGCAACACCCCTGAGATCACAGATACAGTCTCTCCCCCCACCAATGTATAGCTTCTTGCCTCAGTCACTACCATTCCATGCAAGTGAACTGGCTATGTGCCAGGTATTCGTGCTGTTGCTATTGAAGTGCTAGCTGATATTTAGTGTATCTCTTAAATGGTGTTGACAAATCTGTGCAAGAATAACTTATGATATTTCCAGTGATCCCTAGCAAGGCAAGACCCATAGCTGTAAAATACCTTACCAGTTTAGAAAGCTCATTCTCCTTTCATCTTCACACAAACATCATGGAATGCATTGTCTTTCCCATATTTATAATGGACAAGATGCAGCCTAGAGAGCCGAACTCACTTGCCGAGGTTACATAACTTAATGGAAGGAGCCAGAACTGTAATTTACTCCAGACACTGGTGCTTTGCCACTTAGAGATTGATTTCCAGCTTTCCTGCAACTTGCTCTTCTTCTGATTCAGTTCTTCCCATTTTGTGGATTAGCTCAACACTGGACCTCAAGCTGCTTATGCAGCAGGATTCTGTGAACATTTTCAAGGCCATTTCCAAGGAAAATCTTAGCAGCTCCCTACTGCATTCTGGTGAATGGTCTCGGCTGTGTCTGAGCTTGCTCTTGTTCCAAAATGCAGTGCTGTCTTAGCAAACTTTCTGTAAAGCGTGTGCACTTTGAAAGCGTAGCCATCTGCATGCAGTAGAGCTGAAAATGTGGCATCAGAACAGCTGGCTGGTTAAAATACAACCTCCTTGTGGAGTGCATTCCAAAAAAGACGACATCAGGATACCCATGTAGCTGCTGTATAGTAAGCTGAATTCAGAAACAGTGGAAAATGTGAGAGGAAAAATTTGTGAGGGATTTTTCGAGGCTCTGCCTCAAGTGCCAGAGAACAACAGGGAATAAGTGGGAATTATGTGACCATAGACCAGCCTGGCTGTTAACTACTGTGAACTGAAGAGTCCTTTACCAGTGAAGGTGCAGAGGGATGATTAGTCTCAGACAACATGCCCTGGAGGACAAGGGCTGTTCCTAACTCTGATTTGTGTCTAACTAAGGACTGTGCATTGGACCCAGACACTTGCATTAGAAGAGAAAAATTGTCAAAGTCAGCAGAATGTTCTTTGTGGTCACAGTATAACACCGACTCTCTAGTTAAGGCAAAATTACCCATCTCTTTCAATATGTTTTCGCACCCTTGCTGGTATCTTTTATTCTTTGGAGGAAAAAAATTGCAGTTCTCTTTTGCTATTTGGGTTATCTGAATAGTAGACTGTCTCCACTACTGCATAAACTCACAGAGTTTGTGAATATATCTTCAAATTTACTTCACAATTTCCCTAATTATAGATTTTCTTTCCTGTGAATTTATTTTTCAGTCTTTTGCCTAGATATTTATAGTTGCTTCATACTTTCTGGCTTAGTGCCACAGGGGCAATTCTGGCATGAAACATACATTAGCAGACTAGAATACAAGATCAATCTCTTATCTTACTAATTAGTACCCGTTCCTGCTGACAAAATCTTCAGGTCTTAAAAGGAAAACAAACAAGTTACCTGAAAAGCTGAGGTAAGGTATTTATGTAATTTCACTTGGCTGTCAGAGGAATTTCCAGTGCTGACTTTCTGGTTGGTACAACTTAAACAGCAGCCAACGTAACAAAGCTGCCTCTGGCCTTGAGTCTCACAGCTAGTGAATTGAGCCTCACTTTCCCCACTGTAAAATTGGGACAATCAGGGCTACTCTGTAGTGTTTGAAGATCAAATGAGATGATGAATAAGAAATTCTTTGTTTGTTTTTTTAAAAATTTTTTTTGCTTATTTATTTTAGAGAGAGAGAGAGAGACAGAGACAGAGCCCAAGTGGGGGAGGGGCAGACAGAGAGGGAGACACAGAATCCGAAGCAGGCTCCAGGCTCCAAGCTGTCAGTGCAGAGCCCGATGTGGGGATTTGAACCCACAAACCGTGAGATCGTGACCTGAGCCAATGTCGGATGCTTAACCTACTGAGCCACTCAGGTGCCCCTGAATAAGAGATGCTTTGTAAGCTGTAAAGTGCTGTAAGAGCTTTAGCTGTGGTGGTGATGATGATGATGATGATGACAATGGGATATGATTTTGGGAAGTCAGTTTCTACACTGTCAATTTCAAGTTGCCCTTTTATTTTCTTGTTCTCTTTAGATTAATGAGCTTGTTTGTAGGTATCACAGTAAGAACACAGACACACACACACACACACACACACACACACACACACACACACATCACACAATTCTCTGTGTATTTCTTCTAAGAATTACCAAAAGATTAGCTTTAAAAATGGCTACGCAGAGTTTTGAGACAGGCTGGCAAACTATGGCCCACAGATGAAATCTGGCCAGCTGCCTGTTTTTGTAAATAAAGTTTTATTGGAACACAGTCTGTCCATTTGTTTACAAATTGGCTATGGCTCCTATGCTGCAGCAGCAGAGTTGGTTTCTTGCACTAGAGCAACCCAAGAGGCTACAATATTCACTGTCTGGCTCTTTACAGAACATATTTGGTGACACCTGAATTAGATCAAAGGGTTTGGCATAATAAAAGAAATTTTAACATTGTAGTATGAACATATCCTTTAATATCCCCAGTGGTTCATTGAAATGGACATTTTGATACATTGGTGGTGAGAAAGTAAATTGGGATAACCTTTTGGAAGAGCGATTTGGCAATATGTATCAAGAGTTTGAAAAATTCTCATCCAATTTTAGTCACTGAATACAAATACTATGAATATTAACAGTGCTTACTGTTGAGATATGGTTCTTCAAATGATTTTATTTATTTTTTTAAAATTTTTTTTCAACGTTTATTTATTTTTGGGACAGAGAGAGACAGAGCATGAACGGGGGAGGGGCAGAGAGAGAGGGAGACACAGAATCAGAAACAGGCTCCAGGCTCTGAGCTATCAGCCCAGAGCCCGACGCGGGGCTCGAACTCACAGACCGCGAGATCGTGACCTGGCTGAAGTCAGACGCTTAACCGACTGCGCCACCCAGGCGCCCCTTCAAATGATTTTAAAAGCGAACAAAGGCTCTTCTGATTTTAAAATTCCCTGCTGTTGGGGCACCTGGGTGCCTTAGTGGGTTGAGTGGCTAACTTTGGCTCAGGTCATGATCTTACCGTTCGTGAGTTCAAGCCCCGCGTGGGGCTCTGTGCCATCCTCTCAGAAGCTGTAGCCTGCTTTGGATTCTGTGTGTCTCTCTCTCCCTGTCCTTCTCCCACTTGTTCTGTCTGTCAAAAAAGGAATAAGTGTTAAAAAAAAATTAAAATTCCTTGCTGTCACTTGGGAATCTTCATAAGAACCAAATAAAAATATAAACATACCAATGTACATGATGTTGTGGGGGAAAAAAGCCCCTGGTTCAATGTCATTTTAGTGGTTGTTGCTTATGGAGCTATGGAGTGAAGACCTTTGATATGTATAGAAGCATCTTGCATTTTATTTTGCAAGTTTAGAAACATTTTAGATTTCCTGTAAGTTGAACAGATCCTGGGCTCCAAGTCCCTCTAGTACTTTTTAATCCAATGTTTCTGCTTCTCTGGTAATTGATACACATGCACATTCACACAAACACACATACCCAAAAGGACAATTAAGTATTACAACAAAAATATTGTTATTTCAACGTCTCTTTTTCTAGAGCAATTAATTTCATGTGGAAAGTCTTTGTGTTCAGGGCGCCTGGGTGGCTCAGTCGGTTAAGCGTCCAACTTCGGCTCAGGTCGTGATCTCGCGGTCTGTGAGTTCAAGCCCCGCATCGGGCTCTGTGCTGACAGCTCAGAACCTGGAGCCTGCTTCTGATTCTGTGTCTCCCTCTCTCACTGACCCTTCCCCCGTTCATGCTCTGTCTCTCTCTGTCCCAAAAATAAATAAAAATTTTAAAAAAAGTAGAGAGGGAAAGATGGAAGACACAAAAAGAGGGATTAAAAAAAAAAGAGTCTTTGTGTTCAACCAACAGTTTCTTTTCATTGGTGGAAAAGAATTATAGTGGCTAAATACATTTTTGTAAAGATTCAGGAAAACAAAAACAAAAACAAAATCCTGTCTCTTGTAGAACAACTAAAGCTGCAATAGCAAAATTTTGCCCTCAAAAAGAAAAAAAGTAAAATAAATAAAATACAAGTTTAGTGTCCTAGCTGTGGTTTAAAAATGACTTTACAGTGGAATCTATTTGCATTTATTATTCCTCTATCATTGGTAGTAGTAGTAGTTCCTTCTTACATTCTTCCTCCAGTGAGGAATGCATCAGAGAAAGTGGTAACTCATGGCAACCAGGCGCTGTGTGAGAGGGGCAAACTAACTTGAAGTGTACTTAATACTTTTTTGGCAAGAAAACCTCATGGAAGCAATTTTTCTTTTCCCAATTTTCATAATTCGCAAATAGTGCCCTGTGGAATGTCCTAATGAAGGTGCTGTGGGATACGTTACTAGTGGTTGGAACCTAGTTAACAACTTCTGGAGTTCACTTTCAAAACTCTATAACTGTCGTAGAAAGTCTGGGGGCTTCTAAGGGCATTCGCAAAAGCCGAACGAGGGCTTATGAAAAGCATGTTGTTGTTTTTTTTCACACCTAGAGGTGCGATTTTGGTGATTACAAAGTGGCTTTTGTTTCAAGAAAGAGTCAAGAGCCAGACTCATGAAAAAAATAGACTGTGTATGCTGTGTATTTATTGATTAAAATAAGAATGTGTGCACAAATATGATTTATAGGTAACCATGCCCCTAGGTATCAGTAGAGTGCTACTTGTTTGGAAGGACTAGACACCCTGATGAAAAATTCGAAGAGACCTGTTTTTTTTTTCCCACTTAAATACACAAGCACACCACAAAGTGTTGTTTCAACATGGAAATAGGATGAGTATTGTTTCTATTTTTACTGTTAATATTTTCACCTGCAAAATAGAAAAACTTGACAAACTGATGATTAAGTCTAATAATATAGACAAAAACATGAAAAAGTTAGGGCATGGGGGAAAATGCTCATTGTACCTATCTCCCTAAAACAAGACTTGGTGACAGTTCTCAAAGAAAAAGAAACCATCAAATCTTAAAGATGAGAATTAATGGAGATTCTCTGCATTTGCAGAATGGACTGCCTTCATTCCAAAGACCATTAGCCCATGGTGACTGTGTTAATTGTACTTTGCCCTATAAATTAAGTCGCAGAGTAGATTTTACCACAGGGGGAAAAGATTTTACCTGGAAAGTTATATTTGTGATGTGTGTGTGTGTATGTGTGTGTGTGTGCACGCATGTGTGTGTTACGATATATACATATGTGTGTATGCAAATGCATGTATCTCTCGTATGTCTATACATTCACATACATGCTACAGCATTATTTGCAATAGCAGAAAACCCCAGAAACAAGAAACTCCAATGTGTATCAATAGGGAACAGACTAAATAAACCATGGTTCTATAAAGCAGCTTTTAACAGGAATGAAATAAATCTCGAGGTGTTGCTATGAATGTTCTCCAAGATATAAAATCAAGTAAAAAGAAAAATGCTAAGCAGTATGAATGATTTTATATATATGTATGTATAAATTTATATATGTGTGTGTATATATATATATATGTATATATATATATACATATATATATATATATATATATATATATATATATATATATATAAAGAAATGCACACAGGTACACATAGGCTAATGAATGATAACTTGTTTTGGAAGCATGCGTAAAAACTATTGTGAACACTTAGACTTGGAGAGGAGTGGGCTTTGGAGAGAGAATTTTACATTTCATATGTCTTTCTGAACTGGATACAGGTTTTACTATGTTTATGTAATAATTTTCTCATCTCAAAGTGTCAAGGTTTATCCAAGGGGTAGTAGGAGGTTTGTTTTGTTCCATATGCTTTTCAGCATTTGAAAATATCTACATTATTAAAAACAGCATTTGTTAGCTAGAATGACAGTTGACAGAATTTTACCTGTCCAGAATAGTAAGGGAATTTTAAAATTTGAAATTTTTCGTTGCTTTCTGT
Source organism: Felis catus (assembly GCF_018350175.1). NCBI lineage: Eukaryota > Metazoa > Chordata > Mammalia > Carnivora > Felidae > Felis > Felis catus. The sequence goes on from NC_058371.1 coordinate 138,292,175, forward strand.
GCTACAGTTAGTAATGAAGTCAGGTGGTACCTAATGCCATCCCTAGCTTGTTATCATTTCTGTTATCCATGCTGCTTCCTGCAGAGAGGAAACTCGGCAGAGGACGCTCTTTGCAGCTGTATGTGACACATGTATTTAACCACCACAGTTGCAATTATAATTTCACATCCTGACAATGCACAAAGTTGACCAGATCTAACAGCCAGTAGTTTGATAGTGGAAAACACGGGGGCTTACAGTTCAGGGTTTAAATTTTCTAGTGACTTCAAATTCCATAATCAAGAGAGCCCAGCTTTCTGAACTGTCACCTTTCTCACACGGAAGAAACCAAAGAAGTGAAGAGATCAAGGAAAATCCAGTGGGAGCCATATATCTGTGTTATCACCTGTAGTATCTGATTTCTAAATTTGATGTAGACAGTATGTCTTCAGTAAGTATATAAGTACAGCTTTCATCAGTATATCAACATTTATTTGAAATTATATTGTGAGACAAATTGGGGAAATATCAGTAGTACCTCTAACTTAGGGGTTTGTGATTTAGATTGCTTTGGAGTTAGCTGTCTTTTGGTTCATCCATGGAACCAATATTGTCAGAGAGAATGAACTTAAATCCACTCACATCAGATAAAAGGAGGGATTATTGTTGAAGGGGAAAAAAAAATATGAGGATGCATTGGAGGGAGTAAGAGATGCAGAGATAAATTTCCCAGAATCCCACTTCCCCCAAGGCAGCATATTTCAGTACCAAGAGAGGTCTTCTTTTTTTAATTTTTTATATTTACATCCAAGTTAGTTAGCATATAGTCCACCCACATTATTGCAAATGGCAAGATTTCATTCTTTTTGATTGCCGAGTAATACTCCATTGTGTGTGTGTGTGTGTGTGTGTGTGTGTGTGTATGTATGCATGCCCATTCATCTGTTGATAGACATTTGGGCTCTTTCCATACTGTGGCTATTTTCAATAGTGCTGCTATAAACATTGGAGTGCATGTACCCCTTTGAAACAGCACACCTGTATCCTTTGGATAAATACCTAGTAGTGCAATTGCTGGATCATAGGGTAATTCTATTTTTAATTTTTTGAGGAACCTTCATACTGTTTTCCACAGTCGCTGTACCAGTTTGCGTTCCCACCAGCAGTGCAGAAGGGAACTCTTTCTCCGCATCCTCGCCAGCATCTGTCATTGCCTGAGTTGTTAATTTTAGCCATTCTGGCAGGTGTGAGGTGGCATCTCATTGTGGTTTTGATTTGTATTTCTGCCAAGAGAGATCTTCTTTGCCATGATTTCTTCTGCTGGGGGAAAGTGAGAGGGTGTCCGTGAGTGCCTGGCTTCTCCAGCTGTGTGGGATGCTGCCAAAGAGGCTCATTTTCTCTCTTGCCTCATCCAGAATACTAGGTCATGTGCTGAATGACTGGGGGTGGGGGGTGGGAATGGGAAAAGGCTGGGAGAGTGGCAGATAGGATTCTTAGAGGGATGTGGATCCTACTAATTGCATCATGGACTCCATCAAGAAGCCCTCCCACAAGCTGCTGGCCATATCTCGCCCACAGCTCCCCCTAATTGGCCGTGAGGCACCCCAGCACTCCATGCGCCCCATTCATACATACCCTCACCCTGTGGCCAGCTTTCTGTGCATGCTCCTGATCGTGGCGAGAGTGAGCTTATGCAGATGGCTAGTGAGCATGCACAGACACAGATGGCCAACAGGTACATGACAACATCTCTAATCATCAGGGAAATGCAAATCAAAATCACAATGAGCTATCTATCACCTCACACCTGTTATAATGGCTATCATCAAAAGAAGTGAAAGATAAGTGTTGGCAAGGATATGGAGAAAAGGAAACCTTTGTGTGCGTTGTTGATGGGAATATAAATTAGTACAGTCACTATAGAAAACAGTATGGAGGTTTCTCAAAAATTAAAAATAGAACTGTCATGTGACCCAACAGTCATACTTCTGGGTATTTATCTAAAGAAAATGAAATCTTACTGTTCAAGACATATCTGCACTCCCATGTTCATTGCAGCATGTTATTCACCACATCCCAAATATGGAAACAACCTACGAATCCATTGATGGATAAATGGATAAAGAAAATGTGGCATATATAGCAAATGGAATATTATTTGCCCATGGGAAAGAAGGAAATCCTGCCATTGAAACAACATGGAATGGACCTTGAGGGCATTATACATTTTTATAGACAGAGAAAGACAGTGCTGTATGGTATCACTTATTGTGGAATTTGAAAAAGCCAAACACACAGAAACAGAGTAAAATGGTGATTGCTGGAGTCTGGAGGGTGGGAGATATTGGTCAAAGAGTACAAATTTCCAGTTATATGATAGATAAGTTCTGGATATCTAATGTTCAGCATGGTAATTATAATTAATAATACTGTGTTATATACCTGCAAGTTACTAAAGAGTAGATCTTAAATGTGCTCGCCACTAAAAAGAAATAGTATTCATTTGAAATGATAGGTTTTTTTAATGTTTATTTATTTTTGAGAGAGAGAGAGAGAAAGAGAGAGAGAGAGACAGAGACAGAGTGTGAATAGGGGAGGGGCTGAGAGAGACACACACAGAATCCGAAGTGGGCTCCAGGCTCTGGGCTGTCAGCACAGAGTCAGATGTGGAGTTTGAACTCATGAGCCATGAATCATGACCTGAGCCGAAGCTGGATGCTTAACTGACTGAGCCACCCAGGCACTGTTGAGGTGATGGTTTTATTAGCTAGCCCTACTATAGTACCCATTTCACAACAGATAAGTGTATCAAATCAACACATTGTACACCTTAAACCTACACAGTATTCAATGTCAATTATATCTTAATAAAGTTGGAAAAAAAGTTGTTAATCATGCATATAGAGGTTATATCTTACTATGCATACTCATTACTTTGGGGAAGAGAAGAAATCCCAAACTATAGTATAGTTTATCCCAGTAGGAGATTTGACTTTTAAGACCAATACTGATGTAATCAGGGGACCAACATTACTTTAAAGCATGGTATTGGTTAGAGACTGGAGGACATCTGTAATGTCTATTTCTTATTGGATAAATGATGAAAATCTTATAGACACTGGGTGCTTTTCTGAATGGAAGTGTATAATCAGCCCTTTGCATAGCAGTTCAACTAATAAGCTGCCTAGGACTCTAGGTGAATTTTTTTCTTTTCCAAAATTGTTTCAAAGCTCATTCTAGCTAAGAAGCTCTGATATATGACAATTTCCTTCAAGTGATTTTTCAGGTATGATGTTCTCTAAATAGACTCAATGTTTAGTTTAGATAGGAAATTATACAATATTAAAGCTATAGAATCATCACTTTTCTAAATATACTTTCAAAATGTTATTCCATCTTCCCTCTTAAAAAATGCATATTTGAGTCTGTTGGTCCAGTATTTTACAGGAAGAAACAAGGGGGTTTCAGGCATAACAGTGTTACTAAAGGAAGCAGGAAGGCACAGAGCCTATGATTACAATAGTTTGGGGTCAAGGAATTCTTGAGATTTAATTATGATTTTGCTGCATGACCAAGTTTCTTTACTTTTCTGAGTCTTGGTTTTCTTCTTACTGAACATCAGAAGTACTTACTCATTAGTGTTGTTGCCAATGCTGATGAGATAATATTGATAGAGGACTTATTCCAGAATCAGGTATACAGCAAATGTGTATAAGTGTGTCTTTAAATGTTGTTACTTTTAACTATTATTATACATTTTTACTATTAACACAAAAAAATCTGTCACATTCTATGCAGGATTGTGTATCTCCTTGATTGATTTCTGATTCTGTCTATTTATTTATGGACCAAGCTATGTGAACCTAAATTTTTTCTTGGTAAGTAAAGTGACTGTTTTAACTGTTGCTTAAACCTCATCAGGTGCTATCTTTTCAGATGTTTCTGCATTTACCCTAAAATTGAAAAGACGATATTATCCATTATGTCACTGAGTGATCCCTGCTCCCTCCTTGCATGGGAATTTTCCCCTCGAGTGGTTCTAGGAACAGCTTTATCTCCCTTGGGAAAGTAGTGTGTTTCCTCTTCTCAGATCGAGATGATTTATGTGACTTATCATGTTTTCCTCTTAGTCTTGTTTGTCAGGAAGATTATGGTTGTTCTTTTTCACTCAATTGCAACCACTTGACTTATGTTATATTTTGAGTATTTTTCTTCTCCTCTTTACCATTAAAAATATTTGCTTATTTGTTTGTCTTCCTTTTATCCAGTGTCTCATATCCTTTCAGGAAGGAGGAGAGGCAGAAATGTATGTATTTATATGTGTATATATGTATATGCAGACCTACATATGTATACACATATCTTCGTACAGAAATACTTCCATATGAATTTTTATCTGAAAGTTTGACACCCAAGTTTAAATTTTGATATTAGCAACTTCTTTAATCCAACTACTGCTTTCTTTCCCTGTGTTCACTTCCTTCACATGTTTTTCTAACCCATTTTCTTGGTGCCCAAGATGCTACATTTCTAAGTGGGGAAGACTCAATGAAAATGAATAAAATGGTCATCAATGAGTATGTCCTACTAGGGGGTTTGAACTCTTGAGAAGAAGACTGGGCATAATGAGGTCAGAGTTGCTTTGCATAAAAAAGTTGAAATTTGACCCTTGAATATTAAGCTAATTCTTTTTAAAAAAATTTTTAATATGCATTTATTTTTGAGAGAGAGAGAGACAGATAGACAGACACAGGATCCGAAGCAGGCTCCAGGCTCTAAACTGTCAGCCCAGAGCCCAACTCAGAGCTCGAACTCATGAACTGTGAGATCATGACCTGAGTCAAAGTCACACGCTTAACCCACTGAGCCATTCAGGTGCCCCTATGCTAATTCTGATGTAAAAAAAGCTAGGGTAAGGGTGGGCTGTTTTCAGATATTATTACTGAATTTAATGGGATTGCACTAGTTTGCCCATAGCCTCAGGTGAAATTGCTGTTCTTTATCTTGGTACTTGTTTTTTTTTTTCACCCTAGCTACACATAAGATGTCTTTTCATATCTGCAGGGTAAGAGAATGAGTTTTGTTTTGTCACATCCCTGACTCTGCTCTTAGAGACAGGGAGAAAATATGGCTTAAGAGCCCCTGGTTGTTGAATCCCATTTTCTTGTCATTTTGTAGTACACTTGTAAGATATTTCTCAGGACAACTTAACTATCCTTGCTTAATGTTGTCATATTTCCCTCCTTGTGGTTGTTTAAGACGACAAGAGGCCTTTTATCCTGTTTCGTGAAGAAATGCAATGTATTATTAATCATGATTACTTTATTCATAAGTCAACACTGCCTCAGCAGAGCCAGGATCACACCAGGGATAACTCTTCCTGTGTGAAAGAATGCTTTCAGGTCATGGACCTCTTCAGGGATGTTTCTTTTCATCTCATAGAATGTTTTTTGACTTTAACATAATAGTGGATTTTATATAGGAAAGCTGGTCCCCTTTTGGTACTCATTTTGGACTTATTTTTTCAATGCCTATTGAACTACCATTGTGAGTTTTATGCCATGTTGGGGTCTGGACTGAATATAACCAACACTTGGTACCTTAAAACTGTAGTGAAGGCTGAAGTAAGAATATAAGGTAGTTTGAAGGTGATTTTTGTTGGTCGTCTTTCAAATTTTGATTCTAAGATCAAACACTGGATAGGGGAAGGGTTTTATAAATTTGGCATAGACTCTGTTATTGAAATTGGGGTGACCAGTTGTCTCATTTTTAGCACTGAAAGTCCTAGGTCCCAGAAACCCCTCAGTCTCAGGCAAACTAGGCTAGTTGGTCACCCTAAATTTGAAGCTCAGATGGAAACTATACCATAATTTGGCCACAAAGTGGTTTGGACTCTAGGATCTTAATTTCTAGTAAGGCTATCTTAAACACAAAATTCTATTTTCAAGGAAATTACACCTACTTATTAGCTTAAGTAAACATGCCTTATTATAAGGAGTATTATGAAAATCAAAGAAAAATTGAGCAACCGGGCTCCAGGAGAAGTGATATTGGGTGGCTCTGAGGATCTCAGCAGCTTAAGTTCAAGGAGTTTTAATCTGGTATTCTGCCATTAACATACTCCCTTAGGCTTTATGCCCCATAGTTCAAATATTTGAGAACAAGAATCTCAATGGCTCAACAGTGTCTAAGGATTAGATTGCTTCCCCTTAGTTCTTGTATCCAGACCTGGTCTATTTAGCAATGGCTCAGGGCCCAGATAGAGATCATTGCAATTGACTGTCTAGCATCCATCCCATCCCAGCTGATCATTGTAATTTCATTCCCCTTGGCTGTGGTTTGATTAGGAATGGATATGTTACCCAATTCTGGTCAATGATACCTAAGGGGAATCTTTTAGAGGGCTTCTGGAAATGGTTCATAAATCCTCAGAATGAGACACAAGTCCCCTGCGTACTGCTCTGTCTACTTTTGTTGCCTGGAATGGTGGCAGCCATCTTGCTGGTGGCCTGATGATGAGAATCACACAAGAAGGGCAGAAAAAAGAGAAAAATCCTAAGTCTTTGATGACATCTTTGAGTCAGTGAACCAACCCAGAGTGGGCCCTAACTCTGGACTTGCTGTAATTTGAGAGTTAAGAAATTCTTTGTTTAAGGCATTTGACAACTATATAATGTATCTAGGATGTATAATGTATGCTAGTGGAATAATAATGCATCCCCCTCCTTCTCCTCATCATCATATGTCCTAACAAACACCAACTGGGTCAGCTGGTAAGAGTTGGTAGGGCTTCTCCTATGGGTGGGATATGTTCTTTTTAAAAAAAAAATTTTTTTTAACGTGTATTTATTTTTGAGAGAGAGAGAGAGAGAGGGAGAGAGAGGGAGTGTGCAAGGTGGGGAGGGGTTGGGGGGGGGGGAGACACAGAATCTGAAGCAGGCCCCAGGCTCTGAGCTGTCAGCACAGAGCCCAACACCCACGAGCCGTGAGATCATGACTTGAGCTGAAGTCAGACGCTTAACCACCCAGGTGCTGGGTGGGATATGTTTTTTAAGAAAGCATGAGAGGAAAGAAAATGAGGGGTACTACTTCTATATGGGTAAACCAGAGATACACTGCATCTTCTCTTCTTTTATTATTAAATTTTTTAATGCTCATTTAATTTTTGAGAGAGAGAGAGAGAGAGAGAGAGAGAGAGAGAGAGAGAGAAATCGCGCTGGGGAGGGGCAGAGAGAAAGAAAGGGAGAGAGAAATCCCAAGCAGGCTCCATGCTGTCGGCACAGAGCTCCATCTCACAAACCATGAGATCATGACCTGAGCTGAAACCAAGGATTGGACATTTAACCAACTGAGCCATCCAGGTGCCCCATTTCTCTTCTAAATCCTTGTCCAAATGACTTGATTCCTGTCATGAGTGTGCTGGATATATACTCCCTTTCTCCTTAAAGAAAATAAAAGATGCTGTGTCCTCTTACCAATGCAGTGGTGCTAGTCACATTTTGAGAAGGACTTCAATAAGTGATGACCTCTGCTATTAGTTTCTGGAAGGGAGGAATGAAAGATAACTAAAAAATAGAGCCATCATGGTAAGGTAGACATCTTCTAATATTAATTGGACCAATTAACTTATTCAGGAAAGTATTTTGTTTGGTTACCCAGAATATATTGTGTAAGCAGTTCATTTTGGAGTATGTACAGGAAGTTTCATTGTTCAAGGGCAAATATTTTACAGGTGCTTATACCTATACACAAATATTTTTAAAATGACAAAGCTAGGCATTTGAATAATATTTATTTTTGTAATTGTTCAGGCTTAAAATTTGCCATGTTTGTGTCACTGAGCTCTGCATATTATGATTGTTGATTCATGTGTGAGTTAGATTGGGAGAATCTTGGATTTTCCCATGGTAAGAGGGAAGCTTCTTTGGAAGGAAGGTTTTCTTTCCAGCCCACCTAAAGGCATTTCTTAAGAGTAATCTGACTGGCTGCTAAAGCATATGGACAGAGCTGGCTTGACAGGTATGTGGGCTATACAATCACACAGGACCCCACCTTCAGAAGGGCCTTGTGCTTGATTTAATCTGCTATAGCCATCTTGAAATTCTTCGTAAATTTTTTTCATTTTTTTCCCTACTATATTTTCTGTTTCATTTTTTTCATCATGACAAATGTACTCATGAATCCCTATGCCTTATTTCTCCCACCCCCTACCCACCTCTCCTCTGGTAGCCATCAGTTTGTTCTCTATAGTTAAGAGTCTGTTTCTTGGTCCCCTTTGCTCATTTATTTCTTAAATTTCACATATGAGTGAGATCATATGGTATTTGTCTTTTTCTGACTGACTCATTTTGCTTAGCATTATATTCTCAAGTTTCATCCATGTTGTTGCAAATGGCAAGATTTCATTCCTTTTTTATGGCTAATATTCCAATACACACATGCACACATAGATACATACATACATACACACATATCATATCTTCTTTATCCATTCATCTATTGATGGACACTTGGACTGCTTCCATAGTTTGGCTATTGTAACTAGTGCTTCCATAGACATAGGGGTGAGTGTATCCATTTGGATTAGTGTTTTTGTATTTTTTGGGTAAATACCCAGTACTACAATTCCTGGATCATAGGGTAGTTGTATTTTTAATGTTTTGAGGAACCTCCATACTATCTTCCACAGTGGCTGCACCAGTTTGCATTCCCACCAACAGTGCATGAGGATTCCTTTTTCTACACATCCTTGCCAACACTTGTTTCTTGTGATTTTGATTCTAGTCATTCTGACAGGTATGAGGTGATATTTCATTGTGGTTTTTATTTGCATTTCCCTGATGATATGTGATGTTGAGATCTTTTCATGTGTCTGTTGCTACTTGGATGTCTTCTTTGAAGAAGTATCTGTATTTACTGGAAAGATGTTGAAGCTTATTGTTTATAACATTATACACTATCTTTATTATAGGGATCAACGAAAGATACTTCTTTTTGTTCTTAGTACCAAGAAAGCTTTTCCTGGCCAGTTTAACTGCTTTATCTCTAGGATATAGAATGGTATGGTTGTGTTTTCCTGGTTGTCTTGGTTGCTAGAAAGCTTTGAAACAAGTAGCAAATGACTAAATGCACAAACCTCATTGTTTGCATATTGTATAGTAACTTCATTTTTGCTTTCATCTTCCACACCTCATTTTCTTTCTACCTTCATTTTCTCACCCACTTATTTTTTTAATAGCAATCTATTTTTGTGGTGGCATGTGCAATATGCTTTAAATTTCTCTGGAATATGGTGTATAATAATAACTGTATAACAAAAATTATTTCTTGCATATGTTTCCTATGTTGTATATGCACTATGTTTTCACCTGGGAGCATATAAGGAAAACATTTTTAAAGGGTGGCAAGATTTGAGGGGTAGAGGACAATGACAGAGTTTTTTTTTTTTTTTACCATGTGAGATACAAAGAAGTCGTTTATTTTATTTTCTATTTTTTTTGAGAGAGAGAACATGTGAACGAGCTGGGGAGGAATGGGGTGGAGAGAGAGAGAGAGAGAGAGAGAGAGAGAGAGAATCTTAAGCATGCTCAATGCCCAGCACAAAGCCCACACTCCCATGAGTGTGAGATCATGACCTGAGCTGAAATCAAGAGTTGGATGCTTAACTGACTAAGCCACCCAGGAGCTCCCAAAGAAGTCATTTAAAAATGGTGTGAGGGGCGCCTGGGTGGCGCAGTCGGTTAAGTGTCCGACTTCAGCCAGGTCACGATCTCGCGGTCCGTGAGTTCGAGCCCCGCGTCAGGCTCTGGGCTGATGGCTCAGAGCCTGGAGCCTGTTTCCGATTCTGTGTCTCCCTCTCTCTCTGTCCCTCCCCCATTCATGCTCTGTCTCTCTCTGTCCCAAAAATAAATAAACGTTGAAAAAAAAAAAAAGTGGTGTGAATGCAAGGAATGATAAGGAAAATATTCGATGATAATAAAATATGACTTTGAAATAGATGCTTTCTCTGAAATTCGATTGTATTTGAGTTTTTTTTTTTTCATGGTGACTCTTGAAAATCTCTCCATCTTTTTGTACCTCATTCTCATCTCTGAAAAGGAGATAATAACATACCATATGTTTCCAAATATTTAGAAGTATTTATTATTACCAGAGTTAAAAGAAAGCAGAATTACTCTTACTATAGGTATTTTTATAAGCACAAAGAATTCATTACTGTTGATATATTTAATAAAGCCACTTTTATTTCAGTGCTGTTTCTTATAGGGCTTTTTTTTTTTTGGCAGAGAGTGGAAGATTGCTAATATACTGGATATAAAGTAAGTTTAGGAAGAAATATGTGAAATTGTAATATGTGGCTTTGTTTTCTCATTTCAAAGTTGCATTGTCATGCTTTCTCATGAAATTTTTGACCGAATAATGAATTTAATATTCATTCACTAATGTTCATTGAGAACCTATTGTGTACCAGGCATTGTCCGAAGTGATAAGAATACCCTTCTTCCGTGGTGTTCACATTGTAGCGATTTCCCCCAAATTGTCTTCATGTATTTCTCACACATATGTCCCTTTTCCAATACTGTATTTTATTCTCTTATTGGCATGTTAAAATCAAATTTGCCTGAGATATAACATCTACCAATGTTCTGAGTTTTCCTCCTCTTTCTATTTTTACTGATCAAATAGCTGGAAGTTTCATTTGATTTGCTAGTGAACTACATATTTTACTGATTATAGGGGTTATGTGATGTTCTTGATTTGGGCTAATTTACATAATTTCCTGATTAAGCTACATATTAGCCTTTTGACCTTTTGCACTTCTTCAAAGTGCAGAGAATAATTAGGCTGCACAATTTGATAGACGGAATTTACATCTGCTAAAATTTTTTTTTTACCTCAATTAGCAGACATTTCTGATAATATACAGAGTTTCTTTCAGGCTAAATGTGAATAAGTTATTTTCATTCTGTCGGGAACTGCACCATTGAGCATTGCCCATATTTAAAACAAAACAAAACAAAACAAAACAAAACAAAACAAAACAAAACAAAACAATGCCACTACTTCTAAGCAAGGAAGAAAAATAATCAGAGCATTTGCCAATGGAGGACAGCAATTTCCTAGTACCGATAGTGTCCTTGCTTTACCACTTGGAAGCAAAAGGGGGCGAAGCTGTTTGTAAAAGCACATGAGTTTGCAGTTAGCACTCAAATAAAAATGTAGTACAATGCCTAGTTAGGTGAAGATTTGAAATTTCTTCTCTAGAAGGAATGCCATTTAAATATTCAAATCACTTCTCTGACTAGATGGAGAAAAGCCACCTCGAAATAGCTTTGTCCTGAGGATAATTATCCTGGAGGAAAGTAATAATGTGACCTTTCTTTGTAAGGCTTGGCAAAGGCCAAGGAGACTTTAAGCCATGATTCTATGTTTTTTTGAGGCTCACTGTTATCAGCAGCTCTCTGGTGGTTTTGATAACTCTAGGATGTCAGTCTCCTTTCCTAGTTCAAAGAAACTCATCGTGAAGAAAAGAGAAGTCTCACCTTCTCGTTGCTGCTTCAACATCAGGGCATTTAAGTCTGTGGTGGCCTTGCTTTAGGAACACAGGCTACAGCTATGTTACCGTAGCTAAAGAACGAAGACATTGGAAGTCAAGGGGGTTAACCTTGTGGAAACAGAATTTCGTTTCCTTGGTAGATCAGCTTGGCCTGCATAAGGACCCAAGCCAGCCCAGGAGCCATGAAACAATGGACAGAATCCTTTCGGGCTGTGTGAATTTTTTGTAGTGATTTCGTGTGACAGTCACAAGAACAACTGAGAAAGGAAAATGGCAAGTGGGCTGAAGAGACTTACCAATTTTGTCAATGTGAAGGATCTGCGATAAGGACTTTTAGTAAACTTCCAAGGATCTTGAACAGCTCTGGGGAGGGGGAGAAACCTCCGAAAAGGGGAAACTCTTAATCTGCATGTTAGAGTGGGGGTGGGTGGGTGTTAGAGGTGGATATTTTTAAATATGAAAAATAAGGGAAATGAAGTGGAATAATCTAATTATATACACAATATTAGCCCATGTCAAGATGTTTGCAAGTGGATCAACTGTGACTGTCTTTCTACAGCAACGCAAGAGAGTGGCCGACACTCTAACAAGGAGTACTGCACTGAAGCAGCCCTTGCGGATGCTTGGTGAAATAGCTAGTGGGGTTTTTCCAGTGGTTAATGTGAGTGGTATCATTTCAGTTTAAAGTGTTCCCACTTGACTATGTCTGTGAATCTTTAAGTAGGCCTCTTGCTACTGGAGAAAGCCTGTGCATAGTTTTAAATCCAAGACTGTTCTATAATCTTACAATCCCTCTTGAGCCAGGGCAAAAGGAGTGCTACCTCAAATCACTTCAGTCTCTTTTCTGTTTCTCTCAACACATGGAAATAGTTTTCTTATGATCTGAGAGGGACTTTATTTGGTTCTCTCGGCCAAAGTAGTGTCATCATGGGGCTTTAGAATGGACTTTGGTTTTGGGTGCCTCAGTGGCTCAGTTGGTTAAGCCGCTGACTCTTGGTTTTGGCTCAGGTCATGATCTCACGGTTTGTGAGTTCCATTCCTGCATTGGGCTCTGCACTGATAGTGCAGAGCCTGCTTGGGATTCTCTCTCTCCCTCTCTCTCTCTCTCTCTCTCTCTCTCTCTCGCTCTGCCCCTCCCCCACTTGTGCTTGCTTGCTCGCTCTCTCTCTCTTTCAAAATAAATAAACTTTAAAAAGAAAAAGAATGGAGTTTCACTTTTATCTTCCCAATACTCCAGTAGACAGTTTGATTATTTTTCCTGTGTTAAGACTGGTTGTAATGCCCATGGGCCCCTGCAAAGCTCTCCAAGGGCACATTGCACAATAGTGCTTCAGCAGAGTATAAGGATGAGTTTCTCATAGATCTAAAATATGTCCTAGGGGTGCCTGGGTGGTGCAGTCAGTTGGCCATCCATCTCTTGATTTCAGCTCAGGTCATGATCTCATTGTTCATGAGATTGAGCCCTGCATCGGGCTCTGTGCTAGCAACTTGGAGCCTGCTTGGGATTCTCTCTCTCTCTCTCTCTCTCTCTCTCTCTCTGCCCCTCCCTGACTTGTTCTCCCACCCTCCCGCCCTCCCTCCCTCTCTCTCAAATGAATAAATAAACTTAAAAAAATATAATATGTCCCAGAGTACTTTCTCTTTTCCACTTCAGGAACTATATATAGTATTTTAAATATTCAACATTTAATGGTCATGAAAAGCTATGTCAGGAATAACAGGTCTGATATTGCCTGGCACAGGATCTGGCACATAGCAGAGAGACAATAAATGCCTGTTGAATAAATAAATGAAAAATTGCGTATTAAGAAAATATCTACTTGGAAGGGGAGGAACAAATTAGCAATAAACTGGTAAATCACTGTCACATTTGCTAACTTACGAAAAGTCTGCATAAAATCCCAAGGAATAACTAAAAGAATCCCAATTAGTGATACTTAGAAAAAGCATGTGGCCTGTTAACATCCCTGCTATCTGATTGGTGAACATAAGCTAAGTTATCTAATCAAAGAAACTAATCACAGCCATCGCTAAGGAGAAGGAGTTTACTCTTTTGGATTTTTAGTAAATTTTGAAGGCTCTTGAACAAGTCAGGGAGCAACAGAAACCTGAAATTTATATTGCAATTTTGGTAACTCCAATGTACAAGATTAAATTAAATGATCTCAGTAGGCTCTAAAAAAACCCAGGTCACCCATACACATTACTCATATAACCACATTTTGTTTTTCATGTAACTACTTTATGATGTATAAGAAGATACAAAGAGAATCTCTCAAGGTACCAGTTAATTATAAGCACAATAGCTTTGGTTTGAAAGTGGTAATGTTGAGCCAGAGATAATAAATATACAAGCATTTAATGCCTTCAAAAAGGTATAGACTATACTGTATTATACGTTCTCTGTATTAAAAAAGGCATGACTAAGCTTTCTCCTTAAATTAGAAGATTCACTGTGAATAAAAAGGCAACCAACTCAGGTAATGATTCCAAACCACTCATACATTTTATAAGTAGCTGAGCTGGAGGCAGAATAATGGAATTCTTTGAGTTCAGGTGTGATAGGAAGTTTGACCTCACAGAACTAAGCAAAGTGCCAAACCTGGCACCCACCTGGGGTATCTATAGATCGCAGGTTGTCTGAAGCCTGGGTTTGAATAGACCACATATGCACTAAAGGAGGAAGCAAAGCCTAGAGCTGCAAGCAGATTAGGAAGTCAGGACAGAGTTTGCATGCAAACACAGAGCAGTATGCTCAGTGGTATGCCAGAAAATTTTCTGCCCCCAAGATGATGTGGCTATGCACCTGGTTTCTTTTTTTTAAATTAAAAAAAATGTTCATTTATTTTTGAGAGAGAGCATGTGAGTGGGGGAGGGACAGAGAGAGAGAGAGGGAGACACAGAATCCAAAGCAGACCCCAGGCTCCAAGCTGTCAGCACATAGTCTGACGTGGGGCTCAAACCCACGAACCATGAGATCATGACCTGAGCCAAAGTTGAAACTTAACCAACTGAGCCACATAGGCGCCCCTATGCACCTGTTTTTAGCTTTGTCTCTGGGTAGCACAAGGAAATAAAGAAAACTGCCTCCTCTGATAACCCCTGAGCATAAGCTTACACTCACACTGGATTGTGCCTTGAATTCACACTGTCTTGTTGGGGCCCAAACATTCTAAACTGTATGTGAGATGGCCCTGGCTGATGTGGGCTCAGGTGGCAAGCAGAAGCCAAACAAACTTCCCTGAAAGTATGTGCTTTAAATAGGGCCTCCAAAAATCCCACAGATGAGGTTCCAAGTCAAATGCACTCATAATTAAAAAAAATCCCTATATACATGAAGAAATAAACTACCACAAGTGAGAAATAGCAGTAACAAAGAACTATAGAAACAGATATGCAGGAGCTACCAGCATTGGAATGATCAACTATCAAATGTAATATGTAATAATAAAAAATGGAAGGTAATCATTTCACCATCGAGAATAAGAAGATGCCCACTATCATTGCTCTATATTCTCAACTGGGGCAGGAATGAATCAATGGCCCATGGTTTCTATTTGTATTTTTTTGACTAATAAATAAAACTCTAATATGTCTATATTATTTTGCTGTGCTACCATAACATAGCACCCCAGAATGGATAGCTTAAACAACATAAATTGATTTCCTCCCAGTTCTTAAGGCCTGAAGTCTGGATTCAGGCTGTCAGCAGGGTTGGTTTCTTCTGAGACAGTTTTCCTAGGCTTGTAGACAACCATTTTCTCCCTGTGTCTCTGCTTGGTGGTCCCTCTGTACATCTGTGTCCAAATTTCCTCTTCTTATAAGGATATCACTCAGATTCAACAAGGCCCATCCTAATAACCTAATGGTAACCATCTCTTTAAAGATTCTTTCCAAATACAGTCACATTCTGAGGTATGAGTGGGTTGGAACTTAAGCATATGAATTTTTGGAGGACATAATACAGCACATAACAGTGTACAAGGGTGATAAGTGCAATAGGGAAAAGTAAGGTGGCTCAGTTGGTTAAGCATCCAATTCTTGATTTCGACTTGGGTCATGATCTCATGGTTCATGGGTTCGAGCCCTGTGCTGGGCTCTGTGCTGACAGTGCAGAGCCTGCTTGGGATCCTTTCTCTCTCCCTCTGTCTCTGCCCCTCCCTTACTTGTGCTGTCTCCCCTTCCCCCTCCCCCCAGATAAATAAATAAACTTAAAAAAAAATAAGGTGGGAAAAGGGATTGGAAATATCTAGAGGCTGCAGTTTGAAATTGGGTTGTCAGGTATAGTTTCACCGAGAAAGCGACACAAGCAAAGACCTCAAGGAAGTGTGGAAGCAGGCCATACATGTGTCTGGGAGTATTGGTGTATTCCAGAAAAAAGTAACAAAGTACCATTTTATATTTATGATATCAGCAATAACTAACAGGTCTAAGGACACCAGTTTTTGGCAAGGATATTGAGAAATGGGAACTCTAATACACTGCTGGTCATAGGGATATAAATTGCTGTAAACATTTTGGTAGACATTGAGTCATTTCCAAGTAAGACTGAAGATGCTTATGTACTATCGCTTGGCTATTCCAATCCTAGGTATACTCACAAAGAAACCTGTGCCTAAATATTAGGACAGAAGTATAAGAATATTCATGGCAACATGGCAATATTCATAGCAGCAAAAGAATTGGGAACAATACAATGTCCATCTAGCAGAAGAATTAATAAGTAAATTTGATGTATAAATAAATGAAATATTCTATGGCAGGAGAACTGGATAAAATATAGCTCTGTGTGTCCACATGGATGGCTATAAAAATAATGTGAAGCATATATACAGTATTCTTCTGCATAAGTAAAGTTCAGAAACAAGCAAATTAAACTATTTCTTTTAGGGGCACACACACATGGTAAAACCACCAAAAGCAGCAAGGGGATAGTTAAGGGGATGATTAGGTAGGATGGACACAACTGATAGATCAGATATGGGTTCAGGGGAAAAGGATAATCCAAGACAACACTGGTGGTTTGTCTTGAGCGTATGGTAGCATTTACAAAGGTGGGAAAGCCCAGGAGAGAGCAGATTTGTCAGAGAAAGGGGTAACTAGGAGCTCATTTTTGGACAAGTTAGTTTTGTCTATTATATATCCAGGTGAAGATGTCAAGTAGGCAGTTATATCTATGGATATGGATTACAGGGCAGATATGAAGGCTGAGACAAAAATTGCAGAGTTATAAGCATGTAGATGATTGTATCAGTTAGAATATTTCCTGTTACAGGATACCTGGGGGGGGGGGGGTGGGCTCAGTTGGTTGAGCATCTGACTCTTGATTTTGGCTCTGGTCATGATCTTACAGTTAGTGAGTTCAAGCCCCACATTGGGCTCTGCTGACGGTGAGAAGCCTTCTTGGAATTCTCTCTCTTTTTCTCTCTCTCTGTCTCTC
This sequence comes from Felis catus, assembly GCF_018350175.1. Taxonomy (NCBI): domain Eukaryota; kingdom Metazoa; phylum Chordata; class Mammalia; order Carnivora; family Felidae; genus Felis; species Felis catus. Next base: position 138,309,151 of record NC_058371.1, read on the forward strand.
TCCCCCTCTCTCTCCCTCTCTCCCTCTTTCCCTCTCTCTCTGCCCCTGCCCTGCTTGCACTCTCTCTTTCTCAAAAAAACAAAACATAACAAAAAGAATATTTCCTGTTACACATAACAGGAAACCCAAATAGAAATAGGTTAAATGATAATTATACGTAAGAGGAAACCCACGTATAGATCTGGTTTGGCTTATATAGCACTTTGATGATTTTTTCAAAGATCCAAATGTTTCTTTCTTTCTGTTGTACTGCTCTAGTGTCTGCTGCATCCCAAAGTTGGTTTTTGTGTATTTGATATCAGAGCTGTGGGCTTTCTCATTCATATGTGAAAGGAGGAGAGAGAGGCAAAGAGAGACAGACACACACACACTGACTAACTGTGGCTCTCAATATAAAAAGGTGCTGGCCAAGAAACCCCTAGCAAGCCTTTGCTCACATCTTATTGGTCCAAACTGGCTTATGTTTGCTCATCCCTGAACCAGTCACTGGCAGAAGTGATGCTATTTCTACTACTGACTTGGACAGAGTGCCTGGAGTGGAATCAATCTGTGAAGTCATCCTCAATGTCAATTATTTAAACCCAGGAACTCAAGTAGGGAAAAGGTAAAGATACAGGATAGAAAAGAATCCAGGTTTGTATCCACTGGAATTCTAATATTCAGAAGCTGACCTGAGGAGGAGGAAGAAACAGCAAAGTAGATGAATGAACTGTGGCCAGCGAAGGAAGGAGAAAACCAAGAGAGTGTCATGTCACAGGTAGATAGAAAAAAGTGTTTGTTGGGGGAGGGGGGCGCCCAAGTGGCTCAGTTGGTTAAATGTTTGACTTTGGCTCAGGTCGTGATCTCATGGTTCATGAATTTGTGCTTCTCCCCCACTTATGCTCTTACTCTAAAAAATAAAATGGACATTGAAAAGTAAAAAGAAAGTGTGGGAAACTGCAAAGTGCTTCAAGGGACAATGCAATGAGGCAGAAAAGTGATCTTTGGATTTTATTAGAGTCAGGTAAGGCCATTGTACTGTAAAGCATTCATTCTCCATTGGGGTGGGGCTGGAGGCAGGCTACTAACTCCAAATGCATGAAATCCTAGTATCGGTAAGTTATTGTTTCTGGAGGAAGAGTAGGAGTGGTAAGAGTTTATAGTTCTTTTTTCCATTTACTAATTATAAATTGATAATCATTATGAATAGTAGTTGTCCATAATTGGCCTTATTATGCAGGTAAAAATATCCCTTTTTTGGAACTTTACAGAGAGACCAAAGATCATCTAGGAAGAAAAAAAGCAAAATGAATATGAAAGTATTAAAATCTGATCTCTTTATCCTCCTTGTTGGATTCCTATACATTCTTTTTTATTTGTGCATGCCTGAGTAGACCACAGGTGTGCAGAGGGCAGGTATGTCAAAATTACCTGACTACACATGTGAAATTTGCATGGATGTCAGTGACAAGTCCATAGTCCCTTAGGCTGAGAAATAAAATCATAGAGGGATGGAATGCTGTAATGCTGCATGGTCAAAGCTCAGGAGAGACAAAGTCAAAAGTCATATAGAGGAGGTAAGGGCCAAAAGAAAAGGGAATATGAAGGAATGATAATATAGCAAGTTTTGCAGGCCATTTGGACTTTCTTATATCATTCCTTCAAAGTCTGTTTCTCCCTTGAATTCTGAGCTTCTTCAGGTAAAGTACTGTGTGTTTTCGCATTTGTGTTTTCAGGGCTTAAATAGAGTGCTTTGCCTATAAAGATGCTAAGTAAATGTAAGGACAGAGGTTGAATGGAATGGGCCAGGTTGGCATAAGACTTAACTTTCCTAAAGGAAACCAAGAGTTTTGCTTCTTTGTGTGAAGCTATTTGTTATGTTGTAAAACCTGAAAAGAGGACCCCCATGTTAAGAAATTAAATGTTTCCTAAAAGGCTCCATTGATTCTATTAAGCCAGTGGTTCAACCAGGGGCAATTTTGCTCCCCAGGGGATATTTGGGAACATCTGGAGACATTCAGTACAGTTTTCCACACAGTAAACTGTGCATTCACTTCCTGTTTCCTTGTAGAATAGAGCCTATAGTGATTTAGGTAACAATACCTGGAGAAGAGCAGAACCAATCCTTGATTTGCTGGTTATGTGGAGCTTTTAAAAATATTCCATGTGGTGTTTTTGTCTAGAATTTACAGACAGACACCTTAGGGTGACAGAAGTTGAACTTCACCTGTTTATATCACTTTTCTGGATAGAAACTTCATCATTCTTCACATGAGGACATAACCTAGCACACCTGGAATGCACAACAAAGAGAAAACAGCGATCAAGTGAATGGTAGGGTGTGCGATGAAATGTACCATTTTGCCTCTCTCCACTCCCCACTTTGTACTCAAATGGCACAGTGCTTAACCATGTAACAGTGCTGCTGTGTCCACTCGGGCTTCCCATTTGAAAATGAACAGCAGTTGGTGTCTGACAAGCTGAAGGATGTTGAATAAAGGTTTGACACAGCTGTAAATGGTAGGGAGCTCCCCAGGATAAGGCAGAGAGTGTTTGGATCATTTCAGATTTGCCAGGCTTCTGTGCAATCACTTCTGCACACATAGTTGCAGTGTCTCTCATTATAATTTTAAATGCTGAGCTTATTTTTTAATGCACATAAATTGCCTTCAATAGACTTGGTGATTGAACACAGTAAATATTTTTCTGTGACACTAAAAATAGTAAGAACTCTGGAAAGCGTTTCTCTTTCCTTTCCGGCAAAGGCTTATCTTCCTGTAGAGCGTGAGCTCTTGAACCTGATCATTTACACACACTCTTCTCACTCCGTCTTTTGCCATCTTCACTAAGGTGAGCTCTGTCAGGGCTTGGTCAAATCCCACTGCACCTTAATAAAACTGAGTGGGGCTGGGCCATCTGTCGCCCTTGCATGTGTGGTGGGGGAGTGGGGCAATGCCTTTGGGAAAGGTGGTGGATTTGGGACAGAAAGGACCTTCCTCCATCCAGATGCCTTGTCACATAGCTGGGCTGCTGCACCTTGATTCCTTATGGCAAAAAATCAGCTTGCTCCTTCTGCACATTTTCAAGGGCCTGCCATCCCCTGAGGAGCCGTTCATGCAAATTATATGCGGCAAAGCTTGTCTTTCTCTATGTTTTCTGTGAGCACCCACCTTTACATTGCTGTGTTAGCAATCTGGTGCCAGACTAAGGGGCCCCACCATCTGGGCCCCAAGAATGCATTCCTGGAAAATGATTTTGATGGGTGGTGGAGGGAACTTACATTTTAAAAAAATCCATGTCTATGGTTCCAAGTATGATTGTCTAGCATTGCCCTAAATAAAATAGCTTTTCTTCCAATTCATACAAAGGACAAGCGGATTGAAAATGAGAAATAAAAATGTATAGCCCAGGACAGAGTTCACAGATATTCAGAGGGATAGCCCTTCAGACATTTCACTTTAATGTCTCTCCATATTTTCAGAAGCTGGTGCATTTCTATCTTGCCTAATAGTTTTATAAAAGTAAAATAAGTTATTGTGCAGGAAGAATGAATGGGGTTCTATTGATTCTGCCATTTTGTTTTCTCACATTGTTGCCTTAAGTCAATACTTTTATATTTCAGTAATTTTATAGAGAAAAAGGTATAGAGAAAATATCGCTAATGTCTTCTAACATTTGGGAAAGTTCTCATTATGTCGATAAATCTCCTTTTGGGGAGCGAGAAGGCGGCCACTAGAATGAGTCATCTCAGGTCAACAGCATGAATTCAGCACAGGAATTGGATACTTCGGTCTCTGTGTGTCAATCTCTCTTTTGACCCCTGATACTCTGCTGAGATTTTTCAGCTGTAAAACAAGGGAATTGTGATCTGTTCTGCTACCTCTCCTACTGCTAGGTCTAGGATCCCTGAACTGTTCATTGTCAAAGATGTAGTAGGCCTGTGTTCCTGATAACACTGTGATTATTGGCCTCAGCTGACTCCATACAAAAATGAGAAGATGCTTTTATTTTTTTATTTTAATTTTTAAAAAAGTTTTAATGTTTATTTTTGAGAGAGAGAGAGGGAGGAAGTGGGGGAGGGGCAGAGAGAGAGGGAGACACAGAATCCGAAGCAGGCTCCAGGCTCTGAGCTGTCAGCACAGAGCCCGACATGGGGCTCGAGCCCATGAACCATGAGATCATGACCTGAGCTGAAGTTGGCCGTCCAAATGACCGAGCCAGCCAGGCTGGGTCAGCCAGAAGATGCTTTTGAAGTTCCAGAGAAATTGAGTGTCTGTTCCTTGAGGGCAAAACACTGGCTGAGCATCCTTTCTGGTCTGGTATGTGTGCGCATTTGTGTGTGCAGAGGTCACCAAAAGCTGCTGCTGATGGGGATCAGGTCCTGGGCGCTAGTGCCAAGTGGACCCTAGGAGCAGGGAAAGGTCTTTGGGGCTTTGCGGCCCACTGTTGTTACAATGCCAGCAGGAAGGGATAGCCTCAAATACGCTGCTGAGACACCAAAGAGGCTTCTTGCCAGAGAGGCTGCTGCTTGGCAAGGCGAGAAGAAGAGCTGTGAATCTATCACCCAGTTGGCAACAGGCCTGGTGGTTACAAAGGGTTGACACACAAATCAAAGGGGCTCTGGCTGTGATTTTTGAGTAGACCCCTTCTGGCAGTTCTTCCCTGGAGCTCAATCGGCAGGAATGAATAGATGACATAGACTCGCAAGTCTTTTGTAAAAACAGGCCAGTCATCAGGACATCCACGAATAAAATACATTTACTAATAGGATTGCTAAGAAAATGACATCCACAGAGTTATCTTTTATTTTTCAGTAAGTGTGTAAAATACCTCATGGTATTTTTTTTAAATTTTAGGATGTTGTGGAATGTTAAATGAAGACCTCAGGTTTGGAAGCTAGCTCACTTGAAATGTGATCTTCAGGTATTATTGTGAGGAATACAAATAAGGGTGCTTCTCAAGAAAAGGGAAAAGATGGAATATGCTGAATCCTAGCATAAAACTCTACATGTTGACCTCTGTTGTGGGTTGAAGTGTGTCTCCCCCCGCCCCCACACCCCCCAATTTGTAGGTTGAAGTCCTAACCCTCAGTACCTTAGAATGTGCCTGTATTTGGAGACAGGGTCTAAAAGAGGTAATTAAGTTAAAATGAAGTTATTAGGGTGGGCCAATATGAATTCATTTACCCTTAAAAGAAGACAAAATTTGGACACAGAGACTCACAGAGGGAAGACCATGTGAAGACACAGGGAAAAGACAGCCATCCACAAGCCCAAGAGAAAGGCCTCATAAGAGATCAGCCCTGCAGGCACGTTGGTTGCAGACTCCTGCCCTCCAGAACTGGGAGAGAATAGATTTCTATTGTTTAAGCCCTTCAGTCTGTGGTATTTTGTTAAGGCAGCCACAGCAAACTAATATACCGACCAATTTAATTGGGAGTCATGTGAAAATGGGCTACAATATTATCAGAAAGAGTCTTCCTTCATTTGATATATATAAAAAAAAATGTCTAAGATTTCCAGCTCAGTCCACACAGTGAAACAAAGAAGCAGGTTGAGAAATTGTAGCCAAAAGAGAGTATTGCTCTCTATAGAGAAGAACAAGCAATCTATAATCTGTTAGCTAGTCCTCCGGACGTTGCCTTCTCCCTCTCCCTCTTTCTTTTCTATCCTTCTCTCTCCCCTTCATACCCTCACTCATATACAACCACATCCATGATCTTTAGGCCTGTGTGAGAAGTATCATTCCACATTCGTTGGAGAACTGAAGGTGGCCTGTGTGGCTGGAGGGCCGAGAGCAAAGGAAACTGACATGCAGTGAGGTTGGAGAGGTTCACAGGGACTAGATGACCACAGACTATGACAAGAATTTTTATCCTAGTCCTCATAGCAAGAAACCGTCCAAGGATCTTAACTGGGGAGATAACAGTAATCAAATTTTTATTTGAAAGGGTCACTCTACCTATAATATAGATAATGGATTGAAGGATGCCTAGAGTAGGTCCAGGAGTATCAGCTTCAATGGTATTCTTATAGCCCAGGCTTGTGGCACTGGAGATGGAAAAAATGGATTTAAGAATTAAGAGGTTCACCTAACTCCCATTAGGATGACTACTATCAAATAATTAGAAAACTGTAAGTGTTGGAGAGGATACGAAGAAATTGGAACCCTGTGCACTGTTGGTGGGAGTGTAAAATGGGGCAATCGCTATGGGAAACAGTACAGTTGTTCTTCAAGAAATTGAAAATAGAATTACTGTACGATTTAGCATTTCTACATCTGGGTGTACACCTCAAAGAGTTGAAAGCTGGGGCTCAAAGAGAGATTTGTGCACCCATGGTCATAGCATCATTATTCTCGATAGCCAAAAGGGAGAAGCAACCCAGGCATCCAGCAACAGATAAATGGATACACAAAATGTAGTATATACACACAATGGAATATTACTGGGCCTTAAAAAGGAAGGGAATTATGACACATGCCACTATAGAGTTGAACCATGAGGACGTTATGCTAAGTGAAATAAACCAGTCACCAAAGGACAAATATTGTATGGTTCTGCTTATATGAGGTACCTCGAGTAGTCAAATTCATAGAGATGGTAGAAGAGTGGCTGCCAGTGCTAGGGGAGGGAAGGAATGGGGAGTTATTGTTTAATGGGAACAGAGTTTTCGTTTGGCAAGATAAAAGTGTTCTGGGGATTGGTTGCATAACAATGTGGATAGTCTTACTAGTGAACTTAAAAAAAAGAAGTTGGCAAGTTTTGTGTTATATATGCTCAACCACAATTTAAAAATTTCATTAAAAAAAGAATTAAGAGATATAATGGAAATAATCTGATCATGGGTTGGATATAAGTGATTAAGAGGAACATTGAGGATAGCTCTTAGGTTTCTGACTTGCAAAATGCCTAAAAAGTGGTGTTACTCACTGATTTAGCAGACAAGATTATGGGACCCAAATAATAAGTGCTGTCTTACACATTTTTTTTAATTAAAAAAATATTTTTTAACATTTATTTATTTTTGAGAGACAGAGGCAGAGCATGAGCAGGGGAGGGGGAGAGAGAGAGAGAGATACAAAATTCAAAGCAGGCTCCAGGCTCCAAGCTGTCAGCACAGAGCCTGACTCAGGGCTTGAACTCACAAACGTGAGATCATGACCTGAGCCGAAGTCGGACACTCAACCGGCTGAGCCACCTAGTTGCCCCTTACACATTTTTGCTTTGAGATAGAGTTGAGACGTTCACATGGTAACATGGAGGAGGCATCTGGATCTATGTTGGATCTATGCTGCTTAGAGGAACAGCATAGAGTTGAGTCACCAAAGTACACATGAATGAGAATGTGGGCAGGAGGTTAAAGGAATGGAAGCCAATCCTCATCAATTAATATGGAGGTTATTTAAAGGTTGGGTGGGAACAAACTGGGGGTTGATGGAGGGAGGAAGATGGGTGGGACATGGGCTAGATGGGTTATGGATACTAAGGAGGCACTGGATTTGATGAGCATCGGATGTTGTATGTAAGTGATGAATCACTGAATTCTACTCCTGAAACCAATACTGCACTGTATGTTAACTAAAATAAATAAAGAAAACAACAACAACAACAGAAATAAAGGTTGCAGGGTGGGGGGGAGATGAAAGATGAGCTACGTAAAGAGAGAAAAGGATTCCAGAGATATTTGTGAGGTAGAATTACACAAATATATGGACTGATTGGTGAGGGGGGTATCTATTAGAGGGTCATGGTTAACCCCTTCAGGTTCTTAATTTTGGGAATTGGGTAGATGGTGATGTCATTAATGAAACCCAGAATATTTAGGAGATATAAAGGAAGTATAAAGACATCCTAAGTTTTCAACCTGTCGAACATGAGGTATTTATGGACAAAATCAAAGTTGAGCATGTAATAGGCAGCCCGATAATGAGTCTGGATCTCTGTCACAAGCTCTGTCCTAGGGAGCTAGATCTGGAAATCAACAGCATAGAGGTGATAGTGGAAGCTGTAAGAATGAGCAGAAAAGACCAAGGAACAGGCACAATAGAAAATAAGAAGGCTGAATACAGATCAGTCAGAGAAAGATGAAACCCAAAAGGAACATCAAAGTAGAGGAGAAGTGGGAAAATATTGTTACAGAATCCAAGTTTAAGAAGGCAGGAGGTATGAACTATGACACTTTGTACAGCAAGGCTACTGAGATTAGGGCTGAGAAATACCACTGGACTGGTCAGTAAAGAAGTCCTTGATTGACCTGAATAATAGTTTCTGGAAAGTGGTTGAAAGACAGGAAGAATTTTGAGTGGAGTGAATTGGCAGTAAAGAAATGGATTATACTTTCTAAAGGTTGGCCAGAAGAAGAGGGGAGAGTGAAGGAATGGGCTAAAGGAAGACGGTGAACTGAAGGAAGGTTCTTATTAACTGGAAAGTGGTGAGAAAATCTATAGACTGGAAGGAAGAAAGTACTGAAAACAAAGGTTCAAAAATACAGGAGGAAAAGGCATGGGGGACCCCCAAAGAATATGAAAAAAGACAAAATTGATGCACAGAAAAAGGAATGTCTAGTTCTCAAGCATGTGAGGGAATGAGGTCAGAATAAGCATGGCTATGGACGTATTTGGTGACAGTGAGGAGGAGGGAGGGGGAGGTTGAGGAGGTTCATGCCTGATTGCCTCTATTTTACTGTAAAATGAGAGACAGCTTCATTTCCTGAGAGCAGCAAATAGGGAATGGAGTCAGGGACTCTAAGATAGCGATGAAATCTTGAAATATGAAGGCAAAGAGGAAGTTCACTAGCTTAGGCTAAAGAACTGCTGGGTGGTACGAACAGAGTTTGGGAACCATAAATACAGTTGATACGATAGTGTAATCTCTTTTGAAAGTGATCCCTGGTCTGGGTAGAAGAACATGGAAGGCAGATGGTGCATGAATTAAGGAAGTTGAAGGGCAAGTGCAAAGAAAAAGGTTAAGTGGTGAATGTGCTAGTAAATGAGGGGTTGAAGTAATAATTTGTTGAATCAATCCTGGAAGAAGGAAATGAAGCCAAGAGGGTTGAAAATGAGAAGTCAAGCCACATGAGATCTGAATGAAATCTGAAAGCAAAGATATTCAGAGTTAGAGATTTAAGAGTACCAGGCAAAGAAAAAGATCATGGCTAGGAGAAGGCATTGAGTAAAACATGGTTAAAAGTCATTGAAAGTTAAAAAAAATAAATAAGACGTGGGCTTATTTTTATCATGATTTACCATGACAAATAAAATGAGGTGAAATCTTTGTGAGTAGTGACCAGCCAGGGCTGGGGTAGCAGAAGATATGCTTAATGATGATTGATTATGAGAAATTTTCCCCTTAGTAAAGAGCATTTGCTCGCTCATTTATTTTTGTGCATGCTTATTTACATAAAGGGAATGGGCTGTCTGGGTTTTTCCATTTCCAAAGTCAAATAAATCCCTAGGAGCTGGAGAAAAAGCAACACAGATGTGATTGCTACTTTAAATAATGAATTTTCCCTCAATGCCACCAAATTGCAAATGAGTCACAATACACTCATGATTATTTCCTTAATGAAAATGTGACCTTAAGACATTCCCAGCAACATAGTAAACTTCTGTTTGTTGGTACAACAGGCTTTTCATTAACTTTTTCACACATGCCACACACAGGATCCATTTTCTGTTTATCAAAGCTTTATATTTGAATCTCTCCTAAGTTTTATATATGGACTTGGAGAGTTTTCCTTTTCAGCGTCTAAGAGAGTGGAAGGCTCTCCCTTCCAGTTCTCGAAGCACCAAAGCCACTAAAAGCAAGATGGATGACTGGAACAATTTGCAACCTCCCTGTAAAGTTCTCTTAGTGAAATACTATTACCTAACTAGCTCAGATTTAGTCTTTATGTTTTGTATTATCCCTGTTTGCTTACATTGAGAACAAAGTTGATAGAGGTGGAGAAAAGAGGTAAGAAGACTTAAAAAGTTTATGTAGCTTAGGCAAAGCCCATGAGGCTGAGCTGCATGGTTTCTATGACTCAGTTCTTTCACTTTTAGGTGATTTGTTAAGCATATCAGGTGTCGGGCTGTGCCTTGTAAATTATCCATCAAGAGTGTTCCAAATTATTTATGGTGCAGTTTTATTCTTCGTAGCTGTGTCTTAAATGGCTGCGTAGAAAAAGCCACAGCAAATTTACGTGAGCATGACTTCTGTCACCTGGTGAGGCACTGAGATGGCCAGGGCACTGTGAAACATGCATTTCTCAGGCTTCACTTTCAAGGGCCAGAAAATAGCCTGCTATTGTTTTCTTCTGTCTGGTTTCATGTTATACACTGTCAGTGATGCTTCTGTCAGAAAGTTAATTGTTCTGGTCTGGATCAAAGGGTTTGGTCAAACAGTATGGGTAGAAGAGACACTGAAGAGTCACTGAAACGTTGTTTGACAGAGCCAGAAGTGGGTAATGGGCGGGAATCAAGATCTCTCAGCTGACTCAGGGCTACCAAGGGGGCAGGTTAGCTCAGCACAGTCAGAGGGAAACTGTCCTCCTCCATGTCTCCCTAGGTATCAGTGGATCACGAATCTTTTCAAATGCATTCGTATTCCTTACGGACATACCAGTATTTCCCGAAACTGGCTACTACCCTTACCCGACCCCAGGCCACTGTTCAATGTCAAAGCATTTGGATCTGCTTTTAACCAACAACGCAGATTGTCTAAACCTTGAGTTCCTGACCTTTTTCCAGTGCAGTCCCTATCAAAATTTTTGCTGTGAGAAATCACAATTATAAAGGAGATTTGCAGATGTTAGAGTCCACCCACTGCTCTAGATATAAAAAGTTTTCCCTTGGTTGAAGAAGGTCATCAGAGAACTGTCTACCTCAATCCTTATTATTGGGGTCTTGTCAAAGTGTTTTAACTGAATTGCACTTTGGGATTGGAACTGCTTGTGGCTCCCAGTGCAGGTTGACATCAGCAACAGCTATTGACTATTGCCTTTACCATGGGATGTGTTTGAGGGCATTGCTCATCACATCCCACAAGGTCTCCTTTATGAGATCCCATGGGGGACATTGCTTTTAGGTCTCAGTACCAGAAAAAAACCATGTTACTCCCAGGTAGTTGGTTTGTTTTCCTCTTAAAGGTGCAATTCATCTTGTAACATTATGTGTTTCCTCTTTGTCCTAACCATTAGAAAGTTAGAGCTGAATTGGGGACATAGTTCTAAAAAGTACAATGCTAATTTTATCCTTAGCTTTATTATATTCCCATCCAGTGTACCTTTTTTTATACTGACTCCTTCAAGCAGTTTATATCCTTTTGTGATTGAGGTGTTAAGAACTAAGTGAAATTCTCTCTAATGTGAAGAAATTATGGTACACGGTCTCAAGTGTTTGCAAGTAAAATAGAAAAAAGTAAAAAACAGCTGCTGATGTTCAAAGAAAACGAAAGAACCCACAAGTGGAATTGGCTCAGTTCAAAGTGTTTGTCTCTTGGAAAGAATGTGTGCTGTGCAGCTTTGTGTTATTTATTTATTTATTTATTTATTTATTTATTTATTGTCATTTAAGTCAAGAAAAAATGGCTAGATTCTGTGCTCCTTGGAGTGTGTTCTATAGGGCATTAGTTCTTAAAGGATTCTATGTTCAAATATGCTTGGGGCCCTCAAGGAATATACTTATTTAGCTTTTTAAAAGCCTAAACTGCAGAATTTCTAGAAGTTCTTAGCATACATTCATTATGGATCTTCAGGAGGCAGCTTATGTGATGCAGAGTTCTAAATTTACTTCACCCTTTATTTTTCTTGGAGCCTCTTCAAGAGCTTATCTTCTCTGAGAAATGCTACAGTGGAATATTATTATTATTATTATTATCATCACCATCATTATTATTATTAGGAAGGACTTTGTTTTCTCTTAAAAAGTATAGGGCAGAGTCTTAGCTATCCATTGCTAGTACTCTTTAAAATTTTTTTTTAATGTTTATTTATTTTTGAATGAGAGAGAGAGAGGGACACAGAGTGTGAGCAGGGGAGGGGCAGAGAAGGAGGAAGACACAGAATCCAAAGCAGGCTCCAGGGTCTGAGATGTCAGCACAGAGCCCGACACAGGGCTTGAACCCAGGACCATGAGGTCATGACCTTAACCGACTGAGCCATCCAGGCGCCCCTCCTTGCTTGTATTCTTAATTTCTTATTTAAAATTTAAAGTGACTAAGTCACTTTAAAGTGACTAATTTAATGTGCACTAAGAACATAAGCAACGCAGACATTTATAAACCATGTATGGTATTTTGTGGGTATATTTAGCAGGGTCCTTCATATTTAGGTTATTCCTTCTTAACGTTTAAGATTCTTAACTATAGAATCATGTGATGTTGAGTTGGAGTCCTTAGCAACATTCTGATTTAATGTCATAGTTACACTTCAGGAAGGCACAGTAGTGAAGTGGTTGGAATTTGGAATGAGACATAGTTTCAGTTTATGTCTCTATTACTTAGTAGATATGTGACTTTCTAGATCTGTGACCCTGGAAAAGTTACTTAAATTCTATCAGCCTTAGTGTCTTTGTCTGTAATGTGGGGGTTACAGTGTATCCGTCTCATAGATTTGCTGTGGGGATTAAATTAATTTGTGTGTTTGTGCCTGTGTATAGCATCTAGCACAGTGGTTTTCATGTAATAATTACCTAATAAACAGTAACTATTATAATTTTTCTTTAGTTAGCAAATATTTATTGAGCAACTGCCAGGTAATGGGTACTGTGTTGTATATATGGTTGTAAATACAAATGAGGCACAGTCCCTGCCTTTGAAGAACACAGTCGAGTAGACAAATGACAGTTACATAAAGGTGTAGAGTGAAGAGGTTATGAATTAATGATAAATATAAACATAGAGTGGAGTCATAGAAGAGAGAACTGTCAGTTCTTTCGGGACAAGGTGGAAAGGTGGCTTACATGAGGATCCCTAGTAAATGCTACACTGGAAATTAAAAGGTGATTAGGTGTTTTCCAGGGAGAGGACAGCGAGGCCAGGGCTGCTGGTGAGAGGGCTTCCAAACTGACTTGTGAGAATGAACAGAGGAAGAGTAAATTCGGGAAACTACAGGAGCTCAGAATAGCTGTGAATGACACCTGTAGGCAGAGGTGTGAAACAGCGTGGCCAAGGTTGGCAGTGGCTAGATCATGAGGATCTTGGATCCCAAACGGAAGTGTTTACAAATTATGCTGTAAGGTTGAGGCATTGAGGCATTTCAGCAGGGGAGTCACCGTATCAGGATTGTTTTAGGTCAGTACTAGTCCATTTGCAGTCAGTGTACTTGCTGCATTAATATCACCTGGGAGCTTTACTAGAAATGTCAATTCTCAGGCCCCACACAGAGCTACTGAATCAGTCTCAGCAATTTATGTTCTGGCAAGCTCCGTAGATGATTTTTTTTTTTTGTAACATTAAAGTTGGAGAAGCACTGTTTTAGATGGATCACTCTCTGTACTTTACAGAGGATGGACTGGACAGTCTCCAGTTAGAAGCAGAGAGATTAATGAGTGAAGAGCCATTGTCTTCAATGGAATGATGGCAAGGTCTGAACTTAATCAGGTGTGGAGAAAAAAGAAGAAGAAACAAACAGTAGAAATATCAATAAAGTTTATTTTATGGAACCTTAGTCATTGCCTGGGTATTGTATTAGGAAAAGGGATGATTCAGGGATAACTCCTAAATAAAACTCTTGTTTTATTTAGGATGTGATATTATGCATGGAAATAGAGAATATAGGAAGAGTATAAGGGGTTTTTGTTTGTCTTGTTTTGTTTTTGGCAGTGAGAGGGCTAAATTATAATGAGTTTTGTTTCTAGTATATTAGAAATGCCTGTAAGACATCCAGACAAAAGTGTACTATTGGCTTTTAGATACAAGGGCCCAGTGCTGAGGGATGATGTCTTGACCAGTGTCAAGACTTTTGTGTTAATGGATTTGGGGCTCACGAATATCAAAGGATGGCTGAAGAAGCAGGAATGAATGAAATTGGAAAGTATAGAAATTGGGTAACAGCAGACGTATTAGTGGGCTTTTCTTGTAAGGCTGTTTATCTCTCTGATCTCATCTCACACCATTTGCTGTTAGCAAGGTACATACCAGTCAAACTAAAGCACTTGATGTTCACTGAACACACGTGCTATCTTAACCTTTATTGTGCATACTGTTCCCTCTGTCATGAACATTCCTTGCCTCATTCCTTGTTTAGCTCTCTGCATCTAGCAAATGCCTACTGATCCTTCAAGACCCACCTCCAGAATGATCCTCTATCCAGGAAAATTACCCCTTCTAGATGTTTGCTTAGGGTTACTACATGAGTAAAATGGATTCTTTGCTTGTTTCTTTTGTGCTTAGGTCCTGATGCTAACGTCTATGTCTGTTAAACATTTCACCCGTCCCTGGCAGGATGCCTGACACATAGCAGGTGTTCAATAGCTGAGTGTTGGATGAATAGTGAAAGAAGGATCAGAGGGAGAAGAGTTTTCAGAGGGCCAAGAAAGCAAAGTGTTAGAGGTAGGAGTGTGAGGAGGGAGTGATGGCATAGAAACCAGTGATGGAAGTTTCTAGAATGGAGGGGTCAGTAGTCTTAAAAACTTCCAGGAAATCTTGTAACATTAAGACTGAAATGGCCATGGGATTTAACAATCAGGTCAGTGGTGCCCTTTTCCAGAATAGTCTGATGGAGTGAGCTCTCATAAGAAATCAGACTGCAGGGGTGCCTGGGTGGCTTAGGCAGTTAAACATCAGACTCTTGGTTTTGGCTCAGGTCATGATCTCACAGTTTGTGAGTTTGAGCCCTACATCTGGCTCTGCACTGACAGCACAGAGCCTGCTTGCAATTCTCTCTATCCTTCTCTTTCTGCCCCTCCCCCACTTTCAAAATAAATGCTCCCTCTCTCTTTCAAAATAAATAAATAGGGGCGTCTGGGTGGCTCAGTCGGTTGAGCGTCCGACTTCGGCTCAGGTCATGATCTCGCGGTCCGTGAGTTCGAGCCCCTCATTGGGCTCTGTGCTGACAGCTCAGAGCCTGGAGCCTGTTTTGGATTCTGTGTCTCCCTCTCTCTCTGACCCTCCCTTCTTCATGCTCTCTCTCTGTCTCAAAAATAGTTAAATGTTAAAAAAAATTCAAAATAAATATATAAACTAAAAAAAAAAAAAAGAAAAAAAAGAAATGTTTGTAGTATGTGAGGAACAGCTGATAAGTAAAAGAGAGGAACCCAAGACTATAAGTAACTGGCCCAGGATAGAAAGGATGGAAGGAGAAGACATGTGGCCAAAAGAAGATTCTTTGAAGTGACAGATGATTTAACATATATGTGCTGTTGAATAAAGGTCTGGTGTAATTAGGAATCTAAAGTAAAGGAGGAAGAGAAAGAATGATAAGGGAACCAGATTCCAGTTTGAGGAAGGGATCAAGCTTCACGAAGAAGGATTAATCTTAAGCTGGAAGAGGGCCTGGAAGGGAGTGGAGATGGGTGTGGACACAGACAAGTTTATAGGGGTGGGGAAGGGAGTTTGGAGAGTTGAGGATTGATAGCTTAATTTTCTCAGTGGAATATGGGACAAACTAGAAGTTCCTGTTTATGAACTCTGTGTGTGTGTGTGTGTGTGTGTGTGTGTGTGTGTGTGTGTGTGTGTTTAGGGTTGGTTTGGACAGGCTGGGTGTGCTCATAAAGGTTCTAAGTAGCCCTGTAAGACCTGACAGAGGGCCCTGACCAGAAACACGTTATTTTTTTTTTCTCAGAAAAGGAAGTCCTATCATTTTAAGGGTAATACTCTTTATGAATTGTAAGAGTTTATTGATTTTGATGAGAACTTTCCATTGAGTATGTAGGGAGTGCCATAAGGTCATTATTGATTTATGATATGATGCTCAAGAGACTATCACTGAGGAAAAAATAGGTATCCTTCCATAATTCAAGAAATGTTATTTGTCTCACTGTCAAGATATTTATATGCTATGTAAATGATCTGAACATTTAATAAAAATGTGATCGATGTAAGCTTCCCACATTACAAGAGGAAGAGGGAAGAATCCAACCATGTTATTACTTTGGTTGAGTTTGTCATATCCTGTAGTTAAATGTATTAGCAACCCATGCAGTGCTGCTTTGAATAAACTATTAATCAGTATAAAAGTATAAATATATGCACCTTGAAATCATGATTTTTTTGGTCCCAAGTGGCATCATAATATTAATCACTAACATCTTCCATAATGCCATAAATTATGCTATAAGCTTTCCTAAGGTAATCCCACATAAATGTCATAATAATAAAAGGAAACATTTAAGGCAGGAAATATTTAAGGCATATTTTATAGATGAGGAAATGGAGGCTTAAAAATAGGTAGCTTTCTTCTCTTTTGGCTTGCTATTCAAAGGAGGAGATGTAAAGTTCAGAAGGCCTGATATTTAGTAAGCTTAGAGTTCTGCATCTGAACTACAGTTTCACAGCTTTCCCAGTTTTCCAATTTTACAACATTGAATAACCTAGTTATAGAAGTTTAAATGTCCAGGCTAGCCTAGACTAGCCCCTGTGTTCATGTTGGACAAATACATGGCATAGTGCCTTCCCATTCCCCCTCTGTGTATGCTGCAGACATTGATGATCAGTCGTAGCGCACTTTTCTTGGAGCCCAGAGTTGGCCTCAAAGATCTTCATGAGATACTGCTCCAAGCAACCACTGCTAATTGATTTAACATCTCAGGCTAAAATACCCAATTATTTTGTGAGTCACAGCTGGTAGACTGGAATATAGGTTTGGAACCTCTGAGAAGCAGCAAGGATGGGATAAGACCAACAAGAGCTTTATTGGTGGAAATGCCTGTGCAGATAAAGAGGAAGGGAGAAGATGTAGGCAGGGAGAGCCTTCAGTCCACACTACAGGCTTGACATCTGCAAAAGGATGGAGGGAACAAAGGAGTGGATAAGTAGGGTCTCATATTGTAGCATAGTTCAGAGAAAGTCTCAGCCAGCATGATGAGTTTCTTAAGCCAAGGTGTTTCTTAGAAGACTCCTCCATTGGCAGGAATGGGCTGGCTCTCATACTTGCCCCCCCCTTACCATACTCGGTCACTGGCTATGAGGCAGGGGAAAGCATGGCCTCGAAGCTAGAAGCCACAGATCAACTATGCTCTCTAAGACAGGGTCCCTTGATAGAGATCTGAGTGCATACCTCCATGGCAGCCATAGCAAGTATCCCTACAAATGCCTTAGCTGATTCTTTATAGATCTGTTAGCAACTGTGATTTTGCTGCCAAAGCTGACAATTCACAAAGCCACTGAAGATTTCTGAGCAGGTAGATGAGAACTCTATTTCTCTTTCTTGAAGCTGTGGCTCACGTCTCTTGAGTTTTCAGGAGTTGTATGTGGGAGAAGTTCCTGTGTGTTTTGGAAGTCCTCGGCTCCTCCCCTCTGCGTTAGAGTCTGAGGAAGAAGGTTAAGTGCCAGCCACTTTTTTCTTCTTTTTCATTTGGCAACTAATCGTTGGTCTTATCACTTCATTCAGTTGGAAATTATGTTTCACTTCCACTTAGCAAAAGCCATCCTCTTTGTTACAAGGATTGTAAGATACTAACTCAATTTTTAAAGTAAAACATTGTTATGTACAGGGAATGTGTTTAAGATCTCCAAATGTTCCCTAAAATTACAAATATAGAAATGTTTACACTGCTCATTGGCTTTCTCCCAAGTTATATTTTCACTGAAAGACATATGCATTTATTTTTCTTATGTGACAGGCACTTTTTTTTTTTCTGAACAAGGAATCACAGATTCTGCCACATCAAGAGTCACTAAGAATAAGTAGCAACTCAGCAAAGCCGCTTGGCTGGCAAATAGGTTTATTCACTAGCTAAGTGAATTGGTCCTGTGTAGTGCTCTCAGAGCATGTGGGACTCAATGTACTCCTATAAAATGACACCTTACCACACTTTTAACCATGACAACAACCACAGCTATTACTTACCATTTATTTATTGCTCATTGCCAAGGCACTGCATCTGAAATATATTGATGCCAGCTATTTACAACAACCCTGTGAGAAAGATGGTACTATTTATCCTCTTTTACAGAGAAGTAGAAGAAAAAGGATCAGAGAGAGATTAATGAGGTTACAGTTAGTGAGGGGTAGAACTAATATTTAAAGCAACCCACTCCTTGGCTCCAAATTCCAAATTCCTCTTTTTTAAAATATTTATTTATTATTTTTGAGAGAAAGAGAGAGCACGTGTGTGGGGGAAGTAATTAGACAGACAGAGACAGAAGATCTGAAGCAGGACCAGCACTGACAGCAGAGAGCCTGATGTGGGGCTCAAACTCACAAACCGTGAGATCATGACCTGAACTAAAGTTAGATGCTTAATGGACTGAGCCACCAAGGTGCCCTCCAAGCTCTTAATTATTATTTAGGTTATTCATAATGAGCCAGAAGTTGTAGGTCAAATCACTTCAGACTAGCCATCTGCTACATACAATATTATATCCCCCTCTCCTCAGTTTGATCAGATTTGCCTTTACGGCTGGATGCAAATATCATATAGAACACATGAAGTTAGTAAGGCAGCCTCTATCTAAATACTGTAATTGTGCCTCACAACTTAAGGTTAGCCCAAGAAAAAGGAGCTTTGTAAAGGACTGTTCTAAGGCACATTAAAAATAGAGAACAGTTTCTTGTTTATCTCTTCTCATAGTCATCTTGGGGCTGAGGATTGTGTTATATAAGCTATAAGTGAGCAGAGGCCATGTCTAGCTCATCCCCAGCTCCTAGCACCATGCCTGGAATATAAAGGAAGCTCCATTCAGATAATGCACCGAGAATTGCTGGCACACTGCTGAGAAAATGTGATTGTTCATTTAATAGAAGATCATAGGCAGGAAAAGAATATTGTAAGTTCATTTAAATGAAGATGGAAAAATATCTAGAATGACTGTATCCTAAGTCGCATCAGTAGTCTACTCTTCTTTGAGGTCAAGGGTGGTGCTTTGTGGATCTTATTTTCCTAAAGGACACAAAAAGGGGCAATTGGCTTAGCCATTGAGAAGGGAAAATGAAAAGGAACATCTGACTGCTATTTTTTTTAATGCCTTATTACAAGTCCTGGAAAAATGTGTATAGCAGATCAAAACAGCCAGGTGTTTGGATAACAGCCCTCTGGGGCCAGCTGGCAGAGGGCAACTGGTCATCAGAGTAAATGGAAAAAACATCCTCTAAAAAATGAAGAGTTAGCCCAAGAGAGGACACAGAAAAGCACCCAGTGTGGGGGAGGCTATAAACAGATCATAAATTATGTGGATGAAAGAGCATTGAAGGAGCACGTTTTAGAAGGTGCTGGGGTCTAATAAAAGGTCTCTAATCAGCAGAGGCAACCGTCCAGCTAGGGATGTCAATTGAACCTTCAGATGTTGGTGGATCGGAAGACACGCAAAGCATTCAAGAGGGAGAGCAACTCACTTCAGTGCATGCTCTGATGACAACCACCAACCCCAGTGGTCTAAATTACAAGGCAGGTCTCTCCACCTTGAGCGCAGGGGATGAAAACTACTAAATTTCAACAAATACAATGTAACTAATGGCCTTATGAGGAAGTAATTCAACAAATATGTCTTGGATTTTGAACTTGTCGTTTAGTAAAATTAGGGACTATATTTAAAAGGAAGAAATTCAAATTATTGCTGTGGTCTCCCTATTCTCCACCCCCTTCAGTCTTCTCTGACCCCACTTATGTCTATGTTATCATAGAAAACAACTAACATTGTTTGGCACTTGCTACTTATAAACACTGTTATAAGTATTTTCCATAAATTAACTTGTTCATTTTCACAATAGCTCTCTAAGGTGACACTGTTATTATCCCTATTTTATAGATGAGGAAACTGAGTCATAGAGAGGTTATTGATAAAGGAAAAAAGGACACCTAAACCCAATAGGGTAAGAGAACATAGTCCCACCATTGTTAAAATAAGCTTCTGGTTATGGTAACTGAGAGCCAGAGATGAAAGGTAAGAAGGGCAGACAGGAATGGGAGAAGATTTTTGCAAATGGCATAATGGATAAAGGGTTAGTACCCAAAATCTATAAAGAACTTATCAAACTCAACACCCAAAAACCAAATAATACAGTGAAGAAATGGGCAGAAAACATGGATAGTTACTTTTCCAAAGAAGACATCCAGATGGCTAACAGACATGTGAAAAGATGCTCCACATCACTCATCATCAGGGAAATACAAATCAAGATCACAATGAGATACCACCTCACCTGTCAGAATGACTAAAATTAATTCAGGAAAAAAACAAATGTTGGTGAGGATGCGGAGAAAAGGGAACACTTTTGGTGGGAATGCAAACTGGTCCAGGCACTCTGGAAAACAGTATGGAGGTTCCTCAAAAAATTAAAAATAGAACTACCCTACAAGCCAGCAGTTGCACCGCATGGTATTTTTCCAAGTGATACAAAAATTCTGATGCCAAGGGGCACATGCACCCCAATTTTTATAGCAGGGCTATTGACTAATGAATGGATAAAGAAGAGGTGGTGTGTGTATATATGTGTGTGTACACATACACACACACACACACACACACACACACACACACACACACACACAATGGAGTATTACCCAGCTATCAAAAAGAATGAAATCTGGCCATTTGTGACAACATGGATGGAACTAGAGTGCATTATCCTAAGTGAAATAAGTCAGTCAGAGGAAGATACATATCATATGATATCAGTGCTATGTGGAATTTCAGAAACAAAACAGATGAATATAGGGGAAGGGAAGGAAAAATAAGGTAAAAACAGGGAGGCAAACCGTAAGAGACTCTTAAATACAGAGAACAAAGAGGGTTGCTGGAGGGGAGGTGGGCCAAGGGGATGGGCTAAATGGGTGATGAGCATTAAGGAGAGCACATGTTGGGATGAGCATTGGGCATTACATGTAACTGATGAATCACTGGGTTCTACTGAAACCAATACTATATGTTAACTAACTTCAATTTAAATAAATTAAAAAGTATAACATTTGAAAATTTATAAAATTATAAATATAAAGTAAGTATATATATATACACATATATATATACATATACATATATATACATATATACATATATATATACATATATATATATATACATATATATATGTGTGTGTGTGTATATATATATATGAAAGAAAAGGTCAGACAGGAGAAATTGGCAAGAAACTAGAGAAACAATCTTTAAAAAAATTTTTTTTAAAACAACGTTTGTGTGTTTTGATAGAGAGTGAGCATACACCAGTGGGGAAGGGGCAGAGAGAGAGAGGGAGAGAGAATCTCAAGCAGGCTCTGCACTGTCAGCACAGAGCCCAATGTGGGGCTTGAACTCATGACCTGTGAGATCAGGACCTGAGCTGAGATGAAGAGTTAGATGCTTAACAGGCTAAGCCACCCAGGCGCCCTGAGAAACCACCTTTTTAAGGGGCAAGAAGACCAGTCTTAAAAGAAGAAAGATAAGAACTAGGCCCAAAGTCTATAAAATGAGACCAATATTTACTTACTAAAGGGACTTGAAAGCTGAAGGAAAATCTCTAAATTTTAGAAATAAAACCCATCTGGTCATGCTCAAGTCAGCCCAGTAATTACAAACCTTGGAAAGGCATTGGGGAGAAGGGAGTGCAAGAGAGGGCAAGAGAGCACAGGCGGGGGTGTGCAGAAGGCAGAAGAGCTGTGCTGTTGCCTGTATAGTGCTGGCCATCTGTCACCGTCCTTAAACCCTAAGGGCTTTGGCTTCCACACCCTCTCTCATCTTCTGTGGGGTCCTCGGAGAGAAATTAACCGGGCTCCCACTCCCCTGGCACAGCAGTCTGTTGTTACACATATGTTCAAATTGAGACCCTGTCTTCTATGAGAAACTGTTTTTCTTTTATGCATATGTAAGCCGAATCAGCTTAACCAACCACTAGAGGTCCAAGGCCATTCCTAGCAGGTGTCTTTCTCCACCCCCGCCCTCCCCTGTCCATCTCCCCAGCTTCTGCTGTTGCCTTCAAAGCAGGTGCCCTAGCCTTAGTCTTATAAATGGAAAGTGTCCACATATAAGGCCTCTCTCTGCCTCACGATTCTCCACCTCAGTCACAGCAAGAGTCGCTACTGCCAAGAACTGGGCCAGCAAAAATACAAAGATGTTTTTCAATGAGGCAAAAATATGCAAACAAACTGGTTTGAAGGGAGGTGCAAGGCAAATTGAGAGTCTGAGCTCTTGACCTAGGGCAGAGGGAGGAAGCTCAGAAATCAATGTGCTTGTGGCTCAGAAGTAGGCATGTAGGGACTCCATTGATTTCAGTATCCTATGTGAGTCTAAAAGGAAAAAAAATAAAACACGAATACTCCAAACTTTATCAGATTGCACTCCTCAAAACAAAAGTTTGGATTAAAATTTCTCTGATTTCATCAGATGTCTGATATTGTTTATTTGAAGTCTTCATGTAATAAATATGGAAGAAGTTATCTCTTCTTCTAATTTCCTCTGCTTTGGTTGCAACTTCAGGTGTGCCTAGTCCCTGGGGACGCAGCCCCTCTTCTACTGTGGTGAGACAGTTGCCTCCTGGCCTATGTTTCTACATCTCAAGGGTTACTATCTCTTTTGTGAGGAGCTAATCTCCCAAACCGTCATGTTGAGGGTATGAGATGGGTGCAGACAGTAAACTTCCTGAGAAGAGAGAGGGTCAAAAGTACCTCACCCAGTTGGAAGACGTAGCCAACTGGGGCAGGCAGAAGTGTGTGTGTGTGTGTGTGTGTGTGTGTGTGTGTGTGTGTGTGTCCGCCTGTGTGTGTGTGTGTGTGTGCCTGTGCATATCTATGTTTGTGTGTGTTTATGCATGGACACATCAATCTGCTGGCAACATCTGTCTTGTCAGTTTATCAGGCAAATCTTCAGGATTAACTGACTGGAGACCTCTTTTTAGAGTAGACTTGCTTCTTTGTTTTTTTTTTAATGTATTGTTAGACACAGGTGTATGTACAGGGTTTGGTCCGACAGTGGTTCTCTGCACTGGCTGTATATTGCCATTACCTGGGGAGCTTTCAAACTACCAGAATGTGTGGGAGAGTCTGCTTTAATTGGTCTGGGTGTGGTTTGTGCAGCAGGACTTTTAAAAGCTCTCCAGATGATTCTAATTTGCAGACAAGACAGCACCAAAAGTGTAGAGCTCCTTCCTAATGAGAACCTTAAAGAGGATTCCTTAGGCTAAGGGGCCAGATGAAAGGACATGTTATGATGATATCATTAGTTGTAAAGAGGAAAAGATACTGCAAGTAAATATTTAAATGCAGGTCTTTCTGTTTACAAAACAGCAGGACCAAAAGCTCTGAAGTAGTAGGGGAAGCCACAGAAAACACTCGATCTCTTCCAGTTGTATTCTTGCAAATGCATTTATGTCAAAGTATATTATGGCCCCTTTCTCTTAAATACTAGGAGAGGCTCAGGAAGCCTGGAGTCCAGAGGTACAGCTCTATTAGCAACATGTCCACTTATTCTCCCTGGAGTTCAAGCAACAGAATAATCTCTACAAACAAAACCACTGCTTTCAGCGCACATCAAGATAGACACCCAAGCCAAGCTGTCTAGATCTGTCACCCCCAATTTCCAGGTGAACAGACTGTGAAACCAGAAAATTATGCCACAGGGGGTTTGGAAAAGAGAATGGCAGTCAGGTTTGCATTGTCTTTCTGCATCGCAGACACTCAGGCAACTTTCCATGACGTGATTAGATTTCAGTCAAGGAATTTCCTTCCTTATAATTTTATCAAACACTGTCAAGGATAACACACCTTTGCTGAGCACAGCTGTGTACCAGGCATTCTGCTAAGGACATTAAATGGATTATCTATCTCATTTCTTTCACATCCTCTACAGGAAGTAGATGGCTGTTTTCTTCATTTTACGGGTGAAGAAACTGAGACTTAATGTGGCCTTATGACGTGGTCATTATCTTGTGTCTAGTAAATGATAGAGCAAGGATTTAAATCTAGATCTGTGACTTCAAAAGCCATGCTTTTATTACTGAGTTACTGCCCTTGGTTTATAGACTTCCAGAATAAAGCATTCCAATTTTCCTTGTTTTTCAGTCCCTTGGCTTATCCCTTTCTAAATCTGAATCCTAGTAATCGTACAGATGAGCAATTTTTTGTTGTTGATTTATTTAAAAATGAATCTTTCTCTAAGAGTTTGCCGATGCATACGTGTACTCAAACAATAGCTGACTTTATCACTGGGGATTGAGATGTTTCTGTATGCAATCTGATTAATCACAAGAAGGGAACAACAGCAATAAAAATTAAAGAGCTGCTGAATATGCTCATGTGCTGACTCATGCCATTGGTGCTGCTATTTTGTCAACATTGAAACTGGATTTTATACTTTATACTGTTCCTTTTCTGTTTGAGCTAATGGTTGTGATAGCATTTTGCTCAATCTGCCAGAGATACTTGAAAATCTTCCCAAAGTTATTAGTAAGTAATGCAAAACAGAGCCAGTCAGGGTTTCTCTGTCTACCAATTCATGGATTCATCGAATGAAGATATGAGGCATGAGGATACCTGAGTTTTTCTAACATTGGCTGTATACCACAAAGTAATAAACAGAGAGGACAGGAGGACAACAAATGAAGGTTCTGTTAAATTGCATTTGATGTGTCTATATAAGGGTCCCCATGTACATGTCTTCTACTAACTTCTATCCTGCACATTAATGTGATGCCTAGACTGAGAAATCTTGTCATTTCAGTGTAAGCTGAGCCTTGGGTTTACTGCCTAAGCTTGCCATGTTCTTCTGAGGGCCTAGATGGGATGGCTCTTCTGTCACAGTGGTGTGTATCTGGCCATTATAGAATGGTCAGGGACTCTTTCCTGGGTCTCTGCACTTGAACTCACAGTGTCAGCAGGTGAAGGCTGTCCATGTGAATTTATGGAATCTCTAGCACATCTAAAATCCGTTTCAACCTACCTCCTCAGGGTCTTTTGAGGCGAGAAAGCCTAGCATAAATAAATCTGAAAGATCAGTTTATTTCCTTTTGAGTCTTGTATTCCTCTGATGCCAAGATCAATTTTTTTTAACCTCCTCAAATAAAGCAGGTGGCAGAAAGTCTTTTTATGCTGTTGGGCTCTTCTAATTTCTGGGCTCAAGATTCGACTGGACTTGAGAAGGTGAGGAGAAGAGGCGATGCTCAGTCTCATTCATTGGTTGGCAGAGCAGCCATGTGCCGCTCTCCTTGAACCATGGGCAAGAAGCATGTGGCTGAATGCTGGAGATGTCCTTTGATGGGGAGACCAGGTTTTGTTTCCTTCTGGTTATAATATATATCATAATTTATATAATGATATCTGTATAATTACATATATTACGCTATACTATAAGTTATCACTAAAATGAATTTTGGAAATAATGCAAAGATATGAGCAAAACCTAGAAAGAGGCTGTAGTGGTCAGAAGGACATTGTAGTGTTCACAGGGCACTCCACAGCTTGCTTGCCCTCCAGGCACTTGTTGGAATTGCACTTCCCCACGATTCCCTTGAATTAGGCGTGGCTTTATGACTGCTTTGGCCAGCCAGGTGCACATGGATGGGAAGCTGAAGCTCTGAAGGCCGAGTGTTGCAAGGCTTGCCTTTCTGCTCGCATGGTGGGTGCTGCTCCATCAGCCCTGGTCCCTGAGGAAATCTTCTTATGGTTCTGCTTGGGCTATGTAGAGAGAACAAGAAGTAATCCTTTGTTATTTGAAGCTACTGAATTTTGGGGTTATTTGGATTGGCAGCATAGTCTGATTGATAAGGAAATCATCATGTTAAAGCCTCCATTTTTTTTTAAATATGAAATTTATTGTCAAATTGGTTTCCATACAACACCCAGTGCTCATCCCAAAAGGTGCTTTCCTCAATACCCATCACCCACCCTCCACTCCCTCCCACCCCCCCATCAACCCTCGGTTCTCAGTTTTTAAGAGTCTTTTATGCTTTGGCTCTCTCCCATTCTAACCTCTTTTTTTTTCTTCCCCTCCCCCATGGACTTCTATTAAGTTTCTCTGTATGACTTATTTCACTTAGCATCACACTCTCCAGTTCCATCCACATTGCTACAAAAGGCCATATTTCATTCTTTCTCATTGCCACATAGTATTCCATTGTGTATATAAACCACAATTTCTTTATCCATTCATCAGTTGATGGACATTTAGGCTCTTTCCATAATTTGGCTGTTGTTGAAAGTGCTGCTATACACATTGGGGTACAAGTGCCCCTATGCATCAGCACTCCTGTATCCCTTGGGTAAATTCCTAGCAGTGCTATTGCTGGATCATAGGGTAGATCTATTTTTAATTTTTTTAGGACCCTCCACACTGTTTTCCAGAGCGGCTGCACCAGTTTGCATTCCCACCAACAGTGCAAGAGGGTTCCCGTTTCTCCACATCCTCTCCAGCATCTATAGTCTCCTGATTTGTTCATTTTAGCCACTCTGACCAGTGTGAGGTGGTATCTAAGTGTGGTTTTGATTTGTATTTCCCTGATGAGGAGCGACGTTGAGCATCTTTTCATGTGCCTGTTGGCCATCTGGATGTCTTCTTTAGAGAAGTGTCTATCATGTTTTCTGCCCATTTCTTCACTGGATTATTTGTTTTTTGGGTGTGGAGTTTGGTGAGCTCTTTATAGATTTTGGATAGTAGGCCTTTGTCTGGTATGTCATTTGCAAATATCTTTTCCCATTCTGTTGGTTGCCTTTTAGTTTTGTTGATTGTTTCCTTTGCTGTGCAGAAGATTTTTATCTTCATGAGGTCCCAATAATTCATTTTTGTAAAGCCTCCATGTTGAGAGGTAGTAGAAATATGACAAAGGAAATCGCTCAAGAGGAAAGGTCTTACAAATTTCTTGTTTGCTTGTTTTAACCTTAGGAATTGCTGGCCAGAAAATAGAGGAAAGGATTGAAAGACATTAAAATGTCCAGGCCAAGCCCTATAAAGCTCCTGTTTTTTTTTTAATGGAGTAAAATATATATAACATAACATTTCCATTTTTTATATGTACAGTTTAATGGCATTAAGTATATTCACACTGTTGTGCAGCTATAACCACCATCCATCTCTAGAACTTTTCATCATCCCAAACTGAAACTTTGTACCCATTAACCAATAACTCTGTTTCCTGTTGTAACCTCCTGGCAACCACCACTTTACTTTCTGTCTCTATGAAGTTGACTAGGTACCTCATATAAGTAGAATCATATAGTATGATTTTTGTATCTGGCTTATTTAAAGGGTCTTTTTTTTTTTTGTAAAAAGATTGCCTTCTAGTTTTTGCTAGCAATTCCTTTATCTGTCTAGCTATTTCCAAGACAGTCTTAGCTCAGAGAAGAGAGGAGTGGCAGGAATCTGCCGTAATCACTGACTCCGGCAGTGGGTTGAGGCGGCAGCATGCTTTCCAGGCCAGAGGTCAGTAACCTTTCCAAACTGGAATGCCAGAGTTCCAAGACCTGTGCTTCCCTTGGGTCAGGGGTCAGGGATGGTTTCCAACCCTGAGTGACCAAGTTCTGCCTCCTACTGATATGGGGAAGGCAGGTTGCCATATCCTAAAATCGAGGTAGAGAGCTTTGATTTCTTTCAGTTGTAATGATTGAGCGCAGTGACAGCAGGTGATTATAGCTTTCAAAAGGGGCTATGACAATGATGACAGGTCCCAAAGCCATGGAAAACCATCCTATGGACCATCAGAGAAAGAGGAGGGAGGCTTCTTTATCATTCTTTTCACTTAAAGAAAAGTTAAGTTGTGGGAAGTTGTCTGGGTCAGTCTTTTTACTTTTTGGCAATTGCTCTCCCCACCCTGCCCCAAGAATTGTACTTGTTAGAAATACATGGGCAATCCAGGGTGAACATTGGAGGGGCGAGGGATGGCCATGGGAGTAGACTCAGTGGCACTGATTTGAGGGCACATGGGCAGAGTGGTGAAATCTCTGTATTCTGGCCATATTGAGGTTTGGAAATCATCACAATCAAAGGTTTATTTTTTTAAAAAAGGGTCATAGGAAATTTCAATAATTGCCATAAAGATAATAAAGCTGTTCTCTAGTTTACATATCTCCCCAGAGGTATCATCTATGTGCCAGGCATTTAACTGGGTGCTGAGGATTCAGCAGAAACATAAACACACATGGTTTCCTCCTTCATGGAGCTCTCAGTGTAGGGAGCAGACAAATTTTAATCAATAAGTCAGTCAATAAGTATTTATTGAACCTGCATTATGTTCCAGACACTGGGGATACTCTAGGAAGCTAAGGAGACACAAATCATGTAAACAAAATGTCAAATTGTAACTCTAATAGGGGCTAGGAAAGAGAGGCGTTCTGTACTGTGGGAGCCTATAATCCGAGTTTAAAGTAGCCAGGAGAGCTTGCTTGGAGATCCAGGGCACAAAAGAGCTTCACCAGCTGAAACGGGACAAATGTGCACTTGAGGCAGAGGGAATGGCACTGCAAGGGCCTTGCGGGTGGGAGCTTGGGGAGAATGAGAATGAATGGAAGCCTTTCGTGGTTGGAGTGGGGAGAAGGGATTGGTGGACAAGGTAAGGCGGGCAGGGTAGGTGGGAGCCAGTCCAGAAAGGTATCCTTATAAAAGTGAGAGGAGAATGACCTGTTATTTTCCTTGTTAGGATGTGTGAATCTTTTCTTGGGACGCCTGGGTGGCTCAGTCAGTTGAGCATCCGACTTAGGCTCAGATCATGATCTCGCGGTTTGTGAGCTCGAGCCCCATGTTGGGCTCTCCGTTGTTGGTGCAGAGCCTGCCTTGGTTCCTCTGTTCCCCCTTCTCTGCTCCTCCCCCACTTGTACTCTCTCTCTCTCTCTCTCAAAAATTGATACACATTAAAAAAAAAAAAGAATGTGCATATCCTTTCTTTTCCTTCTCAGTATGGCATCATGATTAAGAAAGAGCATAGTTCCTAGAGCTAGACTGCCAGGGCTGGATCTCTGCTTTCCCACGTATAAGCTTTGTGACCAGAGAAAGGTGTAACATCTCTGCATCAGTTTCCTTATCTGTAAAATGGCAACTATAACAGTACCTACATCATAAGTTTGTCAGGAACATTAAACGAGTCTATATATGTAAAGTGTTTAGAACAATACCAGGCATGAATTAAAAGCACCACGTGAATAAGACCTATTATTATGGCCCTGTATTGTAGAGAACATCACTGTTCTCTACAGTCACCAACTGTTGTTCCCCAGTTACTTCATGAAGAAGAAACCCAAACCGAATTATATCCAGAACACATAAATGTTTGCATGATGAACAGAAAAAAACCTAAAACAAACTGTAGGTCTCTTCAGTGTCCATTTACAGTATAGAAAAATGCCTTTCTCAAGTAAATCACCTTAGAAAAGTGCTCTTTCAAAGCTGAGAGAATTAAAATACCTTCTACTTTGCCCAGTGTGTATTTGAGATTTTTGGAAGAACATATTATTCCTGATACTGATTCAGATGACACTTGGAACTGACTCAGGGCAGAACTTCCCTCAAATCCTTTCATCATTTTGCCATCGATGTAACTGAGTAATCTTAGACGGTAGAGTCAGAAGCAACCTTAGAGATCGGCTAGTCATTTGTTCCGGTTTAATTGGCTGTTGGTTTCTGCATGAAGTGATCACATTAGAAAATAAGAGCTGCCAGTTGAAGAATTTAATAGACAAGCAATTAATTTAACTGAGATGCTTCAGTGAAAATCATAAATACCATCTGCAGCTTCTCCTTTGGAAAGTGGTGATACATTTTTGCTGAAGTTTCCTTTCTCTTTTAAAAATCTATTTCTGAAAAATAAAAATAATAAGCAGCCTTTGTACCTATAGGTTTGGTAACGTCGTGAGTCATCAGGCCCTCCATGCGGACGATGCTGTATTATTAAACAAACTTTTATTGAAAGCTCACTATATCTGAGGCTTGTGATGGATGCATTTATATGATGCCTCATTTAATCCTCATGGTTATTATGTGGAGTCCTGGGTAGGTCTCGGGCCCCACTGGCCTTGGGTCCCATCTCACCCTTCCTGCGTTGTGTTCTGTATTGCAGAAGACTGACTCCAGCAGCTGCTATTCCTAGCGTTTCCTGTCCAGTGGTTCCTTCTTGGGTTTGGGCATTGGGAGGCACTGGTAGAGATGTTGGGTGGCAGTGGGGAGAGAAGTCAGGGTATTTCTTCCATTTCTCTGCCTTGGACTGTGCCTTCTCTATGGCTCTAGCTCCCATGGGTCTGTCTGGCCATGGTTCTAGCTTCCACTTGGTGGCTCTGCCTCTAGGTTCCACCAACATTATCCCTTCCCTTGGTCTCTCTAGCCAGGGGATGGTAGAACTTCCTCCCCTTACTCATCTCTGGATTGCCCCATTGCCTGCTGTTTGGCTTCCATATTCCATCACCTGTAAAATCAGTTCTCTGCATTAGAAATAAACCAATTTCTTCTCTCTTGTTTAGGCCCTAACTGATGGGGTTCAGTATAAATATACGTGTGTGTATGTGTGTGGAAACAAAGGACCATATAGGCTATATATCACAATTTTTTTTCTTTTTAAATTTAATTAAGTAATTAACTTATTTATTTAAGAGAGAGTATGCACAAGTGGGGGAGAGGGGCAGAGGGAGAGACAGAGAGAAAGAGAGAGAAAATCCCAAGCAAGCTCCACACTCAGTGCACAACCCGATGCGGGGCTTGATCCCATGAATCTGGGATCATAACCTGAACTGAAATCAAGAGTTGGATGCTCAACCGACTGAGCCACCCAGGTGCCCCAATATATATCACAATATTAAGCTCAATAGTATAAATCTACCAATGAAATCAAAGTCCTAGCACTTCTAAGTTCATATGTACCTTTTCTATTGTCATGTTATGGTACCTTCATAACTCTCTAGGAAAGGTAAACCCCTTTTTATAGAGGTGATCCCTCTTGGATCATCAGTATCATAATGGGGTTTGCCACAGCCCTGTTTTCGTTCAGTTGGATTGATGACTTATTGCGGGATGATTTTGAGGGTCAGTATCCTGCATGTGTCCAGAAATGGAATTATTAGGCCTTGAAGCAGCACATTAAAAAAAAAAGCCCTTTTATGTGACTACTAAAGCTTCGTTCCTTTGGGAGTCCTCAGTAGATCCATGGAGCCACCAAGCTCTGACCACTCTTGAGAACTTTATTCCTCATCTTGAGTTTAACTCAGAATCATGATATGGACACTCTTAAATTATTGGTAAGTCCCACATGTAAGATCAAAGGCTTTGGACTTTGCCATAATTTTAGACTTAATTTTTTAGACTGTTTATAGGAATAAATCACAGGCTAGAATGTATGTGGTCTGAAAACACTGAAGGATGCTTAGGATAGCAAAAATCAATAGGGCCCGACAGTATTTTTAGATTTCTAGAATATCCTTAAAGGGTAAGAATTTGTCCAGGGCCCGGCAAGGGGTGAGGTAATTAACCCCCTCAGATTCACCTGGGGTCAGGAGCAAGCCTTGAAGGGTGGTTCTCATACCTTGCATACCCCTGCCCTGCAATAGGGCTGGTCTATGTGCTGCCCTGAGGCGTGATCTCATGCCTGCCTTTTCTTACCTCATTGTCCTCACTTCTGCTGGTCCTCTCACCTGCACCCACACCGGCGCTGTTCAAATCCTCCCCATATATCTTTCACAGCCTGAGTGCCACTTGCTGTCCAATTCCTCCTAAGTAACTTGTTTTCCTTCAAACTCTTACGGTGTGCCTACTTCCCATGATCTTGTACTTCTTCATTTTACTGGGTTTTATTACGCTTTAATTTCTCCAATTGCGTTAGCCTTGTCTTTCCAAGTAGATCACAAACTCCTTAAGAGAAGAACTATTTCTTACTCTTGATCATCTGCCGCACTACCTCGTACAGAGCCAATACGTGTTGAATAATTGATTTGGTGTGAAAACTGCTTCAGTCTTCTAGCTCCCAGCCACTTAATCTACTTAGTTACCTTACTGCTGTCTTCTGTAGCCATTGGGCAGCCACTGCACAGTACAAGTTTTGAGCACTAACGTATTTCTTCCAGTCAAAAGAGAACCATGACAGAGTTCCAGACACGGTGGCGAGGAGAGAGGGAGAAAGAAAAAAGTGTATTTAGAAACCCAGCTTGTTCTCTGACCTCAAAGAACTTGTTTGCTGGAAGTTACTGAAAAACAAAGCTGCTCAGAACATTTATCAGTCTGTCTTCAGACCAGAACAATTATCAGTCCATCTTCAGACTCTGGGATGTCTTCAAACAACAATAGGAAATGACATATGCCAAGAAATTCTTGGTGGGACGTTTGGGTACAAAGGGTTTTCTTTCTTTCTTTTTTAATGTTTACCTGTTTATTTTTGAGAGAGAGAGAGAGAGAGAGAAAGAGAGAGAGGCAGAGATACAGGGAGACAGAGGATCTGAAGCAGGCTCCATGCTAGCAGCAGAGAGCCCTATGCAGGGCTTGAACTCACAAACCATGAGATCATGACCTGAGCCGAAACCGAGAGTTGGATGCTTAACTGACTGAGCCACCAGGTGCCCCCAAAAGGGTTTTGTGCTTTAAGAACATTAGCTTCTACATCCATATAAAAGACCAGAGGTCATGGTTGAGTAACTATTATTTACTGAGCTAAGAATGCTATGGTAACTTAAATCTATATGCTGGATTTTTCACCACAAATGTAGATCTAGGTATTCTAAATTACACTAAAAATGAGAAAACTGAGATCCAGAGTTTAAGTAACTTAAAAGAAAAAAGTCACCTCCTCCAAGAGGCCTTCCCTGGACCAGGATGGGCTAAGCACCGTTAGATTTCCCATAGCAACCTGTGGCTATCTTTATCATAGTGCCTACATATTATTTTATATAGTGAGTAGAAAGTAATATAATCATCTATTTTATAGATGTGTCTCCTCTGTTAGATTGCAGCCTCCTTGAGGATAAAGTTCAGCTTCTGAGTTTTCTCTGTGTTACATTTATACTCCCACTTTCATACATGTCATAGACCTTGGGGTTTTCCACCACAGAATGCCCTTCAGTTATTGAGAATAATTACCAGCTTTATTATACAGTCAGGGTTCCTCTGTGTGTCTTCCTTTTCTATGGAACAGAGCATTTAGGACATTTTCTTTCTTAGGAGACACCAGCCCCACTGCATTTTAGTGGCCAGAAAGGCTCTGTTTCCACAAGTTAGCATCAAAAGAGGATAGCTTATAGTCATAATTGCTCCCTGGGAGAAGGGTTGCCACGGACACTGGAGAACATTCACGGTTAATTTTATAGAACCATGGCTAATGGGACAAATCACTCAGCCATGGAGACTCCTCAAGCTCAAAAAGCATAGAGATGCAAAGAGGGAAGCAGGTCATGGGCTCTGCCCTGGGCTTCTGAGGGGGTCTTTGGCAAGGGGAAAGCAGGCAGATGTGACTCACCAGGTCAACTGTGGGTGGCATTGGACTCAGCTGTCACAGCTGGGCTGACATCAGCAGCAGGGGATTGACATCAGTGCAAAGACAGCATCAGCGAGCCAGGAGTGTGTGGTAGGGACAAGCAGGGTTTGAATACCCAGAGAAGAAAACCTTCTGTTGTGGGGGGGGGGGGGGGGGGGGGGGGGGGAGGGGGGAACTACCAAATAGCAGCGGTAAGCTGGGTTTTTTTTTTTTTTTTTTTTTTTTGCCATCCAAGGTCTAACTAGGCCCAGCTGACTTGGTGCTCGTCTAAGGAGGTGCTGTGATGTGTCCTAGATCACATGGAATATTAGAGGTGAGGGTGAGCGGTAAGACTCCCAGGCCGGTGCTCTCTCCATACACCATACAGAAAGGGAGACAAGAGCAGATTTTTACAAAAAGTTGTGAAATCAAGTTAGGAACAACCTGACCCTTGAACAGCCTGCTTCTCAAAGCACAAAAGGTCTTTTGGGTGTTTAGTGACTGCAGTGATTTGACATAGCAGCTTTTCATTACTTCCTGGAGGTGATTCTTACAGATTAAGCCAGAAAAAGATTGCCGTAGTGCAGTCATCATGCATGTGCTGATCTTTATTGATGTTAAGAAGCAAGAAAGAGATTTAAGTGGGAACCCTTCCTGTGCAGGCAATACTCTGCCTTACAAACAGGAAACCGTAGTGCATAATTAAAACTATAATAGTCTTTAAAAGATAATAAGCAGCTTGAATTCCCTAAACACTTCACTTTTTCAAAATCCTTTGATGAATTCTATCTCACTTGATCTTCATAGCTACTTCTGCATAACTTGGGAGGCAGTAGTAATCACCCATTTTGTAGATGAATCCGAAACCAGAGAGGTTTGGTGATTTGCCCAGGATCACACAGCAGGTACTGTCCGAACTGAGACGAGCATTTTGCTTCTTTATCTGGTGTTTTTGTGTAGTAAAGTTCACAATCCCTTATCTGAAATTCTGAAACCCAAACAAAAACAACAAGTCTATTTTTTTCTTTCCTAACTCATTTGATGGCAAAATTTTTACCTATCTTGATCTAGGTTTGGCAATAAAACCTGTTTCGAGATGATGTGAAGCTCTTTTTGTCCTCTTTAGGGAGAATATTCATATGTTTTTTACCAAAATTTTAATGTGTTCAGTTGCAGGATGCTGCCCCAAATCAGTGTGTTATATTTATTGTATTAGTCATATTGTCTTTCTACAGTCTCTCCCCAAAAAAGTTCTGATTTCAAAAGCATAATACCAGAGTTTTGGATGATAATTGTAACTCTGAAGTAGACTGTCTTTGTCATCTAACAGAGCGAGGCAATAAGGTATTTCCATTAACCAGAGATTCTGGTTAACAGTCACTATAGATGGCGTACATGTATTGCTAATGTTGAACAAATGAGACTATAATGAAACAGACTTAATATCAACTCAGCAGTTGTTGTGAGAGTGAAATAAGATAATT
Organism: Felis catus; assembly: GCF_018350175.1. Classification (NCBI taxonomy): domain Eukaryota; kingdom Metazoa; phylum Chordata; class Mammalia; order Carnivora; family Felidae; genus Felis; species Felis catus. The sequence continues at coordinate 138,344,093 of NC_058371.1, forward strand.
CAGGTAAATCATTTATCACAGCGTCTGGTTCATAGGACACATTTCATAACGAGAGTGTTAGCTATTACCTTTCTCAATAAACTTTGTATCCCCATGTTACAGATGACAGGCAGAGGTTAAGTAACCTGCCAAGGTCACATGGCCAGTAAGTGGCACCGCCGGGGACGAGACACCCAGGCTGACTGTTCCACCCAAAGCATATGCACGACCAGTGGGGTGGAAATAATTCTAGGATCTTCCAGGGGGCTCTAGAAGTCCTTCCAGATCATCATTATGAAAATTAATTACTGAATCATTGGACTGCAGCATGTGGAAGTGTTGTTTAATAGCCTGCTGGTTAAGAGGTTTTGCTGGCTACAGATAGAAGGAGTAGAAGAGGGAGAGGGAAGGAGAGAGAGGCAGAGAGAGGGAGAGAGAATAAACTAGAGAATGTCTTATAAATTAAAAAGTTGGAATGACTTTATGGAACAATTGGCAAACCTCTATGTCAGAGAATTATTACAAGAATATTAACTCCTCTGGATAGACTAGATGAGGTCTTCCTGGGAATTCTGGCAAAGAAAAGACACTCCTAGGACTTTCCCCAAAGTTCTGTGGACTAGGTCAGTGAAACCTATGGTTTTTGGGTAGAATAATAACTGTGTGTGTGTGTGTGTGTGTGTGTGTGTGTGTGTGTGTAATGAGAATTCCCTCCCCTTCTACCCTCCTGACAGCTCCCCTGATGACAGCTTTTTTGCCTTCTCAATTTCCTGCTTTGAACCTAGGAAATTTTCATTTGCTTTGGTGGGGAAGGTGGTGGGCTGAGAGAGAAGGGGCAAGAAGAGGAGAGTGGAATACAGATCCTTGAGAGAGGAGAGGAGAAGAGGGAAGTGCTTGCTTCAAAAATGGATTCCAGTCCAGCCTCCGTCCTTCACGACTCCTGTCCCAGATGGTGAGAGCAGAGCTCCCATGCCTGTGCCTGTGGTCTGTCCGGGCAGCCTGGCAAGACAGTGAGCCCCTCGGTGGCTAAGCCCGAGATTAAGAGGACCTCAGTGCCATTGTGCTGGCAGCTGCTCAGGCTCACCCGTGTGCCGTGCGCCTCAGCGCATGTCTGGTCTTCCTCGCTGTTTGGAGCAAGGCACTTGAAAGGCGCCCCCTCCCCCAGACTCCTTGACATTTGTCCAGAGATTAATTGGGCTAATCCCCTTCTTGGAAGAATAGGTTGGAGAGTATGTATTCAGGGAGGGTGAGGAGGCAGGCCAGGATTGAAGAGGCTAGCATTAATGAAGGCACTGGGGCTTGCTGGAGCCTTTGAAGGAAGAAAAGAGCAAATTTCTCTGCTGTTCCTGGACAAGGCTGACAGGTGGGCAGGGAGACTGCGGTTCTTCTGTTCCGCCCGGCTTTGCCAGAAGGTCTGTGCGCACCAGCAGTAACAACTTTTGACAGCACCAGCTGTCACTCAGGGAGGGAGCGCTCCCGGCACACCTTGGCCTGCCATTCTCGTTTCTTGTACTGAGGGCAGAGGGTGAGAGCCCCAAGATAGGCCATCCCGAGTGTGGAAGACATGCATTGCCTGGATGCTTGTCTGGGATGCTTACAAAAGTGTATATTTACAGATTGTTTTGAATCAAGCATTCAAAAGGAACATCATTTATTACTTGAGATTTATGGTCGAGGGGAGGCAGGGGGCCACGTACAGTGTTTTCTTGTGCTGTATGCAGCTGTCCATACTCGACAGGGGATGCAAGTCTCTTCACCTTATTGTCTAGTAATAATAGCTAGCGTTCCCTGGGAGCTGCGTGTGTGCCAAGGCACCGGTCTAAACATTTTACAGGTATTAATTAATTTCTTCTTCGTAACAGCCCAAATGAAGTAGATGCTAATATTGTCTCCATTTTACAGAGTTAGTACCATGCCCAGGATCATTTGTAAATCGTGGCACCAAGGCTCAAATTCCTATAGTCTGCACTGGCTGCATTGCTAACAGAGAAAAGGGACTAAGCATTTTGCCTGGGCTAGTCTCGGTTTGGAACGTGACTTCAGTGAGATTGAACAGTTAATTGAGGATAATGCATCCCGGGAGAACTGAGGATAAAAAGCCATGGAAATGCTCTGAGGTCCCTGGGAACCCTCTGAAAGATATGTGCCTAATTGTACTATCGGTAGAAAATTTCCTCCAGCTAACAGGATTGCACGCATGTGCTGTGTTTCATTGTCAATTGCTGTAGGCACCAGCTTTAACAAATATGAAAGGTCTGGTGGTTAATCAAATGAACTTAAGAGCGTTCTTTAAATGGGATTTATATTGATGTCCATCATAAAAACTATTAATAATGAGGAACTTAAAAAACGTCATTGCGAACTGAAAGGGAATCTGCAAAGGTATGAATATCTGTTCATCCTTTATCAGAGGTGAGGTAACCAGGTCAGAGAAATGACAGATGCTAATAATGGCAGAACAACAATGGGGAGGCATATCTTTGTGGTTTTGAGCACCGTGAGAGCTCTTTGAGTTCGGAGCATCTAACGTAAATCTGTTTGTTTCTTCTGTGTAACCACTGTCCACTCAGCAGGTCGCACGCACACAGCCTCTTTGGCCAGCGATATTCTTTCCTATTTTGAGAATCGGTTTCCTGGCACCAGAGACCAGTGCAGATTCTCAAGTGGGGTTCAGGAAGAGAAGGGAAAGTAGATGCAGAGTCAAATCACCCCCCTCTTTGAACTTTAAAACCACCTAAGAAGGAGTACTGTCTTCATTTTATGATGAGGAAACTAAAGATCCAAGAAGTTGCTAACCCAAGACCACACAGTGGGTAAGTGGCCAGACTGGACCTGTGCACAGGCTGTGACGTCCAGGGTGGTGCTTTCCGCACGGCCTCCACTCCTGCTTGTCACCATGTGTCCAGCACTAGGTGGTGAAGATGGTGAAGGAAGGAAGGGGAGAACCTCATCTTGCCAGACTGGCACCATACCCCATCCCTCCTCGGCTTTGTTGCCAGACTGTTTTTGCCACATCCTAGTCAGTCTCCTTGCTATAGGCGGGGAAGGTGTGGGGGGGAAAGGAGGTAGACATCCTTGCTTCCTAATTTCCCTCTTATATCCTTTTCCCAGTTCAACCACAACACCCTCTCTCACCTCCTAACTGCTCTCATCCCATGTGGATCTTCACTGCTTGTTTGAAGCTGAGAGCTCACTGCTGGTGGCTACTTAAGATGGAAAATGACGGGGGCGCCTGGGTGGCTCAGTCGGTTAAGCAGCCGACTTTGGCTCAGGTCACGATCTCGTGGTCCGTGAGTTCGAGCCCCGCATTGGGCTCTGTGCTGACAGCTCAGAGCCTGGAGCCTGCTTCTGATTCTGTGTCTCCCTCTCTCTGACCCTCCCCCGTTCATGCTCTGTCTCTGTCTCAAAAATAAATAAACGTTAAAAAAAAGATGGAAAATGACAAATGACTTTGGTAATCTTCGGTAAACTCCTGGGCTTGAGAGATTTGAGCTCACAAATTGAGATCTAGGTAGATCTTTCTGTGTAGTTGGGAAGGTCTTTTTTTTTTTACCCCCCCCCCCCCCCGCCCCAACGTTCGTCACTGGAGCAGAGTTATAGGCTCATTACACCCAGAAAAAAGCTTGATGCTAGAGTTTGTCAGAAGAGAACCTGTCCCAAACAAAAGATTTCCAAATAAACTATTAAAACAGGCTCTTTTTACAAGTTGGGATCACTAGCAAAATCTCTTGCTTCTCCATATGTAGAGTCTTCTGATAAAATGCTCAGGGGTATTCAAGTTGTACTACTTTTTGCATAAATATCAGTCTTATTTATAGAAGGTAATATCATATATATCTATCTGACTTTATTTTAAATTTTAAATGTGTTTATTTATTTTTAGAGCACATGCGAGCAGGGAGGGGCAGAGAGAGAAAGAAAAACAGAATCCCAAGTAGGCTCTAAGCTGTCAGTACAGAACCTGACCTGGGGCTCGAACCCACAAACCATGAGATGACAACCTGAGCCAAAACCAAGAGCCCAATGCTTAACCAACCAAGCCACCCATGCACCCCATACCTGACCTTATTTTAACATGGTTTAATTTGATAGGTGACAGGATCAAACCCAGTTTTTCCTTCGTGGTACTGGTATGGTGTTTTGGGTCCACATAGCCCACTGCACGTACCATTCTATGGTCTTTCACTCACATGCCTTTGCCTCACATCAGATGTGAATGCCTTAGTTGCACAGACCGTGTTTTAACTTCTTTTGCATCTTAGTGGAACATCCTTCCACCCTTACCTTGTCCAATCCATTTTCCACTCAGTAGCCAAAGAGAGCTTTTGTGAAAACATAAATCAGATTGTGTCGTTTTCTTGCTTAAAACCCTTCAAGGTTTTCCCATTGCCTTAAAATACGATGTGCATGCCTGACTGGGGCTCACCACTCCCTGCAAGTTCTGGCTCTTGTCTCCCAGCTCTAAGCTCCTGGCCTCGGCTCAGTGCTCTGCTGCCTCAGGGCCTTGGAACCTGCTCCTCTCTCTGTCTGGAATGTTCTTCCCCTGGCTTTTGTACAGTTGGCTCCTTTTCAAGCCTCAAGTCTTAAATGCTTAAATGTCACCTTAAATGTCAGAAAGACCTTTCCCTGAACACTCCACACGAAGCAAGTTATTTCTGTTATGTTCTACCTCTCCACTCTGTTTAAATTTCCTTATAGTATGTATCACGTTCAGCGATTACTTTATCAACTCACTCTGGGTTCTCTGTTTCTTTTATTAGAGTGTAGGCAGCAAGAGGACAGGGGCCTCTTTTGTTCACAGATGGATCTTCAGCACAAAAAACAGTGGTTGGCATGGATCGGTGCTCCATGTATATGTGCTTAATAAATGCAGGCATGAATGAACAAATGAACAATCACAGAGATTTTCCTACAGTCATTACCCAATAGGAATTACGTGTAGGGATTCTACCAATGGTTTGAGACTTTTGTATTTACCCAAATGGATGGTGTGACCCCTCATGCTTGTGAACATATGCCAACCACAAGAGAAAGGCTTGTTCATATTATATATTTTATTATTGTTATTATTATTATTATTATTATTATTATTATTATTATTATAAGAGAGCACTGCCTGAGAACGAGAGCAGAGACAAGGGACCCAGTGCTACTCTGCTTGTCTGCTGCTCCTGCATAGTCTGGATACCTCTTTCTGCTGAACCCTGCATCTTTTCAAGCCTGAGATGGCCACACTGCCTTTGGACACTCTTGAGTACAAATGAGAATGAATTGGGAGATTCTCAGTCCTGAATTTGAAAGATTTTTCTTCATAGCTCTTTATTTTTTTTTTCCAATGTTTATTTATTTTGGGGACAGAGAGAGACAGAGCATGAACGGGCGAGGGGCAGAGAGAGGGAGACACAGAAACGGAAACAGGCTCCAGGCTCTGAGCCATCAGCCCAGAGCCCGACGCGGGGCTCAAACTCACGGACCGCGAGATCGTGACCTGGCTGAAGTCGGACGCTTAACCGACTGCGCCACCCAGGCGCCCCATCTTCATAGCTCTTTAAATAAAGTATCTGCTTTTACAAGAAGCTTTAAAAGACATGGAGGTGGATAATTAGGATCTAACCCCTCGTAAGGTGGCCGCTGCCCTGATGACAACATCACGCCCTCCGGAAGCTGGCCATCTTCAGAAACTGGTTATTTATACTGTCATATCCAAAGCCCTAGGTTTCTTTTTCAGATCTGGTGTTAGCATGCTGGGAAGCAAAGGAGTGAGCCTCACTGACTCTATAGACATTTAGGGTGACTTATTTTTGGCTCTGCCGGAAAATTTCCAAATTTATCTTAAAGGAAAAGTGACCAGACCCCAACAGACTAGGGTGTGCTCAGTACCTCTATTGTTCCTCGATTTATGCACTAGGGGCCTGGGAGCATACTGTGGAAAATAACTTCTCCAAAACATATTATCAAGATCGTTTGAAATGTATTTTCTGAGACAAAGATGTTGTCTTATTTAAAATTTTATATTTGTTGGGACACCTGAATGGCTCAGTCGGTTAGGTGTCTGACTTCGGCTCAGATCATGATCTCACGGTTCATGAGTTTGAGCCCCACGTCGGTCTCTGTGCTGACAGCTCAGAGCCTGGAGCCTGCTTTGGATTCTGTATCTCCCTCTCTTTCTCTTGCTCCTCTCCCACTTGTGCTCTGTCTCTCTCTGTCTCTCAAAAATAAAATGTTTTAAAAAAAGTTTAAATCAACTTTTAAAAAATAAATAAAAATTTATATATGTTTATATTTATAGTGCTTACTAGAATTTCCAGTGTACCATTTTGCTTAAGTTCCTACAGCACTATTAATAATAGCTAATGTGGACTCAAAATAGAAAATGACAAGGATTATTCTAATAACATTCAGGAAAAATTTCATCCCTGCATTATCAGCTCTTTTGAGATTGAAAAATAATTTCCTAAATTGTGGCCTAAGGTGCTAATCTCCTAAATACTGTCTCTTCTCTCAGTTCTTATTTTGTTTATTGCCTTTGAATCATTTATGGATTTAAAGCCACCCCACTGAGTACCAACTCATCTCTGCCAGGTGCACTGGGTCTCAATGGGTTGGAAGTGAAATGTGGGGTCCCAAGCAGGGAAAGAGATGGAAGCCACACTCACAGTTTATTTGCTCACAGATGTTCACATAATAGAGGCTGAAATTTAAGAAGTAGTTTCTTTCTCTTTGTATTTGTGAGGAGACAAAGAAAAACGGTTGTGTGGGGGTTGGAGGCAAGGGGCAATGAAACTCTGAGAAGAATTGGGAATATCCATGTTCGTCAGCCTTGGCAAGAGAATAAACTCATTGACAAGGGTATTGATTTTTATTCTCAGGAACACAGACTAGGGCATTTGACTCTTGATGAATCATTACCAAGTGACTTTTACATGAGGAAGGAACTAGTGCTTGATCCAAGATGAGGACTCCAAGAACCATCCATTGATTTCTCCCCTCTCCCAGCACCCTGAAGAGCTGTGGAGGAATCATTATGCAGTGTCAGGGTCATGACAACTCCGATGCTTTGCGATACTGCTTAGACCTTGGCAACAGATTCCCCCTCCGCCTATGTCAGTGATGCCAGTTTTGGTCTGTGTTGACTGCGGTGACAGGTCGCCTCCTGGTACTGAGTTCTCTGTTCTCTCATGCAAGGAAAGGGAGGACATTGTGGATGAAAGAAAGACATTTGCTGTGACTCTCTAGGCGAGGACTTTCTAGGCTAGAAGTGTAGAAGCCACAGTGTTTCCTCCTGTGTGCGCTGCTCCTATAGTCAGGGTTAGTCACCAAAAGAGTAATTGCTTCTGGATTATGACTTTTGTGGTCAGAACAGCTAGATTTCTTTTAGATTTGATTAAGTGTTGGTGTTTAAGATGCTTTTCCAATGTGTTAGGATTCTTCTAAAATTGCACTTGTTGTGATGAGCCCCGAGGGTTGTATGTAAGGGTTGAATCACTAAATCCTACACCTGACACTAATATTACACCATATATTGGCTAACTAGAATTTAAAAACTTGGGGGGAAACTTATTACATATATTTACATATATTTTAAATTAATGCTAGGTTTTGCAGGCCAGTAGACATTATTCCATTCATATTGCCAAAGATCTTATTTAAGAAAACATCCTTGATTAGGCTTACTAAATCAGGACATTCTTTTATTTTCCTATCTCATTTACTAATTATGCAAAATAATTTTTTTATCTCGTTCAGCTAATTTCCACATGACATTTAAATTTGTCAATCAGTTACTCTTGAAACTAATCAGATGATGTCAAATCCCTAAACTTTTAATAAACAGGTTCAAACCCCACAAGATGTCTTCATTTGAGAGACTGAAAATAGATGTAAATCTTTAAAAAGAGCAGATAAGAGAATATTTTAAGTGAGACATAGTGTTTTCAGGCAACAAGATCACGTAATCATGGGAATATTTCCAGACATCTGTTTTCAAAATGTTCTCTTTTTTTAAAAAAAACAATTTCTAAATTCATTGTAAAACACTCCTCCATTATGGAGGGGTAGATTTTAAAGGAAAATAGAATTACATTTAAAAAAAATGAATTAGTGGATTTATTGTTTTGAAAAAATACCTTCTAGATACCTTACAGGGGTAGCAATCTCTTATATTGCAGAGCACATCAGAAGATTTGTATTTATGTAAAAGAGAAATACGAAACTCACCTGTAAGCCTGATAACTTCAGTATTGCCGTGAGACAGTGGAGTACCAGAGTTTCATGGATACTGCCATCCCATTGCAAAATACTCTAGGCAATTAATGAATAGTAATTGAGTATGTAAAGGGGGACATGGTGCTCTGAGTGTGTTTTTTTAAGTTTATTTATTTATTTTGAGAGAAGGAGAAAGCATGCGAGCAGAGGAGGAGCAGAGAGAGGGAGAGAATCCCGTGCAGGTTCCTTGCTGTCATCACAGAGCCTGATGTGGGGCTCGAACTCACGAACCATGAGATCATGACCAGAGCCAAAATCAAGAGTCAGACACTTAACCAACTGAGCCACCCAGATGCCCCACTCTGAGTATTTTGAATAAAATAACTTATAATTCAGGCCGGGAAACATGTATGCAAGAAGAGAAGAGGAGAATCCTTCTTTCCTCACAGCAAACCAAGATATCCTAAAGCCATTTCTCTCTCCTAATCTTTAGGTCCTTTCAAACTCTGGGGCGTTCTAAAGGAATGCCTGAATCTTTTCTCTGCTGCTGGTGATCAGTCTTAAAGGGGCAGATGGCACCTTGTTTACAGTAGCCCTGGGGTGAGGATATCAATTACCTATTAAAGGGAAGGAACTCACCGCCCAGAGGAGATACTCATTGCACCAAAGGTCACATGAGTCAATGACAGTTTAGGACCTAGAACATTAACTGGAGCTTTATTCACTCAAACACCCAATTTTCCAGGACAGAAAGCAAGCTGGTTTCCCCTAAAAGATGGATCCTTTTTCTGTGGCATCTGACACTCCATTTTTCTTAATTACCTAGTTGTGGTGCTCAAGAAGATGTGAATGTGTCTGTGTGGGACTAAAAGAGAAAATCAAACTGTTCAGATATGAAGCATTGTGTGAACTGAAAGGGACATGTTATGATCGACAAACTGTCAGAAGAAATAATGATGAAAAATTTCATTCAACGATAACTCATTTCCTTATTGAAAGGAATCAGTCTTCCAATAGTGTTCCACACCGTGTACGTACTAAACGGGGCCTTAACCTGTGCCTTCCCTAGCAGCACAAACAGCACCCCCTTGAACCGTACAAGGCAGAAGTCCTGGTCCCCTGTGAGGGCAGTGCCAGGTACATAGTAGGTGCTCAGTAAGTATTTGCTGGATGGGTAAATGCATTCAGTGGTCTCTCCAACTTCCAGAATCATTTCCCTGTGAGACTCCAACACACCCTCTAGTCTTCCTGGTTGAGGGGTTGAGATACTGGTGCATGGTGCCACCTATTGTGTTAGTAGGCAGGAACCGTTATTCTCTTCCTTTTACAGGTGCGCGTGTGAGTGGCTAGTGTATTGAGAGTTTAGAAACAAGACTGCCTCTGGTTTTACCTTGATCCTGTAGTCCTAACTTGCTCTTTGGTCAAATAATAGTGAATTAGCCTGGACCTACAGAACAGTGGTCATCCAACTAGCCATTAAATGAGCATTTTTTAAAAACTTGTTATGGCCAGGCTATACGGGGAAGTACAAAGATAGATGATATAAACTCTGCTCTCAAATCATTATTTAGTACATGGCAACTTCTAGAAAGTTGGGGGTTGTGGGAAGGGGGCAAGTCCATCAGGTCAGAGGCTTCCCAAGGTATTTGCACTTAGAAGAAGACTGTGCTGTTGACCTATTTTGTGGGCCCCTTAGAATATGGTTTAAAATGGAGATGTCAGAATTGAATTTTAATGATATTCAGAAAAGAGGAGAAAGATGAAGCTTCTATGGCTCACTCTTACCCCCTGCCCCATCTGTTCCCCAACCATAGGCCTGGGCAGCGCTCAGTTTCCCTCCCCAGGGAAGATCAGGGCGGCGGCAATGTGAGAAGGACAAGGAGGGGGCATTGGAGGTCTGAAGAAAACAAGACGGTTCAGAGTACTGTGAGAGGGAAAGGCTGTATATGAAAGATGTGCTATGTATAGAGATGTCATTGGGGTGCCTGGGTGGCTCAGTCGGTTAAGTGTCTGACTTTGGCTCAGGTCACGATCTCCCGGTTCATGGGTGTGAGCCCTGCATCCGGCTCTCTACTGTCAGCACAGAGCCTGCCTCGGATATTCTCTTTGCCCCTCCCCACTTGTGCTTTCTCTGTCTTAAAAATAAACAAACATTTAAAAACAGATGTCATTAATAGTAGCTAACATTCACTTAGTGCTCCCCATTTGTCAGAGACAATTCTCAGCACTCTGCATTCATTATTTCATTGAATCTTTATAACCACATGTGGTTGATATTATTAATATTACAGTGTTCAGATAAAGAGATGGAGGCATGGAGTCATTAAGTTTCTTGCTCAAGGACACATCTAGTATGTGGTAGAGGTGGGTTTTGAATACCTCACCACCGCTCTATGCTGCACAATAGCATAGAGTGCAGGAGTCCTCCCTTCTCTGCGTTTCCGTTAACATCAGTCTGAAAGCAGATGATCCTCCTTCTGACATCAGAAGGTCAATAGTAGCCTAACACTAAATCACGATTCCTACATCATTCACCCCACTCCATCTCATCACATAGGCATTTTATTGTCTCACATCATAAGAAGAAAGGGGAGTTCAGTACGGTAAGATTTTTCAAGAGAGAGAGGGAGGCCACATTCACATAACAGTATATTTTTATTAGTACATTAATAGTATATATTTATTACAGTATATTGTTATAATTGTTCTATTTTGTTATAGCTACTGTTGTTAACATTTTGCTGTGCCCCATCTGTAAATGAAACTTCATCGTAGGTATGTATATATAGGAGGAAACATAGTGTATACAGTGTTCCATACCATTTATAGTTTCAGGCATCCACTGGGGGCCTTGGAACACGTTCCTCTTTGGATAAGGGGGTACCACATATGATACTTGGATGTGAGAAGTACATTGAATGTAGGGCCCAAGGTGGGCACCCAAGTATCTAGTGTAGAACCACCCCCACCCCCCATGATATTATCATTATGATGGGGAACACCAGAGGAAGAGCAGATTCGGGAGGCCAGAAAAGAGTATGGTTTGGGACAATTTGAAACGAAGGCATCTTTGGGACCTGCAGCTGGAGATGTTCAGTTAGTTGATGTATATGGTTCTGGAATTCAGGAGAGAAATCTGAGCCTAAAAGAATTTGAGATAGATCTAAACAAAAGCAAAGTAACAAACAGAGAAATACACATAGCAGGAAGCCATTTTTTTATAGTACTTGAAACTTTGACCCTAGATTTTGAGCAGCTGATATTCAGAGTTGCCAGTTACCACGATCCCTAGCATTTATACAAAATAGGCTTTCACACATGAAGTTTATTTCTCTGGCTCTTCTCTTAGAGGGCCACACTGAGTGGTAATTTTTTTCTTCTATAGCCTTGATGGATTTGCAACCATACATCTGTAGTCTTCCACTCAGCATTTGTGGCACTGTTTGCCAGCATTATTGGTATAGTTTGTGTCCGTGGAACTGATTGACATATGTGGACATCTGATGCACCGTATTGGTCCCATGAACACTACATACCCACCAAAGAAGCTGACTGATAGCAATACTGAGAAAGAGGGGAGATCCTGTTGATGTTTTTATGAGTCCGTAAAAATAATGTTTCTGGGCTTATATGTTCAATAAATCTACTTGCAAAACCGATGGAACATTCTATATTGTGGGGAAGATAAATTAGCCTGATGCCTGTGCAGTTCTTTGTTTCCTGTTCAATAAAAGAGGGCTGCCCACATAGAGCTATTGCCCACAGGACACTGGGTTTCAATCTTTTAATAAAAGATGTCCTTGAAGGGTAACACGTGCACCCTCTCCAACCCCAAATTAGAATATGCCCCTATTTTCGGACCTTGGATGAATGCCTATCAGAGAATCAGTTTCATGGAGATTTTGGGGGAAGGGTGGTTTAAAACCAAAGGTCTTCAGCATTAGATTAGTGGTGGCTTCCTGTGGCCAGAAGTCATTCCCACAAAGCATCTTCTGTCTGTCTTTCTGTGGGGTGGAGTGGTGGACAGTGCCACTCCACACGAGGACCTGGCACTCGCTGGGACTTTTCGAGGCAGAAAATGGACAGAAAATTACAAAGAGAAAGAAAAATGGCAACCAATACATTAAGCAGTGCACAGTCATTCTGAAGAAAAGCTGGGCCTGCAGATTTCTGAATAAGCAGGATGATAGGTGCCCCAGGACGTGCCTCTAATTTTCTCTCTCTAATAGGAACTGCCTGAAGGGCCATTCTTTCTATTCTGTGTGCAGCCAGGATAGCTGTTGCTAAGCGAGTCACCGCTGAGAGAAACTGATGTTTTCTTGAAAGAGGCTTTAGCATTATTCTTCCATCTCTCTCTAAACTACCAGTGTTTAAAATTTTTAAATTGTCTTCCCCTACTGATAGAAAAACTTCTGTAAATGTTTGTATTCTTAAATTGTGTGTGTGTGTGTGTGTGTGTGTGTGTGTGTGTACTCATGACCGCCACTGACTCTTACATAATGAGCATTCGAAAACTCTGCCCCTTGCCTATTCAAGTGAAGCTCTTTGGAATGGACATGGGTGAGCATGCCATTAGTATTTCAGTTATAAATTGTTAGTAGTTGTTAGTGAAAAAGAAAAAAATTGTTGTAATGCCATATGTGCATATATATCTTGATACCTTAAACTGAGAAGTCTTGGAATGAAGAGAGAAAAGACTGGAAGAGGCTTCTCTAGCATCCAGCAGAGAAGCGATTATGGAAGTCAGCACATTCCTCTGTTCAGTGGTTATGCACTGAACACCTACTTTGTGCCTTCAAAGAAAGCAGGTCTCCGCCTGAATGAGCCTCTGTTCTCCTGAGGAAGCCCAGCTGCCCTGTTCCATGACTCAAGCGGGTGCCATTTGCCAGGCAGCGTGGAAGCCCTTGGAGGGGTGGTGTTGGTGAGGAAAGGAAACTGAACCCCTGCTGGGGCAGGTAGAGATCAACAGTATGAGGAAGAAGAATGCAGTGGGAGGGGAGAGATGGTAAAACGGGCTGCTCCTTCTGGTGGGACTGAGACAGCTCGGCAGCTGGGACACAGCTAGTCCTGTGGATATCCAAGGAGGAACATTCTGGGTGTTGATTTGGGGTCCCATCCTTGCACATGAACACAGCCCAGCAGGCCTGAGAATGACCTCCTGAGTGGCTTGCAGGCTCCCGGGGAACAGGAGGCCCATCCTCGGCAGCTGTGAGCTGCCACATAAATAAGGCACCAGAGCTTTGTTACACTCAGTCTGCTCCCTGTCAGGCCTGACAAGGCAGCCCCCTTTGTGCTCCCGGATAATGGATTTCCTTTCCGAGGCGCCATCAGGTTCTGAAACACGAACCGTGAACTGGTAAGCCCAGCTCCTGTCTCCCCGCTTCTCCCTCTACAAGGCCGGGTCCTCAGAAGCCTTTAAAGACTTTTATGAACGTGGCTTGTCATTGTCTTGTATAAAATGAATGTCCAAGCTTTGCACGCAGTTTGATCACCAGCTGGCTAGACCTCAGCCTGTGGTTACGAAGTCTTTCAGAAAAATCGGCCCTTCGGCCACTGCTTGTGAGGAGGGAGAAGTATAAACTTCTGTTGTGAGGAGAGTTGGGAGTCTTTGGGGTCTCTCCCCCTTATGTTCCTAGTGAGCTTTTTTCTTTTTAACTTATAGAAATAACGCATTTCTTAGTAAGTCCAACAGTACAATGGTAGAAAAAATAGCAATCTCCAACCCTTCTCTAATAATTTGTATAGTAGAATAGAGCAGAGGTCAAGCTTAGCCACACTGCCTGATGTAGACCCTGCCTGCCCCTTGCTAGTGACCTTGCACAAATCAATCTGTTTTGGCCTCATTTTCCTTATCTGTAAAATGGGAGTCATAACAATCTTTTACTTACTTTATGAGGTTGTAGTGAGTATTAAATGAGTAGCACGTTATACATTTACAAATAATATCTGGGGAAAAGTAAGCACAATATTCATATTGACTCTTATTAGCAGAGCTATTAGGAAATGTCATTTGTTTCTTTGTTTTCTCATAAATCATCACATAGAATTTGGCAACTCATTTTTTTTTCTTAATTAACCTTAGTTCTATGGCAAGCATCTTTCTGAATCCAAACCTAAACATATGTAGATGTTATGGTCAATTTTTAACAGCTGCATACTACTATTTAATGTGTACTGCCATTTATTTGTTTGAACATGTGTAACACTTCAAGTAGGTTGTTTCTAAGTTCGTATTCTTACAAACAATGTAGCAATAAGGACTACTGCACATATACCCTTTGTTCTGTTGCTTTAGTTTCTGAAAGATTCTCCAAAGTGGGATTGCTAGATGAAAAGTTCAGAGACTCCGTCTTCTATTCTTTTATGATTTGTAATTCTATCTTGAAATTTTTTTATTTGGTTAAAGTTGACATAATGTCACATTAGTTTCAGGTGTACAACATAGTGATTCAACTTCTCTATACGTTATCCTCGGCTCACCACGAGTGTAGCTACCATCTGTCACCCTAAGTTATGAGATTTTAAAATGGTAATAGATGTCCCGAAATATCAGAGCAATTTGCACTCCTACCAGAAATTTATGAGTGCTCGTTTCCCCGTGTGCTTACCAGCAATGGATATTATCAATCTTTAATTTTTTCCAGTCCAGCAGGCAAAAAATAGAATCTCATTGTCCTCACTGACTACCAGTGAGATTGGGTATATGGAAGGGTTCTAAGCTGAGGCATTTAGTAGTAGGATTTCTGGTTTGAAAGATCGCTGGGGCTCCATATGGAGTCAACTAGGATGGGAGTAGGGAAGGCTTGTCTGGAATTACGGAGGATGGTCAGGAGGTTGTTTCTGTTCTCATACTTTTATCTATTATTTTGACACTAATCTCTACTCCCAGATGTCAGCCTCTAACCCTGACCTTTATCCTGGCTGCCAGCATAACTGTCCTTTTGCTGTAACAGGCATTACTGTCTGGATGCCACTTGCAGAGAAAGCTCAACCTCAAAATGTCCAGAACAAGTCTCTGTCTTCTGTTTTCCCTCTCCCCAAATCTATCCCTTCTCTTATTTTTCTTGATTTAGTTAATGGCCTCACTGTCCCCCTAACTGAATCTAGGATTAGATTTAGTTAGTCTTGCCTAAACTACAGCACTTTGGAGTCACTCTTCAATCCTTGTTCTCTACCTCCCACAGCCCATCTGTCACCAAGTCCTGTGATTTTACCTCTGTCCAGTCGCTTAAGTCCTCCTTGTGTGTCATTCTCTTTGCAGCTGCCATTTGATCACACCTCCATCATCTCCTTCTTGCTTATGATATACCTTCCCAAGTTCTCAGCCTGATCAGACGCCTTAGTTCTATTCTCTCTGCTTGGAATTTTCTTCCATCATATATCCCCAAACAGTGAAGTGAAACTCTCCTACACTCAGCTTGAGACTTCCTTTTCCTGCCAAGTCCTCTGTTGGTCACACTCGACTTCAGGAAGGACCAGTAACTCCTTCTCTTGTGTTCCTGTTGTACTCTCTACATCACCCTGTACTTGAATCCATAGCACTGTCTCCTTCAGAGATCTCTGACCTCCTTGAGAACATGGGCCATGACTTTCTCATCTTTTTATCCAGCACACTACTTGGCAAAAGGTACTAGTTAACAAGAAAGGCACACTGGTTTAAACTTTTGTGGCTAAGGATTAAATTACTAGTAAAATGTCTTATCTTTAATTTTTTTTAAATTTTATTCATTTTATTATTTTTTTAAAAAGGTGCTTAGAACGTAGTAGTTTGTTATGTATTCAAACACTATTTTACTTTTTTAAATTTTATTTATTTATTTTGAGAGAGAGAACAAGGCAGAGAGAGAGGGAAAGAGAGAATCCCAAGCAGGCCCCGTACTGTCAGCACAGAGCCGGGAGATCACGACTGGAGCCAAAATCAAGAGTCAGATGTTTAACTGACTGAGCCACCCCAGTGCCCACCTTCTAAGAAATTTGGAAAGAAACTGAAAAGTGGAGATAAAAAAGTGGTATCACATCATCTATGTTTTCATTTATAATTTTATCTGGCCTTTCCCCATCTTAGTAGAATGAGTTCATAATTATCTATAGTGGGATGAGTACCTCCCATCTTTATGTCCCCATTCCTAAAGTCTGGGAACCCTAGAATAACCCAAAAAGAAGGGAGCCTGCTGTAATATTAATTAATACTGGGAAGAGAAGGGCAATCCTTTAATATAGTAAGAGTTAAGAAACGCGTTACCAGAATGTTATCTTTCTCAATGTTTTGATAGATGTAATATTTTCCAGTGTGGTGCCATGGAGTTTACAGCTAAATTCCTGTGGGAACCGAGCTTGGGATGAATTGAAATGGATAATGGGTGCTCATCTTGAAACACTACCACCCACTGTATGCTTTATCGCTCATCATAATGTTTTTTCCCTCAACAATGAAGTTTCTCAGATGAGATTCTGCTGACCTTCCTTATTCATTTTCAATGACCAGCGTAAATGATGAGCAGACTAGTATCTGTTGTCTACTTTATGGTAGGGCTTGAAAAAGACAAGGGAGATGAGCCAAATCTCATCCCACCAGACCTTTATATCATTAGACTCAGAAACAAACAAAGCAGTTGAACTTCCTTTGGGATTTCTGGTGTGTGCTTCATCAGCTATGATGGTAAATCTGTTTTGTAACTGACTCTTCTCCCTCCTTCTTCCATGAGGAGGGATGTGGTTGCAATTTCCATTTGTGCAGTATAACATCTTAATTTCTGTTCTCAATCCTGTGGTGTTGGACATTTAAGTTTTTCCGTCTTACTGTTGTAAAAATTATAGTTAATAAATATTTTAGGCATTAAGCATTTTTCTGTATTTCAGAATTTATGTCCCTAAGCCATTTCTAAATACAAAACTACTGAATCAAAGGATTATTAGAACAGTTTAAGGGCCTTGATACATTTTGCCCATTTTTTTTTCAAAAGGGTTTTTCAAATTTACATACTCCCCTGTTATGTATGAAAGTGGCCATTTTGTCACACCATTTCAAAGAGTGAGTGTTGACTATTAAAAACTAAATCCCTGCTAATTTTCTAGGTGATATATTGTAATAGGATATTTACAGATGGGACCTCACATCTTCAGGAAATCTTCAGACTGACCAAGATTGTTCATCTGTTTGTAAAGTTTTTAACTAGACTCAAAGTCTGTTATAGATAACTTTAAATGTTCTGATAGCCCTACAATTCTAGGCTACTCTGAACATTATTTCCATTTACAAGGTACACAGTTACACTTCAGAAATGGATTGTCATGAGTAGTCGGTCTGTGTCGTCTTTGTGTAGGAGGGATGACTCCTGTAAGAGATGGCAGAGGCCCCAGGGAGAAAGGAAAGGAAAGATGTTTGATTAGGGGTAAGTTGGGTAATCAGGGAAAGGGTGAGCTCACTGAAATTTGCTAACCGTAAATCATAGTGTTATGACCAAAAGGGTTGTTAGAGAATGTAACCAGGGGCTTGCTTGCTTTTACAGCTTAAAAAAAAAAAAATCATACACATTCCTCTAGATAAAGGCAGGGGAGGGGAAAGGATAAAATGACAGCAAAAAACCTTGTGAGTCTCCACTACCTTTAAATCTAGACCCTCTGAACATCATTGCAATTCATGGAGAGTCCCTGTTTTTCAAGATACTCGGTTGCCTCTGTAGAGTCATCTGCCCTTCCTGAGCTCCTAACATGCAAACTGCAAGGTTTGGATATCAAATCACTATTTGGAAATCATAATTTCAATGTTCCCCAGAGCAGGAAGTTGCTATTTGTGGCAAATCCTTCTCAAACTATCTCTAGCACTTCACAGATATTTTCTCACTAGTCACCACATATTTTTATTGTTGTTCCTTAATGGGAAAGTTGGTCTGGTAAGATAAGATTCTGCTGCACTCCCTTATTTGTTTTTAATGCCCAACCAAAGCAATCGACAAATGTGTATTGTTGTCTACTTTGTGGTGGGCCTTGAAAAGGACTGAGAAGACTGGCCTAGTTTAGGAAAAAAGCTAAGGTGATTAGTGACGGAATTCTGCTTCCAAATAGATTACAGTCAAGTTTAATAGAGACACACATGCACTAGCAATGGAATTATTTCAGTGGGTAATATGTGCTAAATGTTGGGGTGCAACTGTGAAGACGGACCACAATTAATAAATAGTTAAATTTTTCTCGAGGTTAACAATTTAGAAAAACTTGCAAATAAATCATTCTTATTTGAGGTTCGCTAAAACCCTGCTGTGTATTGTAGTGACATTTTATAGCTATTAAATAAACACCAAGTAGAATTCCACGTGTCAGGACATAGAAAGGAACAAATATCTCAAGTTCATGGCTCAGTGAGAAGGTTCACCTTCCTGGATTAAAATATTCCAGGGGCGCCTGGGTGTCTCAGTCGCTTAAGCATCTGATTTCAGCTCAGGTCATGATCTCATGGTTTGTGGGTTCGAACCCCATATCAGGCTCTGTGCTAACACCTCGGAGCCTGGAACCTGCTTAAGATTCTGTGTCTCCTTCTCTCTCTGCCCCTTCCCCACTCATGTTCTGTGTCTGTCTCTCTCTCTCTCTAAAAAATATATAAATAAACATTAAAAAAAATGTTTAAAAAGATGCCACAAAGTGACTTGCAGGGCATGTGATTTCCAAGGTATAGGAACCTTTGGAACTAAATTAGATATCCTTGATTTTTTTTTTAAGTTGTGATTTGAAATATGATGTCTTAAAAGTGACGCTTGCATGGATATACAAGTTGAATTGGGATGAAGAGGGACTGATTTATAGAGGCTGACTAAATAATATTGTAATAGCCAATGTATGATACACTTGGACTTCAATTTGGATGGGAGGCTGGTGGTGTCAGATGGAGAGCAGAAGTTCTAATTGAAGGATGTATCAAAAGTCAAACATGGAGATCTTGGCAGTAAAATGGATACAGTTGATGACAAATAAGGGGAGAAAATTCGATTTTGAGGCTGGGAAAAAGAAGAATGGCAGTTCAGCTGGCACAGACCCGGCTCCTTGAATTCTCAGGCAGGCAAACAATTCTCTGAAAGCATTCCTGTTGCTAGTGGAGCACAGGGCTGGAGGTCATGACACAGCAGTTTTCCGGTTTGTTTATAATCACAAAGTTAATTTGATTGGGGGGAGCTCTCAAATAAGAGCTAGGGAGACTGCAAACGTGAGGAATAACTCTGTCAAAGCAATGCTTCCAGTGTTGGTGAGTGTGTTTTTCTGCTGCAAGGACATCAACACTAAGCCACTTTATCCCATTTTCTCTGCCTTGTTTAGGGAAGGGGTTTCTGCAAGCTGCAACACGGACAGTTAAGACGAGAGTTCTTTTGTAAGATTTCCATTTGTGTAGATTTATAAAGTTTTCAATCTCCTTGCAGAAAAGTAGATATAACTATTTTGACAATTTGTATTTTTCTGGTTTCCCCTAACAGACACAGTTTCTGAATGCCCCTTTAGAACACAGTACTGCTATTTTAGTGATGCGGGCATTTGAACAGGTCAGTGGTAACAGAAGCTTTCAAATACAAGGGTGTTCTAAGCAGATTTCAATATAATTAGTAGCTCATGGAATAATTATATTTTCATGTTCCAGAGTTTTTCTCATTTTAATAATCAGGAATATTATATAAGAGGAGTATTATGTAACCAGATCTCACAGATTTTAGTGAATAATGGAGAGGAGGCTAGGTTAGGTATATTTCATGGATATAGAAAAGTCAGAATTTTTAAATGGCTTTTTACTTTACCCGAGTCTCTGTGTGAGGGAGGCAAGGAAGCAAAATGTGAGGAAGCACAATGCTAACAGGATTTTTTTTTTTAACGTTTATTTATTTTTGAGACACAGAGAGACAGAGCATGAACGGGGGAGGGTCAGAGAGAGAGGGAGACACAGAATCCGAAACAGGCTCCAGGCTCTGAGCTGTCAGCATAGAGCCTGACGCGGGGCTCGAACTCACGAACCGCCAGATCATGACCTGAGCCGAAGTCGGACACTTAACCGACTGACCCACCCAGGCACCCCCTAACAGGATTTTTTAAAGTAATGTATTCTTTTTTTAATTTACATCCAAGTTAACATATAGTGCAATAATGGTTTCAGGATTAGAATTTAGTGATTCATCACTTCCATATAACACCCAGTGCTCATCCCAACAAGTGTCCTCCTTAATGCTCCTTGCCCATTTAGCCCATCCCCTCCCCCACAATCCCTCCAGCAACCCTCAGTTTGGTCTCTGTATTTAAGAGTCTCTTATGGTTTGCCCCCCACCCTGTTTTTATATTATTTTTGCTTCCCTTCCCTTCTGTTCATCTGTTTTGTATCTTAAATTCCATGTAGGATTTTTAAATCCTTTTGTTCCAGATCTTTCTTGAGTAGATGAGACCTTAAGTCAATAGTGGTAATCAGTGGCTTCCGGAGGCAGACTCTTTGATCTGAAGTGGGGAAAAAAAAGGTATCTGACCAAAGACCTTCCAGTGTCTGGGGCACAAGAGAAGCTGACAGTTCTGCCTTCTTTCTCCTTCTCTCCTCCACAGACCACTCTTCCTCCTCTAGTGAAGTTTTCCTGCATTCTCTGAACTTTGCTAGGTTATCTGTATGGACTTTCTGCTCTGGAAATTATCATACATTGTGCTGTAAAAATGTATTCCAGGCTCTTCACAGCAAGTTGACAAGCATTTCCTAAAACCTACTACTATGTAGTCCATACTAGTTCCTGTGCAAAAAATTTCCTTTATGTTGATTGAGTCTGGCTCTTTGTCTCTATGGAAGCCTTGATAGAAAGCTAAGTAATACTTCCAGTAGGATGCTGTTTGTTTGGGATTTGGAGAGTAATGCTGGGACAGAAGTTCATTAGTGAATTAGTGAATATATATATATATATATATATATATATATATACACATATATATATATATATACACATATATATGTAGTGAATATATATATATAGTGTGTGTATATATATATAGTGAATATATATATTATTATTATATCTTATTTAACATTTGTTAGGAAAAATGGTAGCTCCTATACACTCCTACTGCTCAGTAAACTCATATAAACTATATTAAGGTAATGATGTTGGTAAAAGTTGCTTTGTCATTCAGAAACACATTTCCATCATTGGGAAATAAATCGTCTTGAGTGGATAATTTGTGTAATGTTCCTGTTGTGCCTCTTTAACTGGGTGTTTCATGTATGGAAAATACGTGTAACTTTTTTCTAGAGATAAAGCCGCAGAATTTATTCAGACCATTTTACTGCATCTGCTATGTGGAGGAAATTTTTTTGTTTTGTTTTATGGAAAAATGATTTTTTTCAGTAGATTAATATGGGCATGACGTATTTCCATGGTGGGAATGAAGAGGGGGATACGGAGGTAGAGTTGGGAGAATATAGAGGAGAGAGACCTAGGTAGAAATAGAACAGATTCTAATAAAGCCTGTGCGTCCTTTAGGAAAGAGAAAAAGGCACAGCTGCTCCTCTGAATCTAAAATAAATAAATAAATAAATAAATAAATAAATAAATAAATAAATAAATAAAGATTTGTCGTTTAATTATTCAGCTACATACGCCCTGTCAGTGATGAGGGTGAAGAGAACTGAATAATCTATTTAAATTAAACTGTCACAAGGCATTCTTTGGGGCCCTGGCTACTTCTCTGACTCACTGTGGGAGGTTTGCTTTTGGGGTTGGCATCAGCCCAGTCGTGATGGTCTGGTGTCCTTGCCAGCAGAACTTAAGGGGTGGGGAGTGAGTGGGGCGCAGGGGGAGAAGGAGACTTGGGACACCTGTGCTTACCCTCCCAGACTCAGGGAAACACACTCCCTATGAGAACACAAACCCATGCCTGCTCCTGTGATATATCATACCCTGTAATTCTAGGGCAAATCATCATTCCTTTGCTTGCTTTTGAGATTTTTTTTTTTTTTTCCTGAACCAAAGTTGGACTTTTCCACAAGATTCCCTACCCAGTGTTTAAAGCTCGCTCTGATCTATTCTCCTATTACTTTTGTTCCATTACCAAGGTTCTGTAGCCTTCAGTTATAGGACCCAGGTGCGATTTTGCTAGCAGCTAAATCTGGTCCCTTGATAACTAACCAAAGGCAATGGCTTCCTGCAGAGGCTGCTCTAGACTTGGGCTTGCTGTGTGGTCAGACTACTAATTGCTGCCTGCGACGTTTGTCCCAAATGCCTAGGAATGAAAATATTCTAGTCTAAGACTCTTGTTCTACCTCTCCTGTGAATTTGAAGTTACATATGGATGGTTCTAAAGGGGGGCAGGCAAGGTGCCTGAGGTCATAGCTCTTCTCTGGGTCTCACATTCCTCACCAGATAAAGGAGAGGGTTTTCTTAGGTCATTGCCAGCTCTAACACACCAAGAGATCACAGTGTCCACATCTTTATCACTGTTTTCCTACCAGTTCCTGCTCAAATCCCATCTGCTTGTGAGGCCTCTTTGACCAGACTCCCCCGCCTCCGTCAAAATTAATCTCTCTTTTTGCAATATCATCTCACCATGTTCCATTATAACCCTCACCGCAGCCTGCTTTGTATTTTCGGCCTTGGATGTGTATCTGTCTGCCTGACTAGACTGTTAAGTCCTGGGTATCAGCGCTGCTCATGTCTTATTTATCTTTCCATTTCTCACAGCGCTTCCTGCACTGCAGGCAGGCACTTGAGAAATGTCTGAGTTGAACAGAACTTCTCACTTGCAGTCACAAGGAAATGATCTGTAAGCAAGAACTTAGGAATACAACAGGTAAAGTCTCAATTCTTATTAACCTCATTAGGAGTGTAGCAATTGAGGAGATAGCTCCTTGCTACCAGACCAAAGTTAATTAAAAGGACAGCTGGCTCCAACAATCCTAGTTCCCTAATGCACTTTTAAAGTTCTATAGCAAACAAGGTTCTTTCAATTCCTGCCAGATTAATGACCCCACAAAGAAGGGGCCTCTACAGATATTCCAGGAATAGCAAGTCTTGGAATCCACTGCGCACAGAGACCGATCAGAAGTCTTTTTCACTCTGCTAAGACAGAAAATTCAAAATGGTATTATTTCAATGTATTCTTCAAAGATTTATTGAGTCCATAGTATGTTCAAGGTTTTGGGGGACATACAAAGCTGAAAACACAATTAGCAAAGTGAGTAAAATGTCAGTTATGGGGTTCAGAGGGAGAAAGCTCATATCTGACTGGACAAATCCAAAAAATCTTCCTGTACAGTGTAGAATTTGAGGATGGCATTCAAAGATAAATACAATTTAAGTAGATGAGCAGAAGTGAGGAAGTGGGGAACCCTGGAGCATGGATTAATAGTCCAGTTTATTCAGGATAGGGGTTATGTATGTCAGAGCAATGGGAGATAAGACAGGGAAAGTAGAGGGGGTTCATGCTGCGTGGGATATTAGATCCCAACTGGGTGGCTTGTCCTGAAATTGGCAGGCAGTAGGTGCTAGAAAAGGATTTGATCAAGGGAGTGAATATTTTCAATCAGAGATCAGCAAACTCTGGCCAGTTTTGGCCAACCTGTTGTCATGTTTTATTGGAACATGGCTGTGCCCATTTATGTATGTACTGTCTGTGGGTGCCTTTGGGCTACATGGAAGAGTTGAGTGATTGTGAACGAGACATATAGCCATATGGCCCACAGAGCCTCAGCTATTTACTCTCTGACCTTTTATAGAAAAAGTTTGCTGACCCCTGAGGAACATCACTTGTTCATTCAGCCATTCATTTATTCACTCACGTATTGATTAATTCAACAAACGTTCAGCATTTCCTGAGTGCTAGGGATATGCTCTGGTGTGGTTTTTTCCCCATTATTTAATTTAAAGTTAGATCTTTATTCAAATTGCTCTTCAGGATTATTGACTGAATTTAAATTATTGTGTGATTCGTTGTTAGACTTGCAGTTTCTTCAAATGCTATGAAAATGTTCATTTTTCAAGCATTCTTAGCTAATCTTTTTGGGGCTAAAGTTCAAGGAATATATATATATATATATATATATATATATATATATATATATCAATGATTAGGTACAAAGCAAAAATATGATAGTAAAAGTTAAATAATGCAATGGAAAGGTTATCATATTGTAAGTTAAAGACAGGGAAGCCAGTTATACTATATAGATGGTCCCTACCCTGCAGGTTTGACTCAAGATTTTCCAACTTTACGATGTGTGAAAGCACAATACACATTTAAAAGATACTGTTCTTTGGATTTTTAATTTTGATCTTTTCCCAGTGACATGCCATACAGTACTCTCTTGTGATGCTGGGCAGTGGCAGTGAGCCACAGCTCCCCATTAGCCACGTGATCATGAGAATAAACAGCTGATACACTTATAACCATTCTGTTTCTATACAACCATTCTATTTTTTACTTTCAGTGTAGTGTGCAATAAATTACATGAGATAGTCAACACTTTAGTATAAAGTAGGCTTTGTGTTAGATGATTTTGTCCAACTGCAGACCGTGTCCGTGTTCTGAGCACCTTTAAGGTAAGCTAACCTAAGCTATGATGTCCAGGAGGTTAAGGATAGTAAATGCATTTTCAACTTACTAATAGTTTCACCTTAGGATGGTATGTTGAGAAAGATATGTATAAGCAAAAATTAATTTGGCCTCCTTATTGATAATGGTATATCTTAACTTCTCCTCTAAGGAAAGGTAGCAGTAGAAGGGAAGGTTACAGGCCAGCCTCTCCAAAGCCTCCTGCCCACCCCACCTCTATGCCAACTGTTACCACCACTTTCTCTGTCACTTCTGTGACTTTGCATGGTGCTATGGAAAGTCGTCCTGTGACTGCATTAGTTTGCTAGGGCTGCTATAACAAATACCATAGGCTGGGTGGCTTCAGAGAAAACAGGACTGTGTTTCCTCATAGTTCTGGAGGCTGGAAGTCTAAGATTAAGGTGGCAGCAGGGTTGATTTAATTTTGGGACCTCTCTCCTTGACGTGTAGATGGCTGTCTTCTCCCTCTGTCTTCACATGGTCCTTTCTCCGTGTGCTCACATTTTCTTTGTGTCCTAATCATCCCTCTTCTTATAAGGAGCCCAGTCGTAATTGGATTAGAGCCCATTCTAATGACCTCCTTTTACTTTAATCATCTCTTCAAAGACTTTCTCCAAATACAGGCACATTCCAAATTACTGGAGGTTAGGACTTCAATGTATGAATTTGGAGGGGATAGTGATTCTCTTCCATTTTCCCCATAAGGGAGAACTTTTCCCCCTCAAGTGAATATGAGTAGCGGTAGTGTGTTCCCCATCTAACATTTATGTAATAAGTGAAAAGGCTCATAACGAAAAAGTGTGATTATAATTGAATATATAACGTGTGTATTATGTATAATGCTCTCTGTCTCTTCTGTCTCTATATATCACATTTGGTAATATAAATATATAACTATATATAACACATGTGCACATATGCACACACATGTTTATTTTTTATTTTTTTATTTTTTCACACACATATGTTTAAACTCATGTATAAAATCAGAAGACTGAAAGAAAGCATACCAAAACAATAATACTAATTATCTTTTGGTTGTGAGACTATGGATCCCTTTTTTTTCCTCCATGTTTTAGTATTTATCAAATTGTCTACAATTAATATGAATCACTATTTTTAAAGTTTATTTGTTTATTTTGAGAGAGAGAGAGAGAGAGAGAGAGAGAGAGAGAGAGCACCATCAGGGGAGGGGAAGAGAGAGAGGGAGAGAGAGAACCCCAAGCAGGCTCTGTGCTCTCAGCAGAAATCTCATGAACCATGAGATTATGACATGAGCCGAAATCAAGAGTCAGATGCTTAACTGAGCCATCCAGGCACTCCAATATGAATTACTCTTGAAAGAAAAACACATTTACTGAAATTGAAAAAGTAAATAATTAAATTATGCATCCCTAGACGAGTTATTCATAAGAAAATAACTGGCAGTTTTCATTGGCTCTTTTGGAATAAGTCCTGCCATAGAATTATTGCAAGAATTAGTGAAGCACTTTGAAAAGGAATATTCTAAGAACAAATTACTCTTTCCAGAAACCTGAAAAAAAAAAAAGTCAAATTTGAACCTTGACAGTCTATGAAGAAGTGAAAGATTATCTAATAAGAAAACATTAGAATACCAAACAAGTAAAAATACGAAGTTCTAAACATGTTTTAAACTTTATTATCAGAAGGATTATGCTAAAACGGCAGTGCTGATTATCTTTGAGACTTGGACTTATGAGTATCTCTTGTTCTCTCATTAATAACATCTGACTATGTTTAGTCGTAATCACGTATTACTTTAATAATCAGAAAAAAAAATGAGTTCAAGAGCTAGCAAGCTGTGAGACCGACAGAGAGGTTTAATCAGTGTACTGACTCAGTCTTGGGTTTGGTTAGCGTAAGTTTTACCAGCAAGATAAGGAAATTTCTTCCAATAAGAAAGGTAGCAGAATTGAACATTTTTTTTCCAGATTGAGCTTGGTCCCTGACCTGGCTTTGGGCTTAATAATCTGGGGCTTCTTAAAAATGGGTAATGCCCATTGTCGCCACAAAGACATAACGCAAGGTTCACCTGCAGCTGTCTGTGGAATGCAGGCGGTGGGCCTGAGTGACAATGCAACCCACTCATGTCTCCTTTGGCCTGGGTAGTTTTTTAAGAAAATTGAAGATTTACAGTGGGTTCTACTCCTGAAGCCAAGACTACGCTGTATGCTAACTTCAGAATAAAAAAAAAAAAAAAAAAAAAAAGCATGGGACGCCTGGGTGGCTCAGTCAGTTGGGCGTCTGACTCTTGATTTAGGCTCAGGTAGTGATCCCAGGGTTGTGGGATTGAACCCCGCGTTGGGCTCTGCGCAGAGCAGAGAACCCGCTTAAGATTTTCTCTCCCTCCTTCTGCCCCCCTCTTGTGTGCTCTAAAATAAGAAAAAAAATTAATTAAAAAAAATTTTAAAAAGCGAAAAAAGTGAAAAGAAAATTCAGACTTAGATTAAAAATTTAGGATTCCGGCTTCTAAAAACAAAACACGAAAATATTTGGTGTGCATTCCAGTATGGACACCAGCTCTAGGAAGGTGTAGATGCCCCTGGTCCCTGTTATTTCCCCAACATTGGCATAATGTCATGGCTGCAACTCTTCAACACACCTGTGCGGCTCCATTGACTAGTAAGCCGGGCCATGAGCGCCTCATGTTTCAAGAAAAGAGCTCTCCTGGGGAGAGGGGAGGATTCATAAATGTTTGATGTGTACACGTTGGTGTGTTTACTCATGTCAATCACCTGCCTGCCCCTGTAACGATTTGAAGTCATGACCCTTGTGTGGACATTGGGGAAGTTGTGCTGAGAGTATCTCCAAGGGTAATAGAACCCTAAGGAAACAGGTGTCATGGCCCAGGACCAGGCTGGGTGAGACTGAGGGCAAAATTGTCAGGGATACTGCATACCTCCCCTGTCATCCTCCCAGAAGTTCTAAGATATTTACCCTGTTGAAAAGCTGTTAGTCAGAGAAGCTTGGTGATGGCATGGAAACAAGGTACTCCCACGTCTCAGTGTCGTAGGAAGCAGGTTTTATTTTTTTCCTCATACCGCATATGTCCTTTGTGTGTGACTAGGGACTCTACATTGTGTTCTTTTCACTTTGCCACCTCAGCTGACAAGCAGACGATGCCTGGAACATTGCCAATAGCTGTGGTAGAGGGAATGAGTGATATAGTAAATTGCTCACTGGCTCTCAAAACTCCTGCTTAGAAATAATTCGTGTTTCTGCTCACATTTCATGGGGCGGGTTAAGTCACATGGCCGTGCCTAACTACAAAGATTATACCTCACACAGTCCTCCCAAACCCAGAAGTCAGAGAGTCAGAAACATTTGGTGGATATCATCAAGGACTATGGCGTAAACCTCTGGAATCTCTCTTAATTTCTGGTCCTGTAGAAAGAGTTCGAATCATTCTATCTTAAATTGAACTTTAGAAAGGAGTGACTGATAAACATTAACCTGACTGGTCATGTTGACATCTGAGGGATCAGGGACCATGTGCTTGGAAATGAACTTCAAGGAGGTGGGCCCTGTTTGTCCAGTAGGAGTTGCTCTGTGGCATGCTGAGTATAGTGAACTTTTATTTTTTTTTATTTTGTTTTTTCAACGTTTTTTATTTATTTTTGGGACAGAGAGAGACAGAGCATGAACGGGGGAGAGGCAGAGAGAGAGGGAGACACAGAATCGGAAACAGGCTCCAGGCTCTGAGCCGTCAGCCCAGAGCCCGACGCGGGGCTCGAACCCACGGACCGCGAGATCGTGACCTGGCCGAAGTCGGACGCTTAACCGACTGCGCCACCCAGGCGCCCCTCTTTTAAATAGTTCCTCACCCAAAGCCTTAAACACCATTCCCACTGTGTCAGCCCAGCAGAAGAGCAGAAGCTCTTGTTTCCTTCCAGAAATAAAAAAAATAAAAGATAGATAAAATGAAACTATTATTTTGACCCTTCATTGCTCCCCGTCTCATCCCATCCACAAAATGGCTTTCAGTATATGTGATTTTTGGACATGGCATGATTTGAACGTATTGACAATTTAGTGTATTCTTTGAAAGTCCCATGAAGTCTACACAGATATTCTCCAGGTATGTTTGTATAGTGGTAGTGAGCGTCTTGCTAAGCATTTAAAATTAGATCATCGAATAACCAAGTATGATTTCAGAAAACTCTCAGAACGTCTATTCACAAAGTCAGTGCACTTGACTGGTTTGCATTTTCCTAAGGGAATGCATCAGTATTGTTCCCTGAAAGATTTTGGTGGGTGTTCAGAAGTATTCAAACAGACAACTTATTCTCTCAGGGGGAATTTTAGCTACTGAAAAGATGTATGTGCAGCCATCAAGATTTATACTGCTGTTTATTTTTAAAGTACCTCTGTAGGATGTGTCTTTGTAGTGCGAGGAAGAGGAAGGTTAATTATTGAAAGATTTCAGACAGCAATAGAAATATTTTGCCTTAAAATGTGATTTGAAGCTGGGAGTAGTCTGGTATGACTGGACATTTATTTTCTTTAATCAAGGAGGGGTGATAAGAAATATTTCTATATATTAATTAAATAGAAGACATAGAAGAAATGGTGGGGGAAATTAATGTTAGAAAAGCTCTATATTACTCACATATGATTTGAAGTTCTTTTGTTTTCATCAAAGACTCAAAAACCTCTTTTGTGGGTCTCTTTATGTTTTACCTACCCTGTTCAAAAGGAGAAATGAAAAATATAGTTAGAATTTCTTCTTAGGAAGATCTTCTCTTCTAAAGTATGTAATCCACAATGACATAATTATTTGATCTCCCCAAGTCAAGATCCATGAAAGACCCAGTCTCAGGGCTCAGAAAGCAAAATCACACAGCTCAATTTGGCCAGTGATCTCATAATATGTGAAAGATCATAGTTTAAGTTGTATGTATCAATGGATTTCTAATGACCGGTTTTCTGTAAGTAGAAACCCTTTGGATTAAGAATAGGAATGATGATGGCCTCGATAAAAGGGACAGGAGAATCAACCGTCCCTTTGGGAGAGTGGGAAGTAACCACCTTGAATGCCAACAAACTCCCCAAAGTCCTCACCTAGTATCCTGGCTTCCTTCAGACTTACTGTTCTCAGACTTTCCTTCCGCAGAGCCAGCTCCCCAGCGGCCTTTCTGCAAGACGTCTGGCAGTCTAGTCCTCCCCAGAGAAAAGCTGTTCATCCCAGGCAGCAGGAGGTTGTATGCCTTCTTTTCACAGCAATAGGTGGCTTCCTTTCATCTAAGGATCACTGAAGGGCCTTGCAAAGAATAAAGAAATACTTGCAGATCATGGAAAACATGTTACCCCATTGTACAGATAGAGAAGCTGAGCCAGAGAGACTTATAACATTTTTTTTATTAAAAAAATATTTATGTTTATTTTTGAGAGAGAGAGATAGAGAGACAGAGAGTGAGCGGGGAGGAGCAGAGAGAGAGGGAGACACAGAATCCAAAGCAGGCTCCAGGCTCCCAGCTGTTAGCACAGAGCCCGACACAGGGCTCAAAACCATGAACCAAGAGATCAGGGCTCGAAACCATGAACCATGAGATCATGACCTGAGCTGAAGTTTGATGCTTAACCAACTGAGCCATCCAGGCGCCCCAAGACTTAAAAATTTAAAAGGTCATTTTCTCAATTAAAGCAGAAGTCAGAAGGCCTATGTCATGACAGTGATTCTAAAGGAGTGATCTGATTAAATCACAATTCATAGGCACTTTTTTTTTTCGTCTTCAAAATCAGCCCTGCAATTAAAACATAATTATGCTTTGCTCTTTTGTGGTACCTTTCACCCAGGGAACAGAAAGTGCTTCACAAACATTAATTAAGCAGCACAACACCCCTGTGAGGAAGGTAGGAATTATCCTGCTCTTAGATGTGGTGACATGGAAACAGAAGAATTTAGAAGCTATCCGTGATTACAGTGGGGATTGTTGTCCAAGTTTCCATATGGTTGAAGTCTCTCTGTAGTCTTATCATTCAGTTAAATGGTCTTTGAAATGCATTAATAATCTTTTGTGGAAAGCATTTTCAACTGCTTATTGTTATTAGCATTTTATTATTTTTTATCTGTGCTGTTGTGAGTTCTTTTCATTGCATATCTATTTTTAATATTAAGTCAGAGCTCAAGTTACAGGGAAATCCTTGGTATTTTCATTTTTTTCAAATCTGAAAGTCATTTTAAGTGTTTTTATCTTTCAGTAAACTTTTTATTGAACTATACTGAAGTAATACATAGGTGGAGAAAAGTGCAAATATCATAAATAGAAGTCTTGATGAATTTTCACAAAGCAAATATACCAGTGTACCAGCACAGGGCATTAACAGCACCCAGAATCCCCTTGTCTGTGTGCCCACATCGGTTACTGCCCTCCCAAAGATAACCAATAGTCTGCATTCTCACAACATACATTAGTTTTGTCTATTTTTGTACTTTAGATACATGAAGCCTTCTGTAGGTACTCATTTATGTCTGTTTCTTTCTGTTAAAAAAATTGAGGTAAAAATGACACACAACATTGTAATGGCTTTAGGCGCATAACATAATGGTTTGATAATGTGAACTGATCATCACAATAGGTCTAGTTAGCATCTGTCACCGTACAATATCAATTATACATCATTACACAAAAACAAACAAATCACTACATAGTTACAAATTTTTTTCTTGTAATGAGAACTTTCAAGATTTAGTCTAAGTAGCTTTCCAATATGCAATATGGTATTATTAATTATAGTCTCTGTGTTGTACACTACAGCCCCATGCCTTATTTATTTTATAACCAGAAGTCTGTATCTGTTGACTTCCTTCACCCATTTTGCCCACCCTTTACTCCCTGACTCTGGCAACCATCAAACTCTTCTCTATATCTATGAGCTTGGTTTTTTTGGTTTTGGGTTTTGTTTTACATTCCACATACAAGCAAGATCATAAGACGTTTGTGTTTCTCTGACTTATTTCACTTAGCATAATGTCCTCAAGAGCCATCCATGTTGCTGCAAATGGCAAGATTTCCTTTCGTAGGGCTGAACAATAGTTCGCCATTGTGTGGTGTGTGTGTGTGTGTGTGTGTGTGTGTCTATGTATGTGAAATATTTATAACATTTCCTTTATCCATTCATCTATCAATGGATACTTAAGTTGTTTCCATATCTTGGCTATTATAAAATGATGCTTCAGTGAACATGGAGGTACATATATCTTTTTGAGTTTATGTTTTTGTTTTCTTTGGATAATTACCCAGAAGTAGAATTGCTGGATCATATGTCTTCTTTCATTAAGCATTGTGTTTGTGAGATTCATCCTTGTTGTTGCCTACCATTATAGTGAGTTCATTTTCATTGCTATAGAGTAATTCAATTGTTTAAATACACCACAATTTCTTTATTCTACTGTTGATGAACAATTGGCTTTTTTTTTTTTTCCAGTTTGGGATGATTTGAGTATTCTTTTCAAAAGTATGTTGTGGCGCCTGGGTGGGTCAGTCGGTTGAGTGACCGGCTTCGGCTCAGGTCATGATCTCGCGGTCTGTGAATTCAAGCCTTGAGTCGGGCTCTGTGCTGACAGCTCGGAGCCTGGAGCCTGCTTCGGATTCTGTGTCTCCCTCTCTCTCTGCCCCTCCCCCACTCATGCTCTGTCTCTCTCTGTCTCAGAAATAAATAAACATTAAATTTCAAAAAAAATAAATAAAAAAAATAAAAGTATGTTGTTATGCACTTTCTTCTTGAATTAGGTTGAAGTAAGTAAAAGTTATTCTTTTCATTTATCATGGAGGCATTGAGACAAAAGAATGATGTGTACTAACAAGTTACTAAATGTTATTCGTATAAAGAGGATTGAAAGCCTTAACCTGTTTCCCAGTTGTAGAACAGGAATAATTAACATTTTTCTCTAAACCTGAAAATATCACCTGCCTTATTGGTTGGTTAAGTTCAAAAGAGGCAGCTTAGAGAAGTAAAAAGAGCTCAGGTGGCAGGTAAACCTGAGTGTGAATTCTCCCTCTACCACTTACTGTGTGACCTTGGCCAGCTCATTCAATGGCACGTTTCTTAGCCATCGAATGGTCTCTAGGTGGGGCACCTGGATGGCTCAGTCAGCAGAGCATGTGACTCTTTAAAAATTTTTTTTAATGTTTATTTTTTTTTGAGACAGAGAGTGACAGAATGTGAGCAGCGGAGGGGCACAGAGAGAGGGAGACACAGAATCTGAAGCAGGCTCTAGGCTCTGAGCTGTCAGCACAGAGTCTGACACGGGGCTCAAACTCACGAACCATGAGACCATGACCTGAGCCGAAGTTGGACGCTCAGCCAGCTGAGCCATCCAGGCTCCCCAGGGCATGCAGCTCTTGATCTTGGGGTTGTGAGTTTGAGCCTCACATTGGGTGGGGAAATTACTAAAAAAAAAAAAAATCTTAAAAAAAATGGTTGGTGGGTTTGTTGAAAGATTTGAAACTAAATACATAGCACTAAGTGGGAACAAAGTGAATGGCATATATTATTCGGTATTTTCTGACCCAGCGTGACTCTTCAGTCCTACCAAATGTTAGTCTGACTGACTTGGTTTATAGTTTTGGATTATTAAGAATACTTACTTGAAAAATTCAATAAATAAGTGTACAGTGAGTATAGAGACATCTATTTTCAAAGAGAACTCTAATAGTAAAGGGGATTTCAACATTAAGGATTTCTGTATTTCTTTTTTGAGATACATTAATGAATATAGAGTGGCCAATTGATTCATTCCTGGTCTCTAGAAGAGTTGATCATACTTTATCATATAATAAAAGAGCAGATCAAATATCATCACAGACATACTCTGTAAACAGCTTGATTTAATATATGGTTTAGATTTGGAAAATTGCTTGGCTGTAAGGTCAGATTGCGGTGAAAGTGGAAGCTTGGGCAGCAAATTGCTATGGAACTTTGTGTTTGTTGGATCCTAGATCAAGTAGCTTCATGTTAAATGATATTTTAGAAATGATAACAGTTGTCACAAATTGGATGGGAGGGGTGGATTTTTTTTTTAATTCATCTGATTCTCATGTGGCTGGTTGCCAATTAAACACATTTTACATTATTTTTGAGTTTCTACTGGAGAATCATGTATCTGAATCACTCCTTTGTCCTATTCTACCTTTTCCCATCTGAGGAAATGGTACCCCGTTGCTCAGGCCAGAGCCTGAATGTTCTTGACTTCTCATTCTACCCAGACCCATCTAAATCAACAATTCCTGCCAGTTCCTCCTCCTTAATATTTTGTGAATCCACCCACTTCTGTCTATCTTCCTGCCACAACCATAGTCCAGTCTGTCAGCATCGCCCGCCTGGATCATTTCAGGAACCTTATACCTCATCTTCCAGCATCCATTTTCCCTCTTTTGCAATACTATCCCGATGCTGTAGCTACAGGTTAGCTTTCCAAACAAAGCAGAGCAGTTCCGTTTTCTGCTTTAGCCCTTTTAATAGTTTCACACTGAGTTTAAGGTAAAGTCTATGCTCCTCAACTCAGCCTAGAAAATAGCCCTTGTTTCCTTTGCTGCCCTGCCCCAGAGATTTCACACTGCAGCCACATAGGCCTTTTTCCTCGTCCTTGAATGCACTGTGTTCCTCCTTCGCATGCTTCCCTCTATACCCTTTCTTTTCCTTGCAAACGCCTACTCATTCTTCAGGTCTCAGATTTAGTATGTTTTTGTTTTGTTTTATTTTGTTTTGAGGCAAACATCCCGTGACTCCATCCATTAAATTATTGGTTCCCTCCATTGTTTACTTTTGTAGCACCTTCTACTTGTATTTATAATACTGTTCATACTTAGAATTTTGCATTTAATGCTTACTAATAGTCTATAAGCTTTATGAGAGTAGGGATTCTATCTACTTTGTTTACTTATGTGTACCTATTACTAAGTCCTCATTAAACCTTTATTGCCTGATTCAGTCATGTATTTCTATAGGTTCGGATTGTTAGTATCTCCAAAGGAAACAGTGGACCCATTTTTATCTCTTCACAAATGTGGAAGTGATTATTTTAAGACAGTTCAGGAAATTGTCCGTGTTGTTTGTGAAACTAAAGATAGCAAACTCTGCAAAAGGAATTATAAAGCCTTTATGCTGAAACTGCTGTTTTTCTTGATTTATTTTGTTATCAGTAGATAGGCCTTAACTTCACAATGTAATTTGAAGAACAACAACAAAATACAATGCGTATGGTCTTTGATATCACAGTAACACTATGCAGCAGGAAAGTTCCCCACAGGAACTCCCTTTCCAGTCTAAGTTTTCTAAGCTTTTAATTACTTCTCTTCTCCATGTGCAGCAAGACCATCTGAAAGCTCAGAGATGATGCCTCTTTGCCGCCTGCTACATCAGCTGAGTGCAGTGTTCGTTCCTCAGAGTGGAACATGGGAGCCATTTCACTTACATCACCTAAGGTTTTTACTACAAGTGCAGATTCCTGCTTTTCTCAGAAACCTGGAAATTAAAATCTCTGGTGGATGAGGCCCAAGGAACCACATCTTTAATAAGACCCCAGGGTTTCAAAGTTATTGGGCTAGTGCCTAGTCATTACATGTTAGGAACTGACAATAGGCATGTATGGTACTAACTTGGAGGAACACAGAAATACAATTTATGCCTACCTTTGTCACTAAGGCTCCCCGTGTTAGCTTTAACCTTGAAATAAGCCTGAATCTCTAGCATGATAGAGCTCACAGAGACACAGTGAAAAAGACCTTAAAAGACCATTTGGTTACGTTTTGTGCTTCAGGGATATTTATACCCAAACTACCTGGGATTGTTAATGGCCTTTTCCCTTACTGGAGATGTTTAAGGGCAGAGAACCCATTAATGTATCTTGGGTTTTTCACTGACTCTATCAGATCATCTTAGGTGATCTTCTTGTAACTCTAAAGCCTTTTGGCTTTACTTAACTAAGGTCCATTTCTTCTTGTTTGGTACCTTGTAAATGTGGAGAACAACTAACATGGTCACATTCTTAAAATACTTACATACAGACACCCCATTATTCACTAGGCCTAATGCTGAACAGTACCCTAAACACAGACTCATTGAGTTGGAAGCCATCTTAAACACTACTTAAGTTGAACATTCTAATTTTACAGACATGTAAACAAATGTAGGGATTAGATGTCATTCAGTTATACATCTGATGGATTTATGAACATATTTCAACACCTCAAATTAATTTTCATCTTGAGTTATATTTTCCCATGGTGCGGTAGGAAAGCATCCGGTCCATCTAAATTCGAATCTGCTTTTAAATCCTTCTCTATCACCTACTACCTGTATGATTTCAGCACCTTATTTGACACACTTGAGCTTCATTTTCATAACATTGCACCATATATGAAGATAAAATCTCTTGAATAATCATATTGAGAACTAAATGAGATAACACATAATGCCTGGCACATAGTAGATGCTCAGTTAAAAATTCATGTTGTTGGTGCAACTTTTTTTTCTTTTAGTAGGTTCCACGCCCAACATGGGGCTTGAACTCACAACCCTGAGATTAAGAGTCACATGCTCTACTGACTGAGTCAGCCAGGCACCCCAGTGCAATTTTTGGAAGGCAGTGTTGCAACATGTATCAAAATATATGATTTGTATACCCTGTGACTTGGCAATTCCAGTCAACATAGTGAAATCAAGCACCACATGCAGAGTTTGGAAATCTACAAAGCAGCTGGCTATTACAGGGCTTTAGTTACATAGTTGGTAAAGGCTTATTTCCTCAAAGGAGAATCTCCAGTAAAATCTTGATACAACCCAAACACCCTCCTACAGTGATGCTGTCTTCTTCTTCTTTTTTTAATGTTTATTTATTCTTGAGAGAGAGAGAGAGGGAGAGAGAGAGAGAGAGAGAGAGAGAGAGAGAGAGAGAGAGAGACCTGCATGAGCGGGGGAGGGGCAGAGCAAGAGAGGGACATAGAATCTGAAGCAGGCTCCAGGCTCAGAGCTGTCAGCACAGAGCTCAAAGCAGGGCTCAAACTTTCAAGCTGTGAGGTCATGACCTGAGCCACCCAGGCGCCCTATGCTTTCTTTCTTTTCTTTCTTTTTTCTTTTTTTTGTGATGCTGTCTTCTGACAACTTTCTAGAAAAAGTTAACTGCACCTACACTGGTCATAAGAAAAATAATCGTGATAAAAAGGAGTTCATAGTTTACTTAGTGTATATTTTCTACCAACCCTAAGTTTACTCACTGAATCTTTGCCATAACTCCGATGTAGATAACAATATTATCCATATTTTAGAGCGATTAAGTAACATATGCATCCTGTGGGGGAGCTGTGGAGTGGAAGCTCTGTCACACGGTTAATGATTGAATCAGGATGAGTGAGACAAGCTAGTTTGATTCCAGAGCCAAGTATTCAAATCCGTAAATCTTATTGGTAGGGATTTAACAAAAATTACTGTGAGTGCCCATCGCAGACTTTCTGAGGCACAAAGGTGTAAAGCAGGTAGAGTTAAAAACAACTGTTGGGGTGCCTGAGTGGCTCAGTTGGTTAAGTGCTGGACTCTTGATTTGGGCTCAGGTCATGATCTCACAGTTTTGATAGTCAGATCCTCACGCTGGGCTCTGTGCTAGCCACAGGTAGCCTGCTTGGGATTCTCTCTCTCTGCCCCTCCCCCACTCGTGCTCTCTCTGTCTCTCTCAGAATAAACAAACTTTAAAAAAATATCAACTGTCAAAACCATTATGCTTTCCTGTCTTTCCATGCCCTCCTATGTGGTCTGCTTATTAAAAAGAAAATATACTACCATACAAGTGATTCCCTTAATAACAATAATCAATTACTGTGCTCTTATTTTTACCCACCAAACTCTTTACACAGTCTTTGAATTGCCTCAGGGAGTGGGGTCCTCGTTTGAAAGACCTTGATGAAGAGACTAATTAGGTACAGATGTCCTTGAATACTTGTTTTACTTACTAATGGTTGGGTGTAGATTTCCTTCTTTTCCCTGGTCAAGGAAGCTGAGGTTCTGAGGCAGCCACAGACTACAACATAAATATGGGGAGGAAGGGAGGGGAAATCTTGGGAAACTCAAAGACCTGATATTTCCCAGACATGCCCCAATCTGCTTTTGACCTTACTCCAGAAGGCGTGGTTTCCACAACAGTGTACGTAACGTAATGGGACCCCTCTAAAGCAGGTCCGCCTGACACGGTAGGCTTTCCTTTCTTAGAGCCTGGGATTCTCTTCTTTGGTTCTAGTTGCAAAGGGCTGAGAGAGGGACCGGTGCTTGGACCGCACACTGCAGGGGCATACCTCCTTTCTCCACCGCAGCTCCGGTCTCAACACTGCTTCCTTTCCCACCAACATCACCGGGCTGGGTGGGGACAATTTGTGCCCCAGGTCGTATGTGCCATTTACAAGTGCTCATTAATTATATCCTCCTGTACTACTTGTAAGTAGCCTTTACTGGTGAGTAAACCGAGAGCTAAAACAGCTTCTCTTTACATTTGGCTGCAGAAAATACTGAGAAAGATTTGGGAGGTGAGAGAATCTGCCCGAAGCAGCACGGGGGTGCACACAGAGCCAGCCAGAACTCAATTCTGAGCGTTTCCAATCTATTAGGCAAGATTACCTCCCAGTTTGCTGTGTGGGCCGCCTCATTCTCCTGACCTGGTCATCTCCTGACCTGAGTTTTCTTTTTTGAGACGAACAACAAGGTTAGAAGAAGGGTCAGCCGTCTGGGTGACTTGGCAATGGCTTCCATTAGGACTGCTTCTTTCTCCATAATGATGCGATTCAATCTCACAGTTTAAATGCTTGTCCCAAAATATTTCAAAATGTGAAATGCATACGAGCCAAATGACAAAAATGTTTTTTTAAAACAACAAAAACATGGGCTTCTTGTCATCCACCACACTGGCTGTTTCTGTGTCTGTTCAGTCAGTAAATTATTCTGTCTGATCTTCATTTCTGATGATATCCAGATGGTCTAAAAGTCAATCTTTTCTGCAAGGGAGAAATTCTCTGTGAAAAGTCAGTAGCCTTTATGTTCAGCTGGTGTGGATAGGAATTAAACGGAATGACACAGGATTGTCTGTACCCAATTAATACTAACTGATATTTAAACAGTTACAGTGCCTATATAGTCAACCTGGGGCTGGATTTAATTATTGTTCTGAAGTCTTAAAAGGAAAGTATATTTTTCCCCCAAATGATAGAACATTTTTGTGAAAGTCAAAATGGCTAATGTTAACTTTTCTTTTTTTCTATTTCTCTCAAATCTTCTGGAATTAAAATACTGTTTTGATGGGTTCAGAGACATTCTGTAGTCAACTTACCACAGGTAGACTCAGAGAGTTTAAAAAGGGTTGTGGTGTGTTTAAGGCTTATTCTGTTTTCTTTTAAATGTAACCTTAAAATGGTTAATAATAGCACAATGCTAATATAATTTTGAAGTCACTATCGTTTATCAAACTTCTAAATTTTTTTAATGTTTACTTATCTTTGAGAGAGAGAGAGAGACAGAGCATGAGCAGGGGAGGGGCAGAGGGAGAGGGAGATACAGAATCGGAAGCAGGCTCCAGGCTCTGAGCCATCAGCCCAGAGCCTGACGGGGATCTCAAACCCACAAACCATGAGATCATGACCTGAGCCGAAGCAGATGCTCAACCAACTGAGCCACCCAGGCATCCTTCATTTATCAGACTTCTAAAACAAAATGCTAATTTTCTTTTTCAGAATGAAAATATCAATATTAGCTTGTATTTATTGGGTCTCTATTCTATACTAAGCACTATGGTAGATACTTTTTTTTGTTATCTCAGTTCTTTTTAGAACCCAGAAGGTGGACATGATTATCCATATTTTATGGACATAGAAACAGAAGCGCAAAATATATCAGTAACTTCCCCAAATTGCAAAGGTTATAAGAATAGGAACCCAGGAGTGTTAGACTGAAAATCTAGCACTCTCCACTTCTGCAAGATAATTTACCAAATTAAAACCCCCACAGACTATGTTTGTATACAACGAATGAAAGGTAAGCTTTGGTACATGGTTGCTCATTACTGCTAGAAGCCAATGGAAATAGGTGACACTTCACTTCCCCTTTTCCCACACACAGATGTGTTCATATCAGGTTCTAGAATACCACTTACTGATTTTCTTACTGGCTGGATTAGGGGAGAGAACCCTACATAATTGTACATTATATGGCAGATACTTAGATACAGAACTTTGGAAATGCTTTTAGTTGTGAAAACCCAATAAAGAAGTATTAGGATTTGAGAAACACTCTGGGAAGTGGGGAGAAAACCGCGAAATGGATGTTGCCATACAAAGACCAGATATTCAAAGAATATCAAAACGCCCACTTTTCCCTTGTTATCTCCATCTTTCCCTTTCCCGGCCAATCCATCTCTCTTTGCTTTTGTTTTTATTCTCACTGTCATGCTTTGCGATTATAAACAGCTTTCTTCTCTAACTCACACGAAGGATATAACCACCATCCACCAATGTGAGAGCTCGCACCATGAGTGTAAATGAAGGTGGCCATGGGCACCAGTGTGGGCTTGGAAGCGGCTGCCTGGACAGTGACTCCTCAGAGTGTGCTTTGTGAACCAGCAGCCCTTGGCAATACCTGGGAGTCTGTTAGAAATCTCAGGCACTATCCCAGACCTAAAGAATCAGAATGCACCTTTTAACAAGAGCCTCAGGAAATTTACATACATAGTAAGTCTGAGAAACACAGACCTAGAAGAGTCTTTAGGTCTTTCCCTCCAGAGTAGATTTACTGCTCTGAAGAGGAAAGGAATCACTGAAGAACACCAGTTCTGGGTTCTTTCTCAAATTAGCTGTGGTTAGGACCAGGGCTGTCTTGTGGGTGGGGAAACGTGTCACTGCAGGGAGCAGGACAAACCTGCACAGGTGAAGTGTCTGGTGCAAATTCTGGTTGCCATTTGGCTACACCGTTGGTGAGGTTGTCACAAAGCCAGTCCTCTGCAGCCTGAGTTCTCGTGGCTGCTACTTTAATTCCCGATTAACAGGTACACACACAGACACCCATGCACACACGTGCACTGCCACCCACATCAAAAATAGCCATGTATGCACCTAAAGAAAAGGGAAGAGAGAAAATCACATCTATTATATGCCTACTACTGGCCAGCCATTGCGGCAGGTGCTTTTATCCTAAAGACTAGACAGCCTGCAGAAGAAAATCAGGTCTTTGTGAGCACACATTCAATTACGAGCCAAACTTCATTAAGCAGAACCTTTGCACATTAAAGAGATCTATAACTGGTATTTTTAATGATGACCTCATTAAATGATTAAATTAAATGATAAGATCCTAGAAATCTAAATCATAAAAGAGTAATTAAATTATATTAATTAGAGTTCTCATGTTTATAATATCATCTTAAGCGTCTGTTTCCAAGGGACTTCAAATGAAAAATATATATTCTAGCATAAATATTATGCACTTAACCCCAGACGTTAGTGACTTGAAAGGGATCCTGTTTCCCAAAAGTGGTTTTCTGGGGTTGGAGACTGTATGTGAGTACCGTAATTTATCTGGCCAGCCTCTGGGAAGGCTGTGTCCTACAACATTTCTTTGTTTTATAACTTGTAAAATTTCCCGGAGTTTACCCTGCACATGGACTGCTACAGAGTTACTCATGCTTCCCTTCCTAGCATGGGGTTACTCAAAGAATCCGTGAATGGAGTTTTAGTCCTGTCACTGAGATGGCTAGCTGGAAGATGCGTTTGGAGCTGTCACTGAATCCCTTTGGGTTTCAGGTTTGTCCTCTGTGAAATGTTAGTGCGCTTGACTGGACTCTAAGATCCCTTCTGCCCCACATGAACATTCTAGACTCTGTGAACAGAATAATTTAAAATAGAACGTGTCAACAAGGATTTAGATGGGTTCAGTTGGGTCTCATAATATGCTTCCAGCCTTTCCTGGCAGATGCCAGTGAATCAGCACGATCTTGACATAATTTTCACTGTTCCATGAGAGTGTCAAATAATTACAGCGCAAGTAGTTTTCCACAGATCTAAATTTATATGGTATTTATTTTTATGAAATGGTATTGATGATAGATGGTAATGATTGTTTTTATTTTAAAAAGCAAAAAAAATGGTATTTCTAAGACATCTGTCTATATTCTGCTTGTCTAATTTGTCTGATCTATAAATCCAAAAAAAAACAAAAACAAAAACAAAAACCAGGATTCACGAATTCAGACATCCTAATCCCATAGAATCTTGGGTTCTATTGAACAAGTGATTTTCACTTTGAAATCATTTTGGTGGGGGCAGTCGGATTCTGGATCTGCACTTCTGCTACAGCCCGTTACTATCTCTTAGGTTTCTGTAATACCAATCATGCAGATAACTCAGTTCACACTCCCTGTGTGCGTGTGCACATCTGTGTGTGTGTGTGCGTGCGTGCACACGTGCTTGGCACCAGTACTCAATATGTTCTCAGTGTGTCTCATTTGTTCTCCCAAAGAGTTTGGAGTTAGACACAATCCACAAGCTATGGACTATTGTCGCAGAGTTTGCCCTGCAATCAAACTGCCCGGGCTCCTAGATCCAGCACAGAAAGCCGTATAACCTTGAGGAATCGACTTACTTTTCTATGCCTAAATTTCCTCATCTGTCAAATTTCAAAATTAACATTAACTACCTGATAGGGTTGTTCTGAAGATTTGCTGAGATAATCCTTTCAGTGTTTAGTATAATGCCTGATACATTGTAAGGGCTCAATACATAACAGGAAAAACAAGAAACAGAGAACAAGCCAACAAAAAACCTTTGGGAGTCAGACAGATGTGCGATCTGACACAACCCCCCTCCATCACCATTCCCACCTCCTCCATTTTACTGGGTATCTTTAGACAAGTTACTTAGAATCTCTGCATCTTGTTCTTCTCATCTATGTAATGCCTGCCTCACACATTTGTTGATCTCACCATTTGTCACCAGTATCAATTAAGTTATTATCTGTAAAGTACTGAAAATTATGCTTGACTCATTGTAGTTTCACAATGAATGCTTTATCTCCTCCTTGCCCTTTCACAAATCTGTGTTCCACACAGCCCACCTTTGTACGTGGCACATACTAACAATTAATGGATGTTTATTGCAGCCCTGTACTATCTCTCTCGCCACCTCTCACTTACCTTGTTACTCTACAAAGTTACTCTACAAAGAAGAGCAGAGACCAAGTGCAGAGACCAGCAATCTTACTGGTTGGGACTCCAGATACTTAGGCCTGTTGGCTGTTCCTCTGCTGTGGCCAAGACTGATCCTGATGGACTTCTCTGATGACCAGTTTATCAGGAAAGACACTGGATAGGGACATTTTATGATATCTTGTCACAATTCGGAGATTTATGGGCCCAATACATTGTTTTAAAGACAGGCTATATTTTCAGAAGGTTGTGGCTTGATATCTCTCTTTACCGAGAGCTCCAACCTCAGCCTCTTCCTTTTTTGCAATTCTCACATTGTCAGTTCATGAGACAAAGTGGACTGCTTTGTTGAACTCTACCACAGAGACTGGCATGCGTGGGGAAGACTTCTAAGACATATTTGGGGGTTTATACTGACATACCTCTCATGTTAAATAAATTTCATTTGTCTTGCAAAAAAAAGGGACACAGCACAGGGAATACAGACACTTGTGGTAAGCATAGTATAATGTATAGACTTGTTGAGTCGCCGTTGTACATTTAAAAGTAATATAACATCGTATGTCCTCAGTAAGAAAAAAAAAAGGAAAAGAAAAAAGGACAGCACTCTTTTAAGAGCCATTTTGGAGTGAGATAATGTTTATTTTCAAAATCGTTGGGATGAGGCAATGAAGGAGTGAGTGCAAAATAAATCACTAAAACATTTATGAATATATATAAAAAATCCTGCCTGGATATTAATGTTCTAGCATATAAGGATGCAGAGCTCATTGTGCTAAACCTTGGCCCCGTCTTTTTTTTTCTCTCAACTTCTTGTAACCTGGAACATGTTCCTTTCCCTTTATCTTTTTAACATTGTTTAGAAAATTAATGTAGTATTTTAGGAGAGATTCCCTTCAAAATGTGAGAATTTAGAAGGAGTGGTTAAAATTCTGACTCTTTAAGACTTGAAGATGTATTTTAAAAATTATGGGCTAATAAAGTGGAGGGTGTGTTCTGCAACGATGGGTTTCCCACGAGGCAGCAGATGGCAAGTGGCCAAGAACAGGAAAGGAAGGAGCACCATGACTGGAACATTCGCTTTGGGCACATTTGTTGGAATGTGTTGCTCCTCAGGTGTCTGCCTTATCCATTGCTCAGAACAGAACATTCCTTTACTGTATTTCAAGCACCTAGGGTAGCTCCGGACACAGTACTGTTTGCAACTCTTAGAAAAAGAGATTGTAAAATCTCATTAAATATTTACCCTCTTGGTAAAGCTCTGTCAAAAGAATGAATTTGGACTTGTTTTGGTGCCTTTTCCTTGGCACCCTTTTTAACATACCTTTTTGTTACTATGTGACAATGTGTCTTGGGTAAAATGTGATTTTTGAAGAGCCTCACCCCCTCTTGGGGAGACAGAGTAACAAGTAAACAAAACATGTGTTGACATTTACCAGATTAGATCAGTTTTTCCCAAATTTAAGTTATTCAGAGACTGTTGATGATTTTCCTTTTGCCTTATCTATGTATCACCTCTCGTATTACTCCATAGTTTTTTTCTTTAAATAATATCTAATAAATTATTGGTGTTATGTTCTGGTTTCCTAACATATATAAAAAGAAACCCATGACAATTAAAATTAAAATTTTAAATGTGTGTATTTCTTAAAATCATCCTTTATGACACTAGTGATAAGCACACTAATGTTTGGGAAACACTGAACTGGGTTGTCCCACTGTTGAAGTTGAAATCAGGCCAAGACCACGTTCCTAATATGGGATTGGGAATGTAGGAGTTAATTTGCATAGCCAAGGTTGGTAGAAATACCTGTAGGTATGCCCAGGTATTTAAGGCCTTCTTCCCTTTCTGTCTGCTCTATTCAGCCTGCTCTATAATTCTAATTCTGTGTGTCTGAATGTTAGGCCTCCTCCTTCTCTTTTGTGTTCTTGACCTCCATTCTTAATTACTACCT
This sequence comes from Felis catus, assembly GCF_018350175.1. NCBI lineage: Eukaryota > Metazoa > Chordata > Mammalia > Carnivora > Felidae > Felis > Felis catus. The sequence goes on from NC_058371.1 coordinate 138,388,979, forward strand.
CTGCTTCACCAGTGATTGTGATCTATGGGTTGCCAACCTCATATGAATGAAAACCTGGTGCTCACACATAGATGCCGCTTTGCCCTGGTTTCCTTTTGGCCTTTTCGACTGTGGGCTTCCCCCCAATTTCTATTATTATGAAATTAGTAACAACAAATTAGTACAGAACAGCAAATTAAGGTCTACACTTCTTAGGAAAGAATGATCTGGAAGGATTTTGTATGATTAGGAATGGGGCTGTTGTCAATTAAAAAATAAAATCTTGTGAGAAACTTAAACAGTATGTCTGCCTGTGTCTCTCATGATCATTTTATATCTTAACTATGAAAAATGTGGACCACCCTCACTGGTTCTCTCATTATCTCCTGAGCCAAAGTAGTTTTCATTGCTTCAAGAGTAATGGTTTCCAAATATTGTTAAACATTTCGCCATCCTTCGCATGCATCCCCAGAGACAGTTTCAGGACGGGAGAAATGGAAATTGAAAGACAGTGAGGAAATTTACTAGTCTAAAACTCAGCCTTTGGCTTCTGGTTTAGGACTCTATTCACTAATCTTTATTTCCTCACCTCTTTTCTCGAGCTGAAAATAACATGTATAAGTTGTCATCAGATAAAAAATACCTAAGACTCTTCCTTTAACAACATATTCTCTAAATAAGATGTGGATTTTTTTTTTTAAGGGACAAAATCTGTACGTAGCCCTGCTAAGTAGTAAGTAATAAGTAGTTGGTTTACCAAATTCACAAGAATTCCTTTAAGATAATACCAATGGATGCTGTACTTCTGATAAATGGGATAGAATTGGGGGGCCGTGAGGTTCTACTGTAACATTAATAGTTTTCACCTGTGGTCTTATTTATACTGATGCAATTCAAATCACCTTTTGGGCAAGGAAGGGTCATGCCATCTGTTGAAACATTAAATAGAGGAACATGCAGAGATGCCCTATACTTTTCAATTCTCCTTTCTCTAAAATGTCTGAGTTTTTACCTGGGTTTTGGAAATGTGGAATTCCTGAGTCATACGAACCACCTAAGCAAATTTAAAACCAAAGTGGCCCGTTGAAATGGGACTGTTGCCAAGGGCGGAGGTAGAAAACATGTTCGTGTGTCTTTGAGGCTAGGACAGGATGTTATGCATGGTGTGTGGGCAGCTGTTAGGTTGGGAGTCCTCTGAGAGCCCAGTGTGCTGTGCCTGCGAAACTGACTCCTTTCCTCTGTCACAACCACATCGTTGTATGCGTGTGATGGGTGCAGCCCTTTACAGTGATATCTGCGATAATGTTTGTTCTTGCTTTTGTTGGGTGTGTGGAACTAGTTCCTTCTCATCACCTGTGAATGTCTTCAAACCTAACACAGGCTCAAAAGCATGGTTAAGGAGAAGCAGAAATGGAAAGCTCTCACCTCGTGGGTTTTTTTTTTTTTAATAATTTATTTTTTTAAGTTATATCCAAGTAAGTTAGCATATAGTACAACACTGATTTCAGGAGTAGATTCTTTAGTGCCCCTTACCCATTTAGCCCATCCCCCCTCCCTCAACCCCTCCATAAACCCTCTGTTTGTTCTCTGTTTTTAAGAGTCTTTTATGTTTTGTCCCCCTCCCTGTTTTTATATTATTTTTGCTTCCCTTCCCTTATGTTCATCTGTTTGGTATCTCAAAGTCCTCATATGAGTGAAGTCATGTGATATTTGTCTTTTTCTGACTGACTAATTTCACTTAGCATAATACCCTCTAGCTCCTTCCATGTAGTTGCAAATGGCAAGATTTCATTCTTTTTGATTGCCAAGTAATAATCCATTGTATATGGATACCACATCTTCTTTATCCATTCATCACCTGCTGTTTTTTAATGATGGTTTTCAAACTGTTAGCAATACTGAAAATGTTTGCTAACATAACAGAGCCAAAAAGGGTACAGTAGACTAAGAATATCAGAATAACAGAGGCTTGGGCTTGACAGATGAGACTCACTTGAAAATGAACAAAGAGGGTACTTGCAAGAAAAGGGAGGCCAAATTTTTCTCTTTAATAGTCTGCATTTCTGTCTTAGCTCTATATTTCTTCCAAAATCCCCACACATGTACCTTGTGTCTCCACAGTTTCTCAGGCAAAGATGAGGCCCTTTAAGATTAAAATAACCTGTTTATTCATAATTCAGTTCTTAATTCTGCTAAAGTAAATAAACTAATAAATAATTGCAGAATTCTTAATCCTAAAGCTCTATTTTGGCCATTTAATTTCTTCACTTGACTTTGATAACATAAACACTGATAATTCATATATGGAAAGACAAGCACCTTGATTGGTGTTTTTTCTGAGTGGCAACTCAGAAGCAGCCCCATCTACAGAATTTCTGTCACTGCCTTTCAGAGTCTGCCCTGATGTATCCATGAACTGGATCCTTAAATCTATTGGTGGAAATTCATGTTGCATCACCCCACAGACCAAAACCATCAGTGGTTTAAGTAAGGTAATCCATCACAGTGGAAAGGGCACTGAAAACCTGGTTTCAAATCCTGGTTTTGTCACGAACGAGTTTGGTGACTTTAAGCAAGTAACTTCTTTGGCCATCACTTTTGATGAAATAAAATTGTTGAATCAGATCTGGGCTTGTCTCAAGTGCAAATTCAGATTCATTGGGAGTGGCATGCCGGATAATGTTGAGAAGGATTAAAAGACTACATCCACTCTCAGAGGGAATGCGCATCCTCTTTGATTCAGGTTTAGGCTTATCCTGATAGATTAGCTCTGTCTGTCCCGGACAGGTAATGGCAAGAATGCCTTGTATGTGCCAGCCTTAGCTAGAGTTGCACTCTATGGTGCATTTCATCTTTATTTGTGAGAGGTATAACCCATTTCAGAAGCAGCATGACTATTTTATAATTTTCAGAACCGGAAGTAGAAAATTTTCTCAAACAAGACAGGCTTTTAGAGACTCAATTCAAGAGTTGGAACTCCTTGGCTGAACCTCTCATACTTTCTTTCTGACAATTAATAAGCAGGTGGAACGAATGGCCAGATGATGCACCCTGTCTGGGGAATCAATGGAAGCATCTAGAAATTCCTTCTTCATTCAGGCTCATTAGGTGGGACTTGGAAGGTTTATTTTGCTTACTGTCAATCAATTTATTTTTATTTTATTATTTTTTTAAATTTTTAAAAATGTTAATTTATTTTGAGAGAGAGAGAGAGAGAGACAGACAGAAAGAGACAAGGAGAGAGGGAGAGAGAGAGAGAAAGAGAGACAGAGAGAGAGAATGAATGAATCCCAAGCAGGCTCCGCACTGTCAGTGCAGAGCCCAATGCAGGGCTTGATCTCACAAACTGTGAGATCATGACCTGAGCTGAAATCAAGAGTCTGACGCTTAACTGACTGAACCACCCAGGAGCCCCCAGTTGATCAATTTATAATACATTAGTATGAAGTGCATAGACCTAGTTATAATCTAGAGACTTTATATAATTTTCATTTGCTAGGATCCGCTCTGAGAGGTCTTCAAATCAAGCAAAAATCATAAAATTATTTAAGCCTACATAATCTTAAGGAGAAAGTCTGCCATGTAAGTGTAATATTGACTTCTACACTTACAAATTTATGATAAATGCCCTGAACAGCTTAAGATACACAAGTCTGTCTTTTGTGGGTTTGTTTGTTTAGTACAGGTTTTCCTACTTCCTAAAAATGTGAGGGAAATTTGCGCCACTGTTTATTTATCCATTAGAATAATTTGCCTGACTTGAAGCTGAGGTTTTGGAATCACTATTCATTACCATCTGGAGTGTACTGTGTCTTTGAGTAAGACTTAGTGTTTGGGAGTTCCAGTCTTTTTTTTTTTTTTTTTTTTACTTGATATATTCCTAAATTTAGGAAAAATTTTAAACCCCTGTTTTTCCGCTTCCCTCCCCAAATGATTCAATACTTGCTTTTGTCCCTTGACTGTGCCTCAAGGACATTTGAAGAATCAAAGAAGAAGCTCCAGGAGATGGATCCATCAAGGCCCTCTAGTGAAAGTCACTCTTGTCATTGTCTGCTAGGTCCCAGTTACTTATCCTGGGCCTTTCTTTATGTTAAGTATCCCTGCATATTCTTTTGAGGACAAAGATGCCATTTATCTGAGAGTTATAGCACCCAGAAACTGCAGAGGCTCAGAAGAAATCATTTTGACTGTGAAATATTAATACAATTGGTAACTTAATTCACAAAACAGGTTCACCTACTTTATAACTTCTTAAATGTCTGGGAGAACTTATGCAGCCAAGGCTGCTATCAGGGCATAACAGTGTGTTGGCAGGTGCCCTAAACAGGTTTTATAAAACCACTCTAGTTTCTTCATCTGTGGTCGCTTGTTCTGCTAAAGGCAAAAAGGAACAGGAGTAACATGTCATGACTTCATTGTCCTTAAAAATTTATTAACTTCAAGAGGACAGATGCATATATTTTCAGAGAATACGATTTTATTTCAACCAGTCCTCTCTTAGACTATAATTTGAACAGACTCTATTCATAGTATTAGAACTGGTTGACTATTTTTCTGCCAATATCCATCCTTTCTCCTTTCCAACCAATGTCCTCATTCTTTATTCCATATGACCAGTGGTGCATGAGTCAAGGTTTAACAAAATCATGATCTCTAAAGGAAAAAAATAGGAGTCGTGATTTATATCATTTGCTAATTTTTTGGTGCAAATACTCCCATCGTGGCCATTTTCAAGTTGCCAACGTGTCATCACAACTCAGATTTGGGAAGAGATGCACAGTAACACATTTGATAATATTACCACCACCCAAAACTGTAGGTATAAATGCACTGAAGAGCATAGATAATAGTATCAGGTAGTAAAATAATGAGAAAGTGGTGAGTTTTGAGTATATATGACTTGTTTTAAACATAATTTGTTAGTACCTATACTTCAATTTTTTTAATAACAACCAGTGTTTAACAACTGGCCCACAAAATTCCTAAAAATTTAATAGTCAGTTCATGTGAGCTCATATGGACTGGGCCCAGCACCCCATTACAAAGGAGATATTTAGAAACTAAAGTTTATTAATTTCCTGGAATGCTCGAAAAACCGGGCAAGGAAATGTAAAGTGATTGTAAACTCCCATCCTAAGCAAAGTAAATTAAAGAGCAGGGATATGTCCATTTAACATGCTTTATTTGGTGCCAGTACACAACCCTGGCATTTGTGCACTTAATGCACAGATCATATCAAAAGCAAAGAGTGGGGAGACGAGGCTTGCCAGATAGGCCTCTCCTAAAAACATCAAAAAGCCTCTTTAGAATTTTGAAAGGAATATAAACACAACTAAACACAAACCAAGAAGAACTTGGAGAGATACATTTTTACAAAGTTAGTTTAATCTAGACAGTATAAACATATAGAGATAGTATTAAATCTGTCTGGAAAGGCAGTAGTGCAGATAACATTGTTTATTGTGTATGAAATGAAGGAAGTAAAGAAGACAGGCCAAAAGGAAACAGATCCTTACAGTTTGATGTATGTAGGTAGATTAAGAAAGTACATTTTGTATTTACTTTGGCTGTAAGTGAATGGATCTGAGACCACCACGAGTCAGTCTTCAAAGCTCGGCTGCTTTGTTAGAATAGCTTAAAGTGCCAGAGGGGAATATGGATTCTTCTGTGTCTAGAAATAGTGGGCAAAGATTTATTTTACAAATCTTTCTTCTTCTCCTCCAGAAACTGCTTCCAAACAACACATTCCCTCACCGCCCACTTCCTATTGATTCTCCCTTTTCTACTGTTGGCAAGCACTTACCTGGAGGTCTCCTTATCCATTTCTTGCCTAGTCTCCCTCACTGTCTCCTCCCAGCATTTGCTGTTCTTGGAATTACAGCTTGAGTCACAGTTTCTGCAAGGCTATCTTGACCCCCACGTTCTAGCTGGAAGACACGATGAGTTGAAATGACTTGCTTATTGGTATTTCTCTCCCAATAGACTTAAAACTGCTTGAGGTTAGAAGTGTATCTTATTCTATTGTATCCTATGTGCCTAGATCAAATCCTGATTTTGTAGTAAGTGCTCAAAAAATACTTTTTCTGAATGAGTAAAATAAATGAATCAAAGTCCACAGAGGAGACAGAATCCAAAGGAAGCTAGAAGGCTTTCCATTGCTTAGTATACATAGTAACATCTATATTACTAGGTGATAATATTGCCTTACCACTTTCACTGAATAAAGGAACAGAACAAAGTCAATTAAGAATTTTCCTTTAATGATCATGCCTGCTATTGCCTTCTTCATGCCAGTCCCTGTTATTCTCCCATTAGTTACATTAATATCCTTGCCCCCCTTTGCCCTAATTGCCTTCCTGGGCTACTTGCTTACCTTACCAAATACAACAGATGGTCTGTAATTACCTGGGATGAAATGAAGGAGGACGACAGCCATTTCCAATGTTAGGGACTCACCACCCCTGAGCACCTGTGTTACTTCTCTCCTCCCTTTACCTATACCTGAATAATTAAATGCACGCTCCTTTGTATTACTCTTTAGCACTCTGGCAACAGAGTGCTATCTTTATAGTCACAGAGATTAAGCAAAGTGGAGTAAGGAAAAATTACAGGTTGGACAGGTGTCTGGTGATAGCCTAAATTATTATCTTCACAGGAAGCAAAAAGTTGATGGAGGCCTTTTACACACCTCTAAAGACATGAAATTCAGGTTCTAAATTAGAGGTAGAATTACATTATGTAGTTTGATATTTTGTTCTCAGGCATATGAGAGATGTCTGGAGGTAGAATAGCTTTAGAACCTATAGATCGGGACTGTTTAAGTGGGAAGATATGCCACATGCACGATTTTTAATAGGTAGAAATACCTTGCACTTTGATTTTCCAGAGATTTTCTCCCTTCAGTCCACTAGACTAAGCATGGATTTTATTCACTGCTCTCAAAGCCATTTAGGCACAACTGGTGACAGTCCACTAGCAGTGCGAAGGACTTTTACTTCCTTTGTGACCGCAGCATATGGAACGTCCCATTAGCATGGATGACATGATCAGTCTTTACCTATACTTTTTCCACTTGTTAAATCAGAATCAGAATATCTGGGAGTGGGACCCAGGAATCTGCATATTTAGCAGGTTCCCAGATTTTATTGATAGACTTGCAGACTAATGTCTATCTATTTAGACCATTAAAAAAATAAATAAAATGCAACAAATACCCTGTCATTTCTCTGAAAGCACAGTGGAAACAGCATTTTTCATCGCTGCCGTGAGTTGATAAACGATGTATTGGAAAGCCATGTTGGATGTGTGTGGCAGAACCTGAGCCATGGTGGGTGGAAATTTGGAGTAAGCTCTAAAAACTGGTAGCCTTATAAATGGATAGCAGCGTGGCCTATCATTGAACATTGTACATTGTGTATGAAATTGCCTGTTGTAGAACAGGCAATAACATAATAATACAGGTGGGACTGACCAAGTAAGTTTCCTGGGTCCCAGATGACAAGTACATTTCTTTGCATGGTGTCTAGATATTAGGTGAGATACGGACTAAGAATTGTTTAGGCCTATTTATTTATTCATCCATTCATTTGGCAGATAATTTGGGGGAACTCACTTTGTCTCAGGCACTATGCTATATTCTAGGAATATAGATGTGAGAAAAACTGGTGAATTTCCTATCCTCTTGGGGCTTATAGCAATGTGGGAAGGAAGATATTGAATAAATATTCCTGGAGTCACAGAAGTAAGTAGACAGGTACATTTTGTGGTAAGCGCTGTGAAAACAAACTGCAAGGTGCCAAAAGAGAATGACAAGAGGATCTAATACAAACCAGGATACAACATTTAAATTTCTAGTACAACTGATAACTCAGCAGAAAAACCTACCGCTATTTATTATTATATATGGAATAAATATCATCAAAATAACAGCAACCATTAGTGAGTACCAACTATCTGTTTTGGCACCGTGGTAGATTTTTACAAATGTTTTCTCGCTAACCTTCCCGATGGCCTGATAAGGGATGTCTTATTTCACACATAGGAAAGCAAGTCTTTCAGAGCTCTTAAATGCCTGAACTGGGATTCAAATTCTGGTCTATCCGATCCCAATGCCTATATTCTACTCACTGCAACACATTAGACAGATTCCATAGAGCAAACTCTTCATAGGTGTATCTGAAGTCATGCAGCCTACTATTCAACACCTCATTTTATAGACTCAAATGCAGGAGCCAGGCACCTATAAAAACTCAAGTGGAAACTTGCTGATAGTAGAGCTGAGTCTACAACGCAGGTTTTGAACCTTAGTCTAAAGCTCTTTTCACTCTACCACGTTCCCACTGCATATCACAATTATGTGTGCCCTAGTAGGAATTCAGGATTTGATTGAATCTCCATGCTAGGCTGTAGAAATAATTCCCACTTTTCAAAAATCATGTTATATGGTTCTTATTTATAATTATTTCCATAGTTCCCTTCTGAATATTCAAAAAAACCATCCTATGATCATTAGTAGTAATGTGATGTTCTTTAAGTGCAAATAATGTGCTGTTGCACACTCTTTGTACGGAATGTTCTTCTCAGTTGTATTTTCAGTAATAGGAATGGATTTATTTTTTCTACCTTTTGCCCTGGTTACATTAATCCCAAGAGCACCAATGGCAAGGGGTCTGAGATCCATAGACCTGCAGCCTAAACATGGTATATTTTCCTAGAGCATTAATTTAGCCAGTGGCAAGTATTTTTTTAACCCTCTTCTTTGACATTACAGCAAACATGAATATACTAAGGAAAAGAATGCAATATTAGAATACATGTTTTAGGTAAATAGAAGACTTCAGAGAAATTATGTGGATATAGCCAGACATTTCAGACTAATATTTTCAAAAGCATACTGTGTCCCCTCAGTGTATCCCCTCTCCATCCTGCAGCCCACATTCATATCCCTGTGCCCATACACATCCACTCTTTTCTGCCATTAGGGATGATTGGGTGAAAACAAAATGGAGCAAATGTGCCTTAAATTCATCATGTACTCAGACCTTTATCTATTTATGAAGGCATGATGGGGAGGAAAATTTTGTGCTTTGGAATCAATAAGGCTTGAGTTTGAATCTTGAAATCATAACTCCCTAGCTATGTGACTTCTATTCTCTGAGTCTCAGGTTGTCTAGCTGGGTATTAGAGATGTATTGTGTACACCATAATCCTATTTTCATAATTAAAAGAGATTAATTAACAGGCCAGTATCTAGGGTATAGATGGCATTCAAGAAATGACAGTTGATCGTGATCACATATTTGTCAGCTGGCAGGCGGAGGGTAGAGGCATGGAGTGTGGCCAGGAAAATGAGGAAGATATTGATCCAAAAGAATTTCCACCACATCTTGGCTTCTAGAGTATTGAAACAAGATGTAAGAACAAAATACACACACACACACACACACACACACACACACACACACATACGTGTGGGTATACATGCACATACACTCACATACCTGCACTCGTGGAAAGAGGGGACAAGCAAATAGTAGGTGGGAAAAATCAGAGCATAGGAGAAAGACTTGAGAAGCTTGGAGTTTTATGAAATATCAGGAGAATGAATTGAACTGTCACAAGGATACCAACAGTAACCTTTCCATCTTGTTTCCTCTCAAACACTAATTTATGAAAAGTTAAGGAAACAATCGGGATATGCTTATTTTCCCTCTCATAGACATTTTATTTTAAATCTAGTCTTTATTTGCTTCACGTCTATTGCAAGACTGATATTCATGATGTCAGGGTTAGAAATTACATTGTACCAGAACTTGTGTGACTCAGATCTTGCCTTAAATTTGAACTTTTTGATTTTCCGGTTTATTTTCCTACTTCCTGTTTCCAAGGACAAGAGCTTTAAAAAGATCAGAAAATAATTATCATACAACATTAGGCCGGAAAAAATGTTTTTATAAGTCAAGTGCAAATTTATCAGAATGATACAGCTTAAAATATCTTTGGTAGGCTATATATAAGTTTATAGGCAAAAAAACCAAAAACCAAAAACCAAAACAACAACAACAACAACAAGAACAACAACAACAACAACAACACCCTTGTATTCAATTCATCCAAGCTATGAAAACTCTACTGTTGGTTGACAAAGTCAGCCAACAAATTCCTGTAGTCCTCATACATTATGTTTGTAAGTGCCCTCCCCCCGACACCCATTGTGCATGGAAGCCTAAACAACAGTTTTATATAGATCCATCTTCGGTCTGGGACGAACGTGAAGGGAAGAAGTAAAGAGAAGGCAATTGCTCTGAAGATCAAAGTGTTAGGCTTGTCCGCTGGCCTGGGGGAAGTAGATAGACAGAATTCCATACCCTCCTCCGGAGAAGATATTCTACCTACTTCTGTTCTATCTCAGCTGCCACCTGCATCTCACTACACTGACTCTCACCACACTCTTTGGGAATGAGAAGATAAGGGTCCTCATATCACATTCTCTAGGTATAGAGAAGACGACTTCCTGGTCTTTATCTTCAAACCGGCAGCATCTCCAGGTTGTTTCTTGCTTAAGCACATAAGGAGGTTTAACATCTTCTTACTTTTTTAAAAGTTTGAATGTTACCTCTAACAGTAAGAGGATCTAAGAGCAATAAGAATCTCCCCGAACCACATTCCCCCATGGCTCTGTCATACCTCCTGCTCAGATATACTTCTCAGGGCCTCTCTTCCTTATACCTTTTGAGGATATTCAGATAGACCTATCCCATTGAAGAATCAGAAATAGGAGGAAGTGACAAAGCTCTTAGAAATGGTTACATTTTTCCTCTCTGCCAAATATCTCTGAACATTGCATCACACCAAGATCTACTGTGGTCAATTCTTGCTTAGCTGGAAAGGTGTTATTGGCTGGCTAGCTGGCTTTGGAGAGAAGATCCGCTGCTCATCTTAATAGTGTATGACTAAAGCATAAAGAAAGGGAAATGCTGACAGTTTTGATCGGAGACAGAGATGGTCTATACCAGATGCACACACTTGTCAGGCCCAATGAGTCATTACTTGCTTCAAAGAGACGTCATGAGGCACAGGGGCCTTGAGACTCGTTCTGCCTTGTGGCACCTGGATAAGGTGAAAGGAGTGGGTATTGAAGGGATCCTGACAAGTACCTTCTGAGCATCAGCTTCCAAAGAAACCCCTGGGTATTTTATTTTCACATCTTAAAGAGTTTGGGCAAATTTCCTTGACCACTGAATTGACTGTCATTTTATAGACACAACCATAATTAGGAGTGTTTGTTTTCATTATACGTACTTTGAGATGACAACCGTCAGGACAGAGGGTCAATACTGTGACTTCACTGAAGTCAAGAGCACTTGGCATTTGTGGCGAATTGTTGTTGCCTCTCTCCATTTCAGCATGAGAAGCAAGTTTAGAATTTGAGGCTGAGTGTAGGTTTTCTTAAGACTTTTCCTAGCCATGGGCAGTTACCTACAGAATGTGATACGTGGAGCATTTCTTCATTCCACAGATATTTACTGAGTCAGGCACTATACTAGATGCTGGGAGAAAACAGAAGAAGCAAGTCCCTGGCCTCACAGAGTCTATAGACCAACATGAGAGTGGCCCATCAAGTGTTTCCACAGGGAGTTGGAACCCCAGACCTCTCACGGGCCCCTACCAGCCTCAGTAAGTACTGTGGTTTCTCAGCTCTCCATCAAGAGTCAGCAAAGTCTGGCCTGCTCACCTGCCTACCACATCATCTCCTGAGGAACTTGTTTGCAATGCATATTTCTGGGACCTACCCCAGTCCTTCAGCTAAAAATCTTTGGCCTTTTTGACAAATGTCCTCAAATATTTCTTATGCCATTAAATTCTCCATGTACATTTTAACGCTGATGAGCCTTTATAGTGTTTCTGAAAGAGGGAACACGTGAGCAAGGATGTTGGTCTGTGGTAGAGTGAGCACTGGATTTGTGGCTTTCAGACAGGACATCAAATGTTGGTTTCTCCAGTTGCATCTTTGCTTTTGAGTCTAAGTTTGCTTATCCCTAGACCATTGAAGGATTATACATGGTAGTGCCAAGTTGTGGTCTATGGTAGCTTCTTTGACTTTGTTATCTAATTAGTAATAAGTTACTCATAAACAATGTTAGAACATAAGCCATGGACACGAAGAAGATATTTGTAATACTTATATACAAGGCACTATATACTATTCATATTAAAGAACTATTTATTTGTACATAAAGAATTCTACAAATCAGTAGACAAAAGACATTCACATAGAAAAATGGGCAAAGGGGGTGAACACACAATTCACAGAGAAGAAAACTGAATCAGAAAAACCTCAATCAGTTATGAGGAAATATGAACTAAAACTATCACGAGACACTGTAGTCTAACATTAGCAAAAATTAAGGTCTGACAATATCAAGAATTGTCACCATGTGGGTGAAATGGTACTTGACTGCATTGGTCTTGGGAATGTAATTTGATATGCCCACTTTCATATGCCCACTTTCAACAGGTAGTGTTGAGGCCATGTAGTAAAATTCAAGATATAATACCTAGGTCTCAACATTCCACTTCTGGGTACATACGCAACAGAAACATCCACATCTTGTAGGTGTGCACAGAGTTATGCGATAGGATGAGTATTGAAACCTCTCTTGTAAGAGTAAAAAAAAAGAAGCAATCTATACATCCATTTAAAAAGGAATGGGTAAATAAAATGAACAGTTAGAAGTGATCATCTAAAGTAACTGATTGAATCTCCAGAATTTTATGTTGAGTGAAAACAGAGAACCAAATACTCAGTATGAATCATTTATATAAACAAAATATATTTCCACTGGTAATTAACACACAAGAAAATAATATTCTAGGTTCTCTAATGCACATTTACGTTTGTAAAAGTTTTTTAATGAAATAAAAGAAAATTTGTTGCATGAGAATAATAGGAAAGGGATAGATAGGTGGCATAAAAAGATGTTTGACTATCTGTCATTTAACTCCATAAAAGCAAAATATTAAAACCTGGAAGAGAGACAACCAAACATTGACAGTTGCTAAATCTGGATCATAGGGCTGTGAGCATTTGTTATTATGTTATTCTTTATAGTTTTCTACAACACTAATGTTTTTGAAAATTAAAAAAAAATGAAACCAATTACTCTTTGTTTTCTCATCCCTGGAGAAACTATATGGATCGTCAAGAGGTAATTGCTAACCTGGAATTCAGTGAGGGGTCCTGGGATACCTACTGGCTGGGCCATCTGGGGTTGACTGGGGACTGTTGGAGGTCCCCAGAAGACTTTCAGGACTCACTCATGGAGGGAGGCCCCAAGAATGTGAACCATGTTTGTAGTATATTTGTATTTGTTTTTAATGCTCTCAGCCACTATTTATGTAGACAGTGAAATTACCACTCAGAGACTCAGAGAATAAATAGCTCTTTCTTCTCTTCCATGTCCCTGCTTCTCACCCCCCACCCACCTGCGGTTTGGCAGCCGCACTCGACTGCCTTACAATTGGCCGCCCCTCTCCATTTCTATTTTATCTTCCTGTCTGGGAGGTGGTTGCTGTGGGAGTACGAAGGAGACAAGGAAAGGAGAAAAGAGGGAGAATGTAATTGACTCTGTATAAACGAAGGACATCTCTTGGCTTATCCAAAAGGTCAAGTTTCATGCCCTGACCCACGCATGATTTTAGAGATGAGGCACTGGAGATTCTCACTTCCAGTCTCCTCAACAGTTTTGTAGTGACCTGGAAGTTTTATGCTGCCTGTCTTCCAGAAATGTGGCACATGTGTGCGCGTGCGCATGCACACACACACACACACACACACACACACACACACACTCCTACCTCTCATGTTTTAGTAAAACCTCTGGTTTGTTTGGGCAGCATCTACACCAATGAATAAAAACCAGGGTTCAAGAGAGTGGAACACAAGGCATCACGTTCATTTTAACCTGCTCCCCCATGTATGCATTTAGGTTTCAAGCTCCAAATGATACAAGCCAGAGGAAAAAGAGAGCGTATTTTTGCTGCAATTAATGTGTTATCATTTGGCTTTGATATGCAACTATCCAGGTCTCTCTCTTCTTGGAATGAGGTTAGATGTTTGTTGATTCTGTCCACCTAGCGAAGAGCTGTCTTGGTGTCATATAAAGCAGTGGTTTCCAAAAGATGTGATCCTAGTGCCAGCAGCATCAGCATCACTTGGAAACTTGTTGGAAGTGCACATTCTTAGACCCTCCCCAGACCAGCTAGTAGGTAAAGGCCCTGGACCATCTCGGTTTTTAACAAGGCCTCTAGGTGATTCTGCTGCACAGTGAAGTCTGAGAGCCTGTGTTACAGAGAAACAGCACTGATCCAGGGATCTGGAGATGAGAGTTCAGATCTCAGGGCCTTTAAGCAGCTGTGCCACCTTGGGCAAATAACTCATTAAGATCAAGTGTTTCTTTATATATATTGTAAACAGCAGCTATCTAATGAATGAGTAATGTCTATGAAAGTTCTCTGAAAATTGAAGGATGGTATAATTTAAGTTGTTATTATTGCTGTTATCTCATCCTGGGAGTGGTTTTGTTTGGTAAATCAGATGTTCTGATTTAAGACTCTCTTCTGCTTCTCTGAGAAGCAGCTTGTTACTATCCATGAAGAGTTGCCAGATTTAGCAAGATACAGGACACCCAGTTAAATTTGAATTTCTAATAAACCATAAGTATTTTTTAAATATAGATATGTCTCAAATATGGAGCGGATATACTTACATTGAAAAATAACTCATTGTTTTTAAAAAGTCGTACATTTGTAATAATTTAATCTGGTGTCCTATATTTATTCTGGCAACCCCATATGTATAGGGTCTTTTTTTTTTTTAAGATTAGAAACTGGGTCTTCATGATTTCAAAATGTTCATGGATAACAAGGAATGCTTCAAGCTTCAAGTAACAGAAACTCTTAGTTTTTTTTTTTTTAACAAAAGGAGTTTATTTATCTTATATAGCAGGTAATCTTGGAGAGAGACAATTGTAGGAAAGATCCAGTGGTTCAAAGACATCAAGGATCTAGTTCTGAGTTCCTGTGATTCTCTTGGTCTTTCCCTCCTGATCACAAAATGGCTGCCATGGCTCTAAGCATCATACCCTCACAGAGCTTTCTTGTCAGACAACTTCATGGTATCAGGAAGAGGAATTTTTTTTTTTCAGAATCTTCCTGGAAAACTGGAAAATTACCTAGCTTTTCCATTCACTAGAGTGGAGGAATGAGCTGGGAAGCATTTGGGGTAGCTGAGTGGGGTAGCTAAGTATCTGCCAGTGTTGAGCAAATATTTATTGAATGCCTACTATATGCCAATCCTTATGTCTAGTGTTAGAGACACAGAATGTGTAAGACAAAGTTCCTGTCCTCCAGGAGATTTTCCTCAGGAAAGCAGAGTTAACACAAGATTTGATATCATTAGCTATGTGCTTTGTAGAACCCTAGTGGGTTCTAGGTGTAATGAGAGCCCGGGCGGGGGGGGGGGGTGGGGGGCAATTCTCTCAGGTCAGAGTTGAGAAAAGGCCTCCTGAGGAGACATTACTTAGCAGATAGTAGATGCTTGGGATTGTGTGAGGATCAAATAAGTACATGTATATACAAGTCTTTATTGTAGTTTCTGCACCTAATAAGGATACAATAAATGTTAGCTCTTGTGATTACTATCATAGTGGGAGTCAGTGGGTGCTCTGTCACATGGATGCCATCTTTTATCAGCTGATCTAGATTAGGGCATATGACCTGCCTTACCTTATTATACAAGGTTAAGAGGTTGACTATGAGTGGTGAAATTAAGCAGAAACTAGGCAGATGGTAGAGCCAGGGAAATTAAAATTCGTACATCCAAAGAACTGTCTAATCAGTGTTCCTCAAAATTTTTATAGCCCCTGCTCCTTTATGTATATAAGTGTATGATCCTCATATAATTATTGATGTTAATTGAAATTTAAAACAAATTCAAAACTGTAGCTGAAACCAAATCAAAACAATGGGACAATATACTGCTTATTTTCAAGTTGTATCACATCTCCCCTTCCCCAGCAAAATCCATTTAGACACCTACCTTTTGCCTACCCTGTTAATACATTATTGCTTTGAAGATCATGTGGATTGGTGGGTTTTAATTCTGTGATTACCCAGGTCTCTGGATGGTGCTACCTCAGGGACTAAAGAAAAGGCCAAATTTTCTAGACCCATGTGCATGCGTGCACATGTGCGCACATACACACACACAGACACACAGACACACACAAGACTTCCATATAGCTAGAGGTCAAAAGCCAAGATGGAAGAGTCAGTCTCCCTGCTCTACTAACGGTGACTTCGGGCAAATTTTTTAACTTCTTTGTGCTTTGGTTTCCTCATTTATAAAACAAGAATGACAATGAAATTTCCTATCTTACAATGTTAAGAGTGAGAATTAAATGAGGTAACCCACCTGGAGTGTTTATTAGCACAAAGCCTGGCAGATTCTAAATATGCAATGATTGTGACTTTTTAGTGGTCCCATTTTTATTATTACATATTGGTAGTTTGAATTACGACTTTATATAAGAAAGAATTTCAGTGCCAAAAATGAAAACCACAGGAAAGGCCACTGTTCTCATCAGCACCCCCTTCCCCACCTTCTTCTATAGCTGAAGACACTGAGGTCTGGAGAAGGTAATTGACTTGTCTGAGGTCATTTAGTTAGTGGTAGACTTGAGTCCAGACATCAGGTCCCCAGACCATCACGGTAAAGATTATATAGACTCACAGTTCACAAGGTTTTTACAGCTCAAAAGAATTTTACTTGAATTATTGTAAAACTGGCCACAGATAGCAAGAGTTGATATGAATGTATTTCAGGTACTGGTTTCCATGCTTTGAGGTATGATGTGAACAGTGGATATACCCACTGTAACAGCAGGTATTAGCATCCACTTGGCCACTGACTTTTCGACTGCTACCCCAGACCCATTCCACCCTCAGCAGTTTTAGAGAACAATCTCTCCCCCTGGCTGGCTGAACCCTCACTGAGCCACCAAGTAAACTCAGGGAGGTGGGCTTAGAAAACTAACAAGTTGTCCCTTCCAGAGAAGAAAGTCACCCACACTCCTTATAGGTATTTCATTCTCATGGGCTCCCAGTCTAGAGTCCCAGAATTTATCTTTAATTCTCCTTTCTTCCCCCCCCACCCCCGCCCCATTCCTACGTTACTGTCTATAAAAACTTCAAGGGCTTTTCTCAAAACCTGGGTCTACTTGTTTCACTAATGTAATCTCTTCTACTAGCCAGGTCATTCCCCTCACTGGACCCAGCAAGTCATAAATCTGGTTAAGATGGGCTTGGACAATAGGAGTTATTGTCTCACATGACGAGAAATCAAGGAAGGCAGCTGCAGAGTTGATTCAGTGGCTCAATATTGCCATGGGTGCTGGACCAATTCCTCTCTAATTTTCTTGTGTTCATTTAATGATACAAGATGACACGTACCACAGCTTCTGGGATTGTGTCCTTTTAAGACAGTGTCCTGGGTAGGACATTCACCCCTCCCCGCCCTCCCTACCCCTGTCTCTCCTTGTTTCTGATAGAAGACCTTTCCAGAGTCCCTCTGGACATTCCCTTCTGTGCCAGGATGGATTCAGTTGTCTGTGTCCCAGCTGCAGAGGCATTTGGGAGACTCTGAACTCTGTCAGGTAGGAGGAATGGAGGCAGGAATGACTGTTTGGTAGGTGTATCAGTTTGCTGGGGCCACTGTGAGAACAACAGCCTGGGTTTAAACAATAAGTATTAATTTTTCCATAGTTCTGGAGGCTGGAAATTCGTAATCAATGTGCTGACAGCATTGATCTCTTCTGAGGCATCTCTCCTTGGCTTGTAGATGGCTGTCTTCTTGCTGTTTGCTCCCATGGCCTTTCTTCTGTGTGTGTGCATCTCTGGTGTCTCTCTCTATATCCACATCTCCTCTTCTTATGAGGACACTGGTCAGATTGGATTGGAGCCCACCCTGAAGGCCTCATTTAATTTAATCATCTCTTTAAAGGCCCTGTCTTCAAATACAGTCACATTTTGAGGTACTGGAGGGGGGCGGCTAGGACTTCAATATATGAATGGGGGGGGGGGGAGATACAATTTAGCACCTAACAGTAGGTAACCAACTGTACCTGTCACCTTGCCATTAACAGATTTCTTTCTGCCTTTCCCGGAGTCTTTGCTTGTTCTATCCCTCTGATCCACCACCACCTTCTTCTCTTTAGATATCCAAAAGAGACTCATTTTCCAAAACAAATCCAAAGTTCTCCTCCCCCAGGGATCCTGTTCCCACACCTTTCCTCATCTTGCCAGCCCACTTAAATTGAATTCTGCCTCTCAAGCCATATGTCTGCATCTTCACTCTTGAAGATTTGTCAGCTGGGAATAACTCGATTAGAGCTGATATTATAGACAAGTCATGACATCACACAGTGTGAATTCTTGTTTAGACAAAACCTGGGTTTTATTGAACTTTGAAGCTGGGAAAGAGTCATCATGCTGAGATCGGAATGTGATCTGAAACCTTTCCTCAAATCTGCAAGTGAGTTCATGGGTGTCACATGTTAAAGTGGGGACGTGAGAGGAACTTGGGACTCAATCTGGGATCTTTTGAGGGGACTTTAGAATAAGAAGCTGGAAAATGAGTATTTAGTTACAAAAGGGAAATTGGTTGGGCACCATTTTACATACGTTGAATTCCCAGTGAGGAGATCCTCCACAGCAAAATAGTCTTGTGCTATATGCTTTCTCCTCTCCACGTGTTATGCTTATTATAATGTGTTAGTATGGAAATGGGAGAATGGCAATTTCAAGATTAAAAAACTCAGCTCGTAGACTTTTATAGCAGCAACCATGTTTCAATTTTATTTTGAAATGTGCAATTAACTCCCTCATCCTCTATAAAAAGAATGTATGTCTCAGAGGAGGGATCTGGAGTCGCTTATTGATAAGATCCTCCTGGGTATGGAATTCTCATTTGCCACAGCTTCTCTTGGTGACTTTTTAAAATGGACTTTTGCAAGGTTATTTTGAATCTGGAATTTTTTTTAAAAAGAAACTGCTACTACGTTGGCCTGCTTTAAAGCACTGTGCTTTTGGGGCGCCTGGGTGGCGCAGTCGGTTAAGCGTCCGACTTCAGCCAGGTCATGATCTCGCGGTCCGTGAGTTCGAGCCCCGCGTCAGGCTCTGGGCTGATGGCTCGGAGCCTGGAGCCTGTTTCCGATTCTGTGTCTCCCTCTCTCTCTGCCCCTCCCCCGTTCATGCTCTGTCTCTCTCTGTCCCAAAAATAAATAAACGTTAAAAAAAAAATAAAGCACTGTGCTTTTTTTGTTTGTTTTGTTTTGTTTGTATTTTTTGTTTGTGTTTTGGTATTTATTAATTTAATATAATTTATAGTCAAGGTAGCTAATATACAGTGTATACAGTGTGCTCTTGGTTTTGGGGGTAGATTCCCGTGATTCATCACTTACATACAACACCCAGTGCTCACCCCAAAAAGTGCCCTCCTCAATGCCCATCACCCATTTTCCCCTCACCCCCACCCCCTGCCATCAACCCTCAGTTTGTTCTCTGTATTAAGAGTCTCTTATGGTGTGCCTCCCTCTCTGTTTGAAACTATTTTTTCCCCTTCCCTTCCCCCACAGTCTTCTGTTAGGTTTCTCAAGTTCCACATAGGAGTGAGAACATATGATACCTGTCTTTTTCTAAGGCACTGTGCTTTCAAGTTGCTCCCCTCTGTCAGTGCAAAGGTCTTTTTATCTCTGATCAGTGATGGACTTCAAAGAGAGGGACAGGTTTGCACATCGTCCTCTCCACCAATTCCTTTCTTTGTAGCTTTTATTGAAAGGAGGCCAGTGCATGCCTACATACATGACATGCACACAACGTAACAGGTGTCCTGGGCCAGAACCTTTCTTTCAAAAGTCAGCCCCCCAGTGATGTTATGAGCCATGAAAATGGTCTTGCAAGTCAACAGCACTTTGTTGTCAGGCTTGTAAGGAAAATACAGTGTCAGAAGTTTTGCTTTATGGTTAAATGAGCCTCTATTTTGTCACATGTGCGTCTGGCATGCTTTCTTACTTAAATCAGCAGAGGTCTATCAACTCTAATCCACTGTGGTAAGTTCTAAGTTACTGGCATAAATAAAGTGCAGTAGGAACATGAAGCAAGGCACCATTAGCTCTGTCTGACAAAGGAAAAATCAGAGATGAGTTGAGATGGAAGGAAGCCTTGAAAATTAATAGAGTCGAATTTTGCCAGATTGGCGAGTACATAGAGTTCTGGGCAAAGGCAGCTGCATGGAGGGGTGAAAATGCAGCGTCTGGTGAGGAGATGTAGAATCATCACAGAATAGTCAAGGCACTGGGACAAGGCTGGGTAGTTGAGATTTTAGAGAGAAGAAACAAATGCACAAATTAGGTCTTACAGGATGCTAGGTATTGTGAAATCGGACAAAGGAGCCTCAGTGGAATAACAGAGTATACAGAAAAAGATCTTGGCACTAATATCTCATACGATTGTAGGGACCATAGACTAACAGTTGTAAAGTAGTTAGAAAAAGTGTTGTATTACATGTTCTCAATGAAATTATTTGGACAATAAGTGCACAGTTAGATACAGGGTTTGTGTAGAGGTCAGCATATTCACAGAAGTCTTCCTGGAGCGAGTGGGGTTGGGCCAAGGTCTGGCAGGTGAGAGAGACTTGAATTATGAGAGAGGAGAAGAGAAAGCATTCTCCCTGAGCAAATGAGTAGGACTGGGGGGGCAGAGGTGGTAGATATGAAGGACAGTAAATAAATGAGCCCAGGTTTATGCTGTGGAGTTGATTGGTTTACTTAAGTACTTCTCAATACTGACTGCGCTTTGGACTCACCTAGGGAGATTTTAAAAAATATTGATGGCTGGGTCCCTCACCCAGAAATTCTAACTAAATTGGTCTGGAGTGTGGCCTGAGCAACAGGATTTTTAAAAGCTTCCAGTTGATCAATGGTAGTGCATAGCCGGGTTTAGTACGGAGACCAGTACATTCCAAGATGAGGCCTTTGGATTTGGTTTGACAGGCATTGCATGTTCTTAAGTGATGGAGAAATAGAAGTGATCTGTTCGAGGAAGATGGTGGTTAAAAAGTGCATTGGAGTGGGGCGCCTGGGTGGCGCAGTCGGTTGAGCGTCCGACTTCAGCCAGGTCACGATCTCGCGGTCCGTGAGTTCGAGCCCCGCGTCAGGCTCTGGGCTGATGGCTCAGAGCCTGGAGCCTGTTTCCGATTCTGTGTCTCCCTCTCTCTCTGCCCCTCCCCCGTTCATGCTCTGTCTCTCTCTGTCCCAAAAATAAATAAACGTTGAAAAAAAAATTAAAAAAAAAAAGTGCATTGGAGAGAGTAAAGCTCATGGAAATGAGCCCAACCAGAAATTCATAGGGAAGTCCTGGTGTGAATTATCAGAGCATCAGGCTAGCCTTGTGTCCTTGAGCAAGGAAGGAAAAGGGCAGACCCCAGAGATGCATTAAAGACTCATCCCGAGGGGCACCTGGGTGGCTCAGTTGATTAGGCTTCTGACTTCAGCTCAGGTTATGATCTCATGGCTCAGGCATCCAAGGCCTGCGTCAGGCTCTGCTCTGACAGCTTAGAGTCTGGAGCCTGCTTTGGATTCTGTGTTTCCTTCTCTCTATGCCCCTCTCGCTCTGCCCTCCCCCCCCTCCCCAAATAAATAAACATTAAAGAAAAAAAAAAAAAGAATCATCCTGAGAACCTAATGACAGACAGCAGGATTTAGCAGAGAGAATGCTGATTCTGGGAGTAGATGGACATGGGTTCAAATTGCAGCTCAGCCCAATTTTTAGCATTATGTCCTGGGCAAGGCCTTTAACTACTCCTTTGGGTCATCTCTCTGCTGTAGAGATGATAAACCTGACAATTGCAAAGGAGGAAGAGTAAGATGAAATATACAAAGTACCTAGCATAGAGCGAGTATTCGATAAAAGCAACCTATGGTATCATTTCCATAGGGAATTTAAAAAGCTAACTAATTCCATAGGGAATTAAAAAAAACTATGGTATCATTTCCATAGGGAATTAAAAAAAAAAGAGCATTTATTTTGCAGACAGACCAGTGATCTAAACCCAGCTCAGCCCCTTGAATATCATGTGACTTTGGATAAGGGACAAGATTCTCCACACAAATCTTCCCATCTGTAAAATGGGAACTGTCAAATAGTACTTCCTTTCTTTTTAGGGTCCAGTATTATTCCCTTGAATGAATATAGTACATTTTATTTACCCATTCCTCAGCTGATGGACATGTGGGTTGTTTCCACTTTTTGGCTATTAGGAATAATGCTGCTGTGCACATTTGCATACATGTTTTTTGTATGGATGTATGTTTTCATTTCTCTTGAGTATATACGTGGGAATGGAATTGCTAAATCATATGGTAACTCTGTGTTTAACATTTTGTTTTCCACAGCATCTGTACTACTTCACATTCTCTTTAAAAAAATTTTTTTTTAACATTTATTTATTTTTTGACAGACAGAGAGCATGAGTGGGGGAGGACAGAGAGAGAGAGAGAGAGGGAGACACAGAATGTGAAGCAGGCTCCAGGCTCTGAGCTGTTAGCACAGAGCCCCATGTGGGGCCTGAACTCACGAACCGTGAGATCATGACCTGAGCTGAAGTCAGATGCTTAACCACCCTTACTGTCAATATGTAAGAGACCCAATTTCTCCACTTCCTTGCCAATGTTTGTTATTATTTGTATCTTTTATTATAGCCATTTTAGTGGGTATGAGGTAGTATCTTATTGTGGTTTTGCACTTTTCTATTAGCTAATTATGGTGAGCATTTTTTAATATTCTTAGTGGCTATTTGTAAATCTTTGGAGAATTTTTTAAA